>NC_090059.1:0-697500 GCF_038355195.1 Osmerus mordax | reverse complement strand
GCATGACAACTGTGAAGTTACAATATACCGCTGTAGTTGCATTGCATTCTACTGTGAAATGTTTACAGTTCATTATTGTGAAACATGTGCAATACATTACTGTGAAATATTTATAATAAATTACTGTAAAATTACTGTGAAAGTAATGCAACTAGTAGCCAGTAATTTACTGTAAAGTTACAGTGAAATATTTTACAGTGTATGTTTGACAAGAAGATTTGCTACCTAACCAGCCACTGTCCCAAAATCAATATATATATTTATATATATATAAGATTTAGCCATATACTAGTACTAGGCTACAGTAGGCTTTTGATGCGGTCATCTCACATCCATTTTCTATTCAACTCGCTCCACAGGCTGCGGCCGTAGGCTACATGGAAGTCGCTTTGGATAAAAGCGTCTGCTAAATGAATAAATGTACAGTAGCCTACGGCCGCAGCCTGTGGAGCGAGTTGAATAGAAAATGGATGTGAGATGACCGCATCAAAGTTGACATATTCAACAAACAGTAATTATAATTTGACAGTATGTTTAACAACAAGACTAGCCAGCTATCGAGCCATGTCATTGTCCCCAAATAAAATCAAGATTTTTAAGAAGAAAATAATCGGCCATGTGTCAAGTTGTGGCTACTGTCGTGTTGGCCGCAGCCTGTCTGAAGTAGATTGACTAGCGAGGTGAATAGCGAATGGGATGTGAGATGCAGTAGCGGAGCCACAGGGGTGTCCGGGGTGGCACTGGACACCCCTGTTCTTGTTGAAAGAAGCATTTATTTTGCTGCGTTG
This sequence comes from Osmerus mordax, assembly GCF_038355195.1. Taxonomy (NCBI): domain Eukaryota; kingdom Metazoa; phylum Chordata; class Actinopteri; order Osmeriformes; family Osmeridae; genus Osmerus; species Osmerus mordax. The sequence continues at coordinate 696,712 of NC_090059.1, read as the reverse complement.
CAGTGCATTATTCAAATCGAAGAGACATTTGTTGCGAGATACAGAAGAATAAGAAGAAAAGACAGCAGAATAGAGAATATTTCCACAGCTCCACAAGCTCTTTTCGCGATTGAAAAAGGCATAATATTTGAAGTAAGTTTTAAGGTTTGCATTGGGTTTAGGTTTCCTGAATTTTTTTTACGAATGTTGATAAGCCTACAGTAGCTGTGTAAGTTAATGTTAGAACTTTGACTCCAATAACAGACAAACTGAGACAGTCAGTAGGCTTGTACTCCGATTTTACAGTTTTCTTGTGCTTGTGCGGCTTAGATTTCGAAGCAGTTTATAATCCGGTTTTAGAACAAAAAAGTGGCTTCGTCTCAAAATCTCAGACCGTGCAGCTAATTTAATGCTCAACACTTGAACGGGGGCTTATTACTTGAAAGAGGAATTATTTAGGCTACTGTGTTGTCTCAGTTACACTATCAGGGCTTGGAAATACAGTGACTTGCTAAAGTAGGAAAAATGGCTAGTAGAACATAACATTTCATATTAATTTCAGTTAATCAGGGAGTCAGGTGGCTGAGCGGTTAGAGAATCGGGCTAGTAATCAGAAGGTCGCTGGTTCGATTCTCGGCCGTGCCAAATGACGTTGTGTCCTTGGGCAAGGCACTTCACCCTACTTGCCTCGGGGGAATGTCCCTGTACTTACTGTAAGTCGCTCTGGATAAGAGCGTCTGCTAAATGACTAAATGTAAATGTAATCAAACAGCTGCAAGACCCAGTGAAATGTTATAGGCTAGCTAGCTCTAGCAAAATAACACTAGCATCGCTAACAACATTACTAATTCAACTTTGGTAGTGTAACCGATAGGGCTGCAACAACGATTCGATTAAAATCGATTATTAAAAGCGTTGGCAACAAATTTCATTATCGATTCGTTGTGTCGTGCGATTATTACGCCACTCAATATGTAGCGGAGATGTTTGAGTATTAAAAAAAAAGTTTCGTTGAGCGCGGAGCGGAGGTAGAGGAAAGGCCATTGGAGAGACGTTGTTGAGTAACGTTGTTCTGAAACACATGGCGGAGGCAGAGAAATCAGTACGACCCAAGTCATCCAAGGTGTGGGAGCATTTCACACTAAATACATTGAAACAGTGTGTTAATTGACCGAGGTGAAGTTAGTTTCATATTCGACATTCGTCTCACATTCGGAAGACGCTACTTTGCAGCTTCGCGTTAGGGACCGGGTGAAAACAACGTCCCATACCATTTTGAAAAATGGTATGGGACTTTTATAATATTTTTAGGAATATAAAACCTCAAACAGACACCAGAGTATCTTAACAATGTCTGGTATACTTCCACAGCCTTTACTTTTTCAATTAAGTTTCAAATAAAATGATAGAAAATCACTAATCTTTGAAAATAGCTTAATCCTCGCAAATCTTAACTTTTTTCAAAATTGTGTCCAAAAATCTTAAATATACACCAGATTATTCTAATAAAGTCTGGCCTACTTCTACAACCTTTCAATTTTCAATTAAATTTTAAACAAAACTCAAAAAAATTGCTCATCTTGGAAAATAGCATTAAATCCACGCTAATATTAATAACTTTTTCAAAATTGTGTGCCTCTTTGTGCACATTCTGAAGATTTTTTGCACTGTGAATTTGCACTCTCTGTTCTGTTTTTGAATAAAGGGTTGGAAATCAATGCTTTTTTTTTTTTTATATCCGATTCATCGATTAATAGAAAAAAGAATTGACAGATTAATCGATTATTAAAATAATCGTTAGTTGCAGCCCTAGTAACCGAGATCTTTGTAAGTTCGTTTTGGATCTAATTGTATGATCGTGTGGACAATAAGACACGGACGCTGTCTCTTTTCATAACTTGTATTTTACCACTGCTCTTCTTGACATCGCTATTCGAACAGCCCTCACTGATTTCACAAATGACACCACGGCCTGTTTTGACGTTAGCCTCAGTCAGACTCAGCTTGCCACTGGCAGTGTGTAGTACTGTCTTCAATGCCACAGCTAAACTTTATGTCAAAAGAAACTTTCTCATTTCCGGCGCTTTCAAACAATAAGTGAACTGTGGAGCAACAGCAGCTAGCTTGCCTCTAGCAAGCTTATTTTGAATTAACCATTTCCCCCTACATTAATGTCAAACTTATTTACGTTTTGGGGGGCATATTTTCAATAAGCAGACGGTACTGTTTGAATCGCGATTCCATCTGAAATACTGCCAGTGACAACGTTGTTACAGTAGCTTGTTTCAAAGGGGGTTCGCTTGTTTCAAAGGGTGTTCTTAATGAAAATGCAATATGAGTAGGCTAAATGCTTGAAAATATCACTAGAAGGGAAAATCTTAAGGGGACGGACCCACCTGCAACCAACGCAAGCAAGCACACCCTACAATTTCCCCAGAAATTGTACCCTCTCTAGTTTGGTCTCGTTTAGGCCAATTCCAAAACTTTTCTTTGCTATTAGTTAACATATTATATATGAACATAAATATTATACTGTAAATTTGTAATGTGGTTGGGCACCAAGTTATTAATATTTTTCAAGTCCATTTCTGCTTGATTTCTAATACCTGTCAAGTCAAATTGATGTGTTTTTTTTTGGGTGTGTAATTTCACTTTGTTTTGTAAATAAACTATGCACTGTGTTATTTCTGTTACACAGAAATGCTATTATAAGTCCCTGGTGCTTGAGCTTTTTTTCCCAAAAATATTTTGGATGTTCCAGCACTTATAGACCCATATTATACTGTATATATGTTTTTTTTTTGGGGTGTGTAATTTCACTTTGTTTTGTAAATAAACTATGCACTGTGTTATTTCTGTTACACAGAAATGCTATTATAAGTCCCTGGTGCTTGCGCTTTTTTTCCCAAAAATATTTTGGATGTTCCAGCACTTATAGACCCATATTATACTGTATATATTAATGAAAACAGTGACCCAAGACTCTGGACTATGGACCCCCTGAAGTAGCCTTGGTCACCCCTTGGCCACCCCATGTATAAAACTCTAGTTCCGCCACTGGTGAGATGAGCGGTTACGTGACACTGACATAGTAGATTCAGAAAAGTAAACATTTTCAAATAGGTTAAAATAAATATTCAAGTCACTCATTGTTGAAAATACAAGTTAGCTTGTTAAAGTCTTTCAAAATTGGAGGCTTTTACTGCGTCCCTGTTTTTATGGTTACTTATTTCAGACACTTAGTATCATGAGCCTGTACAATGTAGCCAGCGCAATAATTTAGAACGGTGAAAAGACAGTTTTTCTGCAATTACGTAGTAGGTGTCCGTTATCACCCGATAATGGACACCCCTGCAGCCAATCAGAATCGAGTATTCACCCAGACCATGGTATAAGCATTGTTTGGAGTTCTATTGTTGTGTTTGTTCAGTTTTGATATGTGTAATGCTATGGTCTGTAGTTTAGATCATTTGAGTGTTCACCCTGATTGGGAATGTTGTCTAGCTACATTTACATTTAGTCATTTAGCAGACGCTCTTATCCAGAGCGACTTACAGTAAGTACAGGGACATTCCCCCGAGGCAAGTAGGGTGAAATGCCTTGCCCAAGGACACAACGTCATTTTGCACGGCCAGGAATCGAACAAGCAACCTTCTGATTACTAGCCCGAGTCCCTAACCGCTCAGCCACCTGACTTCTGAGCTAGGTGGCTATCCAAGCTGTTCAACAAAAAGTCCTTCTGGGAAATAAACAGTCGTGAGCATTGTTCCGCTCAACGTTAACTGGTGCTACGGTATCGTAGCTCCCGTTTAAAGTGCGTCTTATATTCCCGTGCGGCCTGTACTCCGATTTACAAACACGAAGCTCCCTTTCTGGTGGGGTGCGGCTTATAGAAAATGCGGTTTATTTTCCGAAAAATACAGTATATATACTAGAGTTAACCCTGCGATTATTTATTTTTTATAATTTCGGACAGCATGCGTGGTTGCCTGTTGTAGCGTAGCACATTTATATTTTTATATCAATATATTGGGGGGGACATTTTGACCAGATTTTAATATTGGGGGGGATGTGTTCCCCCCAATATGTATTATGATTACGGCCTTGCTATACTGTAGCCAAGCTACAAGATGTTGAAGCTGTGATGCCAGCTCACCTGTGCCCCCCGGTGGCTGCCCAGCTCTACAGTCATCAGAGCTGAGGTTCCCTTGCTGCTGACACTGGAGTGGCGTCCCTGCCAGAAGAAGCAGGAGCTGCGCTCCCTCCCTGCACCCCCACTACTCAGCTCCCCAGGCCTCTGCCTCTTCCCCACTACAACACAAGAATACAACACAACATAACAAGATCAATACCACTTCAACAAATGTGACATATCTGCTGAAGTGTAAGCAAGCCACCTGGTTCTCAGTGTGACATACAATACATTAGATTTTGTACTTATTATAAATGTTAATTTTTCTATCAATCCAGTCAGTGACTGTGGAGATTTATCAAAGAAAGGTAGAAGGAAGAGAACATTTCCAGAGTACACAAACAAGGTCTAAAATAGAGTTATTTGTAACACACCCATGGTTGTGACAGAGTACTTCCAGCGGATGACATAGGTGTCACCCTCATGCAGCTGTCCCAGACTCTCTTGTGCAAGTTCCTCCTCCTCAAACTCCCGAATGTGCCATGCATCCACCACCACGGTGGCTAGTTCTGCCTGGCGCCCTTCCTCTGTTGTTATCAGCCCATACCCTCGCTGCACGTCGACACCCTCCAACGACATGGTCAAGGGGCCTGCCACCCCCCCCAGCAGGGCCTTCACATCGCAGGGTTTCAGTTCTAACTCCAGTGTTGTGCGAGGGGTGGAATGGACTGGACTCTGAGAGAGCGGGCGATTAGAGGAAGAAAAGGAGATGGATGTGAATTCTATAAACTAATAATAAACCATCAAGACTGCTGTAAGTACTCAGGCTGAAGTTTAGGGTGTTCAACTGTATCTAAATGAATGTTATTCAACTCTATATAAGTTCAGGTTATTCAACTGAACAGGTGTTCAGTTCCAGTACCTTAACCTCCTCCATGGCTGCCTCCTCCTTCTTCCTGTCTGCCCAGTCTGAGAACTTCTCTCTGAACAGAGCCGTCTCGTTGTGCTCTGAGAATCTGCCCAGCAGAGCCCAGGATGGACGGCCCTCACCCTGCCTGACATACATATATAAAGTTAACCCTGCTTGAGACACAAATATATACAAGAGTTAACCCTGCCTGACATACATGTATATACTAGAGTCAACCCTGCCTGACATACATATATATATAGTAGGGTTAACCCTGCCTGAGACACATATATATACTACAGTTAAACCTGCCTGAGATACATATATATATACTAGAGTTAACCCTACCTGTGACACATATATATATGCTAGAGTTAACCCTGCCTGACATACATATATTTACTAAAGTTAACCCTGCCTGAGATACACATATACTAGACTTAACCCTGCCTGAGATACACACATATACATTTAGTCATTTATAACGTATATTCAACATATATACTAGACTTAACTCTGCCTGAGATACATATATATATACACTAGAGTTAACCCTGCCTGAGATACACATATACTAGAGTTAACCCTGCCTGAGATACACATATACATATACTTGAGTTAACCCTGCCTGAGATACATATATATACTAAAGTGAACCCTGCCTGAGATACACATATACTAGACTTAACCCTGCCTGAGATACACACATATACATTTAGTCATTTATAACGTATATTCAACATATATACTAGACTTAACTCTGCCTGAGATACATATATATACACTAGAGTTAACCCTGCCTGAGATACACATATACTAGAGTTAACCCTGCCTGAGATACACATATACTTGAGTTAACCCTGCCTGAGATACATATATATACTGTAGAGCGCCCGGTCCCAACACAAGCTCTTCTCCTGTCTGGCCCCCCAATGGTGGAATCAACTCCCCACCTCCATCAGGGACACTGACTGTCTCCCCACCTTCAAGAAAAGGCTCAAGACGCACTTGTTCCGGGAGTACAACGGCACTTAGAAATGATTGGCTGGACCTGATGTTAGTTTCCTTCAGGATCACAATGACTCTTATTGAGAGTATTGTTGCTCTTGTTGGTTTGTTGTAACTGTCTTAAAATTATTGTACTCGCCGTGAAATTTATTATTGTTGCTTGCTTGCTTTTTCCACAGGTACACTCTTACACTTTTGAGGTTCTTGCTGTTTAATTGTAACTTGTCTAACTACATGCTCTTATTGTTCTTCCATTTGGGACTTATTTGGTTTTCACAATGTATGCTTCATGTTTGGCTACCCGCAATGTTTGGGGCTATCTCGTTGTTATGATCAGTGATCTATGCACTTTTGTAAAACTCTCTTGGAAGTCGCTTTGGATAAAAGAGTCTGCTAAATGCATAAATGTAAATATACTACAGTTAACCCTGCCTGAGATACACATATACTAGAGTTATATGTGTGTGTCATATAAATGAGAAATGTAATATAAATGACACACAAAAGAGAAAATGTATTTGGCACATTTCCAATGTTCGGACAGTGTAGTGAAAAGAGGAGGTTCTACGAGAGACTCACTGAGGGGCACATGTGTTGTCTGAGGAGGCATCCAGGGGATTGACCCTGCAGCTGCTGTAGTCATAGGAACCGCTGTACAGCTGCTTGGCTAATTTGACAGCCACCTTCCTGTCCCCTAGAGAGACGTCTTTCCCATGCCACACATACACCTCGCTTCCAAAGTCAAACACCAACACCTGTACAGAAATGAGGTAGAGAGAGACAGAGTCAAATACAAACAAAATTGCCAGAATGTTATTCTTAAGTCGCACTGTGCTTCTCTCTTTTCCACACCTCTTTAGAGTTGAGAAGGGAAACACTGGGAACAGAGGCCCAGGCCTCTTCATGTGGAACCAGTTTGTCCTCCTGTAGTTTGTAAACCCCAGTGGAGTCAAGGACACCACTTTCATACAGCTCATCTTCCTCTGGCTCCCCAGCACCTAGTGAGGAACAGTCAGATAACCAGTACTGCACATGATCATATAGTACATGATCCTATGAATGTAGTCTGTGTGCATGTAAAACTACTCCAGCCACTTAACTTCCACTCTGTGAAAACATGTCATGCTTGAGTGATCATATTTACGGTGTATGTATCTATACAGATGTTCTAAAGGAGGAAAGTTACTGCATCAACTACAATGTGTATCGTATGCGTATCCAGTGGATATCTGACTGCCTGGACATTCTGGAACACTGTTACGGAAGACATCTTAAAGGGATGGGATGTTGTGCTACTGTAGTATGGTCTAGCTTGGATAAAAGGGGCATAATTGCTGTACACTGTCAGTGTGTGTAAGATAGAAGTTTTGCTTTGGAGTGTACATACTAAACAGCAGATCTCCACCAGCAGGAGTTGTCATGTATTTGGTTTAAATATCACGTGATGATGGACGGGCAATGTGCTGGAAAGATTGGGCTGTCCCTATGCCGTGAGGCTGATTCCAGGTCTCCATACATTATGTTAGTAGTACGTGTTATTGTGTGTATGTCATCTCTATTTCATTTACATTTGTCTTCTTAAAAATTTGTTTTTTGTGTGTACCTCTGTATGTAGTCTTCCCCCCCAATAAGCTCCAGAACTCTCTGGCACATTTGTTGTCAGAGTTGATGCCTTCCTCCAGCACAGTCACATGGGGGGCCTTACAGCCCAGGTCCCTCTTGGCCTGGACAAATGAGGCCATCTCTGATGCCTGTGGATACAAAGCAAGAGTTACAACAATGTATGACAATTTCACATTGTGTAACGCTGATCCAGTGTGTATTAAATGTTAGACCATGTACCATTGTAATATACAGTGCAATACAGTATATTTATCCAAGGAAACATGGTAATATTCCATGTTCTATACCTTGGCTTTCTCAATGACGTTCGCAAACTCTCCACTCCATAAGAAGCAGTGCTTGGGCGTCACAAGGAGAAAACAGTCTCCACTGTTCAGAGAACGAGCTGTAGGCTCAACCAGACGCACTTGTACATGTCTCCGACCTGATGAGCAGAACAGACACAACTTACTATGTGTAAACACAAACAGAACAGACACCAGTTACTATGTGTAAACGGGGTCAGATGGCTGAGCGGTTAGGGAGTCAGGATATTATCAGAAGGTTGTTGGTTCGATTCCTGGCCGTGCCAAATGACGTTGTGTCTTTGGGCAAGGCACTTCACCCTACTTGCCTCGGGGAGAATGTCCCTGTACTTACTGTAAGTCGCTATGGATAAGAGCGTCTGCTAAATGAATAAATGAAATGACTAAACACAAACGGAACAGACACGTTACTATGTGTAAACACAAATGGAACAGACACCAGTTACTGTCTACGAGGCCGAAAGACACACAGAGGCTGCCTTACAAGGTTCTTCAATACCAGATTTCATATGAAAATTTGTTTCATTCCTCATCTCAGTTGAAACTCAGCTGGTTAGTTCATTTGGTGTGGATGTGTTCATTTAGCTCTTTTGGTGTGGTGCCAATCTTTTTTTTTTACTCTTTGGAGTGTGTTTTCACAGGAATTTGAATGCCCTGACCTTTAATGCAGATGAGCATGAGTTTGTTGAAGGGCAAAGTGCTGTTGTTGGTCACCACCTCGGTAGATTTGACGCTACGAAGGTTGACCTTGCGGAAATTCTCCTTGCTGGCCAGCCCTGCCAGAGCAGCGTCTGCTAGATTGGAGTGCTTTGCCACTTTGGGACAGGAGTCAAAAGAGGGTGGTTAGATTATAGAATTACTGTATAATTAACTTAATTAAACTAACTCTATTGTATAGTCATAATACAAATGTATTGGACAGAGATTAAACCTGATTCTTTCATATTAAAAGAGTATTCAGTCAGGTTTAATTTAATAAAGACAAGTTTTGCTCTGAGAAACTACTGTAATAAACTTTAGCATTGTTGTCATGTAATTAAGTAAGGTATCAGAGTTATGGTTGAGTGTTAATTTAGGAAATGTGTTTGTCAAATTTTATGTCATCACATAAATGTAACTAGTTTCCCACTTTCGTATTCAATCAAAAATTAGAGACAAGGACATGATTTTCCTGAGTCTGACATGCTCATATCATTCTATTTTACTACCCATTTCTCTTGTGTAAACTTATTGGGTTTATAAGTTTCCAATGCAACGCAAGTGAAAGCTTGTCAGCAGTCTTACTTTTCTCTACTTGGATCCTCTTGGTTTCCACGGTAGCAACGTTGAGTCTCTGTTCCCTGTACACTTGTCGGATGTCATTGCGAGCCGCCAGAGCACGCAGAGGGTTCCTGGAGCCCTGGTTCTTCCTGGCGGGACGCACAGCACGCTTGTGTTCTGTTACTGCCGATGTCAACCTGCATACAGGCAGAGTCGGGGATTGATGATGAAATAGCTTCAGGACAGTAAAGATCCCTGCTATAAGACAAGTGGTCATTCCAGCCATGTCCACAACTACGCAACGCTTGTTTAAACAGTGATCCACAAGCCAGGCCACTTGTATGGTTGATTGCAACACATAAAATAGCAGAGAGGTACAGAGAGGAGAGGTACTTTGGAGGTTGGATGCTAAAAATAAGTATGAATTTTAAAGAAAACATTCAGCAACGTCCAAATCCTAATAAAAAAAATATTTTTGATCCCTTTAGGATGAATCATAAATGTATCAAAAATCATAACTTTGTCAGTCAATTTTTTTTTCCTTGCAATCACACAAACTGACACAGGCTATAGGTCCACTTTAAATAGCTTTGAATAGTGTTCTCTGTATGAATAAAACTGTGTAACTTAATCCGTAAAAGAATGCATGCATATGGAGAACATTTGAGTTTTTATTTTATTTAGTTAGTCGCATGTCAACCAAATCCTAGTCTACACCCCGTCAACTCCCATATTTTAACTGGCATGGTTGTTGAAACCCCAATAATTAGTCTGGTTTTCCAAAAAAGGTCTTGATGAAAATGTTCTGAACAATGAGTGATTCCTATGAAGAAAAGTTGCTAAGGCAACCAAAAAACATAAAAAAGATAAATCACACAGAATGTGAAATGAGGGGTATTCATTAATGTAAGAGTCAGAGGAGTGTCTTGTTTGGTGGCCTTAAAGATGTCATAACCAAGGCCAAGCGGCTTAATGGGAGAGACATGATGGCAGCAGTAAATATTGTGGGTGCTGAGATCTACAACATTGATAATATATATTTAAAAAAGGTGCGACTTCAAATGGAGGACAAAAAAGCCAGCTGCTGGGTTCTAACTTTCACAGAAGGGCAGCAGTGACTCAGAAGTGTAGTTGACCTGGGAGTTCAGTCCACCACTGGAAGCATCACAGGGTGGATGAGTGGGAACCTTTCCCTTTGATAATGAGTGCAATTTCAATTCATGGGTTGTATATTAGGCCTCCACTTTTGGCCAAAAGTAACACAACTTCTTTCATAGTCAAAACTGAAATAGAGTGAGATATTCATCTTAAATTGCTTCATCAATACATTAACATATAACTGTTGTACACTAAGTAAACTGTTACTATTTATCTCTCTTTGCCTTTCCCAGAGTCGTCTTATCCCACTGTTTATGGTTTCCAAAGGTACACCAATTCTCACACTCTAAAACTCTGTTTAGAAACAGCTGTCTGCATGTTTCAGAGGCAATTGTATGCGTACACGCCTTCGTATGTTTGACCCCCAGGTGTTTTTGATAGTAGACCCACCTGAAACTATTGCATAATTATATAAAAACACATTCAAAACATTAAAATGGGAAAAAGATAAATATGACAAAATTCAAAAGTATTGGTAAAATGAACATGCATTTGTAAGCAAGTAATAGACTCCCCCAACATTTTTTACAAACAAATAAATATAACATACTTTGGTGTGTTGGCTTGAATGTCACCAAGGTCCTCATCAGTTACCATGACGATGCAAGAGTTGAGTGCAGAAGGTGACACAGATTTGTAGAAGCGACCAAAGGTCTCCTCATCATCCAAGGTCATAACCTCTTTCTCTGTCTCGGCCGTCACTTCAATGGTGGATATGTGGCTGTGTCCCACACCTGGGGGAACGTTGTAGAGAACCAGAAGCTGTGGAACTAGATTTGAGGGATTGAAGGATCCCTGGAATCTCCTATTATAAACCATATCAACAGACCAGTGCCTATGTTTGGACCAGTGACTTAAAGAGCAGATCATTGATGTGCAACTAAAAAGAATGAAGTTCTGAAGTCACAGGCAGTAAAAAACATCCCTGACCTTAAAACCATAAAGCAATAGAAAAGGTTGAAGATGTTCAGGAGGGAGACTGTGGTATTAATTGACAACCCCACTGTCATACTGCATCATCCAGTCATCCTCATCTATTTTAGCAGGGCACTTTTGTTGTTCCCATGACCCTCCCAGCCCCCACCATTCCAGCCTCCACCCTCCCAGCCCCAATCGTCCAAGCTTCCACCCTCCCAGCCCCCACCCTTCACCGTCCAAGCCTCCATCCTCCCAGCCCCCACCCTGGGCTCTGTCACTGATGTGGAGACAGAGCCACCAGTTGAGTTTCTAGGGCAGAGAGCGGTTGCAAAGCAGAACCGTATGGCCACAGAATACCAGTCTGTACACTCAATAAAATCATGCTTACTACCAACCTGATGTCGCCAGATGGTTTCTTACACTGAACCATCTGGGAAGTCATCATTGGAAACTTTGGAAAAGGCAAGCACTTTCAAAAAATACTTGACTGGATGAACTATCTGTCTATCACTGTCTATCATGGGCTAACTTCAACCATCCCCTTAGCTGCCAGTAGTTCTTCACAAGACATCAATTGATCCGATCCACTGTGGTTCGGTATAAACAAAAAACTTAAAGCTTGGCAAGATATATTTGTATATTTTATTTAATTCTAATTGGGTGTGCTTTGCCTTCGGCAAGGGCTCAACCTTTGTTCTCTCACATATATATTATTATTATTTATTTTCCCCTAAATCTTCGTCAATATTTGGACTAACCTAGGTGTCAAAAGTTTTGTCTTGGTAGTGATTGAGTTGCTTGTATTTTTATTTACATTCCGTTGCATGGTTTAGGCTCAAGTTAACCCTTGTGCTGCCTTCGGGTCACATGACCCAAAGGTTCATAACGAACCATCGTTGTGTTTACCCAATTTTACCAAATACAAAAACAAATAAAAATAATTTTCTTTTAACCTTCGCAATGTGGGGGTCTGCAACAGCCCAACAGTCAAAAGAAAATGCTTCACTTTGTTTTTGTATGCGGTAAAGTTGTTGCAATACGATGGTGGGTCACAATGACTGATGGGTCAGAATGACCCGAAGATAACACAAGGGTTAAGTTTTTGTGGTGAAAAGTGAAGCTAACGGTGGCTAATTTGCTAGTCACTGACGTTACTAACGTCACTACGTCACTAACGTCCGAAAACACGCGTGACTACCTGTAGCAGAAGATTAGTTTCGCATCTGTTAACTTTGGGCATAGCTAGGCTAACTATAGCTTTACTGCAAAGCAGCTGCAGAAACGCCACAAGCAAAGAGGCCAGGGTGATAACTATTTACTCATTTTACTTTGTGATGTGAAACACAATTGTGAAATGTAATGTACAATATTAGCTGATATTGTTAAGGAAGTAGGCCCACATCTACTTTCGGAAACGGTAGTCTACTATTTCACTGAAGCATTACCATGACATTAGCCTATGTTGCCTGGGCAACACATACTACAGTGGTCTATGATGCATCTGTTTTCAATCGTTAAAATAAACATTCCTCACAAATACATTTTCGTTGTAGGATTTATTATGACATTACATTACAAGTAAACGATTTGTTGGTGAAATTATCATTACCTGTGGTTTCAAACCAGTGTTGCTCACTGCAACGCTGTAGCCTATGCGAGACACACTACAAAACATCTAAGTTACACAGCTGTTTAGGAAGTCAAACGGCGACAGAACATGTTCGGCACTCCCCTTACTTAAATCAAAAGTCTTTCAATAGGTGAAACTATCTGACTACTAACCTGAACTTCATCGAAATTTTTGGCCATTCATTTGAGCGCAAAATAGTTTTTTGAGCTCTATGTAAAATAAACCGCAGCCGTTTTCCAATTGGTAAAAACCTTGTCTATGAAGGTGATGTCTTTATCATTTCAGGCTCCAAATTGTCGACAGGGGAAGCAGAAACCTGCATGTAGCTTGGCTGAGTTCTCTAAACAAGTTTGAGAGCGATGTCTAGGACCTTGGCTGAAAATGCGCATGGGGTACGTTCAGTAGCGGAACCACAGGGGTGTCCGGGGTGGCACTGGACACCCCTGACATCTGATTGGCCACCCCGGGTGCTACCCCAAAATTGAATTTGCTACTGGAAATTTGATGCTGATTGACATCTCATTTGACCTCTTGTTGAAAGAAGCATTTATTTTGCTGCGTTGCGGTGCATTATTCAAATCGAAAAGACGTTTGTTGCGAGATACAGAAGAATAAGAAGAAAAGACAGCAGAATAGAGAATATTTCCACAGCTCCACAAGCTCTTTTCGCGATTGAAAAAGGCATAATATTTGAAGTAAGTTTTAAGGTTTGCATTGGGTTTAGGTTTCCTGAATTTTTTTACGAATGTTGATTAGCCTACAGTAGCTGTGTAAGTTAATGTTAGAACTTTGACTCCAATAACAGACAAACTGAGACAGTCAGTAGGCTTGTACAGTTTTCTTGTGCTTGTGCGGCTTAGATTTCGAAGCAGTTTATAATCCGGTTTTAGAACAAAAAAGTGGCTTCGTCTCAAAATCTCAGACCGTGCAGCTAATTTAATGCTCAACACTTGAACGGGGACTTATTACTTGAAAGAGGAATTATTTAGGCTACTGTGTTGTCTCAGTTACACTATCAGGGCTTGGAAATACAGTGACTTGCTAAAGTAGGAAAAATGGCTAGTAGAACATAACATTTCATAATAATTTCAGTTAATCAAACAGCTGCAAGACCCAGTGAAATGTTATAGGCTAGCTAGCTCTAGCAAAATAACACTAGCATCACTAACAACATTACTAATTCAACTTTGGTAGTGTAACCGATAGGGCTGCAACAACGAATCGATTAAATCGATTAAAATCGATTATTAAAAGCGTTGGCAACAAATTTCATTATCGATTCGTTGTGTCATGCGATTATTACGCCACTCAATATGTAGCGGAGATGTTTGAGTATTAAAAAAAAAGTTTAGTTGAGCGCGGAGCGGGGGTAGAGGAAAGGCCATCGGAGAGACGTTGTTGAGTAACGTTGTTCTGAAACACAATATTCCTAAAAATATTATAAAAGTCCCATACCATTTTGAAAAATGGTATGGGACTTTTATAATATTTTTAGGAATATAAAACCTCAAACAGACAGACAGACAGAGTATCTTAACAATGTCTGGTATACTTCCACAGCCTTTACTTTTTCAATGAAGTTTCAAATAAAATGATAGAAAATCACTAATCTTTGAAAATAGCTTAATCCTCGCAAATCTTAACTTTTTTTCAAAATTGTGTCAAAAATCTTAAATATACACCAGATTATTCTAATAAAGTCTGGTCTACTTCCACAACCTATTCAATTTTCAATTACATTTTAAACAAAACTCAAAAAAATTGCTCATCTTGGAAAATAGCATTAAATCCACGCTAATATTAATAACTTTTTCAAAATTGTGTGCCTCTTTGTGCACATTCTGAAGATGTTTTGCACTGTGAATTTTCACTCTCTGTTCTGTTTTTGAATAAAGGGTTGGAAATTAATGCTTAAATTTTTTTTTTTATCCGATTCATCGATTAATAGAAGAATTGACAGATTAATCGATTATTAAAATAATCGTTAGTTGCAGCCCTAGTAACCGAGATCTTTGTAAGTTCGTTTTAGATCTAATTGTATGATCGTGTGGACAATAAGACACGGACGCTGTCTCTTTTCATAACTTGTATTTTACCACTGCTCTTCTTGACATCGCTATTCGAACAGCCCTCACTGATTTCACAAATGCTTTCAGCATCAAGCCTACGGCAACTCCCGAGGGACAAAACAGCCTTGTCCGTTGTCGCATAGAAAGGTCTGCTACAGTAGGCTATCCTCAGGATTTGCAAGTTAGCTAAACTTATACTATATCTAAAATAATTTTGTAGACATAACAATGGATTCTGCCACAAAATGAGTGACTTGGCTTTATTTCTGGACATACTATCCACAACCGAAGTGTGTTACACAATGCTGTAGATCGCCTATACTCGTGCATTGCTCTTGGTACCCAGAATGCCCTGCGGCAAGCTGAAAAGCTACAAAGTTAAGGGCGTTAACAATAAGCATTGTTTGGAGTTCTATAGTTGTGTTCGTTCTGTTTTGAAATGTGTAATGCTATGGTCTTTAGATAATTTGAGTGTTCACCCTGATTGGGAATGTTGTCTAGTTAGATGGCAAGATGGCAATCGTCAGCCTCCGTTGACGATTGCGTCAGCTGTTGTCGATCTCTGATGAGTATTTTCTTAATTTCGTACCAGGGTCAATTCTGCATCAAAAATCAGAAGGAGGGCAGTGTTTTAAAGATATGGCGATTGCGAAGATAGCCAGCGGGTCAGCATATTTTTGTGATTTGTGTAAAACTTGGAATTTGAGTGACACCGCGGCTTGTTTTGACGTTAGCCTCAGTCAGACTCGGCTCGCCCACTGGCAGTGTGTATTACTGTCTTCAATGCCACAGCTAAACTTTGTCAAAATAAACTTTCTCATTTCCGGCGCTTTCAAACAATCAGTGAACTGTGGAGCAACAGCAGCTAGCTTGCCTCTAGCAAGCTTATTTTGAATTAGCCATTTCCCCCTACATTAATGTCAAACTTATTTACGTTTTGGGGGGCCTATTTTCAGTAAGCAGACGATACAGTACTGTTTGAATCGCGATTCCATACTGCCAGTGACAACGTTGTTACAGTAGCTTGTTTCAAAGGGTGTTCTTAATGAAATATGCAATATGAGTAGGCTAAATGCTTGAAAATATCACTAGAAGGGAAAAACTTAGAGGACGGACCCACCTGCAACCGACGCAAGCAAGCACACCCTACAATTTCCCCAGAAATTGTACCCTCTCTAGTTGGGTGTGCTTTGCCTTCGGCAAGGGCACAACCTTTGTTCTCTCACATATATATTTATTATCATTTATTTTTGCCCCCCTAAGCCTCAGTCAATATTTGGACTACATAGACAACCTAGGTGTCAAAAGTTTAGTCTTGGTAGAGATTGAGTTGCTTGTATTTTTATTTACGTTCCGTTGCATGGTTTAAGTAGAAATTGTTTTTTGTGGCAAAAAGTGCCTTCTGTCAAGGAAGGGTACTCAGTGCTAGCCTACGTCACTACGTCAGCACACATTAGCAACGACGCATGGATACAACGTAATAGAGACGTTCTAGCACGCAAGTGCTAGAACCGGGAGTACAACGGTACTTAGGAATGGTTCGCTTGACCCGATGTCAGTTTCCTCAAGGATCATAATGACTCTTGCTTAGAGACTTGTTGCTCTTGTGGTTAGTGGTAATTGTTTAAATTTTTTGTTCTCGCTGTGATATATTGTTTTTACTACTGTTGCTTGCTTTTTTCCACAGGTACACTTGCACTTATAGCGGTTCATGTTGTTTAATTGTAACTTGTTTAACTACATGCTCTTATGGTTCTTCCCTTTGGCACTTAGTTTGGTTGTTCACAATGTGTGCTTCATGTTTTGGCTACTCGCGATGTTTTTTGGGTATCTTGTTGTTATGATCAGTGACCTATGCACTTTGTAAAGCTCTCTCTTGGAAGTCGCTTTGGATAAAAGCGTCTGCTAAATGAATAAATGTAAATGTAGGTAAACAGAAATGATTCGTTCATTTCCCTGACTCGGTCTTCGGGTACGAGTCTTTGGATAATTTTTCACGTGACCTGCATAGGCTCTGTAGTGATAGCTAGAGGAAACGCTAGAGGGAACGAATCGTTCATTTCCCGACTCGGTCTTTCTACGAGTCTTTGGATCATTTTTCACGTGACCTGCATAGGCTCTGTACTGGAGGAAACAAACGATTCCTTCATTTCCCGACTTGGTCTTTCTACGAGTCTTTGGATCCTTTTTTCACGTGACCCGCATTGTATTTTTTAGTAGAGGAAACAGTTTCCTCATTCCCTTTCGCGTGGCCGCTGTTTTAGTAAGACGTGAATGATATTCGCTCAAAATATACAGAAATATCAGTTGTAAAAATGTAATTAAAAAACGGACCCCTGTGCAACCGATGCAAGCAAGCACACCCTACAATTTCCCCAGAAATTGTACCCTCTCTAGTTCCACTTAGTACTGCTAGTTTATGTACCCTTAGTATAGATAGTCCACATTTTAGTTCCTTACATTTAATTTTGGTTCCTTACATTTACATTAAGTCATTTAGCAGACGCTCTTATCCAGAGCGACTTACAGTAAGTACGGGGACATTCCCCCGAGGCAAGTAGGGTGAAGTGCCTTGCCCAAGGACACAACGTCAGTTGGCATGACCTGGAATCGAACTGGCAACCTTCGGATTACTAGCCCGATTCCCTCACCACTCAGCCAACTGACTTCCTGGTTCCTATATGTTGATTAAGTTATCTTAATACTACCCCCTGACTGAACCACTTGGTGGGCCCATTTGACGGAATAGTCACAAATAGAACTGTTATGCAATCATGTTGGAAAAACTGGTGCAGGAAGCACCTACCTTTTTTTTGGAGCTTGTCTAAGAAGGACTCCAATTTATCCAGCCTCTTGTCTCCTTCCATCTTTAAATCACTACGATGGGAGATCTCTGCCGCAAGAGAAAATATATTTCAAAAGCTATGCTCAGACATTTTGATTGTGTGAGCTTTGCAGCATTTCATTACATAGGTTCAGGATAAGAAGGAATGGTTACCTTCATACAGTTTAACAGGTGTAGCAGAGGACTTCTTGAGGTGGATCGAAGGAGACTCTTCTTTGTATGTCTCGGATACAAGGCCTGATGAGTTGCACAGTCATGCAAGTGTCAAACTAGTGTCACACAACCATCACAAATACATACTGTGTAAGATACTGCTGTAGGTCAGAGCAATGCACTTCTGTACACCACATATACAGTACAGTGACAACTGAAAGAACTTCTTAAGACAGTGGAATACCTTATTACATGATTAATCATGTATTCTATTAATGGCATTTAGTAGATTATACATGGCATGCCTATCTACCATATGTATCTACTTACTACAGCTTATGCTGAAGTACAAGTTTAAATAAATGCATATTTATGACCTCTCTTTGCCATGCGTCCAGCCACAGTGAACTGGGAGGAATCATTCGCAGCACCCTTCCCCCTGCTCTTCCATGCCTCCTCTTTCTCCTGTAGAATCTTCATCCTGTCTGCCAGGGTCATCTTGGTCTCCATGTCCGCACTGGATTTCTAAAGAAAGGATGAGGGAGGGGCAAGATTAAGAAGGGCCTTTGGTAAAAGAAGGGCAATTGAAGTGAGAGGACAGAAGATACACAATACACGGCAAAAAGATTACAAACACACAAAGTAAAATTCTAAAACAACATTTGTTGTAAGAAACGTGTTTCCAGATGTTTAAATGTGTAAAACTAAAACTCTATCAAAGTAAGTCCCTAACAACCACAGGAAAATAACAAACGTGTCTCCTGTCATATATACTTAAGCTACCTTTCTAAAACTGTGGTTTTCCAGTGATTTGTGTCTCCCGTCATTTATGCAACTGGGTTTGAATCCCACTGGTGCATGTTCCTGGATATATTTTTCTCTCCCTTACATTTCCTGTCTCTCTCCACTGTATCTGTCCCACAAAAAATGAAATCTACCCCCCTCCCCCCCCCCAAAAAAAAAAAAAAGTTGTATTAAGCCCCTGCATCTGGACCTTGGATGACATGTTCTCAGAAAGAATGATATTCCACAGCTACATATCCATATAGATTGATTTCATGGCATTGACAAGATTGAAGAAGACTTGAATTTGCTAACATCAGTTTGGAATTTCCATGGACAATTTTACAGCTCTGACACACATTAACAAAATGATAGCAGAAGCTTCACGGATTAAAATAGGAAAATGTGTTTTATTCATTTTTTTGTATTAGAGATAACACAATAATAAAAATACATAATAATTAAGTCCTATAAGGTTGTTTCTATAAAAGAGACAAAATTATTTGATGGATAGGCTTAGGAAACGTTGAACGTATCATGTTGCAGTGACATGTGGAAAAGTTAACCGTAAGTTAACAGTATGTTTTCCGATGAAGGCTTGAATAAATTCTTCATCTTTTAATCCAACATTTGATATATATTTGCTTGTTTTTTTACTAGCCACTGACAAATCTCAGTTCTCAGACAGATCATCTGTTACAGCATTCTGGACAAGTGGGCGAGGATGTGTGTGGCACTACTGGCCTCATGGCTTGTGGTTATTAGCAAAGAAAGACTGATGGCTCAGAAATAGAAAATGTGAATGAATATGATGGAACTAAAATTTGATTGTAAAAATGTTAATAAATAATACACCAGAATAGCCTGCAATACATTAACTACTGCTTAAGCAATTGCATGGTGTAATAGCAATTGCATCTAGGTGGAAGTGGATACGGAAATGGAGTTTCAGCAGACCCACATCTGAGCCAGCTGTTCATTGTAGGTGTCCACGTTACCATAGTCACAAACCACAGAGGGAGAGAGAACTGGTTAATTCTACTGCTTTATGATCATATTGCCAAGGCATGCCAACTGGTTACTTTGCTACAAAATCTCACACATGTGCAAACAACCACACACAACACACACACAACCCAGTCCCAGCAGCCCAGCTCTGGAATCAATCTGTGAGGGGAAATACCTTGGCCGTACTGGACCCCAGAGAAAAGAAATGGCTCAAATCCTCACAGGAAACCATTAGTCTTTGCCTTCCTTACACGTCACATTGCAAAACACTGACTGCAGCCATTGACCATCCAATGCCCTTCACTGGGACAGATAACGAAAGACTATCAGCCACCATGGAAAAAATCACATCCACTATTATGGTGGAAATAGGAAAAATACACAGTTTTTAGGTAAGTAGGCCAGAGGTTGTTATGGCTAGGAATTCTGGCATGCTGTGAAACATGCATAGAAGTTTGCCGCTTCAGTGGACACCGACACTAACAAACATGCAAACACTCAGTCTCACACTCACCTGACACAAACCGGGAAGGGTTGATAGGCCAGTGTTGTACATAAAGGAAAGGGTCTAGGGGAAGGCAGAAGGAGGAAACTGGGAAGGAAGTGAAGTAAGAGAGAAGAATGGGAGGCAGGAGGAGAGAAGGGCAGGTTCTGCCCAATATTCAGGAAAAGCCACATACACTGTGAGTAAGAAACAGGATACAATACAAGTTTTTGTTGAATACAAAATACGTTTTCAGGTGTATTCCGATTTTTTGATGCATTTAACAATGTTAGATTCTTGAGTCAGACAATCATTTTAATTCCCATGATCATGTTGGGCCACTGATTGTTTTATTTTACGTCTTGTCTCAATTTTTTTATTGTATTGTTTATTTAGGAACATGAGGAAGTTGTAGGCTGGGAGCTACCCTTCCCCCAGTGTGACCTCCTGTTTATCCTGATTATCAGATATGCTGATAAGAGAGGATGTGGGTTAGGTTTAGGGTAGAGGTAGCTAGATTTAAAATGTTCATTTTGTAATAATGGAGTCAGACGGCTGAGTGGTTAGGGAATCGGGCTATTAATCATAAGGTTGCCGGTTTGATTCCTGGCCGTGCAAATGACGTGTCCTTTGGCAAGGCACTTCACCCTACTTGCCTCGGGGGAATGTCCCTGAACTTACTGTAAGTCGCTCTGGATAAGAGCGTCTGCTAAATGACTAAATGTAACATGGTTTCCCTTGTAAATTATTAAATGTATTTGCAGTGTTTTTAAATATCATCTTCATTTAACTTTAGTTTCACCACTCTTTCAATAATTTAGCCCTGAGTAAAATTGCCTAAATTAATTCAGCATATTTAGTTAATATTAGTCAACTCTCGAGGTTACCCTTCTTCTATCAGACCAAGGGACATAGTTTTGGTTGTTTGACCGATATAAAATTCCCATACAGATTATTTTCCATGAAATAAAAAATAACAAAATACAGCATTGCTAATAGCAAACATCTGTGGCAAGAGACGGTGGCATGCGTGGGTCATGCCAACTGTTTATGGGAAATATATGAGTCTGGAAAACCATATGTTGTGAAAAAGAAGGATTTTTCTAACTTTATCAGGGTTTTCAATATTTTACTTTATAATGATGCAATTAATAGCAAACAATTGACATTTAACCCTTGTGTCATCTTCGGGTCATTCTGACCCATCAGTCATTGTGACCCACCGTCGTATTTACCAAGTCGAACAATGGATTTTGGTGTTTCAAAACCCATTGACACTTCCCTCACTGAATTGCTCCTCCCAAGGTTTCTTCAATTTTTTCTCCTGTAGTGAGTTTTTCTGGGAGTTTTTCCTTGTCTTCCCTGAGGTTTTAGGTTGGTTGAGGGGCAGTTCTATGGGCGTATGTGAAACCCTCTGTGACATGCTTGCGTGTAAAAAGGGCTATACAAATAAATGTTGATTTGATTTATTGCGACAACTTTACTGCATACAAAAACAAAGTGAGGGATTTTCTTTTAACCGTCGGGCTGTCTCAGACCCCCCACATTGCGAAGGTTTAAAGAAAATGCTATTTATTTGTTTTTGTATTGGGTAAAATTGGGTAAGCAAAGCGATGGTTCGTTGTGAAACCTTTTGGTCATGTGACCCGAAGACAGCACAAGGGTTAAGACCCGTCATTAGGTGCGTTCGACATCGACTGCGGCTGCATGAAACGACCGGCGAGAGTTGCCGCTTGCAGGCGAGGAGGAGTTAAAAACACCTCCTTAAAGTCGGACATTCCTGCTTCTCGTGGTTTGCTGCGTTGACGTCGTCATGAACTCAATCGCCTCAACTCAATTAAAGGTCGTCTTTCCGTTAGTGAAGAGGCGGACTAAAACCCTTTCTTCAACAAATATTTAATCAATTAAACTGTTTGGTCCGGATTTGAGCATTGGCGTAACTGAAGGTGTCAGAATAAATACAAAACACACGTCAAAGTTGTCAGAATCAGAATGAATCAGAAAGGGTTTTATTCGCCATGAAAGTTTGCACAGACAAGGAATTTGCTTTGGCAGGAAGGTGCATACATTAAACATATAAGAATCTTAAATTTAAATATGAGGACTAACTATACTAAGGGTACATAACTAGCAATACTAAGTGGAATTTGAATAAAAGTAAAATATACAATAGAATATAAAATTAAATACAATTTGCCGTAATTTACAATATAAAAATACAAAAAATACAAATGGAACAAGATACAATTTTGTGATGCAGTGCAAAAAGCAATGTGTTTTAAGGACATTAAGTCATAAAAGTCAGTGTGAACCCTTGGCCTTGTTGAAGAGGCCAACAGCGGAAGGGAAGAAACTGTTTTTTTGGCGTGTGGTATTGGTCCTGATTAGGGATGCGTATTGATAAGATTTTAACGATTCTGACTCCTTATCAATTCCTGCTTATCGATTTGATTCTTTATCGATTCTCTTATCGATTCTCCCCTCTACAGCCAACTAGGTCTCTGCGTCCTGCACCCCCCCACAAACACACTCGTTCTAAACAAATTTCTCAAACTGGCTTTGACTGGCTCTAAAATGAGGTAATACCTACCACCTCTAGGCCTCTTCAGGCCTCTGTTTTCAAAACAAAATCTAGTCTGAGATAGAAACTTTCAGTTTCATGTGTTCAAGCTTCTATTACTCAACACCAGTAGGACTTAAGGCCGAATTACACTTCTTTTTGTAAGTCGTCGTCGAGTGTTTATTTACCTACGTTATCGATAAGTCGGAGCAAATTTACAAATTAGCCGTTTCATCAATAAAATACGCACATTTTCAGCAACTACACTGCCCATTTCTTGTCACATTTGAATTCAGATGCTGATTTACATGTACCGTTTAGCTGAAATATGAATTGTAAAACGTACAGCAATGGCGGTCAAAGGATTCTGTTCGTCCTGTTTATCACGGCAACCCCGCCCCTGACGCAAGCGGTTCATAATACGGACCAATCACAGCCAAGGGGTATCCGTAAAATGACGGACGGACAGACGGATAGTCAGGAAAATCAGGAGGTGCACGTAGAGCTCTCCGAGGGGCTCGGAGAGGGCACGGAGAGGGAATTCCTCGTCGGAGAGGGCGTTCCCTGTGTCCGTCTCCGTAAAAACGGAGAAGTATAAATCGGCCTTTACAGGGGTCCTAACAACAGGGGAAATAACTTCAGTGTCACCTTTCAAAAGAGACCATTTACATGCATGTACTTCAAATGGTTCAACAACAGCTTTCAATATACTTTGGGTATGTTGTTTAGGCGTTTTCAGGCACCGACTATTAAAAGGTTAAACAATTAAAATGCTAAGTTTAATAATGGATTAAAAATCTATATGCTCAGTTTAATAATGGGACACGCGAACGTTTGCTGATAACACACGCCGCCCCGATAACGTGAAATGATCAATAAGATCAATACTAATGGGAGACGAATGCCAGAGCTAAAATGTATGCTTCAAACGACGGGACAGAAGATAACTAGATCGACTACACACAAAAGGCAAATTGCTTCACACAGTAACAAGTGGTTGTGATCACTTTTGAGCAGTTTAGCTCTACCTTAGATAGTTAGAGATGAAGCGCGAACGTTAGCTGCGCTGCTGCATGCATCGAACTGCTGTGTGTTCAAATGCTTCTTCATATTTGTAGTATTTCCTCCCTTCAACGAAATAGACTTTTTACACACGTTACAAGTGGCGTTGTTGTCATTTTGTCGTGTGAAATACAACCAAACTTTAGAACGCTAGTTGCCATGTTTGCTGCAGTCTGTCTGAATAAACTATAAAAGTTTGCGCATGCGCAACGGCACAGAGAATCGTTAAGAGAATCGTTAAGGAATTTTGCTAACGATTCCAAGGAATCGATTCACTGGGAACCGGCTCTAAACAAGAACCGGTTCTCAATAC
The DNA here is from genome assembly GCF_038355195.1 of Osmerus mordax. Taxonomy (NCBI): domain Eukaryota; kingdom Metazoa; phylum Chordata; class Actinopteri; order Osmeriformes; family Osmeridae; genus Osmerus; species Osmerus mordax. Next base: position 672,512 of record NC_090059.1, on the reverse strand, counting down.
CCATCCCTAGTCTTCTGGGACCGAGGCAAACTGACATACACTGATTAGATCAATGACAGGGAACTAACCCACACAGGCTAGGGGTCCTGTGGGGTATAAATGACTGCTGAATTCATGTATTAGGGGGAGTTGGCTCACGGCAGAGCATCCTAGCGAATGTGTCCCTTGTTTGTTGATGTCAATAAACAAGACTTTGCATCTGAGAGCAAATAGTGTCTTACTGAGTGTACTTCGTGACTGCCATCTTGACTGTAAGTAACCAGAGTTTGTTTCATTCATTTGTGTTGAGCTAAAACATTGTCTCAAGGACAGAGGGTAAGGCAGCTAAATAGGTCAATAAGTAGCGTGCTAGAGACCGAGTTTCAGGGTACTTGCCGCCGAGTGAGACCCTGGCTTTGTTTACATAATTAGGGCCATTGTCAGCTGCGCCTTTAGCATATTTAAGGCGGCTAGCACTGCAGAGGCAGCCTCGTCTGGCAGCCTCAGTGCACGAAGACTCGGTCGAACAAAGACAGGGAGTCTACCTGTGGCAGTCAACAGAGGATCACCTCTTCTGATAAGTATCACCCTATTTGTATTCTATTCTACCTAGAACATATTCAACTAGCATGTGTTTCTTCAGCATTCCCGTTTATTACACCACTCGCAGACGTAGACGTAGATATGTCACAAAGTATATACGGTCCACTTCTAATCTTAGCTACCTATCCAGATCTTCTCCACCTGCCCTCTCTCTTTCTATAGGGCTCTGGAGCTTCCAGTCTGCTGTGAACAAAGCAGACTTCATCCCGGCGTTTGCATCCCACGCTTCTCTTCACGCCCTTGCCCTGACAGAGACATGGATCCGCCCAGAGAACACTGCAACTCCAGCTGCTCTCTCAACCACTCGTTCTCTCACTCACCCCGCTCAACCGGGCGAGGTGGTGGGACAGGTTTGCTTCTTTCCCCACATATCAAATACACATCCACCCCACTCTCTGTTACTGCCAAATCATTTGAACACCATTATGTGATGCTAACTGATCCTATCAAAGCATTTTTAGTTGTCCTCTACCGCCCACCAGGGCCGCTAGCCGACTTTGTGGAGGAGCTGGACATGCTCCTCAGCGTCCTCCCGGATGATGGAACACCGCTGATACTCTTTGGGGACTTCAACATCCACCTCGAAGGAACGCAGGCCGTCGACTTCAAGTCTCTTCTGACTTCCTTCAACCTGAAGCTGCTGAACACACCAGCGACCCACAAGGCAGGAAAACAGCTTGACCTCATCCTGTCACGTAACTGTATCACTGACTTAACCTCTGTAACCCCACTACACATTTCTGATCACTCCATCCAATTCTGTCTCTCTCCCTCCAACTCCTCCTACCTCCCCTCCCCTCGTAACTTTCCGCCGCAACCTCAACTCCCTATCCCCCTCCCATTTCTCCTCCATTGTAACATCCTCCCTCCCATTGACAAGTTTAAGTGCCACCCCACTAGGGATGGGTATCGAGAACCGGTTCTTGTTCAGAACCGGTTCCCAGTGAATCGATTCCTTGGAATCGTTAGCAAAATTCCTTAACAATTCTGTTAACGATTCTCTGTGCCGTTAAACAATTAAAATGCTAAGTTTAATAATGGATTAAAAATCGATATGCTCAGTTTAATAATGGGACACGCGAACGTCTGTCTGAATAAACTATAAAAGTTCGCGCATAGACAGACTGCAGCAAACATGGCAACTAGGAAGAAGCGTTCTAAAGTTTGGTTGTATTTCACACGACAAAATGACAACAACGCCACTTGTAACGCGTGTAAAAAGTATATTTCGTCGAAGGGAGGAAATACTACAAATATGAAGAAGCATTTGAACACACAGCATGGAAAGAAGTTACTGGAACGTCATGTGTTCGATGCATGCAGCAGCGCAGCTAACGTTCGTGCTTCATCTCTAACTATCTAAGGTAGAGCTAAACTGCTCAAAAGTGATCACAACCACTTGTTACTGTGTGAAGCAATTTGCCTTAATTGTGTGTAGTCGATCTAGTTATCTTCTGTCCCGTCGTTTGAAGCATACATTTTAGCTCCGGCATTCGTCTCCCATTAGTATTGATCTTATTGATCATTTCACGTTATCGGGGTGGCGTGTGTTATCAGCAAACGTTCACGTGTCGCATTATTAAACTGAGCATATAGATTTTTAATCCATTATTAAACTTAGCATTTTAATTGTTTAACCTTTTAATAGTCCTGTTAAATGTGCCTGAAAACGCCTAAACAACATACCCAAAGTACATTGAAAGCTGTTGTTGAACCATTTGGAGTACATGCATGTAAATGGTCTCTTTTGAAAGGTGACACTGAAGTTATTTCCCCTGTTGTTAGGACCCCTGTAAGTACTACTGGTGATGAGTAATAGAAGCTTGAACACAAGGAAACTGAAAGTTTCTATCTCCGACTCGATTTTGCTTTGAAAACAGAGGCCTGAAGAGGCCTAGAGGTGGTAGGTATTAGCTCATTTTAGAGCCAGTCAAAGCCAGTTTGAGAAATTCGTTTAGAACGAGTGTGTGTGTGTGGGGGTGCAGGACGCACAGACCTATGGCTGAAGAGGGGAACATTGATAAGAGAATCGATAAGGAATCGAATCGATAAGCAGGAATTTATAAGGAGTCGGAATCGTTAAAATCTTATCAATACGCATCCCTACACCCCACTGACACTGCCTCCAACACCCTGTTATCCACACTAACTGCATCACTCGACACTCTCTGTCCCCTGTCAACCAGGCCTGCGCGATCTTCTCCCTCCTGCCCGTGGCTCACGGATGTGATTCGTGAAGAATGGTCCATCCGTCAGGCAGCTGAGAGGAGATGGCGCAAGTCCAATGATGGTCTGGACCTCGATAAGTATCACTCCCTCCTCAAATCCTTCTCTGCCCGCATAACTGATGCTAAAACCCACTACATCCTGAACAAAATTAACTCTGCCTCAAAACCTCACAAACATTTCTCTACCTTCTCCACCCTTCTTAACCTACCTCCCCCACCCTCCCCCTTCACCCTGACAGCAGACGACTTCTCCTCTTTCTTTGAGAAAAAGGTTGCTGACATTAGCAGTCGGTTCCCTGAACCCACCTTTCCTACCCACTCACCCTCTATGACTGACCCAACTAAACGTCTAAACGCTTTCCCTCCCCTGTCCGAGACAGAGATCTCTGACCTCATTCTCTCTCATCGCCCCACCTCCTGTCCCCTTGATCCAGTCCCCTCCCCTGTCTTTCAAACCATCTCTCCCTCCATCATAACTTTTCCAACATGTCCTTAACTCTTCTCTTACTTCTGGCACTTTCCCCTCTGCCTTCAAACAGGCCAGAGTTAGCCCTCTACTCAAAAAACCCTCCCTTAACCCAGCTGTCCTCCAGAACTACAGACCAGTATCACTACTACCCTTCTTTTCTAAAACAATTGAACGTGCTGTATCTAACCAACTGTCAAACTTCCTCTCTCAGAACAACCTGCTTGACCCCAACCAATCGGGCTTCAAGACTGGCCACTCCACAGAAACTGCCCTCCTGTCAGTCACCACTGCCCTCTAGTCTGCCAGAGCGGCTTCGAGGTCATCCGTCATCATTCTGCTGGACCTTTCTGCAGCGTTTGATACGGTTAACCATCAAAGCCTGCTGGCCAGACTTTCTGAGATGGGCATCACTGGCACTGCACTTCAGTGAATCTCATCCTACCTGTCGGGAAGATCCTACCAGGTCTCCTGGGGAGGCAAAGTGTCAGGCCCCCACCAGCTCTCCACTGGTGTCCCACAGGGATCCGTCCTTGGACCGCTCCTCTTCTCCCTCTACACCACCTCGCTTGGACCAATCATCACCTCCCATGGCTTCTCCTACCACTGCTATGCTGACGACACGCAGCTGTACCTGTTGTTACCCTCGACTGATCCGGGGATATCAGCTAGGATCGAGGCCTGCCTCACAGACATCTCCGCCTGGATGACCGAGCACCACCTCCAGCTGAACCTCGCCAAAACAGAACTCCTTATCATCCCGGCCAAATCGGCAACGGTGACCCCTTCATCCTCTGCCAGGAACCTCGGGGTGACCATGGATGACGAGCTCTCCCTCACAGCCCACGTTGCTGCAGTCTCCCGGTCGTGTAGATTCACCCTCTACAACATCCGGAAGATCAGGAGATACCTATCTGAGCATTCCACCCAGCTGCTAGTCCAAGCACTTGTCCTCTCAAAGTTGGACTACTGCAACTCGCTGCTCGCCGTACTCCCAGCATGCGCAACCCGCCCTCTCCAGAGGATTCAGAACGCGGCGGCCCGTCTGGTCTTCAATCTACCCAGACGCTCCCATGTTACCCCGCTCCTCATCTCCCTCCACTGGCTTCCCATCACATCCCGTATCAGATTCAAGACTCTGGTACTGACCTTCCGAGCGGTGAATGGGACTGCACCCGACTACATCAAGTCTCTCCTCCAGCCTTACACCCCCCCCCCCCCCCCGCCACCTACGGTCTTCTTCTGACAACCGTCTGGTGGTCCCACCGCTCCAGAGCGCCCGGTCCCAACACAATCTCTTCTTCTGTCTGGCCCCCCCAATGGTGGAATCAACTCCCCACCTCCATCAGGGACACTGACTGTCTCCCCACGTTCAAGCTCATCTGCTAATTTAGCCTTCTCCTCCGGTAAAACTGCTTGGCAAATTCTGATAGTCTCCCATCGCACACTCTCATTCTCAAATTTGGGAACTCCATACAGACGCAGATTCCACCTTCTGTAATAACTTTCAAGGTCCGTGATTTTTCTTTGGCATACCGCCATTTTCTCCTCCTCCTTAACCACACTCTTTTCCACGAGTGTAACCTTGCTTTTCACATCCTTAATTTCTGAACAGGAAAAGTCAATGGTTTTTTGTAATCCCTCGATTTTCAGGCACACCATTTTTTCTATGGCGTCGCTCCTTGTGTTGATTAGCTTGGAGAGAGTTGCAATAATGTCAGAATCAACACCACGCTGTGCAACCATGGTTTTCTTGGATGGCGGAAACTTAACGTGTAACAGGCAGGGAGGGGACATCCTCATCAGCCACTGATTTCAAAGATAAAATGCCACTTGGACACGAGTATTTGTGGCAATTATCAATCATTGGCCTCCTGTTCAGCAGTGTTACGCGACTCCTGGACTTGGGCAATGCTACCATTGCAAGCCGAGGTGTTTGATCTGCTGCTTCTCTTTCTGTGGGTCATTTTTAAATATGGCTTCAATCATTAACTACCTGATGCTGTAAGCTGGCAAAATACTAACTTCCGTCTATTAAAGTAAACTTTTCACTGTGTTAGAAAAAGTTGATGTGCAGAGCTTAGAAGGAAGCTCTAGCTCCGTCATTGTTCTAGCTCGGCAAAGCAAGCTAAACTAGAGGGTACAATTTCTGGGGAAATTGTATGCTTGCGTCGGTTGCAGAGGGGTCAGTTTTTTAATGACATTTTTACAACTGATATTTCTGTATATTTTATATAAAAAATGCATAGCCTACTTATTATTTATAAAGATTAAATATATTTAAAAGCATAATTCTTTCTGCTCATTTACAACTCAAAATACTAAGAGTGAAGAGTAGAATGAAATTGTTGTCTTCTCATTTCCCCTGCAAAAGGGAATGGTGATCAGCAGCCTCATAGTTGAATAAAAACGAATACATTTGGCAGACCGGTGTAAAAATTGACCTAATCTCTATGAATTAAGCGTCATTTTAAGTTTTTCCCTTCTCGTGATATTTTCAGGCATTTAGCCTACTCATATTGCATTCATTCATTAATAAAGAACCCCCTTTGAAGCTTATTCTAACAACGACTTTACCGGCAGTAGCTATCTCAGATGGAATAACGATTCAAATAGTACCATCTGCTAACTGAAAATATGCCCCCAAAAACGTAAATTAGCTTGACATTTATTTAGGGGAAAATCCCTCATTCATAAAAATCTCAGTGGTAGCGATCATTGTCAGTAACAACGCAAAATGCTATATAGCCCTGTGTGGAGAAGCTGCCCAGGTAAATTCTACTACTACAGTACAGTACTACTGTAGACTGTGTTCGTCTTGGTAGCGATTGCGTTGGTTGAATTCGATTTAACGTTCCGTTGTACGGTTTAGGCTGAAATTCATTAAATTCATGAACAGATGGACAAAGTTTAGGCTGTGGCAATGGAGTTCAGGTTAGTAGTCACTAGTCAGATAGTTTCACCTATTGAAAGACTTTTGATTTAAGTAAGGGTAGTGCCGAACATGTTCTGTCGCCATTTGACTTCCTACTGTAAACAGCTGTGGAGATGTTTTTGTTAGTTACGTGTCTCGCGTAGGCTACAGCGTTGCAGTGAGCTACACTGGTTTGAAACCACAGGTAATAGGTGCGTTCGACATGAACTGACGTCATGCAGCCAGCAGCCGGCTGTAGGCGGCTGACTTGAAACAGTGAATTCTGGTTAGACTTTTTGTCCGACTTGAGACGGCGCCGAGGCTAGGTCACTGTGACGTAGCCATCAAAGTACCGTGAGATCGATTCGAGAACTGCCGGCTGTGTAGCCGAGCGCATTTTCTCAAGAGCAACTGCCTTGGTTCTAATGACGACACAGCTATTTCATGATTGGCCATACTCACACACGACAACTTTGACGCGTGTTTTGTAATTATTCTGACACCTTCAGTTTCGCCAACGCTCAAATCCGGACCAAACTGTTTAATTGAATTAAAAATGTGTTAAAGAAAGGGTTTTAGTCCGCCTCTTCACTAACGGAATGACGATGACTTGATCGGCCATGACTGACGTCAACGCAGCAAACCACGAAATGCTGGAATTTCGGACTTCACAGAGCCGTTTTCAACTCCTCCCCGACTGCAAGCGGCTACTCTTGCCGGTTGTTTCATGCAGCCGCAGTCCATGTCGAACGCACCTAATGATAATTTCACCCACAAATCGTTTACTTGTAATCTAATGTCATAATAAATCCTACATCGAAAATGTAATTGTGAGTAATGTTTATTTTAACGATTGAAAACAGATGCATCATAGACCGCTGTAGTATGTGTTACCTGGGCAACAGAGGCTAATGTCATGATGCTAATGCTTCAGTGAAATAGTAGACGACTGTTTCCGAAAGTAGATGTACTTCCTTAATAATATCAGCTTATATTGTACATTACACATCACAATTGTGTGTCATGTCACAAGGTAAAATGAGAAAATAGTTATCACCCAGGCCTCTTTGCTTGTGGCGTTACTGCAGCTGCCTTGCAGTAAAGCAGTTAGCCTAGCTATCTCCCAGAAGTTAACGAGCTGCTAAACTAATGTTCTGCTACTAGTAGAGGTAGTCACGCAAGTTTTCGTGACGTTAGTGACGTTAGTGACGTTAGTAGCGTCAGTGACTGTGGCTAGCAAGTTAGCCACCGTTAGTCCACATATTTAAATTTTAGGTCCCTATATGTTTATTGTATGCACCTTCCTGCCAAAGCTAATTCCTTGTCTGTGCAAACTTTCATGGCGAATAAATCCCCATTCTGATTCTGGTTAGCTTCACTTTTTGCCACAAAAACGTAATTTCTACTTAAACCGTGCAACGGAACGTAAATAAAAATACAAGCAACTCAATCGCTACTAAGACAAAGCTTTTGACACCTAGGTTGTCTATGTAGTCCAAATATTGACTGAGGCTTAGGGGGGCAAAAAGAAATAAGTTTAATATATATGTGAGAGAACAAAGGTTGTGCCCTCGCCGAAGGCAAAGCACACCCAATTAAATAAGCCTATAAATATGTTACTATTATAATGATGATGAGTGTTGCTTTATATTACTAGCTTAGTTATTGTTAATGCCACCATTGTGGTGTTAACTGACATAACGTTACATAACCATAACAATATTGTGGTTATCAGACATGATATATTCATCTTCGTCTTTGCTCCAGAAGACGTCAACAATCTATGCCACGATTAACATGCCACGATTAACATGCCTTAACATGCCATGATGTCACTTAATATATTAGGCTATAATTATGTTTGTCATGCCATGAACATAATAACGTTCATTCCAAAATGGTTAAATCTGCTTTAAAATAAACTCTACAAACAACCGTCATGTATGTGTGCAAACATTTGTAAAACTGGCTACAGCTAAGGCAGGCAACTGTAGATTATGAAGCCCTTTCTCCTTGTGCTCATTCAGCTCAGGTAGATCAGCGATCGGCTAATGTCCACTCGTGCCCTGTTCGTATCCGCAAGCACATTTCCAGGCAACTTTTCTTGACGTAAGCAAATAAATGGAGTGCTAGTTTACCCATTTTGGATTGGTTTCAAAATCAGCAAAAATTATTCTATGAAAAAGTTATTAGTATGAGCCAGGTTTAGGTGTAGTTTTACCCCTTGAAGCTGAGATGTGAAGGTGCACCAGTGCCCCAGTCAAAAAGTAGGTTGCATTTCAATAAATTGTCTGCAGATTAAAAGTGATCTGAATAAAAATCCTTGTTGTAAACTATCCCAAGGTTTGGCACTGCCCCTCCACCTCACCGCTCCTCCATCTTTCCATCTCACCACCCCACCCAGATTTTATGATTTTTGAGAGATCCCTGAATGCATTTTTTTTCAAAGCAATGGATAATTAGCCACAGTTTAGTCCCAACAGACTGCTGTTCTGCTAACTGTGTGAAGAGTCTTGAAAAAGTGAACTCAGCATCGAAAAGGCAATAAAACAACCTGTAAATACATTCTGAACTTCTCTGCCAAAATTGGACCCAAGTAAATTTCAAACATAGATGGAAACTATTTAAATGAAAGCTAAACCATGCCTAGTTTTTTTTTCTTAAATCCCCCTTGAGATTTCTACAGTCAGCTCAGTTGTATTGCACCATATTTCAGACAAAGTCACCTGGAATTACCTCATATAAATATGGAGAACCTCCAAGGAAAAATGTTATCCTGCCTTGGAATTTGAGACAGCACTGAGTGAACAAACAAAATGAAAGATTTTGCTGCAAGATTCAGATCCATAGAAATCTACATTTGATAATCAGAGGTCAACTGGACTGTAAGAAAGGGGATTTGAAAGAATGCTTAGTGTCTGTAAATGCTGAAACTGAGGCGTGTAGGCTAGAAGGGGATTTAATATGAGAATGCCAGATGTTCTCTTCTCTTGGCAAGGGCACATGAAAACGAGCTGATTCAGACATGATGAACTGGTCTCCACCCCTTTCAGCCTAGACTGATTATTTTTTCTTTCACCTGCTACAGAAGAGGATCTTGTGTCTGATCGGATCTCGTATCTTGTCTAGTCATACATTTATTGTATTTAACTTTATAAAAGTATTACATATAACCTTGCAGATTATAGTGGCATCTATTTCATGAAATCATATCACAGAACTGTTTCAGTAACATTTCTAAAAATTTTATTATGTATAGTTTAAACCAGAATGCTTTATCTGCGTTATAGCACTGCTCCTATTCCCAACCCCAACAAATCTAAAATCCCTGCACATAATAGAGAGGAATTTCCATTCAGATATATCATGTCCGTTTAGTTGAACCACAACATCGGGTTAAGCTTCAGAGTGGCCTTACCTTCTTCCTCCATGCATTTTCAGCCTCATGGAGCTGGTTAAAGCGGTCAGACAGAGGGGTTTGGACCAGTTCGGTGGCTCTGGTCTTCTTCAGTTTGCTCCTGCAGTCCTCCTCTCCAACTTCGGTGGTAAAATCTGCCAGTCTAAGAAAAGTGTTAGGGTTTGCAAAAAATCCTCAAGTGATGAATGTATGTGTGTATGTTCTGCAAACTGTGAGTAGGTAGTGTATGTCTACAGAGTCTGTTGCATTAATGTGCATGTGAGAGTTCAAGTGAACATAGAGGAATGTGTATGTGCGTCTAAACCCTCACCTCTCTTTCAGTGAAGACCCAACGCTCCCATCCAGGTTAATATCCAGTCCCTCTCCGTCCTCAGACAATGAGAGAGTCCTCTCCAACAAGTGGCTCTCTTCCAGGCTCTCATCGGAAGAAGGGGTCTGCAGTTCCTCCCCCAAACTGCCACTACTAACACTACTCCCCCTCTGCAGACAACGGGCACTCAACCCACCTCCATCTTCCTCGTCTTCATCCTCTTTCTCTTCCTCATCCTCCTCACTCTCAGGGTGACTTAGGGTGATGCTTGTTTGTCTGGCCACCCTTGTGTCTGCGGGCCCTTGGCTGTAGTCAGACTCTCCACTGGTGGAGCTTCTCTTCAGGATGCCCTTCATCCCCTGCACTTCAGAGTCTTGCTGCTGCAAAGCAGGCTGGGAAGGGGAGCAAAGGTGTGAGACATTTTATATTCTCCTGCCTCTCAATCTTTTGATGCTCTCTGTTTTCTTGTCTCAATTATCAACACCTCCTTAACAAATAAAAAATGATTTGTATAGCCCCTTCGCTTTATAAGCAATGTCACAGAGGGCTTCACGCCCCTCCACCTTAACCTCTTCACATGCAAACTCTCCACCTTAACCTCTGGCATTGTCCCTTCAGATATAAAGATCACTGGTCACCCCCCTGCTGAGGGAGCGACCCTGGGCCCCTCCCAGGTCAACAACTTCCAGCTAGTATCTCCTATGATTCTTTTCCATAACGTGCTGCTTTCACTCAGCTATCCCTCTTCATAACCAGGGACACACCACCTACAAGGACTTTTTCCTTGGCTTAAGGGCACTCAAAGTGCAACTTAATAGTACACTCCTAATACCTGAAAATGTTTCTGAATGTTGCATTTGAGATCCTTTAGTAGCACTTATTGGCGGACTCAAGCTATCTGATGGGCAGGGGCGAAAAAAATTAAAAGGGCACCAGCTGCATATGGTGGGGCACAGGGACATGTTTTGTCCACTGGTAGGGTACCCAAAGGGCTCTGCATCACGTTTTCTCCACTGGTAATAGCACCCTAAAAGGGAATTATCATGTTTTCTTGCACACTGGGCCACCGTACAGGACCCTTGATCATGTTCATGTCTACCATTGAGGCATCCAAGAGGGCACTTTTACTAGCATCGGGCCACCAGAGGGGGCGACCCCCCTGAATCCACTTCTGGTAGTCCTGTATCCTAACAGCTCCAAGGAAATTGTTTATGATGCTCTTTTTGTTGCACTTTAGTTGTTATTATTTCACTGTGTTACTGTTACTGTGTTACACTAGTTGATATGTTATATTTTTCACTGTGTTCCTTGACCTATCACCAAAATGCACTTTGGATCCTTAATTTACATTCTTTATGCACAATTTGTGTATCACTCTGGATAAAGTGTCTGCTAAATGTAGAAATTATAAATGTAATAACTAAAATTTCAAATAGCACACAGGGTTGTGCACTTTTCCTCATGAAAAGATACACACACTCACCTTCTCCTCCGCGTCCATAGTAAACAGGTGTGTGTGGACACACTGATCCTCAAACATGCTCCTGTCTCCGGAGTCCTGTCCCTCTATCCCTGAATGTTGGTCAGACTGTTGTTCTGTCTTTGAATGGCTAAATATGTGAAGGAGAAAGACAGTTAGACAGAGAGTGGGAGAGATGCATGTCTGCAACCAACCTCATAATGAAACTTAAACATTATTTTGGGACAGTTTGAATTCCATGAATGTACAGTATGTTGACACTCATTGCTTAACTGAAATGTGAATGTATGTATGCAGTTGTCTACTGTTGGGTCATAATAAAGCCTTGCTTTGAAAAATCTATCCAAATCCTCCAGATCCCCTGGGCATATACAGTAGTACACAAGTCAATCTCTTCCTGCTGGTTTACATTACTTTTCTTTCAAGTTTATTAGCCATTTCTAAAGGTACATTGGCATTATTGGTCCTACTCATCTCAAGTCCATTTAATTTCTACATAAATGACCCCCAATCATGTGAAACATTATTATATAAATGTTGCAGAATAAATAATATGACAACAAATACAATTGACCTTTTGCCTAAGCCACGCCCACCTTAGTTACCGTTGTTAGCCTGTCAAGCATTGCTTCTTTGTGTAGCGGGTACTACTGTAAACTGCTCAAAGTAGCATACTGTACTGGTCAGTGTAAGTGATTCTTTTTGCAGTAATACCTCCAGATTGAGGGGAAACGGATTTTAATATGCAATGAATATATTCAGAATATTCAAATCAACAAGGAAGGGAACATAATTGAAGCAAAAGCACACATAATTCAACAGCAACTACTGTACTACTAGTAGAGGGTCCAGGTAACTGCTTAAGTGATAAAAGAGAATCCATTCGTAATTGGTTGTTATCAGTGTTGGGGTAGTTACAAAAAAAAAAAGTTATAGATTACACATTACTAGTTACTTTTTTTTAAAGTAATGCTTTACTTTACTAGATTACTCACTGCTGAAAGTAACTAGTTACACTACTAGTTACATTACTTTTGGATTACTCTGTAACATCACCTGAGATGCACTGGCTAACGGTTGGCTAACGTTAAGAAACGTTAAATTTTCTTTTGCAAAACGCATGAAAACATAAATTATTTTTTTCCATAATTTCTCTTTGCCAACGTTGATTGTATCCATGGTAGACAATTTTACTAAATATAGTTTTTCCATATAGTTGTGTGCAATCTCAAATCGCAAATATAGCTTATCAGATTCCTTCTTTGTAGGTGAGATTATTATTGTGGCGCAGTGTTCCTGGGCTAGTTGTATGAACAAGGATTATCATGATCATCAAGTGGTTTTAGTGTCTCATTCATTCCTGTTACTCCATCAAGCATGAGGATTAACTAAAAGACAATTTTACTAAATATGTATACATTTTCAATTGGTTTACATGACGTAGAGACGTAATAGACGTACAGTAGGATAGACGTTGAGTAAACTTTCGCAGTTTGAGCATCACTTTGCTGATTTCAGGAGAACGGCTGAGAAGTTTTCTGTGATGAACCCGAAACATTTTTGTCACCCTGATGCTGCTCGGAACGTTAGAGCGCTTGCGGAGTTCTATTCGGAATATCTGTCTAAGGCCCATTATGTGGTTGATGAATTTGTTACACTTCGTACTATGTAACGTGAGCTGAGCATGGAAAAACATTAACTAAACACACACAGCATCCTACCATTTCTCATTGACAACGACATGGACCGTGCTTTCCCCAACCTTGCCATTATTTATAACATTTACTTGACAATACCGATAAGCAGTGTTAAGGCAGAGAGGACTTTCAGCCGTCTGAAATGGATAAATAAATGTGTTTGTGTTTTGACCTGTGTTTAGGCTATGAGTTTGCTGGTTTTGAGAGATGCACAATACATCAGTCAGTTCGGAAAAGAAAATGATTATAGTCTAGTGGAATTTTAGTTCAATCGTCGCATGCCTGTAGGTGGTCAACTGCAGTGCGCGTCACGCATGTGTGTGTTGCACACTCGTTTTTGTTTTCTTGTATTTGATGAGGCCTTTCAGACTGACTCACTCCCACCGACTCTGAATGAAGCACTTATATCACTGATTCCTAAAAAAGGTAGAGATCATACAGACCCTGCTAATTTCAGACCAATTAGCCTCATTAATGTAGATAGTAAAATACTGGCCAAAGTACTGGCCTCACGGCTTGAAACGGTTTTACCATACATTATACATACAGACCAAATGGGCTTTATAAAGGGTAGATCTTCAACTGATAACTTACGAAGGCTTTTACATTTAATGTGGCTGAACTCTTCCAACACAGCACCAGTGGCTGCTATCTCATTGGATGCTGAGAAGGCCTTTGACAGGGTTGAGTGTGGTTTCCTGCACTCGGCCCTGTCAGGGTTTGGTTTTGGCACTGGTTTCAGCAAATGGATAAAAATAATGTACAACTCCCCCATTTTTTGATCTTTCCAGAGGAACACGACAAGGGTGCCCCCTTTCGCCGCTCCTATTTACAATTGCCCTGGAACCTCTGGCTGCTGCAATTAGAGCAAACCCCTCCATTAACCCTTGTGTTATCTTCGGGTCATTCTGACCCATCAGTCGTTGTGACCCACCGTCGTATTGCGACAACTTTACCGCATACAAAAACAAAGTAAAGCATTTTCTTTTAACCGTTGGGCTGTCTCAGAGCCCCCACATTGCGAATGTTAAAAGAAAATTATTTTTATTTGTTTTTGTATTGGGTAAAATTGGGTAAACACAACGATGGTTCGTTATGAACCTTTGGGTCATGTGACCCGAAGGCAGCACGAGGGTTAAAGGATTGAATGGTGGTGGTAGCGAGCACAAACTAATGCTTTATGCAGATGACATTCTTTTTCTGACCAGTGATCCTAAAAACTCATTGCCTGCTCTAATGAACACCATAGGTGAATACTCTAAGCTTTCAGGGTACAAAATCAACTGGACCAAATCTGAAGCAACGATAAGAAAAGACACTGCTTAACAAAAAAGTGCCGGCCAAATGAAACAGGCAACCCAGTAACTGACTACCTTCAAAACCCACTCAACCATAAGGCATCAGTATTCTACAGTAATTCAATGTATTTAACCAGCAGCACATGTGATGATTTGAGGATAATCTGGCAGAGGGACCTTGACTGTCAGATTGACAATGATACTTGGAAACAGATTTTGACTGATAATGGTAGATATATAAAGGAAACTAGAGGTAAATTCACTCAATATAAAATTCTACACCGGTACTACTGGACACCATGCAGGCTTTTCGAAATAGGACTAATAAGTACCAACACATGCTGGAAATGCAAAAAAGAGATGGGCACATTTGTACATCTCATATGGGAATGTTCTATGGTCAACCCATTTTGGCATGGAGTATTGGATTTCTTAGAGACATGGGTAGGACTATCTTTGCCATTTTCCCCGCGTTTATGCCTTCTGGGTGATAAAACAGAAATTGCAACAACTGACAAAAAGTGCCCATTCAGTTTTGATGGTTGGGATAGCCTCAGATTCCAGAATTATACTGAGATATTGGAAAGCTTCCACATTACTAACATTTAATGAATGGAAAGCTTTGATGAGTGAAACAGCATCATATGAGGTTATGTTGGCAAGAATTAGGGGCAGAGGGCCTGTGGTTCTGGGAAATTGGGATTACTTTATGGAATACCTGACATCTAACTAGCGGACTGCAAGGATCTTTAAAAAAATAAAATAAAAAAATAATAAAAATAAACGGCCTTTGCACAAATGTTCCAATCCATTTTGTTATCCTTTTATTTTTATTTTAATGCCGTGGTGTATGATCGGTGCTCGTATACCTTTGTAGCTTTTCTTTTCTGTATGGTGTTTTCTTTTAACCAGGAACACGCAACCAATATGTAACTTTGTATTCTGACCTTCCTTCCACACTGTACCTTATGAGATATGTACCGTGTATGTTCATAAATAAAAACTTTAATTGCAAAAAAACAAAAAAAATCCAGCACAGGCCCACATTTAATGCAATTTAACTTTACAGCGGTTAGTTTAGTTTGTTGGTAAGAGTAAAAGCTACTGTACTACTATTGTACTACTATTGAGATAATATTAGAAGTAGCCTAGGCCTAATCATACTAGTAAATAGTAACATCTAATATAGCGTTAGTTCTACTAGACAATGTCATGAATGACATTGACAACATATTAGTCAGCTACTAGTACAGGGTTACTTACAGCTAGGATTAGAAAGTAGCCTATAGCTACGTTGAAACAGACAAAAGTATGTTTGTTGATCTTTAAGATATTCAGCTGAGAATGGGGCACAGCACACAGTTTTACTCTTGGATTTTGGGCTGTGGAAAGGGGAAAATTGACTCTCCCCTCTAAACTCCTGGGGTAACTGCTATCGGATTTGTATGTTCCGTATGGCATTTTGCATCTTAACGACCGACTCCTTGATGGAGCTTCTTCAAGTAGGCTAGTGAATGGTAGCTAAGGTAGGATTGGTCAAAGTCGTTTTGGCGTCGTAGTTTTCGCGATAGGTCATTTATTAACCTAAATAATTCGCTAAAGCTTAGATGGTTTAAAATGTTGTTATAAAAAATTAAGCCATATTAAGTATGAAGTAAAACTGAGCAACTGATAGATCATTTACATAAGAATACTGAACCTTTATTGAGTGTTTTGTAAAAAGAGCCTACTGGTACTAGCTCTACAGGTGGAGAAATATTTTAAGAAGATAAAAGAAGGTTAGGATTCTGTCTTTAAAAAATATGAATATCTATGGAATGGTCACAGTAAACACATCATTGATTACACATTTGATGTAGTATAACGCTCTGATTGCTTTGAAGATATAGCATGTTTTGAGTGTCTTGTCATGTTCTTAAACAGCTGCTAGCCACTATGCATGCTGAAATATGGTTGAATAAATAAACAAGGACAAATTCATATAACTCAAAGTAAATGTGCAGTGACATTTTTGGAGGGATAGATTTAACTGTACCACAGAGTTTGTCATCTATTAAATAAAGATTATACCGTGTGGTAGACACATAAAATATATCAGATATCAAACATGTCCTATTAGTCTCTTCCTACCTGGTCACCACCATCTCGTCGATGGTGATTGGCTGAGTGTGCGCTAGGATGTTGTTGCTGTGGTGACTGCTGTCCTCTGTTTGAGGAGAAGCCTCCTTGTTCTCATGTTGTCCCTGGGGAAAGAAGGACATTGTGGGTATTTTCCACATTAGCTAGTCCTCTAGGGCAGCGGTTCCCAACCTGGGGTCCGCGCCCCCTCAAAGGTGCACCAGAGTTTACAGGGTAAAATGTTCTACTATATAAAAAAATAAAATAAAAAATAACATGTTATCATTTTTTTATCATATGCTTGTAATTTCAAAGCAAATAATAATAATGGTTTTTAGTTTTGCCGATGTTGATTACTACTTATCAAAGGAATCGTGGGTGATGAACCATTAAATTTTTAGTCTTGAGGGCGTGGAATACCGCTGCTGTAAAGATGTTAATGTCATGCGGAACTACTGATAGATACTCGTGTTCTTTTGGGATATCTAATCTGTAGCTCTGAAGCTCTGATTGGTGCCGCCGTGAGTCTGAGATAGCTAGCAGCACCAAGGACGAGTATGGCGAGTGGTGGCGACCCACGAGAGATAGAGGACCCGCCGGCCGTTTTAAGATTGCAAGTTTGGGAAAACTTCGGTTTCCCACTCAGTTACAGTAGTACAGGCGAGAGAGTGGTGGATAAAACGAGCACTGTGTGTCGGCGTGGTTCAGCAGTTATGGGCAGTGACGTGCAGTCTGGGTAGGCAAGGTAGGCACTTCAAACGTAAACATTTTTATTAAATAATTTTATTTAATAAACTTGTATTTGTATTTTTACTGTTTATTCTTGTGATTTATATATGCAATATGTGTTATTGCAATTGTTTAGACGTTACGATGACGAATGTAGCAGTTACGCATAATCAAATACAAAACAAATTGTAGAATAAGCAGTGCTTTTACTGTCCATTCATTGCGGACGACAAGTGAAAAACTCACTTGCGCACTTCGATCTTGTATTCTTCAACATGTACAGTACCAGTCAAAAGTTTGGACACATTTTCACATGTAAATGCCTAGCCTCTTACTGACATCACCGCACATCACTGGTTGTGGGGTATGTGACTGGAATTACATTTACATTTAGTCATTTAGCAGACGCTCTTATCCAGAGCGACTTACAGTAAGTACAGGGACATTCCCCCCGAAGCAACTAGGGTGAAGTGCCTTGCCCAAGGACACAACGTCAATGGACACGGCCGGGAATCGAACTGGCAACCTTCAGATTACTAGCCCGACTCCCTCACCGCTCAGCCATCTGACTCCCTAATCGCCGTTACATCTAATTACATCTAACATGATAAGCATATAACGCATCTGGCGTGTGCTAAATGACAAACAATATCCGACGCCATCACCCAGGTGTGCCAATCACTGGAACGAGACCAAAAAATATATATCTCAACTTCTCCCTACAGTGCTTAACCAACCATTAGATACACATACAAATAGGGCCAAATAAATTACTGACGCAATCGGAATTTATGTAATCTTCAATGCGCCGTATTCACTCGTAGAGGAACCTGGTTTGTTTTGCTTTTCCCTCCGTTGTACCGAACTCGTACAGAACCGTGATGTCTGAACCGCGGTATGAACCGAACCATGACTTCAGTGTACCGTTCCACCCCTAAGTAACAGTAAACTTAATGTAAAGTATTCATGTAATGCTCCAGCTTGGCTCCAGCTTCTCAGATTGGCTGCGAAGCGCAGCCTTTTTCCGTTCGGTGCCCATGTCATCAAATTGGACCGGCCATACAGGCTGCGAAGCCAAATTTGCACGTGGCCAATGGTGGCGCGAGCCGATGGCAGCGCGAGCCGATGGCAGCGCGAGCCGGTGGCGGCGTGATGCAGCGATCGTTTCAGCAGCTGGTCAAATTTTTGCGCAAGCCGCTTCCGAATTCGGCTGCAGTATTATAAAATACACCATATCAGGGGCGTAGACAGAAATTGGTAACATTTGGGGCTTAGCCGAAACCTAACATCGGACCTTGAGTATGTAGAGATATTTAAATTACATTCGGAGCTACACTCAAAAGGTTTGGGGCCTCTTTTTATTACCACTTTACTTTTTTTATATTACAAAAGGTTAGTGTTGAAGAAGTCACTTTAATAAAGAATATTTCTTGATCACTAAAAACGTATATTTTGTCAGCAAAGCAGGCTTGTTAAGGCATGGGTTCGAGTTGAGTTTTGGAAGTGTGATGGGGATTGAATTTGATTAGCATCTTACATGTACATTTAATCATTTAGCAAACGCTCTTATCCAGAGCGACTTACAGTAAGTACAGGGACATTCCCCCTGAGGCAAGTAGGGTGAAGAGCCTTGCCCAAGCACACAACGGCCGGGAACTGGCAACCTTCCGATTACTAGCCCGATTCCCTAACCGCTCAGCCACCTGACTCCCTTGGTTTGGTTTAGTTGACTATTGTCACTTAGTTTCGGTTAAGCTACCATAAACAATTATGCATAGAATCTGAATCAACAGTAGTATGTTTGTTGCTAGTAAGGCTGATGCTAATTATTACTAAATACTAGTGCTGTCAGTTAAACTCGTTATTAACAGCATTAACGCAAACCCATTTTAACGGCGTACATGTTTTTATCGTGAGATTAACGTTCTTTTTGGCCAGCAAACGTTAGTTTTTTTTCACATGCTGTTGCAACAACTACTGACATTAGAAAAACTACAACACCACACCGGATCTAGCTATACCGGAAACAAAACAACAGGCACGCCACACACACTCGTTTGGGCTTGCGAGCCGACTAAAGAGTAGTAGGCTAACGTTACGTTTTTGTGGATGGCGAGCGCGAGACGCCAAAATGGATGCCAATAAGATTCTGAATGGAAAGTTTACTTTGAAAAAGTTGCCAAATGGTTCCATTGAGAAGACCAAAGTGATTTGTGTGTTTTGTCGTTGTGTACTGAGCTATCATCGCAGCACGTCCAGTCTGAAATACCACTTGATGGCCAAGCACACAGCTGATGCGAATTCTCCGCCCCCTCATCTAAGCCAGGCGATTGCAATGTTGTTTTCAATAAATAAAAACATTTGCACTAAGCAATCCGATCCAATGTTGAGAAGAGCATTAAAATGAGAAAAAATAATGGGACAAAAAGAAATCAAGGGACATTTAGAACAGATAAAAATGTGCGATTAATTGCGATTAATCGTGAGTAAACTATGACATTAATGCGATTAGATATAGTAATCCGAAGGTTGCCAGTTCGATTCCCTGCCAACTGACGTTGTGTCCTTGGGCAAGGCACTTCACCCCACTTGCCTCGGGGGAATGTCCCTGTACTTACTGTAAGTCGCTCTGGATAAGAGCGTCTGCTAAATGATTAATGTAAATGTAATCGTTTGACAGCACTACTAAATACTAAACTGATTATTAATAGCCACTTCTATTAACCAATGTATCACTGCTGGTAAGAGAATCAACAATGGAAATCAAATCAAGTTAAAGGTGACATGACACGAAAACTTCACTTTAGGAGGTTATTTTACATTAATATGAGTTCCCCTAGCCTGCCTTTGGTCCCCCAGTGGCTAGAATTTTCGTTAGGTGTAAACCAAGCCCTGGGTGTTCTTCTCCGCTTTTGAGAAAATGAAGGCTCAATTGCTCTGTTTGAAAATCTCCTCCTTGTGACGTCACAAGGAGGAAGGTTACCTCCCCTCTCTCTGCTTTGCCCGCCCAGAGAATCTGGCCCTCCCATAAGAAACTGAGCTACGACCGTGCAAGTGTTTTTATCCTCGAGAGACATCATGGCTTGCAAACGAACGAAGCATTACATTTGCTCAGTTTGGATGTACAAAGGAAAACAAAAATATTTTTACAGTTCCTTCATCCGAACCTCTGAAGACCCAGTATCTTAATTTTATTTTCTCTGGAAATGCGCCTACACAACTTCTGTTGTAGGCGCATTTGTTTTGTATGTCTGCGCCAAACACTTCAGCCACGACTGTTTCCTCAACTTGAGCTAATACAAAACTGGCTGACTTGCTGAAATTAAATTCTGGATCAGTACTAACTCTCCTTCATCCAGCTACTAACCTCGGACAAGTAAGTTAACTAACGCTATATCATTTTGTAGCTTTACTGTATATGGTTACCTAGCTTTCTACCCTTAGAATGTGGCTGTAACATTAGCTCTGCAGCTAACAGCTGAGTTACTGTCGCTAATGGAAAGGTAGATAGCATCAAGTATGTGTGTGAATACACATGCTGTAACGTGAGTGTTGTACACTTCTTTGTTATTTGGATAACCGTTCTGCTGTTGGTGTTATGAAGCGCGCGATATCCACCTTTCCCCTCATTGAAATGACTGAGTGTGTACCTCTGCAAACCAGGGTTATCAGATGAGAATGGGCAACCAATAAATCTAAAGGTTTGACAGTAAAATGAAATCAATCCGATATCAAGTTCATGCAGCAAGCACACACAAAGGTGTGCAGTCACATACCTGCACACATTATAAACTTTCCATGCAAAACATCATATCTTACCTTAAACAGAGACATCTTGCCAGCTATGTTTATCGTGGTTGGGTCTTGAATTTTTCCAACAACTGTAAAAATAATAATAATTGAAATGCAATGGTTGCTCTAAAAATAACATACTAAATTACATCAGTGACTTGATGGTTGTTTTTTCAATGTTCTAGTTGTAACTAATTTGCCCTGGACTGGATTGAAATGTTTCTTGTTGCTGAAACAGACACTTCTTATGACATTGAACCTCACACTGACAGACAAAATGCTGACTGGTTGTCAACTGGATCCAGACCAGCTGAATAATCAGAATTTATTGGGGAAAGTACTGTATCTTAACACCTGCACCATGGAGTTAAGCAATACAACTTGAAAGACTTAAATATATCTCTTATATGATGGTGAGAATGTTCGTGAAAATGTTTGTGTAGTGCAAACATAGTCTGTCCAAGAAATTGACCAGCCTTTTCCATTCAGGAAAGTAAAATGTTAGCTTCAGTGAATGGAACAGTAGAGAGTTCAGGGAAGTTGTGCCTGTGAAAGAGTTTTGGCAAAATATCTAGACCAGCTGAAGCCAACAGACAATGAATCATACACTAATCACACCATTTGATCTTGCTTGCTCTTATAACAAACATTCTCACGTATTTTATGTGCATGACTATCATACAAAACAGACAGACACAGACAGAAGCAGACCTACACACACATAAACTTACATCCTGTACAATTGTTCTGCTTTGTGTATTGAATGTGAGCACCAGTAAGGCAAAGATACCTGCCTTTTGACATACTCTGAACTGAACAAGCATTAGATTAGAATCCCTTTTCAAGAGCTATAATCCATGCTCCAGTGCCCTACACTAAAGAACTATCTCACTGTAAGAGATAGACTATCTGTGTGGGCTGTGTATATCAGTGTACAGCTCTTTGGACCATTCCTTTAACACAGGAACACATGGAAGTCCAAAGGAGGTTCAAAGGAAAGTGTTGTGGTACAATAGAGTCTTTTAGAAAAGGTAAAGAGGACGCTTCTTACCCATTGGCTTGTCTCTGTCTGTGGCATCCAAGAGACTGTAAAAGGGAGAATTAAAGGATGCAGGTAAGGCTACACTGTTAAAATAGGTTACTTACTGAGGTGAGTACCCACACTCATAAACATCAATGCAGATGCAGTGACACAAACAGATGGTTTAAGACTCATTAACCAGTGACAGCTATTGTGTTGTTAAATAAGCCAAAAACTTTTTCTGCATGAATTTTAAGTGCTCTCACACTGCATGTGTCTTATCATGTGTCTTATCATGATAACAGTGTAATAACATAAGAATGACATACAAATACAATGGTAACTGAAAGAGAACAAATTATCTATAAGTATATGCATTAAATAAGGACGCAAAGTGATAGATTACTGATCACAAGAACAAAAGGTGTTTCTAATAGCAACAAGTCAAGAAGAATTGATTGGAAAAAAACTGCTGTAAAGAACAGGATAAGATGAAAAGGGTTTACTGACGTAAACCAACAACAACTGAAGGTGAAGACATACTAAACACAGAAGCTGCTGGTTGCTTGTTGTGCAACAAGAAAATCTCTCATTTGGCGAAACTTTTGTTCATTTACATGCCATTACATGAGGCAGAAACCTAGCCTTTCCATACATAAAATATGAGTTCCCCATGTCCTGTGCTTACACAAGGAAGGAAGCTTGGTGTTCTGATGCAGATATGTATGCAAAGCAGCCTGGCCTTGACAACACAATAATTGGGAACACAAACCTGCCACTTAACACCTGAACACTCCAACCTTTAATAGCACTAGTTTAGGACTCGGCTAAACAACATACCACAACAGGATTGACAAGATCACTGTGTGCTATGAGATAAGCTTTGAGGAGTCACTCGTGTGACATGTCAACCTTTCTAGATTTTAACATCACCCTAACCTCCGCACGTGAGCATAGTAATATATATAGATATACATGACTGAACTGTATGCTTGTGTCGCAACATGTCCAAATACCCTGCTTCTTACAAGTGAGTTTTACAATTTGTCTTTTTTACTATGGATGCAATAAGATCATGGGTGGATAAGCCAGCCACACTGTTGAATATTTGTCCAAAATCAGAAAAAAAAGCATTATCTGGGTTGACTGCTGCTAAGAAGATCCTAGCTCAACGCTGGCTACCACCACATACACTGACTCGATTACAATGGCTGAACACATTTCTTGACATAATAGTTTCTGAAATGTCTGTTGACAGAATGCATGGCGCCTGTGAAACGACAATAGCAACATGGTCTGAAATATATACAAAACTAAGTACTTTTTTCTAAGAATATTATTATTATTATTACTATTTTTATTGTGACTATAAGTGTCATGGAAGTTCTATTTCTGATCATTTTGTACTTAACTTTTTTATTTATTTATTTGTATTTTATTTCACTATATGCAACCTGACATCGAACTATATATGTCTGATTTGTGAAGGGACGGGTGATGGAGGGTCACCACAGGGATGTGTTATGTGTTTGTTTTTTTGTGTTGAAATCTAAAAAAAATGGGTGGATAAGCCAGAACAGTCCATCAGATTTAACTCAGCAGCATGTTGTAACACAGACAAATAATATTGCTTCTAACGCTCCTTTTCTCTTCTCTCCAGTTGGCTCTCCCTTCCCACCTGTTCCCTCTGACTGTGTGTCTCATGACTGAACAGGTCTGTGCGTACTCAACAGAATATGTGGGATTTATTACAGGGAAAATAACTCTAACAGAGGACAAATACATGTTTAACTTTATCTACAGAGAAAAAAACATTCCTGAAAACCAGTGCATGTTTCTCCCCATCCTACAATGCTGTTTATTAATTAATGTATTTGTTATTACTGTAAATGAAACCAGAACAAGCATATTACGTCCTATCAGCACAACATGCCATCCAAATATCAGAGCTGTTGATAAATTTTCCTCATCTCTGAGGGAAATTAATCAACACTGACTGAACCCTTGACAAGACAGGGGTGAGAAGAAGCATGCAGAAAAAGTCACTCACCTGTGATGGGAAGAGAGATTGGTGGTAGAAGTTTCTAATTTACATTTTGCACTTCCATCCACTTGAGTGTCTTCATCGCCCCTTATATCTCTGAGCGACTCAGTATCATCCTGCTCCTCTTCCCCTGTGCTTCTGATACCTTTCCTTAAACAAACCTCTGCAGACCCAGTATCCTCCAACTTCGCCTTGTTCAGTGAAGATACAGTCTCTGAAGAATCACCAGGTTTCTTGTCCCAACGAGCATATCTGGAGGTGACTTCCTTTGTACTGCCATACCGCTCTGCCAGCTCCCTCCTCCTCTCTGCCTTGTACTGGGCTATTCGCTCAGCCTTGCTCTCCAGGGAGGAGCTCTGAAGGGTGTCAATGGTGTCCATTTTGATACCCTTACTTTTCAGTTACACAACAAATCCCAGGGTTCAAGAACTTACCCACTGCCACTAAATCAAAGAAATTGTGCTTTCCTTATGAAAATCTAGTTGTTGGTTTAACCTTGATTGGAGGACTTTGCAATGGCGAACTTTCTTCTGTAAGAAAACAAAAACAAAAATAGTATGAGTAAATATGAGTGAATATACATTTAGTTATACACAAAGAATAGGATTCCTGGAATTTCCAAACCCCTTTTAAAACTGAGTGAAAAATGTTTATATTTTAATAGAGAAACTGACTATGATGGAGAGTGAGATCAGGCACGAGATCAGGCACCCATTTTTAAAACACCACAAATAATTATAGTGTTTACTACAACACACAACATAGGGGGCTTACAAGGGAGAAAATGACACTTGGCTCAAAAAGAGAGTTTTCCCAAATACAGTCCCACTTAACTGGCACCAGCTGGCAAAGCTAATCAAATTGTGCGTTTTCTGCACACCCAAAAATGCTCCACACAAAAGGAGTCCCCCCCCCCCCCCCCCCCCCCCCCCCCCCCCAAGCAGTGTCTCACAGCACAAGTATGTTATGGCCCCTGGACACCCCAGAGGCTTTAGAGAGGGTAATGGCAATCTGGAGGTATGTTTATATAAGTGGGGGAGGAATAGGGGGCTATCCTCTGGGATACCCACAGTGTAGGCCAAAGGTTAATTTGTCACATCTGGGATCACACATTCAATAGTTCTTAGAGGAAAGTGGAGTGGGGAGTAGGAGGTGGGTCCAATGAATCCCAGGAAGGGAACAGGGAACAACATGGAGATACATTTGGGGAAAACAAGGACAAAGACAAAAGTGCTAGAGAATGTTCACTGAGTGAAGAGAAGGGAACAAACTGTAGAAAGGGTAAACAGGAATATGTGTTGGATGAAATGAGTCAGCATGTCAAAACAGATTAACCAATTCTGTGATGGTGACAGGCCAAATTACTACAAAAGTAGATACCCCTCAACAAATAAGTACATTAGAGTGAATCAGAAGCTTAGACACATTCATTCAAGGTTGTTGGAGTTATTACAGGTTGCTGGTCCTATCAGAGTGATGAGTTACAGGTTGCTGGTCCTATCAGAGTGATGAGTAGGTTGCTGGTCCTATCAGAGTGATGAGTTACAAGTTGCTGGTCATATCAGAGTGATGAGTTACAAGTTGCTGGTCATATCAGAGTGATGAGGTACAGGTTGCTGGTCCTATCAGAGTGAAGAGGTACAGGATGCTGGTCCTATCAGAGTGATGGGACAAATCTCAAGAGGCTATTGAACACAGATGGATAACAAAGTAGGAAAAGTCAAGCTCAGACTTGCTAAAATATGATTATTTGGTTTATGAAGGCCTGGCATGATAAGCCAGTTGAAGACCAAAGTCTACTACCAACAGTGTCTCAGTTTAGCATGAAAGGTTATATTGTATTATAACTATGATGTGTGAAGTGTGTGCGTTGGGCCATTCACAACTTTCAAAGTGCTAAACATGAAGTGCATCAATCTACTCATAGCTTACGGTTCCCTGGAGCTTCCATGTTGATTTTGGAACTATAATTGCTTTCACGTAATTCACAAAGTACACTCTTATTCCTCTCTCCCTGCCTATAAAAGGAGGACTATATAAAACGATAGAGCTTGATAACACATTAAAAACAAAGAACATGCTTTGTTTGGCACCCCACTTTGATTTTTCAACAGCACAAGTACAAGCAACAGCGTGGGTCATGGAAATCAGGAAACAGTGAACTAATATTAGACATTTATTTCTCAGTTTCTGGTGATTTTCAAAGATACAAACAAGCCAGCACCAAACAGACACTACTAATGTTCTATTACAGATGTTAGGTGGTTTAACAGACTAAATGTTTCACAAGTAAAACAGGCTTAATCTGAAGAATGTTCACTTGGTCATAGTGCCACAGTTTAAAAGACATTTCAACTCTCAAGGCTTTGTTGGCTCGCACAGTTGGCTTGCACAGAACAGTTGCAAACTGAATGTTAGAGAAAAAGTAATTTGAACAAAAAGTATTTTAATATTGTTGATTTATTTCTGTCTATAAATGTCTTGTAAACTGTCAATGAGCTATTTCTCCAAATTTCCAGAGGTGTAAACTTTGAGTTGCTTCACACTTGGAAAAGGTTACAGGACATTTAAAGATCCTGTAAAGCAAATTCCATGATTTGCTTCTCAGTATATTATATACGTGTGAAATGAGTTCCTGAAAGCATGTGCAAAGCGCAAAAACGTTGTCACACTGAAATGTGGAGTTAGACCGTTGAACAGTTTCTCTTCCGTTTTCAGCTCAGGTTTTGCATAGAGCCAAAACCCGACCGATCTACGCCACAGTGACCTATCTACGTCAGATCACAGACGGTTGCATTCTGGTACTCAGTTGGTACGATGCAAAGACAAAATAAATATAGCTGCAAGCAGCAATGGGGTGGCCAAGCAGGTTAGATGACCCAGAAGAAACTTTCGACATCCTCAGAAGAGGGTTTCGAGTACATGCAGCAAGTTTGGTGTGAATCCATCAAAGATGTGCTTAGTGCTGTCAAACGATTAAAATATTTAATCGCGAATAATCGCATTAATGTCATAGTTAACTCGCGATTAATCGCAATTAATCGCACATTTTTATCTATTCTAAATGTCCCTTGATTTATTTTTGTCCCACAATTTTTTCTCATTTTAATGCTCTTATCAACATGGAAAAGGGGATTGGATTGCTTAGTTAGTGCAAATGTTTTTTTTAAATTTCAAACATTGCAACATTGCCTGGCTTTGACGAAGGGGCGGAGAATTCGCATCAGCTGTGTGCTTGTCCATCAAGTGGTATTTCAGACTGGACGTGCTGCGATGATAGCTCAGTTCACAACGACAAAACACACAGATCAATTTGGTATTGTCAATGGAACCATTTGGCAACTTTTTAAAAGTAACCTTTCCATTCATAATCTTATTGGCATCCATTTGGGCGTCTCGCGCTCCCCATCCACTCAAAAACAAGCGGAGCTGGTTCATGAAGGAGGACGTGAGACATAGCGCGCCACTAGCAACGCGTCATTTTATGCGCAGGGCACTCCCTCCTAACAGGGCGGGGTATATAAGGGGTTCCCGGCATATGCATCGCTAGTGCGACATAGACTTCAGTCTTCCTGCTGCCTCCGCCTCCCCGGCCTCCACCCTTGGTTCTGTTTTCTGTTTCCTGTTTCAGGGGGAATGCGTCGCTGCTCTCTGCTCGGAGGTCGAGACGGTGTCTCGTTGGATGCGGCAGGGAGCCGATCCGAGCAGAACCACAATGCCAAATCAAATGTACAATCGTGTTTTGTATAGTGGGAAATAAAGTATTCGTAAAGTCATACTGAGTCCTCCTGCCTGAACCTAACGTTAGCCTACTACTCTTTAGCCGGCTCGCAAGCCCAAACAAGTGTGTGCGGCGTGCCTGTTGTTTTGTTTCCGGTCTAGCTAGATCCGGTGTGGTGTTGTACTTTTTCTAACGTCAGTAGTAGTTGCAACAGCATGTGAAAAAACATACAAAGTTTGCTAGGCCAAAAAGAACGTTAATCTTTCGATAAAAAAATGTACGCCGTTAAATGGGTTTGCGTTAACGCATTAATAACGCATTTAACTGACAGCACTAGCTGAGATTCGACACAACTTTCTGTTTGGCGGCTCTGCTGCCGTTTTCGATTGGCTGTACCGGACAAACGGTTTCAAAAATCTAAAATCATTTTGATAGAGTGAGGTGAGGTTTGATAGTGTAAACAGATAACCAGTGACATGACAGGCTTGCTGGCTTTGGCTGGATTCGAACATTTTACGTTGCCCTTACCAGGACACCAAGTTTATCCAAGTGAGCTATTCTCAGTGGTGGAAATTACTGTGTTCAGTTACTGGGTAAAAATATAAGAAGTTTTTCGTTTGGCAAGCGGTGGTCAGATTTGGCCCAAGTTTAAAAAGATGTATTTCAGTCCTATTTTGACATGTCAATGTGAGGTCTGAAGATAATCTGTGCCAAATTTGGTGAATATTGGATACATTTTGTAGGAGTAGGGCAAAAACTTTTATTCATTCATTCAAAATGGCGGCCGCATCAATTCAGCTGGTATCACAAGTTAACATGTGTCAGACACGGGATCGCCCCCTAGCGGTTAGATGACACAACCTTTTGTGGACCTCTTTGGAACAGGGTCCCGAGCACCTGTACCAAGTTTGACGTCAATTCAGCAAATATTTCCTGAAATATGGTCTCACTTCCTGTTTTGGCGGCTTCATCGCCGACTTTGATCAGCTTTACCGGAAAAACAGTTTTGAAAATAAAAAACCTTGTGAAAATGTTTGTGAGGTTTAATCTGAAGATGATTGGTGCCAAATGTTGGCTTATTGCAGCGCCACCTAGAGGTGAAATGGCATGACCTATTGGACCTCTTTAGAACAGGGTCCCTAGTCCTTATACCAAATTTGGTGTCAATGCAGTAAAGAGGTGCTGAGATATGAACTCACTTCTTTTATGGTGGCTTGGTTGACGACTTTGATTGGCTGTTCCAGTCAAAAGGTTTAGAAAATCAAAAAAAACATGTGATGTCTTTTGTGAGGCTTGGTCTGAAGATGATCTGTGCCAAATTTGGTGAAGATTGGACAACTTTATAGGAGAGGTAGCGAAAAAACGTTATATTCGTTAAAAATGGCGGCCTACATCATTTCGGCTGGTATCACAAGTTAACATGTGTCAGACACGGGATCTACTAAGATATCACGAGACAAAGGAATGACTTAAATAAGACAAACAAATCAACAGTTATTGGTCAACACACAATCCTGCCTATTGTAATGCCCCCTAGATGTCAAATGACACTACCTGTCTCAGACCTCTTAATAAGAGGGCCCTGAGTCCATACACCAAGTTTGATTGGCTTTAACTAACAAACTATTTCGAAAATCAAAAATCCATATGATAACTTTTGTGAGGCTTGGTCTGAAGATCATCTGTGGAAAATTTGAAGAATATTCGACAAACTTTATAGGAGAGGTAGCGAAAAAACGTTATATTCATTCATTCAAAATGGCGGCCACATCAATTCAGCCACATCAATTTGATTTGCTGTAACTAACAAACGGTTGCGAAAATCAAAACGCCAGGGGATATCTTTTGTGAGGCTTGGTCTGAAGATCATCTGTGGCAATTTTGAAAAAGATTCGACAAGAATTGTAGGAGTAGCAAAAAAACGCTTTTCCTTAACATTCAAACTGGGTATGACGCCATAGAGTGCGTTGGACTCGTCTTGATCCAGGAAATCCAACGGTACCTCATTTAAAAAAATGCGGCATATTGTTCGAAAGTAATATGTGTAAACACACCTTCAACTTTGACCCATTGGTGGCGCTAGATGGTTGAAATGGGAGGCATGAAACTTGGTGAAATTGATGAGGGCACTGGTCCCAAAGAGTGTGCCAAATTTCACAACTTTTGACAATTTGGTTCTAGGGGCTGCCATAGACTCCCATGGCAGAAGAAGATGTGTAATAATAATAACTAGAGAGGGTACAATTTCTGGGGAAATTGTATGGTGTGCTTGCTTGCGTCGGTTGCACAGAGGTCCGTTTTTTAATGCCATTTTTAAAACTGATATTTCTGTATATTTTATATAAAGATGCATAGGGCCTACTTATAATTTCTAAAGACTACATAGATTTAAAAGCATCTTTTTTTTGCTGCTCATTTACAACTCAAAATACGAGTGAAGTGTAGAATGAAATAGATGTCTTCTCATTTCCCCTGCAAGAGGCAGCCTCATAGCTGAATCAAAACGAATACATTTGGCAGACCGGTGTAAAAATTGACCGAATCTCTATGACTTAAACGTCCTTTTAAGTTTTTCCCTTCTCGTGATATTTTCAGGCATTTAGCCTACTCATATTGCATTCATTTATTAATAAAGAACCCCCTTTGAAGATTATTCTACGACGTTTCCGGCAGTAGAAGATGGAATCGCGATTCAAACATTACCATCTGCTAACAGAAAATATGCCCCCAAAAACTTAAATAAGCTTGACATTTATTTAGTGGAAAATCACTCATTCATAAAAAGCTCACTGGTAGCGATCATTGTCAGTAACAACGCAAAATGCGATATAGCCCTGTGTGGAGAAGCTGCCCTGGTAAATTGTACTACTACAGTACAGTACGAGACCAGTGTTTCCCAACCGGGGTGTCGTGGCACCCCGGTTGGCCGTGGTTGGCCGTCTGATGAGAGCAGGGGTGCCGTGTAAAAGTCCTTCAACCAGTAGCGGACTGGCCATCGTGAGCACCGGGAGAATTCCCGGTGGGCCGAGATACGTCTGGGCCGGAGGGCCGCTTGCCTTATAATTCTTTAAACTACTAATAAAATGTCGGCAGAAGATTGAGCGACACAGTTGGCCGTCTCCCATTTCCCCAAGGCCGGTTGGTCTATTCCAAATGAACGTCTGTGCAGCCATTACCCCGCCCCCTTTGTTTTCACTAACACTCGACAGTGACACTGAGATCGAAAGCTAGCTAGTAGAGACTATATAATGATCAAAAACCAGGCTAATAAACATAAGGGGCTGAAAAATAAGAGACAAAAAGACATCATCTTCACGAGACAACGTTTTAAAGAATATATTGTGCTTATTAAAGTTATGCATTGTGCTTATTAAAGTTATGAACTTAGAAGTGTGCCCAGGCTTAAACATTGGGTCTCACACTGAGTGTGGGAAGCAGGCTGTTCTTTGTGTCTCTATCTCTTCATTTTCAGAAACAACCTTGAAACCGGGTGGAGACGGCACCCGAGCAGGTGGGACGCGTAGGCAAGAACAACTCCCTGATGCACGAGAGAACAAGCTCAACCCTTTTTTGATACTTGTGTTTCAATTGCACTGTATGGACTTCGTGAACCAGCCCAAAACTCTGTTGCGGGTAGGGAAACTTAGACAACTCCAGAGCTCTGTACTTGTTGATTTCCAACTGCTGCATTAAAGCTGATATTATCAGACCTCTGCGACTCCAGACCACTCTTTCTAGAACACAGATTTGTGTCATAGAATACCATCATTACATTTTGGAATAGACACATAGAATTTGTATCCTTCAAATGGTGACCCCGACGCTGAAAAGAGGGAGTCCAGAGGGTTCCGGCCCGACCGACAGATCGGGAGAGAGACCCATACACCGGTACGAGGAGGCAGACGTAATCGTCAGAGGCGCCTCAACATAAAAAAAAGGTAAGCACCTGTTAATTCAAAGTACTGCTATTCGGAACTGAGAACCAAATTTAGACGATTACTATGTTTCATCGTACCTAGTCAAACCAACAGTGGTGGGAAATCAACCGTTTTTGGGTTTTGTCTTTGTCCAAGGGGAGGTTAGAGTCCTCTCCAAGGGTTAGAGTCCCTGAACTCGTTGTCTTTGTCCAAGAGGAGGTTAGAGTCCTCTCCAAGGGTTAGAGTCCGTGAACTCGTTGTCTTTGTCCAAGGGGAGGTTAGCGTCCTCTCCAAGGGTTAGAGTCCCTGAACTTGTTGTCTTTGTCCAAGGGGAGGTTAGAGTCCTCTCCAAGGGTTAGAGTCCCTGAACTCGTTGTCTTTGTCCAAGGGGAGGTTAGAGTCCTCTCCAGGGGTTAGAGTGCCTAAACTCGTTGTCTTTGTCCAAGGGGAGGTTAGAGTCCTCTCCAAGGGTTAGAGTCCCTGAACTCGTTGTCTTTGTCCAATGGGAGGTTAGAGTCCTCTCCAAGGT
This sequence comes from Osmerus mordax, assembly GCF_038355195.1. Classification (NCBI taxonomy): domain Eukaryota; kingdom Metazoa; phylum Chordata; class Actinopteri; order Osmeriformes; family Osmeridae; genus Osmerus; species Osmerus mordax. The sequence continues at coordinate 640,248 of NC_090059.1, read as the reverse complement.
TTAGAGTCCCTGAACTCGTTGTCTTTGTCCAAGGGGAGATTAGAGTCCTCTCCAAGGGTTAGAGTCCCTGAACTCGTTGTCGTTGTCCAAGGGGAGGTTAGAGTCCTCTCCAAGGGTTAGAGTCCCTGAACTCGTTGTCTTTGTCCAAGGGGAGGTTAGAGTCCTCTCCAAGGGTTAGAGTCCCTGAACTCATTGTCTTTGTCCAAGGGGAGGTTAGAGTCCTCTCCAAGGGTTAGAGTCCCTGAACTCGTTGTCTTTGTCTAGTGGGAGGTTAGAGTCCTCTCCAAGGGTTAGAATCCCTGAACACTGTCTATTTGTGTGGAGTCAGATTGAGTTTAATAAAAATAGAGAGGAGTGTGGTGTGTTTTTTCCTTTGACCAAGAAGTTAAAGAAATCCCGAGGAGAGTTGAAGAAAGGTGGGGGCTAAAAGAGTCCGTTACGTTGAGATCTTACAAAGGTTATCCCAGAGGGTATACCCCTGGTTTATAAATTGGTTCTAATACAATTGGAAGAGTTATACTAGAGCAAAATTAAGTGAATAGACGGTAAACGCTAAACAGCTGTGTTGGTCAAAGAATGGTTTGAGGAAATGTATGTGAAAAATTATGAGGAAGCAATTGGAAAGTTACATAAAGGATTGGTTTAGAGAGGATCATGGAAGGTTATGAAATAAAACAAGAACGTTTTGTGGATGTGAAGAGATGATTGGTTTAAACACTGATGTTTTGAAGAGGAAACTATGAATATACTTTGAAGGTATATGGGATAACATTTTAAGTCAAAATAGTAAAATCTAGGGTTTTTAAGAGTTTTGATAAAGGTATTAGATGTAATTTGGTTAAAAATGAGAAAGAGAAAATAACTAAATGTACTTTTAATTGGAGTTTAATTATAATTTGGTTTTAAGTTTTATTTGAGAGTTTTATCAGAGCCTGGCATACTGTTTGGGATAAACAGTTAGGCTGTGATAATGTTGTATTATGAAGAGGGTTATTATAACATTCAGTTCTGAAATAATTTGGGAAGACTCATCAAGTCTTATAAATTGTGGTTATGATGGTTTGAGCTAATTGGCTCGTTTTGAACTGCAGCAAAACGAGTTATGAAGTTCTACCTATCTGACCTTTATAAGATATTTTTTAAATTTGGGTTTGTTGTCACACTTTACTGTTCGCATCTCATTTGACTCAGTTACTGCTTGATCATGGGAGATAAGGTGATGCTGGGACTGTAACTCTTTTCTTCTTCAGGACGAGTCAGACCGGCGGGTCTGACTACCTAACCCCTGTTCTAAGGCCCCATTCCCCTGGAGACTCTGCCCCATCTGCCCCTATGCCTCATCAGACCTATGAGTGGTCTGCCCCCCCCCCTTCCCCTTGAAGACCCTGTCCCACCTGCCCCAATACATCATCAGATGTTCGGGGAAGCCTGTTGTACATTTATGGACAGGACCATTCAAGGTAATCGAGAGAACGGAAGGAAGTACGTGGTACCACTGAAGCATGTGTTGTGCTGCTCCGGAATCCAGTCATACGTTCCAGGAGTTGGTGGAGAAGGGCCAGGAGGGGCAGTGAACCGTTTGCTATTGCTACGAATGTGAGAGTCCAGAAAAGAGGGTTACGACTAGGTCAAGAGTGATACTGCTTGACCACACTAGAATAGTACTGGACTAAGAAGGTTTCCGCTATTTTACTTAAGAGTGGGCTATATCAATATCAACACGATTGTTGCTCTATCCCGTGTATCAGGTCCCTGTGCAACCAGATCATTGGCTCAGCTGTGGAGAACCCAAAGACGGGGTTCCAAATGCCATTGCTGGGGCTGGCTGACCAGGACGAGGAGGCGGTGGTTGGTCCGGGCTATGTTGATTGATCTCTGGTGTTTTCAGAGATCAAAAGAGGGATTAAAGAATATATTGTGCTTATTAAAGTTATGCATTGTGCTTATTAAAGTTATGAAACTTAGAAGTGTGCTCAGGCTTAAACATAGGGTCTCACACTGAGTGTGGGAAGCAGGCTGTTCTTTGTGTCTCTATCTCTTCATTTTCAGAAACAACCTTGAATCTGGGTGGAGACGACACCAGAGCAGGTGGGACGCGTAGGCAAGAACAACTCCCTGACGCACGAGAGAACAAGCTCAACCCTTTTTTTGATACTTGTGTTTTCAATTGCATTGTATATGATATGCTGGGGCAGGGAAAGATAGCCAGTTGGACTTCGTGAACCAGCCCAAACTCTGTTGCGGGTAGGGAAACGTAGACAACCCCAGAGCTCTGTACTTGTTGATTTCCAACTGCTGCATTACAGCTGATATTATCGGACCTCTGTGACTCCAGACCACTCTTTCTAGAACACAGATTTGTGTCATTGAATACCATCATTACATATTGGAATAGACACATAGAATTTGTATCCTTCAATACTGATATAATTTAGTAAAAAAAATACTGACAACTGGGAGTTAATTGTTATTTAATTAATAGATATTTATAAGTATTTTCTGCCCGCTCATAAAGATCGCCTGCTTTCTCTTAGTTTTTTTCACACACCGAATAAAACCATGTGTTAAGTTACTGTGACTGATAAGTAAGCTAATAGGCTACACTAGGTTTTAATCTAAATAAGCGCATGATCAGACCGTGGATTAAAAAGTGCCGTTTTCAGTTGTCGCGCATGCTCTCTTTCTCAAACACAAGTGCGTGTACCAAGTTTGTTGCCACGGAGACAAGCCTAAACAATCATTTATTGTTGTGGAGTTAGCAAGATTAAACTGATGCAAAAAGAATAAAATGGATGGGGGAAAGATGCCAGGAGGAACTGAAAAAGACAGGTAAAAAAATAAAGATCTGTCACTTCATAAATCTAGGTTCCTGCAAGGGTGGGAAAAATATGTTTTCTCAAAAGCCCTGAATCTTTCAGGTACAAATTTGGGTTGTAATTTCCAGAAAATATTACAATTTGAGTCCAACGAAATATTTATATTAGCCTACAGAAAGCTCAAAAAACTATTTTGCACAGAAACTAATGCAAAAAATTGCGCTCGCACGCTATGCGCGCTCACATTCATGTGAAGTTCCGATTTCACCTAGCATCAAAACCTTGACTAGGTTCTAGGTTCGGGTTAAGCCCCGATTGTTCAACGTATGGCTCGGCCCCTGATTGGGGATGGGCTGGCTTTGGCCATTACACTGCCGGGCTGAAAATGGGTCCCACTCTGGCCCAGGCGGCCCTGATAGTATTTATATATAATATATAGAATTGCGCAGCTCCCCCTGTCAATGATCTAGCACACCCTTAGCACCTGCATTAAAAATTATCTGGCGCCGCTCCTGCATTTACATTACATTTATTCATTTAGCAGACACTTTTATCCAAAGCGACTTCCAAGAGAAAGTTTTACAAAGTGCATAGGTCACTGATAATAACAACAAGATAGCCACAAAAACATTGCGAGTAGCCAAAACATGAAGCACACATTGTGAACAACCAAAGTAAGTGCCAAAGGGAAGAACCATAAGAGCATGTAGTTAAACAATTTACAATTAAACAACATGATGCTAATACTTCAGTGAAATAGTAGACTACCGTTTCCGAAAATAGATGTGGGCCTACTTCCGTAATAATATCAGCTAATATTGTACATTATATTTCACAATTGTGTTTCACATCACAAAGTAAAATGAGTAAATAGTTATCACCCTGGCCTCTTTGCTTGTGGCGTTTCTGCAGCTGCCTTGCAGTAAAGCTATAGTTAGCCTAGCTATCCCCAAAGTTAACAGATGCAAAACGAATTTTCTGCTACAGGTAGTCACGCGTATTTTCGTGACATTACTGACGTAGTGACGTTAGCAACGTTAGCTAACGGTGGCTAGCAAGTTAGCCACCGTTAGCTTCACTTTTCACCACAAAAACGTAATTTGAACTTAAACCACCCAACGGAACGTAAGTAAAAATACAACCAACGCAATCGCTACCAAGACGAACCTTTTGACACCGACATTGTCTATGTAATCCAAATATTGAGGGATCCTTTATGGAGTCAAATTAGGGTCAATAATAATTTGCAGTCGCAGAAAAAAAGATTTGCAGTTGCAGAAAACGATTAGCAGGAGCAGAAAACGATTTGCAGAAGCAGAAAACTGCTAATCGTTTTCTGCTAATGCAAATCGTTTTCTGCGACTGCAAATCTTTTTCTGCGACTGCAAATTATTATTGACCCTAATTTGACTCCATAATCCTTAGGGGTGCGAAAATAAACAATAATAATAAACTAGAAAGGTACATTTCCTGAAGAAAATGTGTGTGTTTGCTGAAAGCATTTGAAACAATTGTTTTGATGTCTTGAATAGTGAAGAAGGTTTTACAAAATGTTTAAAAGAGGTATGTGCTTTAAAAACAAAATGGTGAGAAAAAGTGTTAAAAGTATATCTGTCATTGTTATGCATTGCAATATTTTCTCACGGTTGAAAAAGGAGAAAAAAGAGTGATGAAGAGGGTATCTTATTTAATTTCATAAATGTTAAAGCGTTATTTTAGAGCTCAATGCTGTTAAGACAGTCACCCCCATCACCCTGTGTGACTCCCCAGTCAACATTGGAGTCCTTCCGCTTCCTGGGCACTATCCTCGCCCAGGACCTCAAGTGGGAACTGAACATCAGCTCTCTCACCAAGAAAGCACAACAAAGGATGTTCTTCCTACGGCAGCTGAAGAAATTCAACCTGCCAAAGGTACAATTTTGCCACTGCCAAGGACAAGAGCAGACTGCAGCGTATCCGCGCTGCTGAGAAGGTGATCGGCTGCAATCTGCCTAACCTCGAGGGCTTGCACACCTCGAGGACCCTGAGCGAGCAAGGAAGATTGTGGCCGACTCCTCCCAGCCTGGACACACTGTTTCAGCCACTCCCCTACGGCAGAAGGCTGCGGTCCATCAGGACCAAAACCTCACGCGCTAGACTAGTGTCTGAGATCCTGGGCCAGAACACCAGAGGGCTGGTCTGTATGTAACTTTTGGGGCGTGACAAAGGTGATGCTATATTTGTGACGTCACAAATACAGCTTTTTCAAAACCGATCGTTTTACAGCTGCAGTTTCAAGTTGTGAGATTTAGATAGGAAAGAGGTGTCAATGGACTTTGAGGTTCACTGTATGTCCATTTACCCAACGAACTGTCGTTATTCAACTATGACAAGGTAAAATCGGTTTTGCGATCAATGACCCCTTTAAAAAAGAAAAATGTTGTACAGGCTACACGTTGTATTTTGATCGATATTGCGAGTATGTAAACCCAAGTCTGCAAACTTTGCCATGACGTTATACGAACTACAACAGTGTCTTTAGAGAACTACAACTCTGCATTAATCTGTCTGACACGCCCCGAAGTGTGGTGCACTGTGGGAAGGCGAGCTATGGCAAGCGATTCGCATTACTGCAGTGTGAACGCACTGTTACGGTGCGTGTGCAGCGACGCGACAACATGCTTTCCATTCATTTCAATGGAGCCAGGCGGATCTCTTGCGTGGTGCATTGTGGGTAGCGACGCGATTCTAGTAGAGATTTTCTCAACTTTATGCAAATGAGGAGCGATTTTCGCTAGCGATGGCCATTCGGGGTGTTTTCTTACATTTACATTTAGTCATTTAGCAGACGCTCTTATCCAGAGTGACTTTCTTGTTTCTTGTAACGTAGCAACCATGGTAAACATTTCTAGCTTTCAGTTTCAAGATGGAGGAGAAACTAATCGCTTGTGTGGCTGAATATCCGTTTTTCAACATGAAAAAAAAATAAAAAGTCACATTTGCAGGTCACACAAGTAAAAAATACTTGCACGGTCTCAAAAAATTGTCGCAGTCTAGAGCCCTGGTGTGTGATCCTGAAAATGTGGCTCCTTTTTGTCTGATGCACGCTTGTTAATCAACATGAAAAACATTGCAAAATTGAAAATGTATTAGTTACTGAGAAGCAGTTTATACTGTCCGTGATGGGAGATAAGTTTCATAATGTTAGAGGAAGGGAGGATATTGGCCTACATGAGTCATTAGTCTGTATTCTGTCACCAGCACTGACATATTTTGTCTTGTTTGAACCTACTTGGATTAAATGTGCTATTTTATGGCAGTGCTTGCATCATTAAAGATGCTTAGCTGCATGCAGACGAGGTGATGATGAGTCAACAGGTTGAATCTGAGCGGGTGTGAGGAAGAAACACTGGCAAACTATGTAATGACACCTGTGATATCAGCATGAGCTTAATGGCTTATCAATGATAAATTACAGAAATCCATAAATCCTGCCCAATTTCTTGAATCCAGTATTTCCCCCCAGCACTCTGCAGTACTGGTTGCCACATCAGGCAGTCATATGAACAGAACATGAAGAGGATGTGACACCAGGAGCTAGGCTTTACTGGAGGAGCTTCCAGAGGGAAAGGTGGAGCTAGTGTGAGGCTAATCTTCACTAAAACATCTTTATAAATCTAGAAGGCAGTTATATTGGATGATTTCCAATGTCTACACACTCTGGATCTTACCGTAGTCACCACAAAACATTTAAGACTTATAAATTACAAGTATGAAACTGAATGGGATGTGAGCCTGTGTTTATACAAAAATGTCATCAAATGCCAATCCAAATTTTGTGTACGTATTGTTTTCAGTGTGCTGTGTGGGTCTCATGAGTGTGTCTCAAACGATACGCAAGACATATAGTATACAGATTATTTTATTAACCTGTATTTGCTGATTGGTCAATTGATCAGTCGTGCCTTAATAATTTGACTGTGTATCCCCAATTAGCCTAATTGAATAGAAAACAATCAAATTGTCGTAAAAAGGGGTAAAAAGGGCTGCACCATAAGCAGTAGGCCTATTATTGTCATCAGTACTGCAAATGGTCATCACCAGTTAGTTTTCCATGTGAGTGAACAACCTCATCAGTATGGCATGATACATAGCTGCATATACAGGGACTATAAATACAACTTCATTAAATAAATTATACTGTTAGCCACAAAGGGCTACACTATGAGAGGAAGTCCTTTGTTCAATTATTTTCATTTTTCTTCCCAACCCATACTGTGCCGATTTAAATCAGAACCAAAATTAAGTGGACAAGCTTTTATTGTCCATCAACGTTTAATTCTGGAACTGTTAATCTCCCCTGGCATTACCCATCCCCCTTTCAAGCTCCTAACCCCCCAGTAGAGTCTATCTATCCAGATGGTGTCTGGCGGATGCCAGGGAGAATTTCTGGGGGGTATCATAATTGCAGAAAGGGATCATATTCTTTTTTATATTGCTACCATATTTTAGACTGCTTATCGATCAGTGTTAATCAGGCGCAGAGCCAGATGTTGTAAACATTGGGGATTTAACCCCAAACCTAGGACGTATTCTGGGTTTGATGTGATGATAGATAGGAACTTCCACCATTAATGCGAGCGTGCGCAGCTCACAAGCGAACTTTTTTGGCCTTCATTTGAGTGGCATTTTTTAGCTTTATGTAAAATAGACATTGTCGTTTTCCAATTGGTAAACCTTGTCTTGTGAAAGTGATGGCTTTATCATTTCTGGCTCCAAATTGTCGACAGGGGAAGCAGAAACATGCATCTAGCTTGGCTGAGTACTCTAACCAAGTTCGGGAGCAATACCAACTTGGGTTGAATGCCCGAGAACCTTGCCTGAAATTGCAGGCAAATGGCTTCACATTAGGAAGCACTGGCTTCCCACTTTTTGGGCTAAAACATAGAAAAGTATGGCTATGGCACTGCCCTGATAGCTTTTTGGGCAGTGATTGGTTAAAAAGTTACGGTATAGGCCACTCTTGAGCACATTTAGATGTCAGAGAGCATTATTGAATTACAAGCTGATGACCCATACTGAGCGGTGTCTCCTCTTGGTGGTGGTCACATGACCAACTCTGATCTCTTACACACACATAGATACACACACTCAAACACTTATATACACTGCAGGACACAGGAAAGCTATGCACACACTTTCACTGCGGATATAGGATGTATGCGACACACACTTTCACTGTGGATCTAGGACAGACTAGATTTGTTTTCAAGCCTACTGGCCTTGCTGTTTGAATGCTGCTTTTGCAGATCTACATATGTGGGACCAGGTTTTCCCACTGGAAGAGCTGGATCAGGCTCTTGCCAAAATATTCTAGCCCTAACCCTTTTTAATGATAACAAGATTTCTTAATGCAACCAATCTCTTCAGACTTCACAAATACATAGCAAATTACTGATTTTACAGTGTTGAAGATTATCCCTGGATGTTAGATGATTTTTCTGTCAGAAGGCAGGGCCAAGGAATGCACCACAATGGAAAAGGGTTCACTTCGTTTATTAGACGAGCTCGGATCACGAAACCAATCCACGACAGAGTGGTTAGCATGAGGGAATGACTGGTTTCCCAAGACATGCTTATATAAATTAGCTGGACATGTTCAAACATAGAATGCACAGAATCACTTCCTTAAAGGGTCTCAGTGGTCAGTACATTGATACAGTAGAACAGGCAAACAGGTGAAGATGTCATAACTCATATAAGCCCTATTTGTGCATGTTTACTTCTTACTGTCTCCTAAGCGTCTGGACCGGGTTCGTTCCATGTCTATATTCGCTCAGTGAGGGGCCTCACTGTATGACATCTTGACCTCACGAAGACCCAATCTTCATGTACATAGAAAATCTGCCCATCACTGGATTTTTTACTTTGTTTTTTACTGGAAATATGGTTCTTATCTTTGCATCAGGATGAAGTGTGGCAGGGATCTAAGCCAATAAGACATTTGTGAATCACACCATTTGTTACATCAAGCCTTGTTTTCCCATTGAAGGGCTAGGGTTAGTGTTACCTTTTGCACTTTCTATTTTGACCTATTCACATTTTTGTTTCCAGGCTTCTTTTCTCTGCTCTTGTGTGGACATGTATTCTTTGAAGAAATCTGGAGACTTGTGACCTACTGTGGTTAGCGCGAGAGGGACTTGGTTCGATTCCCGTCCATGCCAAATGCCGTTGTGTCCTTGGGCAAGGCACTTCACCCTACTTGCCTCGGGGAGAATGTCCCTGTACTTACTGTAAGTCGCTCTGGATAAGAGCATCTGCTAAATGACTAAATGTAATGTAATTACTTGATTCTTTTACTTCCTCTCTATGTTTTTTGATCATGGCATTTTCTAAAGTTACGTTTATAAAGTCTAAACATTTGATAGATTTTTCTTTGAAATTCATTTTATTATTCCAAACTTCACAAATACTGGAGCTAGCTCGTCACCTACGGTCTTCTTCAGACAACTGCCTGGTGGTCCCACTGCTCAAGACCGCCCGGTCCCAACACAAGCTCTTCTCCTGTCTGGCCCCCCAGTGGTGGAATCAACTCCCCACCTCCATCAGAGACACTGACTGTCTCTCCACCTTCAAGAAAAGGCTCAAGACACACTTGTTCCGGGAGTACAACGGTACTTAGGAATGGTTCGCTTGACCCGATGTTAGTCTCCTCAAGGATCACAATGACTCTTGCTTAGAGACTTGTTGCTCTTGTGGTTAGTGGTAACTGATTTAAAATTTTTGTACTCGCTGTGATATATTGTTTTTATTATTGTTGCTTGTTTTTTCCACAGGTACACTTGCACTTATAGCGCTTCATGTTGTTTAATTGTAACTTGTTTAACTACATGCTCTTATGGTTCTTCCCTTTGGCACTTACTTTGGTTGTTCACAATGTGTGCTTCATGTTTTGGGTACTCGCAATGTTTTTGTGGCTATCTTGTTGTTATGATCAGTGACCTATGCACTTTTTAAAGCTCTCTCTTGGAAGTCATGAATAAATGTAAATGTAAGCTAGCTGTATATATGCATCAACAGAGGTACAATTTGAGTTACTATTTGCACTGCCAGACCCTCCATCACTGAGAGAGAGAGGTTTATGGACAGTACGACACGCTATTAATCAAGCTTCATGAAAGAGGATATGATGCACTGTCAGGGAGTGAGACAATAGCGGTTGAAACAGACCTTTAAAGATCCTGTAAAGTAGAATTGAAAATGAGTTTTAAGTTCATCACACCACAGAAGAATGTTGTTAACTACCCATCCAAATTTGAATGAAAAAAAAACACGGACAAGTATGTTAAATTAGGTTTTGAAATCGTGAGAAATTCAGAAGTCTTCTCTGCTTGAGACTGGGGGGGGCGTCTCGCCTGAAGGAGCTGAATCTCCGCCCCCTCGAATTTAGCGAATTTAGCAACAACAGCAACACTAGCTAAATCAATTGAAGATATCAGAACAGACCTACCTGCAGTCTCTGAGTGTTTTATGTATTAATTGGTGGCCAAGCAGCGAAGCTGCGAAGCCACCTTAAGTGTTTCTACCTTTTCTATTCATCTCTTTGTAGGTGGCGCCGATGATGGCTGCCTCGGTCGTTAGGTGCGCTCTTTTTTGTCTTGTTTTGTCTGTTAATTCAGTGTTCTGCCAAGATTTCCGGGGTTCTCTAACTAGAGAAGTACTTCTAAACATCAGGACTACAACTCCTGTGGATTTATTTCCCACTTTTCTGCTTCCAGCGGCGGAATTAGTTGGAATTATAGTCAAAGCCACCCTCGGCTTTGTCCTAGCAGCGAAGCGCCGTAGGAGAGGCAAACGAGCCGGTGCTCTGGTGCGACTCCGTCGGCGTGGGGCACGCACAGCGTTACCGGGGATATTTCTCTCCAACGTGCGTTCACTGAGCAACAAACTGGATGAACTTCAGCTACTGGTGTGGAAAAACAGAGACTTTCATTCATCTTCCGTTTTGTGCTTTACGGAGACATGGCTGAGTGAACTGATCCCAGACTCTGCGCTACAGCTAGCAGGTTTCAAACTGCTGAGAGCGGATCGTAACCCTGTGCTCTCTGGCAAAACGAAAGGCGGTGGTATTTGTTTTTACATTAACAGTGGCTGGTGTGAAGATGTGACAGTGATTCTGCAGCACTGTTCTCCTGATCTGGAATCATTTTTTATTAACTGTAGATCTTTTTACTCGCCACGAGAGTTTGCATCATTCATTCTGGTTGGCGTCTACATGCCTCCGCAGGCTAGCGTTAACGAGGCTCAACGTGTGCTCGCCAGCCAGATACTGAGTGTGGAGCATGAAAATCCGGATTCCTTGGTTATTGTGCTAGGCGACTTTAACAAAGGCAATCTCACTCAAGAACTCCCAAAATATAGACAATTCATCAAATGCCCTACCAGAGAAGGAAACACCCTGGATCACTGCTACTCTACAATCAGCAAAGCATACCATGCGGTCCCCCGAGCAGCACTGGGTCACTCTGACCACGCCATGGTCCACCTGATTCCTGCATACAGGCAGAAGCTAAAGCGCTGTAAGCCTGCTGTGAGGACATCAAAACAGTGGACCAGTGAAGCTATGGAGGATCTGCGGGCGTGCTTGGACTGCACTGACTGGGACATGTTCACGACTGCTACCAATAGTCTGGATGAGCTCACAGAGGCTGTGACATCATACATCAGCTTCTGTGAGGACTGCTGTATACCAACACGCACCAGGGTAAGCTACAACAACGACAAACCCTGGTTTACAGCTAAACTCAGAAGGTTGAGGTCAGAGAAAGAGGCCGCGTTTAGGAGTGGGGACAAAGACAGTTTCAAGGAGTCAAAGAACAGGTTTAGCAAGGCGGTGAGGGAGGCTAAACGACTGTACTCAGAGAGGCTAAAACACCAATTCTCTGCAAACGACTCTGCTTCTGTCTGGAGAGGGCTCAGGCAAATTACCAACTACAAGCCCAGAGCCCCCCACTCCACTAACGACTCCCGCCTGGCCAACGACCTGAATGAGTTCTACTGCAGATTTGAAAGACAATTGGACAGTCTTGAACTACCCCTTCCCACCCAGGAGGCCTCCCACCTCCCCCCCTCTACAGTGACGACTCTCTCCATTCAGGAGGGTGAAGTTAACAGACTTTTCAAGAGGCAGAACCCCCGCAAAGCAGCTGGGCCGGACTCTGTCTCTCCAGCCACCCTCAAGCACTGCGCTGACCAGCTGTCTCCGGTGTTTACCCACATCTTTAACACCTCCCTTGAGACATGCCATGTGCCAGCCTGTCTCAAGTCCTCCACCATCATCCCTGTGCCCAAAAAGCCAAGGCCAACAGGACATAATGACTACAGACCCGTCGCCCTGACCTCTGTGGTAATGAAGTCTTTCGAGCGCCTGGTGCTGGCACACCTTAAATCCATCACTGACCCTCTACTGGACCCCCTGCAGTTTGCCTACAGAGCCAACAGGTCTGTGGACGATGCAGTTAACATGGCCCTCCACTTCACCCTACAGCACCTGGACTCCCCAGCATCCTATGCCAGGATCCTGTTTGTGGACTTCAGCTCTGCCTTCAACACCATCATCCCCGCCCTGCTTCAGGACAAGCTCTCCCAGCTGAACGTGCCTGATTCCACCTGCAGGTGGATCACAGACTTCCTGTCTGACAGGAAGCAGTGCGTTAAGCTGGGAACACAAGTCTCTGACTCCCGGTCCATCAGCACCGGATCACCTCAGGGCTGCGTCCTTTCTCCTCTGCTCTTCTCCCTGTACACCAACAGTTGCACCTCCAGTCATCCGTCCGTCAAACTCCTGAAGTTTGCGGACGACACCACCCTTATTGGGCTCATCTCTGGTGGAGACGAGTCTGATTATAGGTGGGAAGCGGCCAACCTGGTGACCTGGTGCAGCCAGAACAACTTAGAGCTCAATGCTCTTAAGACAGTGGAGATGGTTGTGGACTTCAGGAGGAACACAGCCCCACTCACCCCCATCACCCTGTGTGACTCCCCAGTCAACACTGTGGAGTCCTTCCGCTTCCTGGGCACTATCCTCTCCCAGGACCTCAAGTGGGAACTGAACATCAGCTCCCTCATCAAGAAAGCACAACAGAGGATGTACTTCCTTCGGCAGCTGAAGAAGTTCAACCTGCCAAAGACAATGATGGTGCACTTCTACTCAGCCATCATTGAGTCCATCCTCACCTCCTCCATCACCGTCTGGTACGCTGCTGCCACTGCCAAGGACAAGAGCAGACTGCAGCGTATCATCCGTACTGCTGAGAAGGTGATTGGCTGCAATCTGCCTACCCTCGAGGACCTGCACACCTCGAGGACCCTGAGGCGAGCGAGGAAGATTGTGGCCGACTCCTCCCACCCTGGACACTCCCTGTTTCAGTCACTCCCCTCCGGCAGAAGGCTGCGGTCCATCAGGACCAATACCTCACGCCACAAAAACAGTTTCTTCCCTTCCGCTGTTGGCCTCTTCAACAAGGCCAAGGGACCACACTGACTCAAATGACTTATTGCTTAAAACACACTGCTTTTGCACTGCACCACAACATGGTATCTTGTACATTTGTATTTTTTGTAATATTTGTATTTTTTTATTTTTATATTGTAATTTACGGCAACTTATATTTATCCCACTTAGTACTGCTAGTTTATGTACCCTTAGTATAGTTAGTCCACATATTTAAATTTTAGGTATATGTTTATTGTATGCACCTTCCTGCCAAAGCAAATTCCTTGTCTGTGCAAACTTTCATGGCGAATAAATCCCTTTCTGATTCTGATTCTGATTCTGATTATTAGGGGGCACCTATTGTATTTGTTAGTAGTATTATTATTGGTGGCCAAGCAGCAAAGCTGCGGAGCCACTTAAGTGTTTCTACTTTTCTTATTATTATTGGGTGTGCTTTGCCTTCGGCAAGGGCACAACCTTTGTTCTCTCACATATATATTTATTAGTGTGTTTGCTGCAAGCAAAAACACTATTGTTATTCTGCATACTTATTATTTTGAGTTTGCTGCAAGCAAGTGAATGGATAAGAGCATCTGCTAAATGACTAAATGTAAATGTAGAACCTGTGCAGTTGCTCTCGAGAAAATGCACTCGGCTACACAGCCGGCTAGGGGTGGAACTGTACATTGAAGTCACGGTTCGGTTCATACCGCGGTTCAGACATCACGGTTCGGTACGAGTTCCGTACAACGGAGGGAAAAGCAAAACAAACCAGGTTCCTCTACGAGTGAATACGGCGCATTGAAGATGATGTAAATTCCGATTGCGTCAGTAATTTATTTGGCCCTATTTGTATGTGTATCTAATGGCAGGTTAAGCAATGAAGGGAGAAGTTGAAAAAAGTTTTTTGTCTCGTTCCAGTAATTGGCACACCTGGGTGATGGCGTCGGATATTTTTAGTCATTTAGCACACGCCAGATGCGTTATATGTGTTAGCATGCAGGGCTCCAGACTAACTTTTTTTACTAGGAGCACCGTAGCCCCTGACTGAAAATTTTAGGAGCGCAAACAGAAAATTTAGGGGCACACCTTTAAAATTGACCTGCAATGCAATTATTAATTAGACTAGAGAGGGTACAATTTCTGGTGAAATTGTGGGGTGTGCTTACGTCGGTTGCAGATGGGTCATTTTTACAACTGATATACAGCGACGCACCACACAAGCTTGAGTTTAAATTAGTGGTGGGCCGTTATCGGGGTTAACGCAGTGAGACTCTTATCGGGCGATAAAAAAAATATTGCCGTTAATCTATTCTCAAAGTTGGGTTGGGAGCTGGGTCTATACTACGCAAGCTATGATGACTTTCACCTTGATATTTTAGCGTGGATGTATACCTAGCCGAATTGCACTGTAGGGGGCGAGAACGAGTCTTCAAACCTGTGTGTATGCCTTGTGTATGAAATTATCACATCAAACGTAACGCTCTAACATGGATGCAGCTATGAAGCCGCCTGGTTTGCTTCAGGGAAAATTTATTTTTAAGAAGCTTCCCAATGGAAACCTCGACAAGACTAAGGTTGTTTGCACCTTGTGCTATGCAGAATTAGTTTACTGTAGGAGTTCTTCCAGTCTCAAATACAACCTAAACGCAAAACATCCCTTAGCTAATGCGGAAGATGCCGGGCCAAGCACTGATGTAGCGCAGGGGAAGAGTCGTCGTCAAACTACTATGTTTGAGTGCAACCGAGGCAAGCCCGTCAGCACAGCTCTATCAGCCAAGCTAACTAATCTAATAAACAGAAGTACATCTTATTGAACATAATTTATTTTCATCACCAATTATCATAGTAGAACAGCTTTCTCAAGCAGTTTGGGATGCATTTTGGAGATGAGCCCCTGGTCTAATGCTCTCTTGGAAGTCGCTTTGGATAAAAGTGTCTGCTAAATTAATAAATGTAAATGTAAATGTAATGCGCCACCTGGCTTGAGAATCCCGTTCTCAAAGACTTACTTTTAGTCATTATTTGGGTAGCACACATATTCTGAATGCCTTCGGCGGAATTCAAATAAAATAGATTAATCTAGATTAACGCCAAGATTACAGTGAGATTAATCTAGATTAAAAAAAATAATCTATGCCCACCACTAGTTTAAATGCATTATGTAATGTGACATTACGTACTGTATGCAAGTCTTAGCTATGCCTTAAATGTATGATGCATTTATCAATCAGTCCTCCTAGAAGGGGCGATTTTAGACCCTTTTCATGTCAGCACCCCTAAAAATAATAATAATAAAAAATAACAATTATTGTTTATTATCATTTGATGCTGGTAGTCCTTAGTTTTTTCATTCATTCAATATTTTGCACAATAATACATAAATGGATAAATACCTGTCTGAAATCTATACTTTTCAATAAAAATTAAATAAAAAATAAAATAATAATACATAAATGAATTAATTGTTATCCAGTGAAATTAGGGATTTATTAGCAAGGGGGTTTAGCACTTTTGCAAGGCAAAAGTGCAAAATGCGACCATTTGGTCGCAGTCTGGAGCCCTGGCATATTAGATGTATTTCCAGTCACATACCCCACAACCAGTGATGTGCAGTGATGTCAGTAAGAGGCTAGGCACTTAAATGGGAAAATTTGTCCAAACTTTTGACTGGTAGCCTACTGTACATGTTGAAGAATACAGGATCGAAGTGCGCAAGTGAGTTTTTCGCTTGTCGTAAAAGGACTGCTTTTTCAAAAAGAAAATTCTATCTCTGACTCACAGCGGCGCCAATCAGAGCTTCAGAGCTACAGATTAGATGTCCCGAAAGAACACAAGTATCTAACAGTAGTTCCGCATTACATTAATTAATTTGCACGCAAGTTTTATTTATTTTTATACTGTGTATTGTCCGTGTAATTTCATGCACCGAACCGTGACGCCCGTACCGTACAGTTCGGTACGAATACTTGTACCGTTCCACCCCTAGAGCCGGTAGTTCTCGAATCGATCTCACGGTACTTTGATTGCATACGTCACAGTGACCTAGCCTCGGCGCAGTCTCAAGTCGGACAAAAAGTCTAACCAGCATTCACTGCTTCAAGTCAGCCAGCTGCAGGCGGCGCCGCCGGCACTGCATGAAGATGAACACAGCTAATGTCAAACACAGCTATTTGCACTCGCACAACTAATTTCTAACCCTAACCCTATATTTCGGAGCAGGTTAATGTAAAAGTCTAATAGCTAATGTAATATTGCACATATTTTCGTCCTATTTCCCCTAAAGCAATAAAGTTTGGCTACTTAAAGACACCTTACACTCATAAAGTATGCTCTAAATGGCATCAATGCTGCCAATTAATAATTGACGTAACAACTTATTGTAAATGGTCAGTAGCCTAGCCTATCGATTAAGGTAGGCCACTCTGAAGCATGTAGCTTACACTGTCTGCTTCATTTGATCTTGATAGGCTAAGCATTCTGTAGCAAATAATAACAATAAACCCACTATTTATTAATTAAAACTACTTCAGCATAATAATGCACCTAAAATACAAACGTGAGCAAGGGCAGCAATCGCTATCGAATCAACAGAAGTGCAATTTAGCTAGCAGGGGAAGAATACAAACAACAAAAATCAACAGCTAACTTAATTTAAATTTGCAAGAACTATAGACTAATACAATAACAGGCTTAAATGAACTGACAACATAAGTTATACGACTTACAGTTCTCAAGGACGCACACACACCCCAGACCTTAAAGGTGAAGTGTCCACTTGAAACTGTCCAGTGAATTATGTACAAGTAGTCTGCTACACCAAATATATTTTGAGGTCGCACAGATTACATTTCAGTTTACAACTGATATTCCTGTATATTTTATATAAAAATGCATACTTATTATTTATAAAGATTACCTAGATTTAAAAGCATCATTCTTTTGCTGCTCATTTACAACTCTAAATACTAAGAGTGAAGTGTAGAATGAAATAGTTGTCTTCTCATTTCCCCTGCAAGATGGAATGGTGATCGGCTATATAGCCTCATAGTTGAAACTAAACGAATACATTTGGCAGACCGGTGTAAAAATTGTCATAATCTCTATGACTTAAACGTCCTTTTAAGTTTTTCCCTTCTTGTGATATTTTCAGGCATTTAGCCTACTCATATTGCATTCATTCATTAATAAAGAACCCCCTTTGAAGCTTCTAACAACGACGTTGTCACTGGCAGTAGGCCTATCTCAGATGGAATCGCGATTCAAACAGTACCATCTACTAACTGAAAATATGCCCCCAAAAACGTAAATAGGCTTGACATTTATTTAGGGGAAAATTGCTCATTATAAAAAGCTCACTGGTAGCGATCATTGTCAGTAACAACGCAAAATGCGATATAGCCCTGTGTGGAGAAGCTGCCCCATAACAAATTTATGTTTATTTCTGAATTATTTATTTTCATACATTTAAAATGGTTAAAAGCTATATTTCATATATAACATTGCCTGTATCTTGTATTGAAAGTGCTCGAAAATTAGGTTGTCTTATGTAGTATGGTGGACTGAGAAAACATATTTATTAGTCAAAGCGGAGCCACCGGATGTCGTGGGACATTTCCTACTGTGTTAGATTTACTGCCTCAAATTGAAAACGGAGAAGATATTTAGAGTAAAGACAAGTTACTTAACATCTGTGTTCAATATCGTCAATTAAAAGTAATAACCTTTCAGTTACGAAGCATTTGTTCGTAGGACTAAAGCCAGCTGCAGGAAACACTTTCGTGACCCCGGTTTGGCTGTTCGTGACGGTCAGCTATGACAGTGTTGAGCCTCGATTTTTGCAGATTTCTGTGAAACTTGCTAAAAGAAAAATGATCTAGCTAGATTATGTACACTTTAGGCTAAGTGTACATACCTTGTTTGGCCAATTTGGTCGATTGTGGAAAAAAGTAGAACCGTTTTTAGTTATGGAGAGCCATCGCGCTAGCTTGGAATAGCGTTTTCCCACTCATCACTGCAATGGTCATAACTTTTAAACAAAATATTATATCTTAAATCTGTTTGCTGTTCTGAATTATCCACAAAATTATGTTTTTTCCACCCGCTCTAACGTTTCCACTATATTGTATTGAAAGTGGTTAAAAATTATGTTTTATAAAAAAGTATTGCAGACGGAGAAGATTTGTCAAAATGGCTTAGTGAAATCGTCTTGATAAAGGATGATTTGCCTTACATAATCATACAAATATGTATATCATTAGATAGCCCTACTTCTTGTCTTCAAAATGGTATATTATACTATTATTATAGTTCAGGTATATTATTTGAAAAAGTATTCATATTTAGGCAGGAAAGTGTTAAACAGTGTTAAAATTGACTCGGTGAGAAACAGTTCTGTCAGTACTTTATGACGTCACAATGGAATTTGACTTGACAATTCCGAACCATTGACACCCATATTTTTTTTTTGCATTTTAAACTTTAAAGGGGTGATTGACTGGGTTTTTGGGGTATTTCACACTGTTCCTTAAGGTCTCCGAATAGGGTATGTAACATTGGTTGGGGTGAAAATGGCCCGGGTGCTGTTCTATGCCCCCTGATACATCCAGTGAAATTTTCCCAGGAAAAACAGCTAGGTTTTCTCCTTTTATGGTATGCTCATGAATATATAGATGAGCTGCGCGCTGATTGGTTGGTTTACAACGAGTGAAGCTGCGGAGCAAAGACACAACACTCACTGAAACAACGAAGGTGGAGACTTGAGACAAAAACATACAAATAAATCTAACACTGTTTTTAACAGATTGACTAGATATCATTTGAAATTATTACGTTAATTGTTTCCACTTCAGTTGTCGAAGCAAACAGGATCGCCTTAGTGCTAGGTGGGTAACGTTAGCACTACAGCTTAGCAAACAAACTGTCGTGATTCAACTCAGCTTCAGTTAGCTCTAGCTATCTTGCTGAAAAATAGATCTGAACAAACATGCATCTTGAATTGTAGATTTACATGACAACGCGGGTTATTTATTTAAATGAAACACAGTCAGGAACATGAAATAACGTTAGCACCATTGCCAATAAACTAGGCTAAATCATCACACATTCTATATGCTCTTGCGTTAGCAAGCTAAACTAGTTTACATGCCTACAGTCTAGGTGTTTTCGGTATCTAGCTGTTCTTGCATTCCTTGCAAATCAGCATGAATAAAAAGCAGATGAGCTAGAGTCTAGCTAACATTGACTAGACTGGCATGGCTGATGTTTGTCTATACCGAAGCGTAGAAGATCCCTGTGCAGTTCGACAATCGACACATTTGCACGAACCATTTCACCAAGGACGGTTTTGAAAACCTGGGACAATGTAAAGCAGGATTTGCTGTGAAGCTGTTGCTGAAAAGAGGTGCTTTCCGACATTATGTTCATCACAACCACAAGCTGTAGTATGATTTTGTCGGTAACAGTTATTAGCAATGCTAACATATCCTGTATCTCAGTTCTTTCAAATAGATAATCTAGACAGGCGTTAGCAATAGGCTAGACTGCTATTTGTTTTCTGGCTATTTTTTCGAAAGCTTCCCTTCTAATGCTGACTACAGCTTGTCTAGCTAGAGTCATTAGTAAGGTATGTTGATGTGTTTAGAAACGTATTTAGCATTGTACCTATGCTAGATACAGGAGACGTTAGCATTGCTAATAGACTAACTGTTTGCGACAAAATCATACTTATAGCTTGCGTTTGTGATGAGCATAAGGTTGGAACAGCACCTCTTTTCAGCAACAGCGTAATCTGAAGGTTGCCAGTTCTATTCCCCGAAAATGCCAAAATGACATTGTGTCCTTGGGCAAGGCACTTCACCCTACTTGCTGCGGGGGGAATGTCCCTGTACTTACTGTAAGTCGCTCTGGATAAGAGCGTCTGCTAAATGACTAAATGTAAATGTAACAGCGGCTTAGCAAATCCTTCTTTAAATTGTCCAAGGTTTTCATTCAAAACTGTCTTTGGTGAAATGGTTCAAGCAAATGAATAAATGAGTGTCGAACTTCACAAGGATTTTCTCATAGAAAAACATAAGCCATGCCTGTCGAGTGTCTGGTTCCTTGGGAAGATTATAAAAAATGTCAGCATTCCCTGTGCAGTCTGGAACACTGCATTTACCAACATAGTCCATTTTCAATATGCTAGAAAAACGTTCCTCTTTGTAATTCTGTGGAAGTACACAGAGCAGTGCGCAGCAAATTTGGGGGCGTGACCAAGATACAGACCAGAGGCTCTGGCAGATCCAAAAAAGGTGGAAAAGGTGAAAAAGCCACCGAACTGACGTCAGTTCGGTGGCTTTTTCAAAACCTACCGTTTTACAGCTACATTTTTTAATTGTGAGATTTGCATAGGAAAGAGGTGTCAATGGACTTTGAGGTTCACTGTATGTCCATTTTATCCACTGAACTGTCGTTATTCAACTGTGACAAGGTAAATTCGGTTCTGCAATCAATGACCCCTTTAATATATTAAAAACTTATCAGTGAGAAAAGTAATAGCACACTAGAACAGTTCAGACTTTATCAAATAAAGTTTGAACGGTGTTTCTAGCTTAAACGGTGTGAAACTAGTTAGCGAGCAAAAAAGGGGGGAGGAAAATTAATAATAACAAGTATCCAAAATAACAAAACATATTTATTATAAAAAATTATAAATATGTGACAGAACAATGGTTGTGCTCGCCGAAGTACTTTTTATTTGTTGAGTACATGTTTTTTTGATAAGAAACTGGCCTCTGCATGTGGTCAATGTATATAAACTATTTATTCATTGAATTTAAAGAAAATCTTCCATATTGTGATATGTATCGTTAACGGGATATGAAAGAATCTATATCAGGATATGAGATTTTGGTCATATCGCATAGCCCTACTGTGAACTAAAAGAGCACATTATCAGTAATACATTTAAAATGGGGGAAATGTGAATTGTGTTTTAGGTCGATTTAAGGTGTGCGGACCTAAATCTTCTGCCTGTGCCCCTAAAATGTTCAATTAGGGGTAACAGTACTGCTAGTAAAAAAAAGTTTTGTCACCCAGCACACAGAAACTAAAGTTATTACCGTTAAACAATACCAGAAAGGCTTTATTTAGCCTCTGTGTTTATCATCGATCAATTAATAGACATTATTACAACGTTATACACACCACAGGCAACAAAATACTTGTTTTTGAGTTGGGTGGATGCATCAAACAATACACCATTCCTTTACCAATCTTCTCTCCTCCATTGTATCATGACACTTGCATAGACACCCAACAGCACTCAAGTTTGGCCCTATGTGATCACCTGAATGAAAACACTTTCAGAACAACTACTCAGAATTGCCCAACGACAGGAGATCCTCTAATACAGGGGCAGAAGCGCTCAATGCCACAGGCAGCAGTGCTCGCTGCTTTCTTTGTGACACGTTTGACGTCAAACGCGTCAAAAGCAAGGGAATCAGCAGAGGAGAGCCCAGGCAGATAAACAGTGGGCTGATGTCTGAGTTTTTGGTCTTTAAGTTTCTAGTTTATTGTAGAAAGACCTTAAAATAGGGGTTATCTTCAAAAAAATCCTTCACCAATGACTTAAACATAGACAAATATTGTAGTTATGTATGCGTTATTATACTATGATTTTACTGGTCTGGCCCACCTGAGATCAAAGTGGGCAGTATGTGGCCCCTGAACTAAAATGAGTTTGACACCCCTGCTCTAATACATTCTTGAATTCATCTATGACCTGTTCTGACCATGAAAAAGGCATTTAGGAGCAACAAAGTTACTGCCTGCTAGGACTTGTTTTGCTGCCAGAGCTATTATCCACAAGCCTGCATATTTGCTTTGGGGCACTATCTTCATGAGTTTGTGTGTGGGTGTGCGTTTGTGTGTGTGTGTGTGTGTGTGTGTGTGTGTGTGTGTGTGTGTGTGTGTGTGTGTGTGTGTGTGTGTGTGTGTGTGTGTGTGTGTGTGTGTGTGTGTGTGTGTGTGTGTGTGTGTGTGTGTGTGTGTGTGTGAGAAAAAGAGAGGGAGAGAGAGAGACTGAGCGACATCTGAGACAGACATCAACATTCTTCACCATTCTTGCACAACTCCAACCGATGGTGGTGTGTGATATGAGGAGGACTTGTTGCTTATTTTGACAGACTTCTCTATTGCAAGTCATCAATGATACTTGAAATGCCATTACAAACTATATAACATATAAAGAACAAGCTCAGGCATAAGGTGTCCTGAAGCTAAGTACACAACAAAAAACATTTTGGCCTATATCCACTTTCACTACCTTCACAAACAAGTGTACACACCTCCAAGCTGTTTGCATGCATTTGCAAGCAGATGTTTTGATTACAAAACGACAGATACTTTCTCTAATTTCTGTGGAAAAATTACAGGCTTAGGTTGTTCATTAAGTCCCCAAACCATTACACCATTGTGCTTGTTCTGTTCCCCTAGACATTCTCCCACTTTCGACTCTTTCCTTTTCACAGGTGCCTTCAATAACACATCCACAACTGCTCACTCTCCATTTTCAGAAACATTTCAGTCTTGCTCACTCAATTGAGGGAGAACTTTGGCCAGCAATGGTCTATCATTCAAAACACGTAGGCTTCTGGGCAGTCTACAAACTCAGACAGCCCAAGAGAAATTACAAGACTAAAGTTGTCTTCATGGCATCGTACAGAATATGCCTTCCATTCAAAAGCACACAAGGCATGAATAAGACAGCCACATTCACATACATTACAGCTTAACAGGATGGGTTGTCACTTAATACGAGAGCCCATCACTGAACACATATAACAAGGTAAAGGAAGTAAATCATTCATGGCATATACTACTAATAATATAACATGGTGAATGTGTCATCATATTCAGTATGTTTCAATTATTTAGGTTTAGTGTCACATAGTGACTGCTATCAATGTGGATCTACTGTACTCTTAAACTAATGCAGTGAGCACAACGCATAATACCACAGCCCAGCACGTAGGCCTACCGTACAAAGTACTCTTTACAACAGAGAACCCTTTATAAGTATTCTTATATTCTTCAATATTGATTATAATAAATGTCTTACCAAAAGCCTTGGCTAATGAAAATAGGCTTTAAACATACACAGGTCGACAAATGTCCTAAAGGAAATTAAAATCGTTAAATCCAAGTTTAATTAATAACAAACTCATAGCCTACCTTATTTTCAGCAGTGTCAATATTGTCCGAGTATATTCCGCTTTATACAGTTGGTTGTACCTGTTACCAGTCAGATATTTTTCGCATACAAAAAAGCAACTATTAAAAACTTAATAGTCGACAAACTAATTTTAAGAGAGATTTATAATAATGTTTTTTTCAAACTGTAATGCAAATGTCTTTGTTTTGCCTTAACGGCGAGGCAAAATTAAGACGAATATTGTAACTCTGACATCCAGGACATATTCTACAATATTAGCTAGCTAGATCGGTTGTGAAGTTCCTTAAGTAGAGATTATCTAATTAATATTTGCTTTCTGTACTAGTATTAGCTAGAGAGACCTCAAATCGGGAACTCCTTTCCAGACCACCCCCTAAAAGATTTTGACCTAAAAGGCAGAATACTTCACTATCCTTTCAAAACTATAGATCCCGCCCCATATGGTGAAGGCAGCGACAATGAGCAACCCTAAATAAACCTTCAAAATAAAGGTCACGATGCAATGATTAAATACTGACGTCCACAAGACGAATTTCAGCGTCGTTGTCTCTTCACATTGGAACGTTTTATTGAACAAATGATCCCACAAGGATATGGAAATATATATATTTTTAAGTAAGTAAGTAAGACTTTATTTATATAGCACTTTTCATACAAGAATTGCAGCTCAAAGTGCTTTACATAAAATCAACAAAAACCATAATACAAGTGTTGATCTAAAACGTTTAACAAACCAAACTAGCAGCACTCTATCTGCGGTCTCTCGAATCCATCTTAGATCCGAGCTGCCACTTGCAGTTTCTAATATTGAAGACCAGATCATTATGCACAGCTCATTTCTCTCAGTCTATTAGCTATTTTGTTGTACTTGAATTTCTGAGCAGAAGCTTTCTTTTTTTTTTCAAAACATTGTCACTGATTTGTTTCCATATCCCCCTTTCTGGTCTCACATTTGTCAAAATAAGCATCTTTCAGAATGGTGGTGCTGGGGTCACTACATCATCTGTATTGGTGATCATATCTTTTTACAATATTTTAATCAAAGTGTCATCAGCAACTATCGACTGATTAGCATTCTTCATGCAGTTTCCAAAATTGCAGAAAAATGGATATCTGAACAGATTACAACATGTATTTAAATGCAAGCTCCTTCCCATTACATCCTATGCAATTTGGATTTAGAAAACACCATTCTATGGAAACGGCTAATGGTTTTCTGTTGGAAAATCTAAAGGCTAAACTGGATAAGTGTGGAGTGGTCGGAGCTGTTTTTCTTGATTTAAAGAAAGCTTTGGATTTGGTTAATCATGAGGTTTTAATTAAGAAGTTATCAAAGTACCGTAAACATTTTCACCTGATGTCATTAAATGGATCAAATCATACCTTACAGACACAAAACAATGTGTTCGTATAGATAATAACATTTCCGAAATAACTGATATTCATGTGGGTGTACCCCAAGGTTCCATATTGGGTCCCCTGTTATTTAGTTTATATATAAATTATCTACCTGAGGTCTGTCCACCTACTGTCACCTGTCAGATGTATGCTGATGACACTGTTATTTATCTACATGCTTCAAACAAGATGCAAGCTGTAGAAGAGTTATCAGCTTCCATTTGGTTAGCAAACTCGTGTCTCCACCTTAATGCTGATAAAACAACATGTATGTTTTTTTCGAAATCTGCAAATAGAGATTCAGATCCAGATGTTACAGTAGCAGGGAAGAGACTTTCAGTGGTTCGAGAGTTCGAATATCTGGGAATAATAATAGATTCTGTTTCAGAAAAAACATCACACTGTTGTAATTATGAAGATAGAGAATGATTATGGATTATATGATTGAAAATGAACCTCTTAATCACCTTTTTACTTTTATATGTGGGGCGGCTGTGGCTCAGGAGGTAGAGAGGGTTGTCTGTTAATCGCAAGGTTGGCGGTTCGATCCCCGACTCCTCCTAGGTCATGTGCCGAAGTATCCTTGAGCAAGACTCTGAACCCCAAGTTGCTCCCGATTGGCAGGCCGGCGCCTTGCATGGTAGCTCGCTGCCGTCGGTATGTGTGAGTGAGAGTATGAATGGGTGAATGAGAGGCAAACATTGTAAAGCGCTTTGAGTGCCGCTAAGGTAGAAAAGCGCTATATAAATGCAGTCCATTTACCTTTTTATATGCTATATTACTGAAAAACAAATGCAAAGCTGTTGACTTATTAGTATTGCCACTAATATGTATAGCCCAAAGTAGAGAAGGCTATCTATGTAGGCTTTTTCCATTAGAAAACTACAAAGCCCAGCTATCATGTGGTAATTTTACGACCCTGTGCCCAGTGCAGCTGGCCTTCAAGGTCAGAGCAGGCCTAAAAAATGGAATAAATATATATTTAAGTTAATTTAGTAGTAATCTGAAGCCCCGAGGGTAAGAGACCAATAGTATGAGAAATGCATAATGCATCTGTGACAAACTATTGTACCAATAGCAAAATTACTGAATATGATAAGGTTTTGATATATAAGTATCATATATATGAATGTCCGGAGAAATATTTTTGTCTCATGGGATCTTGCTCACGTTTGTTGGAATCTCTGTCACTCTGAATTCTAATAAACACTTTGCTTCAAACTTAGTTGAGTTTCAGTGCTGTTTCAAACTTTGGATATTGGTTGAAAACAGAATATTTTTCACGACAATTCACAACTTACATTTAAAACACAGGTCAAAAAGGTTGTAAACAGAATCAAATTTAATTTGGTGAATTTCAGACACATTAGGAATAATTTAACCACAGAGGCCTCAAAGTTATACATTAATGCTATGATTTTCTTCTGTGTTCTAATGTGTGTCTATCCACTTTTACCTGTGTCTACTATATATGCTCCTTTTTATGTTTTTCTCATGCCATTAACTGGCCACCTGTCATGACCTGGAATAGTGGCTGTGCCTATGTGTTTCTTGTTTTATGTTGTTGTTATTGTCGTAACTTATCTATTGTTTTAAGCCATTAACCTGCTAGGGACTGCAGATGAAAATTAGCCTGTATGGCTAAATCTGGCACATTTACATGTTCAACTCTGTGCTCATGTTGATTAATGTGCATTGTCCCTCTCAATAAAGAACTCAAAAAATATATACTGAAAAATATTTAGGAAGATCCACCCCTCAGAATCTGGTCTTACTTTTATTAGATGAGTGTTATATAAAATGGTGTTAGGGTTCAAAGGTCACACTTTCATCTCTCAGTCCTACAACCCCTACAGTTTTTCAGATTGCTTAAGCACAATTTTGAAAACAACTCACTTTGTCAAATCACAGCACACGATTCACACAACCAGACACACAAGTAGCAGAACACCTCCAATCTTTTGCTAAATGAAACACTTCGTTCAAACTATACAATCATTTAGAAAAAAACTATTCTGTCACCGTATGCCACACATGGTTCATACAATTTGACTCTGTTTGAATCAATCTTCAATTTAAAACACGTTAACTATTCTTTTCTAATGATGTAACCTGCCTGATTTTGTCAGATATATTGTTACAGTTGAGTGGGTAAAGTACATGAATATGTAGTCAGGTGGCTGAGCGGTGAGGGAAGCGGGCTAGTAATCTGAAGGTTGCCAGTTCGATTCCCGGACGTGCAAAATGACGTTGTGTCCTTAGGCAAGGCACTTCACCCTATTTGCCTCAGGGGGAATGTCCCTGTACTTACTGTAAGTCGCTCTGGATAAGAGCGTCTGCTAAATGCCTAAAAAAAAAAAATGTTGACCAAACACAACAACACAAGATCAGGGCCCCGTTCGTCGTAAGGGTTGAAGCTAAGTTAATCAATTGTCCCTTTAGCCCGTTAACATTAGCGAGATGAGTGAGAACAGCAAATATCGGTTCGTCAACGGCTGATCCGCATCCAAATCATGTGGTTAATTTCAATCAGGCTAAACTTATCAGGGAAATTGCACGTGCACGTCCTACTTCAAAAGGCAGGAAAGGTCGATCACCAAAACCGTGATTTTCTAACGGTATGATGGCGGAAAAGACGAAAGAGAGAGCGGTGATAGGCTATTCTCGCCATCCGAGCAAACTATTATAATGAGTCTCTAGACAATAAGCATATTATCATGGCTAAGTCAAACACCGCCACCGCTGCCAGAGCAAGACAAGCAGCTGCCGATAAGCTAAATGCGAAAGTTTTGGGGAAATGTATAGGCTCATCTTAAGTGCCTCATTACCCCAATCAATCAGATCACATTTCTTTAATTGTGCCTGCTGGTATAGGCTTAATGGAAATTAATAATCGAATGAGATCTTGCTAGCGAAAATAATGATCTCAACTCTTTCAGAATAAGTAGGCTAAATAAAAACAAGGCCAAGGAGTATCTAATTGATACGAATTCATAGACAATTATGAGGATATATGTAAGCTACTGCGCTTATATCATGTACTATATATGTGTATATGCATGTAGGCATATGTGTAAATCCCTCTTTGATGTCATTGACTGGGACATGGCCAGGGAATATGATGAATTGATTCATCAGCTGGTTAAGCGCCAAGTACACTTTTCTTACAGCAACGCATGCTGCGGCTTTGCCAATGTTTTCTGCATCGCCTATACTGTATAAAAATGTAGCCTATAGCCTACCTGACGCAAAAAAACTCAAGGCTATGCAGTCTGAAGCACAGTTAAAGTTTCAAGTAGCTTTATTGTCAATTCTTCACATGTCAAGACATAAAAAGGAATCGATATGACGTTTCCCACTCTCCCACAGTGAAACATATAAAAAGCACAGGCACAACAGATAAGACAAGACATTTCGTAAAACATAGCGTTACATATTCACATACAGCAGCATAAACTCATAATAAAGCATAAAGCTTGCTGCGGCGTGTGATATATTTGCAATGTACGGCCCGAGAAGGTCTTGCAAATAAATGAGTCCTTGTCGGCTGAATTGATATCGCTCAAACAAGAACTCATCCGTGTGAAATAAAGGATCTTGGCAATCGCGAAGAACTCTATTGGTATGGAAAGCTAATCGAACTAAAATATAGCTCCTTGGTCAACTGGGTCTCTCAAAAAGGGAGCTGCCATGTTATTTTCCGGGGGTGTGGCAAGCTTATCCAGCTACACTTACGTTAGCCTGCTCTGGAGCAGGTTAGTGCTAATTGATATGTTACTATGGTGATTTATCGAAAGTTGCTTCCACGAACCAAAAAGAGGGGCGTTTTTTATCTTAGCCTGAAAA
Organism: Osmerus mordax; assembly: GCF_038355195.1. Classification (NCBI taxonomy): domain Eukaryota; kingdom Metazoa; phylum Chordata; class Actinopteri; order Osmeriformes; family Osmeridae; genus Osmerus; species Osmerus mordax. Next base: position 611,498 of record NC_090059.1, on the reverse strand, counting down.
TTAGCTCGCTAAACCGCTTAGCGAGCTACGACGAATACCACCCAGTACTGCACACTGATGAAAATATTTACTGTATTTCATCACATTGTCTACGTAAAGGTTGCATTTTGTGCAGAAAATCTGAACATATTTCAAATTGAATACTGTATAGTAGGCTATACATACTGTAAACACAACAAATGCATTTGTGGAGACGAATGAAAGTATTCATAAAATTTACATTTACATTTAATCATTTAGCAGACGCTCTTATCAGGGCCTTACAGGGACATTCTTCCCGAGACAAGTAGGATGAAGTGCCCAAGGACAAAACGTCATTTTGCACTAATTTTGCACACATTTTGCATTAATAGCCCGATTCCCTAACCGCTCAGCCACCTGACCCCAAATTAAATACAGAACATTGTTTCAATCATGGACTGCAGGGAATGGGAACAAAAAAAAAGTAATGATGTAGTGCATATAGTAGGCTACATTTTACTGTACTGTACTGTCCAAAGTCCAAATTACTGTTGCAACAATATATCTGCTGAAGTTGGGCTGAACTCTTTGTACAGCCTCTCAATGTTGCCCCATGGTTCACAACATGGTCAACCAATGTTGTTCGAATTTCATTAGATACTGTAAATTTGGCCCTATTCTTCCACGGCCCCCAGGTTCACCTCTACCTCTACCTCCAACTCTTCCTCCACGTGCTCCCCCTCTCATCCTCACTCTTCCTCTTCCTGCAACATTGCCTTCCATTTTTTACGAGGACAGGAACACTGACCTGTTGCCTTTTTATAGTGCTTACACCTGATTGGTATATTTATTTACCTAGGTTATCGAGAAGTCGGAGCAAATTTACAAATTAGCCGTTTCATCAATAAAATACGCACATTTTCAGCACCTACACTGCCCATTTCTCGTCACATTTTAATTCAGCTGCTGATTTACATGTACTGTTTAGCTGAAATATGAATTCTAAAAACTTACAGCAATGGTGGTCAAAGGATTCTGTTCGTCCTGTTTATCACGGCAACCCCGCCCCTGACGCAAGCGGTTCTTAATACTGACCAATCACAGCCAAGGGGGTCTCCGTAGCTCTCCATAGCTCTCCGAAATTACGACGGATAGTTAGAAAATTCAGGAGGTGCACGTCGAGCTCTCCGGGGCTCTCCGAGGGCGTCCCCCGTAGAGGAGGGCGTTCCCATGTGTCCGTTTTTCGAAAAACGCAGAAGCATATATCAGCCTTCAGAATGTGCTTATAAATGTGCAGATCTAGGCTGTTGTTTTGCTCCTTAAGTGTCAGGTTTCACTAACTGTGTGTTATTTAACTTGTGTTATCTTCGGGTCATTCTGACCCATCAGCATTGTGACCCACCGTCATATTGCGACAACTTTACCGCATACAAAAACAAAGTGAAGCATTTTCTTTTAACCGTTGGGCTGTCTCAGACCCCCCACATTGCAAAGGTTAAAGAAAATAATTTTTATTTGTTTTTGTATTGGGTAAAATTGGGTAAACACAACGATGGTTCGTTATGAACCTTTGGGTCATGTGACCCGAAGGCAGCACAAGGGTTAAAATATTTAACCCTTGGTTAAATATAGTCTAAGCAATCGGAAAAAACTGTAATCCTGTAAAGGAGACAGGGGCGCCGCCAGGAATTTCGGGCCCCATGGCAAAAACACCCCCCCCCCCCCCCATTTTTGTGGCAAAAAGTGCCTTTTGTCGCCAAAGGGAATCAGTGCAAGCCCAACGTCACAACGTCAGCACACGTTAGCAACAATGCATAACTACAACGTGCATAGATGTAGTAAGACTGTTGCGCACAGTAGGCTACTGGCAGCATCATACATTTAAGTAATTCAAGACTTGCATGTACAGTAAGTAATTTCACATTAAGTAATGTATTTAAACTCAAGCTTGTGTGGTGTGTCGCTGTCTTCAATGCCACAGCCTAAACTTGATGTCAAAAGAAACGTTTTTAATTTCCGGCGCATTCAAACAATCCCCTTAAGTTTGGCTAGCAACAGCAGCTACAGTAGGTTGGCTTTGCACAATTTACCGAGGTCAGCTTCTCCACCGTGCAGGGCTGTAGTCTAAGATCAAATGGTTGTATTTGGCATTGTTACTGACAATGATCGCTTCCAGCAAACTTCTTTTGAATTTGCCATTTCCCCCTAAATAAATGTCAAGCTTATTTTACGTTTTTTGGGGGCAGCGTCCCCCCCCCCCCCCCCAAGCTAAAATCAATGTATTTTTTTTACATAATAGTATATTTCAATGTTTCCTCTATGTTGGCGGCCCGCCACAGCTAAAGTTCTGCCGCCACGGTATCAGAAATAGGGCTGTACAAAAGGCTGTCTATCAGCAGTAATTGTTAGAGTGCATGTCGGAGAATAGCACAGACACCCGCTCCACACCGCAGTTGAGATTGCGTGTGTGCGTCCTTGAAAGCTGTAAGTCGTATAACTTATGTTGTCAGTTGTATTCATTTAACCCTTGTGCTGCCTTCGAGTCACATGACCCAAAGGTTCATAACAAACCATCATTGAGTTTACCCGATTTTACCCAATACAAAAACAAATAAAAATAATTTTCTTTTAACCTTCGCAATGTGGGGGGTCTGAGACAGCCCAACGGTTAAAAGCAAATGCTTCACTTTGTTTTTGTATGCGGTAAAGTTGTCGTAATACGACGGTGGGTCACAATGACTGATGGGTCAGAATGACCCGAAGATAACACAAGGGTTAAGCCTGTTATTGTATTAGTGTATAGTTCTTGCAAATTAAAATTAAGTTAACTGGTGATTTTCGTTGTTTGTATTCTTCCCCTGCTAGCTAAATTGCACATGTCTGTTGATTCGATAGCGATTGCTGCCCTTGCTCATGTTTGTATTTTAGGTGCACTATTATTCTGAAGTAGTTTTAATTAATAAATAGTGGGTTTATTGTTATTATTTGCTACAGAATGCTTAGCCTATCAAGATCAAATGAAGCAGACAGTGTACATGCTTTCGAGTACCTTAATCGATAGGCTAGGCTACTGACCATTTACAATAAGTTGTTACATCAATTATTAATTGGCAGCACATACTTTATGAGTGGAAGGTGTCTTTAAGTAGCCTAACCTTATTGCTTTAGGGGAAATAGGACGAAAATATGTGCAATATTACATTAGCTAATAGACTATTACATTAACCTGTTCCGAAATATAGGGTTAGAACTTTGTTTCGGCGGGGGGGGGGGGGGGGGGGGGGCACTGCTAAAAAAAAATCATAGAAGAAACACTGCATTTCATTCAATAATATTAATATTATTATTATAATTGGCATTATTTAAACTACAATGTTAAAATTATTTATGGTGGCATCGGGTCATACTTACCCCCTTTCCACCAAAGTGAACCGGGAGCTAGTTCGGAGCTGGTGCTAGAGCCGGTTTGGAGCTGGTTCAATTTGTGAGGCTTCTAAGAACCGGTTTGCTTTTCCACGGGCTACAGAGCCATGTCATTACGTCACTGTATACGTCTCATCTTTCCCAGCAACGCTAGCGCGGCTGCACCAAACACAAAGCAGAGTCCGTCAAACAGTGCGTGTCCACTGCAGCGACGCGAATCGCTTGCCATCGCTTGCCTTCCCACAGTGCACCACACTCGGGGGCGTGTCAGATAGATGAATATAAATTTATATAAAGTTGTAGTTCTCTAGAGTCACTGTTGTAGTTCGTATAACGTCATGGCAAAGTGTGCAGACTTGGGTTTACGTACTCGCAATATCGATCAAAATACAACTTTTACACACGTTAAGCAAAAATAAGATACACTGGCTAGATGTAGCATGATTTTATCTACTGCACACAATACCGTTATAATTTCTTTCCAGTAAGATTGTAAATAATTGTATGCATAGGCCTAGCTGCATTTTGATAGACAACCACACCCTGTATTCAGAACCAACAAATTACATTACCTCCCGCTCTTTTATATATTTTTGGAGGGAATACATTGGTAAATATAGTCTGATACTCTATCATTCATCATGAATAACGTTCAGAGGATTGCTCTAATCGCCCTGCTCTACTGCCGGAGAAGACGCCGCCGACTCTTCTGGGTTCATCCCATTCGCCGTTTGCGGACAAACAACGGAACTTATCACCGGCTGGTTCAGGAGCTGCGACTGGACGACAACTTATTCCAGCGGTACTTCAGGCTGAACCGGGCCGAGTTCGATGACCTGCTGACCAGAGTGGGACCCCAGATAGAGAGGCTAAACACCTCGTTCCGCCTCGCTATTTGTCTACGGTAAGCTTTAATAGCATTTATAGTAAACAGTTAATATTTCAGTGTTCTCAGACAAAAATATACTGTAGTGTACTTATTTTCTATGCATTATTTTCTGTCTTTGTAGATACCTTGCCACGGGGGATCCGTTCATGACAATCTGCTTCAACTATCGTGTGGGCTCATGCACTGTGGCACGTATTATTGGGGCTGTGTCTAAAGCCATTTGGGACTGCCTGGTGGAGGAGTTCATGCCTGTGCCGACCAAGCAGGACTGGAGGGACATTGCTGAAGGCTTCCTTCAGAGGTGGAACTTCCCAAACTGCCTGGGTTCCTTTGATGGCAAGCATGTAGTCATCCAGGCCCCTCACAACTCAGGGTCACTTTACCACAACTACAAGGGGACATTCTCCATTGTTCTCCTTGCCAAGTCAAGTCAATTTTATTGATCCCACTAGGGGAAATTTGTTTGTAGACAGGTATTAAAACACATTCAATCCATCATAAAATACTACATAACCAGCATACCTGACACCACACAAGACAACACACAATACATTACAATACAGTACAAGGATCACTTAATATTGAAAACCCAGAATAAGTTCCGTCCATAAATACTTCATGCCATTCATTTATGCACATTTAGCCTCCCAATAGCAAAACAAACAAAAGAGTCCCCAAATCGTTTTGTTCTGAGGGTGGGAGCTCTATACCTTCTTCCTGAAGGCAAGAGCTCAAACTCCCCCTTCAGGGGATGGTCAGTACAAGCCAATATGGAGTGGGTCTTCCTTTCGACCTGCCGAACATAAAGCTTAGAGAGCTGGACTTGGTTTACCCCAATGACTTTACTGGCCACTCTGACCAGCCGATCAAGCCTATTCTTATTAGCTAGATTCAGATTCCCAAACCATACCACCACACAAAATGTCAGCACTGACTCAATAAAAGTTCTATAAAACCGCGTCATCATTTTGGTGCACACCTTAAAAGAGTTCATTTTTCTCAAGAAATAGAGACGTTGCTGTACCTTTTTTGAAATGGCATCTGTGTTGTTCTGAAAGCACAGCCTGTTATCAAACACAGTACCCAGATATTTATAATTCTCAACCAAATCAATCTCAATCCCCTCAATAGTTGTGAATCGGGGAATGGGCACCAACCTCCTGAAGTCGATAATCATATCTTTGGTCTTTGACAAATTCAGTTCAAGGTGAAACTCCTTACACCATGACACAAAGTAATTGACAACCAGCCCATGATCCATATCTCCTTCCTTCAGCAAGCTGACTATGACCGTGTCATCTGCAAACTTTATGATGTGTCTATTCTCAAACTTACTCTGGCAACTATTTGTGTACAGAATATAAAGAAGAGGAGAGAGTACACAACCTTGGGGTGAGCCAGTGGATGAATGGAGCTTGTCTGAAAGGACGCCATTAACTCTCCCACACTGTGATCTTTCTGTCATAAAGTCTAAGATCCATCCAATAATATTCATATCAAGATTGAAATCAGAAAGAAGTTTCTCTACTAGCAAGTGTGGTTGAATAGTGTTAAAAGCAGAAGAAAAATCAATGAACAGAAGTCTGGCATGAGTTAGTGGGCCCTCAAGGTGATGATACAAGCTGTTCAGCAGCGTCAGAGAGGCATCTTTAACACCCCTACCAGCTCTATAAGCAAACTGCAGAGGATCCAGAGAACCCTGGATCTGCTACAGCCCGTCCCACCACTTTCTCTAAAACCTTCATAAGTAAAGATGTAAGTGCTACCAGTATAAAATCATAGGACTTTGGTTTTGTACACTTAGCAACAGGGACAATAATTGAATGTTTCCAGATTTCTGGAATCTTTTGTAACTCCAGAGATTTCATAAAAATAACCTGAAAAACATTGCAGAGCTGATCAGCACAAGTCTTTAGTACTTTGCCACAGATCTTATCAGGGCCTGGGCTCTTCCTACTGTTGGTGTGCCTAAACAGTTTTGCAACAAAGTCAACATCAATGGTCAATGTTTGACTCGACTTAGTCTTGCACCTCATCTTGTCTATCTGTTCATTAAAATCTTGTTTATCAAACCTTAGATAAAAATCATTCAAACCATCAGCCAATTGGCTATCAGAATTAAAACCTGGGGCATCGCATCTGGTTCCAATACGCCGAATGAAATTTTGTCTTTAAAGTAATCCGGCGTTTGTCTGTTCCATTGAAGCCCCAAGAGAAACTCCCGAGAAAACTGAATTCTGTTTGTTTGGGAATGGTGGAGGCCCAAAGCGAAATTTAGAGTGAGAATAATTGCCAACATAAAAAGGACCTCCCTAATTAGTGACCTTGCACAACAATCATCCGTATCAAACAGTTAACGTTTTAGGAGTTTAAAAATCCCAAATTAATACAATAATAACAAAAACAAGAAGACGCTCAGACGCACAAAACCTGCTACTGGTCGCCACATGAGCAGCGCCCGCCCTCCGGTTGTGGACGCAGACTGCATGTTCCGGATCATCAATGTCAGTGGCTATGGACGGAACAGTGACGGCGGGACCCTGGGGAACTCTGCGTTTGGTGAGGCACTGAAGTATGGGACCCTGGACCTCCCAGAGAACGGTGTCCTCCCTGGAGCAGAGCCACGTGGACCACTGCCACATGTCTTTGTGGGTGATGAGGCCTTTCCTCTGCGGAGCAACCTCATGCGCCCCTTCCCTGGGACAAACCTCGCCAGGGAGAAGAGGCTGTTCAATTACCGCCTCAGCCGTGCCAGGTTGACAGTTGAGTGTGCCTTTGGCATACTCTCCAGCCAGTGGAGAATGTATCGGTGTGTCATTGGTGTCAACCCGGCAAAAGCGGAGGCGTGTGTGAAGGCCACCTGCATCCTCCACAACTACATCCGGAGGTCCAGGAGAGGTGCCAGGGGATCTCCAGCAGCCTGTCCTGGCCAGAAGGGGTTAGCAGGTCTCCAGGAGGTTCCACGAGTGGGCAGCAACAACGCTGCACGTGCAGCAATTCGCGTGAGGGATGCATTCACTGCATATTTCAATGCAGAAGGTGCAGTGCCCTGGCAGCAATCAGTCGTATAGCCCATGTCATCAAGAAACAAAGGCTCTTTTAAGAGCCACCCACATTAATCACAAAAAAAGCAAACAGTTTCAGAATGTTCTTTTCATAAAATATGAGCTTAAATCATTGTTTTTCTTATCATTATTAATTTTCAACAATTCATAGTAAATACCTAACAGCCCATTCAATAAAAGGAACACAAAGTTCTGTCAGTGACATATTTTTTTTATTACATGTCACTGTGTGGCCTGCATCTCTGCTTCAAAAAACATGCGGTGAATATTGAATTTTAATTCAGACCGCTTAGCTGGTGGCAGTCTTTTCAGGGCAGGGAGAAAGCTTTTTTTTAAAAGCTCATCCTCGTCCTCTGCTTGAGGTGGTGGAAGAGGAGCAGGTGTCTGTGCCTGCTCCATAGCACCAAGCATCCTCTCTTCAAATTTGGTCAGCCTCTCTTTGCGCACCCTCTTTCGGCCAGAGGATGCTGGGTGCTGGCTAGTGGTTGCTGCCTGACTAGCAGGGGAAGCTCTGGCCTCACTGGCAGGGGTTTCTGGCTTGCTGTGTGGTTGTGTGGCTGCTGTCTGCTCTACTTCATCCTCACTGGCCTGGCTGACTGGGGATGTGGTGGCAGGCCTCTGGAAGTTGCTGCTGGAGTCCCTGTACTCCATAAATGGAGCCAGGAACCCCATCACAGCAGCATACTTCCAAGGTTTGTGATTTGAAAGGCCTGCTCCACTCCTGCCCAACTCTTTCTCCCTGTTCTTCTCCCTTTTGAAGCTGTCCTTCAAATTCTTCCACTTTTTTTTGCAAACCTCAGCTAGAAATAAAATATTTGAAAACTGTTTAATAGACATACACGTTGACGTGTGTAAAAACGTTGTATTATATTACTTGAAGTCTCTGCTAATCTGTCGATACAACTAGGAGTCCCAGCCGGGCTAACTAGCTAGCTCTAGTTACCACAAAACGAAGTTACGTACTACAGACCGGTATCACTATTACCCTTCCTTTCAAAAACAATTGAACGTGCTGTATCTAACCAACTGTCTAACTTTCTCTCTCAGAAGAACCTGCTTGACCCCAACCAATCGGGCTTCAAGACTGGCCACTCCACAGAGACTGCCCTCCTTTCAGTCACCACTGCCCTCCAGTCTGCCAGAGCGGCTTCCAGGTCATCCGTTATCATTCTGCTGGACCTTTCTGCAGCGTTTGATACGGTTAACCACCAGATCCTGGTCGCCAGACTTTCTGAGATGGGCATCACTGGCACTGCACTCCAGTGGATCTCATCCTACCTGTCGGGAAGATCCTACCAGGTTTCCTGGGGAGGCAAACTGTCAGGCCCTCGCCAGCTCTCCACTGGTGTCCCACAGGGCTCCGTCCTTGGACCCCTCCTCTTCTCTCTGTACACCACCTCACTTGGACCAATCATCACCTCCCATGGCTTCTCCTACCACTGCTACGCTGACGACACGCAGCTGTACCTGTTGTTCCCCCCGACCGATCCGGGGATCTCAGCTAGGATTGAGGCCTGCCTCAAAGACATCTCCGCCTGGATGACCGAGCACCACCTCCAGCTGAACCTCGCCAAAACAGAACTTCTCATCATCCCGGCTAAACCCTCCATCTCCCACGATCTCTCAATCACCCTGGGATCTGCGACGGTGACCCCTTCATCCTCTGCCAGGAACCTTGGGGTTACCATGGACGACGAGCTCTCCCTCACGGCCCACATTGCTGCGGTCTCCCGGTCGTGTAGATTCACCCTCTACAACATCCGGAAGATCAGGAGATACCTGTCTGAGCACTCCACCCAGCTGCTAGTCCAAGCACTCGTCCTCTCCTAGTTGGACTATTGCAACTCGCTGCTCGCTGGTCTCCCAGCATGTGCAACCCGCCCTCTTCAGAGGATTCAGAACGCGGCGGCCCGCCTGGTCTACAATCTACCCAGACGCTCCCATGTTACCCCGCTCCTCATCTCTCTCCACTGGCTACCTATCATGGCCCGTATCAGATTCAAGACCCTGGTATTGACCTTCCGAGCAGTGAACGGGACTGCACCCGTCTACATCAAGTCTCTCCTGCAGCCTTACACCCCCACCCGTCACCTACGGTCTTCTTCAGACAACCGCCTGGTGGTCCCACCGCTCAAGACCGCCCGGTCCCAACACAAGCTCTTCTCCTGTCTGGCCCCCCAGTGGTGGAATCAACTCCCCACCTCCATCAGAGACACTGACTGTCTCTCCACCTTCAAGAAAAGGCTCAAGACACACTTGTTCCGGGAGTACAACGGTACTTAGGAACGGTTCGCTTGACCTGATGTTAGTTTCCTCAAGGATCACAATAACTCTTGCTTAGAGACTTGTTGCTCTTGTGGTTAGTGGTAACTGACTTAAATTTTTGTACTCGCTGTGATATATTGTTTTTATTATTGTTGCTTGCTTTTTCCACAGGTACACTTGCACTTATAGCGGTTCATGTTGTTTAATTGTAACTTGTTTAACTACATGCTCTTATGGTTCTTCCCTTTGGCACTTATTTTGGTTGGTCACAATGTGTGCTTCATGTTTTGGCGACTCGCAATGTTTTGTGGCTATCTTGTTGTTATGATCAGTGACCTATGCACTTTGTAAAGCTCTCTCTTGGAAGTCGCTTTGGATAAAAGCGTCTGCTAAATGAATAAATGTAAATGTAAATGTGACTAGACTGAATTTGAAAGTACAAAATACCCACCAGGCAACTGTGGTGGGCCGAAAACTGGATATAAGACACCTAAAAAACTAAGGGAAAACACCATGATTTAGGGTTGTTTTAACTTTTCTGTCTCTCAGTAGAGAACTGAGAGAACATCACATATTTACCAAACGCTTACAAGAGATAACGAGAGCTCAGACCTTGTGCAAAGAACAGAGGGCAGGGCAAACTGACATTTTGGGGTTTAGAAGATAATCACACCATGGCAGGATAACTGCCATGGACATCAGGGGCGTTCTGTGTGCTATATAAACTGACTGTATTCAATGATTAACCCTCGTGCTGCATTCGGGTCACATGACCCAAAGGTTCATAACGAACCATCGTTGTGTTTACCCAATTTTACCCAATACAAAAACAAATAAAAATAATTTTCTTTTAACCATTCCAATGTGGGGGGTCTGAGACAGCCCGACAGTTAAAAGAAAATGCTTCACTTTGTTTTTGTATGAGGTAAATTTGTCGCAATACGAAGGTGGGTCGCAATGACTGATGGGTCAGAATTACCCGAAGATAACACAAGGGTTAAGTAGGCTCTCAATCTTGTGTTCGGAGAGACCTAGTGTATGTTGCCTTTCTGAATTGATCAATAAACGTAGGTTTGCATCTGAAAACTTGGACTGACTCCCTGTGTTCGGCCTTTCGCACCTGTCCGGCTAGAAAGCCAGCCACAACACAACCTTGCGCCAAGCATCTTTTTTTTATATTAACATCTCTGTACGAATACAGAGATGGGTCGTACAGCACTGGGTAAGCAGCTACACAAACGATTACTTTCTCCTCCATTCTGAAACTGAAAGCTAGAAATGTTTACCATGGTTGCTACGTTACGAGAAACAAGAAAATAATCCGATTGGCCATCGCTAGCGAAAATCGCTCCTCATTTGCATAAAGTTGAGAAAATTTCAACTCGAATCGCGTCGTTACCCACAATGCACCACGCCATTGATTCGCCTGGCTCCATTGAAAATGAATGGAAAACATGTTGTCGCTCGCATCGCGTCGCTGCAGTGAACACGCACCGTTAAGGCTGTTTATCAATCCGAAGAACGCTAAGAACACAAGGTTGAGAAAATGCTGCGTTCACACTGCAGCGTTTTTTAACGCTCTGCATCGCTTGCCTTCCCACAGTACACCACGCTCGGGGGCGTGTTAGACAAGTTAATACAGAGTTGTAGTTCTCTAAGGTCACTGTTGTAGTCATGGCCAAGCGTGCAGATTTGGGTTCATGTACTCACAATATCGATCAAAATACCACTTTACACAACATTTATGCAAGTGCAAGATTTTACTAGTGCAAGATTACAGTTATAGCTATAAAAACACACTAGGAACAATGACGACATTGGCAACCATGCATTATTAGTTTAATGTAATCTTTAAATTCAGGCTCGTCACATTAGTAACTTTGTTCAGAACAGAACTGGGTGTGCAGACACATAAGAAAAGTTTCTCCTCCATCTTGAAATTGTGAAACCTAGAAATGTTTATCATGACCAACGGTTGCTACGTTACAAGAAACAAGAAACCGAAAATCCGATTGGCCAACGCTAGCGTTTTCACGCTCCTCATTTACATAAAGTTGAGAAACGCTCCGCTCGCCTTCCCACAATGCCCTACGCGAGCGTCAACGCCTGGTTTCATTTAAAATGAATTGGAAGCCGACGCCCCGTGCCGCCCGCTCCGCTGCAGTGTGAACGCAGCATTAGTGTTTTCTTGGCTATTGCGCAATACCCAATACCCTGGCCTCGCAGCAGTATGACAACACTGGCATTATCAGCGCAACATTTTCTAAACTTTTGCTGTATAATGCTTGCGTTATATTACATTTGTGTTAAATATAGGCTCAATAGCTAATAAAGAATGTATAATACATTACAACACATATTCTAGAACTGTAATCACCAGCTGCATATCAGGCACGGCACTAACTATGATCCCAGTTATTAATATGTGTGGCATTTTAATCACTGAATGCATCACGGGCACTGTGCACGAGTGAATATAACAACAGGATTTATGAAGGAGGCATGTCTTAAAGAATATATGGTGCTTATTAAAGTTATGCATTGTGCTTATTAAAGTTATGAACTTAGAAGTGTGCCCAGGCTTAAACATTGGGTCTCACACTGAGTGTGGGAAGCAGGCTGTTCTTTGTGTCTCTATCTTTTCAGTTTCAGAAACAACCTTGGATCTGGGTGGAGATGGCACCCGAGCAGGTGGGACGCGGAGGCAAGAACAACTCCCTGATGCACGAGAGAACAAGCTCAACCCTCTTTTCATCTTTTATTTTAATTGCACTGTATATTATATGCTGGGGCAGGGAAAGATAGCCAGTTGGACTTCGTGAACCAGCCCAAACTCTGTTGCGGGTAGGGAAACGTAGACAGCCCCAGAGCTCTGTACTTGTTGATTTCCAACTGCTGCATTAAAGCTGATATTATCGGACCTCTGCGACTCCAGACCACTCTTTCTAGAACACAAATTTGTGTCATAGAATACCATCATTACATATTGGAATAGACACAAAGATTTAGAATCCTTCACTAATAACATTTGTGTTTGTCATTTCACTCATTTTGATAGGATTATGATCAAATGCAGCAACTAGTGTCTGCACTGCGATGCTAACTAGTTATCGAAAAGTCGGAGCAAATGTACAAATTAGCCTTTTCATCAATAAAATAAGCACATTTTCAGCAAGTACACTTCCCACTTCTTGTCACATTTTAATTCAGATGTTGATTTACACGTACTGTTTTGCTGAAATATGAATTGTAAAAACGTACAGCAATGGCGGTCAAAGGATTCTGTTCGTCTTGTTGGTCACGGTAACCCCACCCCCGCCCCTGACGCAAGCGGTTCTGACTTGGTTCCCACACTAGCCCAACTCCGAAGTGGTGCTCCTTTACCCCCTTTCCACCAAAGTGAACCGGGAGCTAGTTCGGTGCTGGTGCTTGAGCCAGTTCGGAGCTGGTTCAAGAACGCAGCATTCTAAGAACCGGTTTGCTTTTCCACGGGCTAGAGAGCCACCACAGAGCCACGTCATTACGTCACTGTATACGTCTCATCTTTCCCAGCAACGCTAGCGCGGCAGCGCCAAACACACAGCAGAGCCCGCCTAAAGGCTGTTTATCAATCCGAAGAACGCGAGGTTGAGATGCGTGTTTTCTTGGCTATTGCGCAATACCCTGGACTCGCAGCAGTATGACAACACTGGCATTATCAGCGCAACATTTTATTAAAGTTTGTTGTATAGTGCTTGTGTATTACATTTGTGTTAAAGGTGACATGACATGAAAACTTCACTTTAGGAGGTTATTTAACATTAATATGAGTTCCCCTAGCCTGCCTTTGGTCCCCAAGTGGCTAGAATTTTCGATAGGTGTAAACCAAGCCCTGGGTGTTCTTCTCCGCTTTTGAGAAAATGAAGGCTCAATTGCTCTGTTTGAAAATCTCCTCCTTGTGACGTCACAAGGAGGAAGGTTACCTCCCCTCTCTCTGCTTTGCCCTCCCAGAGAATCTGGCCCGCCCCTAAGAAACTGAGCTACGACCGTGCAAGTGTTTTTATCCTCGAGAGACATCATGGCTTGCAAACGAACAAAGCATTACATTGGCTCAGTTTGGATGTACAAAGGAAAACAAAATCTTTTTACAGTTCCTTCATCTGAGCCTCTGAAGACCCAGTGTCTTAATTTTATTTTCTCTGGAAATGCGCCTACACAACTTCTGTTGAAGGCGCATTTGTTTTGTATGTCTGCGCCAAACACTTCAGCCACGACTGTTTCCTCAACTTGAGCTAATACAAAACTGGCCTTGCTGAAATTAAATTCTGGACCAGTACTAACTCTCCTTCGTCCAGCTACTAACCTCGGACAAGTAAGTTAACTAACGCTATATCATTTTGTAGCTTTACTGTATATGGTTACCTAGCTTGCTACCCTTAGAATGTGGCTGTAATATTAGCTCTGCAGCTAACAGCTGAGTTACTGTCGCTAATGGAAAGGTAGATAGCATCAAGTATGTGTGTGAATACACATGCTGTAACGTGAGTGTTGTACACTTCTTTGTTAGTTCTGCTGTTGGTGTTATGGCACGCGCGATATCCGCCTTTCCCCTCATTGAAATGACAGTGTGTACCTCTGCAAATCAGGGTGATCAGATGAGAATGGGCAAATTCGAGGCATCTTACAGCAACAGGGCTACAGCCATTGCGATACATCCATTGTAAACATTAGCACATGGTGCCGCCCCTCCGCTCCTCATTAGCATTTAAAGCTACAGACATCAAAACAGCGCGTTCTGAGGAAAGCTCCTTGTGGGACTGCTAGTAGTGGCTGTAATTCTGCACCAAGGCTGAATTTCGGGAAAGAGACTTCTGATACAGTATTAGGGGACCACTAAGGCCTAGATAAAAGCATCCAAAAACAGCATGTCATGTCACCTTTAAATATAGGCGGAGCAAATTTACAAATGAGCAGTTTCATCAATAAAATAAGCACATTTTCAGCAACTACACTGCCCACTTCTCGTTACATTTTAATTCAGATGCTGATTTACAAGTACCGTTTAGCTGAAATATGAATTGTAAAAACTTAGAGCAATGGGGGTCAAAGGATTCTATTCGTCTAGTTGGTCACGGTAACCCCATCCCAAGTGGTTCTTATTTGGTTCACAATCTAGACCAGCTCCGAAGTGGGGCTATTTGCGAACCACGTACGAACCACGTACTAACCACTTTTCCTGTTCTCAGTCTGTCGAAAGAGAAAGAACTGGTTCGCGATTAAGCACTGGCTTCGAACCGGCACCCAAAATGCGTCGGTGGAAAAGGGGTAACTGTCCCACCACCAGGGCCCTATTTTCAGCCCGAGAGTGTAATGGCCAAAACCAGTCCATCCCCACCAGGGGCTAAGCCATACGTTGTAAACATTCGGGGTTTAGCCCGAACCTAGGACCTAGTCATGGTTTTGATGTGAGCTGAAATCGGAACTTTACAGGAATGCGAGCGCATGTAGATTTTTTGCATTAATTTCAGTGCAAAATAGTTTTTGGAGCTTCATGTAATATAAACATTATGTTGGACTCATATTGTTTTATTTGCCAGAAATTACAACCCAAATTTTTACCTGAAAGATTCGGGGCTTTTGAGAAAACATGTTTTTCTGGAACCTAGATTTATGAAGTGACAGATCTTTTTTTAGCTGGCTTTTTCAGTTTCTCCTGGCATCTTTTTCCCATCCATTTTATTCATTTCGCATCAGCTTAATCTTGCTAACTCCCTCCACAACATTAAATAATGGTTTAGAGTTGTCTCCATGGCAACAACCTTGGTACACACGCTCGTGTTTGAGAAAGAGAACATGCATGCATGCTCTGACAACTGAAAACAGCACTTAATGGCACGGTCTGATCATTCGCTTATTTAAATTAAAATCTAGTGTAGCCTATAAGCTTACTTATCAGTCACACGGTAACTTAACATATATCATTTTATACGGTGTGTGAAAAAACAAAGCGAAAGCAGGCAATCTGCCGGCCCTATTTATGGGCGAGCAGAGCGGCCCACCGGGAATTCTCCCGATTCTCCTGATGGCCACTCGGGGCCTGCCCTCCACGCCTCCATGCCACCCTACAATGTGTCACACTGCATGACCAATGAATGCCGCTTCTTCTTCTACTTAACGGGGAGATGGGGGGGGGGGGGGGGAATTTGAGTGATAGGGTTGAGGGAGCACCCTTCCCTCCAAATGCTCTTTGAGGAGACTATAGTCAAACAAGCTAGGAAAATTATTGCTGACCCCTCCCCTGTTCTGTATTCAGGGGCACAGTAATGGGGGGTGAGATTAGAAAAAGATAGGTATAAAATACTTTTCAACCCTCTATCAGTGAAACTCCTAAACTCAGGACATAAGGACAGTGTGAAGTGAGGGGTTTATTGTATCTGTATGCACAAACTTTTTTGTGGAATCCACTTTGTTACTGTAAAATGTTAATGTTTTTTGGTGTGTGTGTGTAAAAATTTTTTTTACTGCGAGCCACCAATCTACTTCCGCATTAACGATGTAGCTGAATGTTGCTTTTTGCCTAGCTATCCGATTCATTCTTTTTATAGGCTATATTAGTCCAAGGAAAGGATAGTAATGGCTAGAGAAGTAGACGGATTATACAAATAGTTCGATTTAAAAAGACCAAAAAGGTCGAGGAGGACAGCCTATATGAGAAAAAGCGATTCCCCATTGATCTGTCACATCAGAATTTTGATTTGGGTTAGGAAAGTCTTGAAATTTGAGTGAGAATGTCGCCCGGTAGACCGCATAGTCTTAGGCGGCAGCCATCTTCACGTCGTGTCACAAAGTTAATAATTTTACAGTTTTTTACAGTTCATCTTTTGCATCCAACATGCACAGTTGAGCATGCTTGACAGTCGTGTGACGTAGGGTGATAATTGGTCTATACTCTGTCTTACCCCTACCCCTTACCCGTAGCCCTTATTTACCCCTAGCCCTTGTGTCTCGAAACTGAGGGTAGGACTAGCCCTATGAAATGAGACACCACTTGGTTACAGTTACGTAGTATATTGATGTCTCCATAGCAAGCAGGGCCAGGTTAAGGTAATCTGGGGCCCAGGGCAGAAGCCTCCCCGAGCCCCCCCCCCCCCCCACAAAATATTTTTTATATATATATATATATATATATTTATATATATTATTAGCACTATGATTTTTATCAATATATATTAGAGAGAGAGAGAGGGATTGGTAATTAAATTAAGACAGACAAAAAAATATCAGTGGCGGCTGCTGGTCTTTCAAAAGAGGGGAAGCTCATTTTCGGCCGACATCCTAAAAATGAGGAAATGTGGAAATTAGGTTAAACTGAAACAAGGAACGTGGTCTATAATTGTATGAAATGTATGATGAAAATTGGTTAGCAATTTCGCCGAGCAAATACCAAGAAATAGGTTGCTGCAGTTTGTCTTTCAACTAAAGTTGCAAAATCCGCGATGGGACTGAGCTTGAATAGCTTCGGTGACTTTTTGTAGTACAAAATTAATGTCAATCAAAAGGAGATGCAGTCTTTCGACAGACCCTCCAATTATCACGCGGAAGCCCAGCGTCCAGGCCAGCCCACTCCTCCATTCACCCCCAGAGACGCTGAGCGTCCGAGGCGGGACATAATCTCAGCATTCATCCAATGACTGGACAGTTTCGAAGCACTGAAAAAAAAAAAAAAAAAAAAAAGCAGCCCCATTGAAGTCCATGGAAGCTGAGCTTCAACAGGGAAATGCTCTGTGACGCTACGGGAATGTATGCAAAGGAAATCAGTCAGTCGACCTGCTAATATATGTAGCTGATTCTGAAAGAACTCGTCTTCGATATGAACGTGTTCTAACGCATTTAAAATGTTAACACAATAGTAAATATTTGACCATTAATGTTTTGAAATTTTAGGGGACGCTGAGTCCCTTGCAGTTAAAGAATATATTGTGCTTATGGGTTAGGGTTTAACCCTCGTGCTGCCTTCGGGTCACATGACCCAAAGGTTCATAACGAACCATCGTTGTGTTTACCCAATTTTACCCAATACAAAAACAAATAAAAATAATTTTCTTTTAACCATTCCAATGTGGGGGGTCTGAGACAGCCCGACAGTTAAAAGAAAATGCTTCACTTTGTTTTTGTATGAGGTAAATTTTTAAAGTTATGTCTTATGAAACTTAGAAGTGTGCTCAGGCCTAAACATGGTGTCTCACACCATGTTTATGGGTGTGGGAAGCAGGCTGTTCTTTGTGTCTTAATCTCTCCATTTCAGAAACAACCTTGAAACCGGGTGGAGATGGCACCCGAGGAGGTGGGACGCGTAGGCAAGAACAACTCCCTGATGCACGAGAAAACAAGCTCAACCCTCTTTTCATCTTTGTGTTTTAATTGCACTGTATAATAAATGCTGGGGAGGGAAAGATAGCCAGTTGGACTTCGTGAACCAGCCCAAACTCTGTTGCGGGTAGGGAAACGTAGACAACCCCAGAGCTCTGTACTTGTTGATTTCCAACTGCTGCATTAAAAAGCAAATAGAATTTATCGCTAACGCTAAAATAATGCTTTACACATCCGACGGTCAAAAACCGATACTTTGATTCAATCACAAGTTCATATGAAGACTCTTGAGAATGTTTAGTACACAAATCTGAGGAAAAGTTGACTATAACATGAAAAGTCGATTTTTTGTGAATATTTGAAACATGCATGCTTGGCTAATTGCTAAGGAAATTTCCAATGTAATGTCTCCCTCTGCTCCTCAGCGCGCACGCTCCACATTCTCACACACTCAGCCTTTCCCTTGACACACGCGCAAGCTTCGCGAGACGCATACACAACATTTCAGGCAATTGTGGGCTGACCAAGCCCCCACTCATTCCTTGGCTTGAAGTGAAGGCCCTTGTGGATCTTGATGGTAATGCATTTTAGAAAAAGTTTTCAAAATCCTGAAACATTGATAGTATAGGCCATGAGTAACTACCACACCACAAATGACCCACCATTACCCATAGGAAGAGCTACAGCCACGCCCCAATTGTCAATTTTCAAAGTGATTGCATTTCCACCTCATCATTCTAAAATGTCCGAGACTATACATGCCTTATTTATCATGGGAAATTATACAGTGGTGACCCATACAGTCCACCATGTACGGTGAACATTTTGAAAATTTACAAATATCTTCGTATGAACCATGACTCCAATTGACTAGAAATGTGGTTTGATGTGTAGGCCACATGTAGTTATGCTTGTTTGAGACCACAATAGCTATGGGAATAAGAGTGAGTGCAATAAGGAGGATGTGAAACTCAATGCTCTGAGTTGGTGCATGTCAGTCTAGGCAGAGGTAGCCTTTTAAACCTCTACAGCCACACCCCAATTTGCCCATTTTCAAAGTGATGCCAGTTGCATCCCATTTGTCCCAAAATTCTGAAATTCATTAGATATGCCTTATTTCTCATGAGGAACAAAAAAGCCTCAAGAACCTATAACGGCCGCCATATTGGATTTTTCGGTATAATAAAGATTAAGAAAACACGTTTTTTTGCTACTCCTCATTCAATTCTGGTCCAAACTTTCCCAGAATTGGCCTGCATCATCGTCAGAGCAACCCTCACTCAGGTATACAACAGATTTTTGATTTTCACAACCGTTTGTCTGGTACAGCCAATCAAATCTGGCAACAAAGCAACCAAACAGGAAGTTGGGTCAAATCTCAGCAAATCTTTAAGATATCAACACCAAACTTGGTATGTCACGTGGAAGACACTACAACATGTTCCTATGTGCAATCTTCATATCTCCAAAAATGATATAAAGCAAATCAAATTTATTGCTAACGCTAAAATAATGCTTTACACATCCGCCGGTCAGAAACTGACACTCTGATTCAATCAAAAGTTCATATGAAGACTCTTGAGAATGTTTAGTACACAAATCTGAGAAAACGTTGACTGTAAAATGAAAAGTAGATTTTTGGTGAATATTTGAAACTTGAATGCTTGGCTAAGTGCTAGGGAAATTTCCAATGAAATGTCTCCCCTGCTCCTCAGCGCGCGCACGCTCCACATTCTCACACACTCAGCCTTTCCCTTGACACACGTGCAAGCTTGGCAAGACACACACACAACATTTCAGGAGAGTGTGGGCTGACCAAGCCCCCACTCACCTATGTGATATTGGGCCATTTGACGCTACAGGCAACGCCCTGATACACAAAGATACAAGGCTTTCTGGAATGGGTAGGCTCACCAAGCCCCCTCCCTTCACTCCTTGGCTTGAAATAAAATCCCTTGTGGATCTTGATGGTCATGCATTTCAGATTTTGTATCCCATTGGTAAGTCTACAGCATGGATTTTTCTATACAGTGACAATTTGTGAAGAATATACATTTTTCAATGGTTCGCAATGTTAGGAGGAATCCGCCATTGCTTCTTGCAGCTATATTTACATATTGGAATAGACACAAACGAATTTCAGTCCTTCACAGTCTTAAAGAAATCACCACTGATTGTAATACATTGTAACACGCACCCCTAGCCAGCCACAATGTCAAATAAATTGGAACATGCAGTCTAGCGTGCACACACACAGCCCAGCGAACACATACAGGGCTCTCAAGTTTTGAAGACAGGCAAAAGTGACATTCCCCCCCCCCCAGGGGGTCAAAATTAATTTATTAATTAATTGCTTTTTACCTAACATCTTTGAAAGGCAGCAATGATTAATGCATCCATGGCCAGGATATAATTGTAAAATATGACATTATTTTAAAAGTGACCTATAACATCGACTATGCAAAACACTTAAATGTATTTAGTGCTAATAAAATTATTACGCGTATTTGGAAAGAGATGTTTATAATGTGACAATAAAAATAAAAAAGTGTTAATATGTCAGTCATCGTGTGATAACGAAAATATGACTAGGCCTATTATATGTATCAGACAAAATATTGCAAGCTCCGTCAAAGGTATCAGGCCTATGTTCGTCCCGCATTTGGTTCGAACCTGCCACCTCTGACATCCCAAGTGCCACCATTACCAACTACGCCAACGAAAAGCTAGCTTACCTTCGACGCGGGTGTCCTTTTACATACCTGAGGAGTGAGTTTCACCAATACACACCGGCAACATCTATGAACTACTTGTTCTGAGCAGGTGTTGTCAGTGAACAGGCTGTAAAACTGTTGGTTAAGACACATGAAAAACTGATGCTAATTATATGGGAAAGATTTTGTAACAGCAGTCAAGTTGTCATTGTTTGTGTCAAACAAGTTGTGAATTTGTTGTAACATTAAAACAGGAGATCATGACTGTGCTCAAAGTGATGCAAAAGCTCCAGTGGTTTGCTCTGTAGGTGAACGAAACTTTTGGAAGATGTTGAAGCAGAATCACGTGAAAAATTACAGGATATGCTTTTTTTTCCATTGGTTGTTACATTAAATCTTACCCAGATACAATGGTGCTATTTTCCGATTGGCTATTGTACAGACCCTTTCTTTTTTTGGATTGGCTGATAAGTGGCAGGCTCGACTAAGAACTCCAGGGGAGACGCGCTTGATTCCTGCCGGTTCCATAGTGAGAGTGGCGCGGCCAGAGGAATTTTGGTTGGGTGCTGCGGCATATTAAATACAAAAGACCGAAATGAGTGACTGTCACGCTCAATGCGTGACACTTGAGAGCCCTGCACATATATACAAACAACTCGATTGAACAATTTAATTATCAGGCTGTGGCCGCCTACTGAAAAGAACATAGGATAAGATAATCAGTGTGGGACTAGTTTAAGTCCACTCGTCTACTTTTTTGAAGGCAAAGTCACGAATCAAATCGTTGAAGTCAATTTGGCGAAGCAGGTCAAACTCGTTTAACATCACCTTCATGCGAAGCCATTGTTGTCTTGCATGCTTTGATACCGGCAACGACACGTGACGCTAAGAAAACGTGGACTTCACTACGGGTGGGTAAATGCATCAAAAATATGTATTATTATTATTTAATTTTGTATTATTATTATCTCCCGTGCCGGGGCCCCCTAGTGGCTGGGGCCCGGGGCAGCAGCCCCTCCTGCCAATTGCACAAACGCGGCCCTGAGCCTAAGGGGTAGGGGTAAAGACAGAGTATCTTCTAAAACATCAGCGTAACTTGAAAACTGCCCAACAGATACTGTATTTAGCCTGGGGGCGTTGTGAGTTGAAATGCCTAAAAGTTTGCAGTCTTGATACAGCACAGAGACATTAGCAATCGTTTGGGGGATTTTGAACTGACCAAATCAATCAACAGCGAAATAAATGCGGAAATGAACAATCGAGTCACAATGGAGGAGTCGTCATAGGAACGTGATAAAACACGATGCGCTACGAAATTTACAAATGCATTTGTTATTAGATCTCTTGCTGACAATTTGTTTGCACATTCAGGCGAATTAGCCTACCGATAACCATGAACAAAGCTGATTATTTGGCTTTTCCCGCAATAGTTGGGACGACGGGACAGTACAATAACATGAGAAAAATGTGGGACGGTCAGCACTACAAATACCATGTTGACAGGATGGGAAAAAGTGAGTTTGACAATGTAAGGGCCCAAGCAAATTCCAATATTTAAATTAGCCTATTTAGCACCTATGCAGTGACTAATAGGCTACAATAGGCAAACGTAGGACTCCCACTCGTTGAGATTAACTTGACCATGAAATGTAAGGACACTGAAAGCATGTTTGAGGTCCTGTTCAAGGCCTTATAGTAGGCTACCACTTTCTCATAAGAGACTGCAACCATTACATAGTTTAATGTTGCACTTCAGGCATTAAGTGGTTTTTGCTGCACTGTAATATGCAATGCTTTACCTTGCACAGATATATTATTGCTTCACTGTAGCTTGGTAGCTGAGTTACTTTTTTACTGTGTCTGTGTTTTGTATTAACTATTTGTTTGTCGCTTTGGATGAAAGCATCTGCTAAATGAATACAATGTAAAATATACTGTAAGAGTATTTAATATTTATTAACAAAGCCTTGACCTTTATTTGAAGCTAAACCAATGGTGGACAACAAAGCTCCCAGGACATACTTGCACTGTCATCTAAAACTGAAGAAAATTCAGGTAAAGTTATGCATCCAACTAACTTGATTGACCCTCCAATTAAACACACATGCTCACACATACACACACCTTCTACTGGCCCTTTATCCCACGTGGTGTATGTAGATGGAGCAGGAGCGCCTGATGGAGCTGGAGAGGGACAACCGTCTGCTGGTGTCCAGGATCGCCCGCACTATGGGCACCAAGGGAGGCCTGGAAAACTGGAACACATATCAAACTAAACACAGGTATGTGTCAGCATGTTTTAGCAGGAAGAGGAAGACACATTCTTATAAAAAACAGTGAGCTGATACATTTACACTGAATTTAAACTCAAAAAAGTTTGTAAAAAATTCTAATGACCACCACAACCTTAACTCGAACGATGCACAAGCAAGGTGATATATGATGTAGTATTGTAGACCAATTTAGCTAACCATGCTTTAAAAGATTTCTAGCTGTGCAAAATAATCATTTTCTTTTGGTGCAAACTATAATTTGGGTCAATATCAATGTTTTCATTTCCATTGAATAATGAATTACTTTCAGTCTCTTTTTTACTTAATCACCATGGGTAATAAGGGAAAGAATTATACATGTTCAGTAGGCTGGAACAGTTGCAAATTTGCCAAGAGGACCACCCATGCAAATTGTCTGTAAAGACAATGGTGTGGTTTTCGCATAGTCGGAACCCGACAATGTATTTAGCGCTGTGTTCAATATTCAGATGAGAGCAATATTTTACTTTCTTGATGCGCATCATGTAGTCTCTTTTTATTTGCCAAAAAATGGGAACTGCATACAAGGAAAAGCATGTGAACAGCAAATATGGTAGTGGATCAATGATGCTTTGGGATTGTTTTGCTGGTAGTTGTTCAGATCTTGTTAAGATTGATGGCATAAACAATTCCACTAAGTTTCAGGGGTTTGCTTCAAAACGTGGTGGCCTCTGCCAGAAGGTTGAGATTTAGACTCTTCAACAAGACAATGAACAGGTATACATCAAAATAAAATAAAAAATGGCTCACGGATCAGAAAACCAATATTTTGCATTGCCCTCTCAGACTGCAGTTTTAACCTTTGTAATAGCCTGTGCAAACATCCGATCACAGATATTGACATGTTCTGTAAAGTCAAAACATTTTTTAAATAAGTTAAATAAGACAAATACATTTGGACTTTGTTGACTAATTATGAGAGGTGGTCAGTTGCATGCGTGAGACAGAGAACCCATGTACTTCCGATGACATGTTTTAATTTACTTATATTATCTATTAATTTAGCATTTTATGTTAATATACATTTTACATTTATAATGATGTCTGCTTCCGCTGTTATGCTGACAACACTTAGCTGTACATCAAACCAACCCCCCCTCCCTCAGTTGCCTGCACCCGTCTGACCACCTGCCTTGAAGAGATGAGGGCCTGGAAGGTGAACTACCTCCAGCTAAATAGCACAAACCCAAGGCTGCTTGTTGGTACCCCCCCCCCAAAAAAAAAATCCTGCACTCACCCATAATTCACCTCACCTTTGACAGAGAGGTCGTCGGTCTCTCCTCGACAGTGTCCAACCTTGTCATAAAACTGGAGCCCTCCCTCACATACAGCGGCCGCTTCAAACACCTATGCAGAACCTCCTTCTACCATCTCAAAATCAGTCCCAAATTCTGACCTTCTCTTTCACTGTCAGATTCTAAAGAACTCATTCAAACCGTTCATAACACAGGTCATTCTGGATAATGACATTCTTACTACAATGCAAGGCAACACACTAGGCATCAAAATACAAAAAAGCAAAATGAAACTGTTGAATAAAGCTACTGGCAGAAAGCCGAAACAGCAATACAAGTAGTACCAGTAATAAAATGTTACAAAAGTACAATAGCAACAATAAAACTGGCAATAATAATTGCAAAAACACAAGCAGTTCACCGGACACTTTATTAGGTGTACCCGTTCAATTGCTTGTTAACACAAATAGCTAATCAGCAAATCAGATGCCACTAACTCATGCATTTAGGCATGTATACGTGGTCAAGACAACTTGCTGAAGTTCAAACCAAGCATCAGAATGGGGAAGAAAGTGGATTTAAGTGACTTTGAACATGGCACGGTTGTTGGTGCAAGATGGACTGGTCTGAGTATTTCAGAAACTTCTGATCTAATGAGATTTTCACGCACAAGCATCTCTAGGGTTTACAGAAAATGGTCCAAAAAATTGAAAATATCCAGTGAGCAACAGATGTGTGGACGAAAATGCCTTGTTGATGTCAGAGGAGAATGGTCAGACTGGTTCGAGATGATAGAAAGGCAACAGTAACTCAAATAACCACTCGTAACAACCAAGGTATGCAGAATACCATCTCTGAAAGCACAACACGTCGAAGCTTGAAGCAGATGGGCTACAACAGCAGAAGACCACACCAGATGCCACTCCTGTCAGCTAAGAACAGGAAACTGAGGCTACAATTCACACAGGCTCAACAAAATGGGACAATAGAAGATTGGAAAAACGTTGCCTGGTCTGATGAGTCTTGATTTCAGCTGCGACATTCAAATGGTAGGGTCAGAATTTGACGTAAACAACATGAAAGCATGGATCCATCCTGTCTTGTATCAATGGTTCTGGCTGGTGGTGGTGGTGTTATGGTGTGGGGGATATTTTCTTGGCACACTTTGGGGCTTCTTAGTACCAATTGAGCATTGTTTAAACGCAACAGCCTACCTGAGTATTGTTGCTGACCATGTCTATCCCTTTATGACCACAGTGTACGCATCTTCTGATGGCTATTTCCAGCAGGATAATGCACCATGTCACAAAGCTCAAATCATCTCCAACTGGATTCTTGAACATGACAATGAGTTCACTGTGCTCCAATGGCCTCCACAGTCACCAGATCTCAATCCAATAGAGCACCTTTGGGATGTGGTGGAACGGGAGATTTGCATCATGGATGTGCAGCCAACAAATCTGCAGCAACTGCGTGATGCTATCAAGTCAATATGGACCAGAATCTCTGAGGAATGTTTCCAACACCTTGTTGAAAGTATGCCACGTAGAATTAAGGCAGTTCTGAAGGCAAAAGGGGGTCCAACCCGGTACTAGCAAGGTGTACCTAATAAAGTGGCCAGTGAGTGTATATATAGACAGTTATAACAGGGAATTAACCCTTGTGTTATCTTCGGGTCATTCTGACCCATCAGTCATTGTGACCCACCGTCGTATTGCGGCAACTTTACCACGTACAAAAACAAAGTGAAGCATTTTCTTTTAACCGTTGGGCTGTCTCAGACCCCCCACATTGCAAAGGTTAAAAGAAAATTATTTGTATTTGTTTTTGTATTGGGTAAAATTGGGTAAACACAACGATGGTTCGTTATGAACCTTTTGGTCATGTGACCCGAAGGCAGCACAAGGGTTAAGAGATATTCATTACATTTTACTTTCACTTTAGGACTAGGCTTAATCCATCTCTGGAAAACTGATCCAGTGTTAAAACATAAGTGCCAATAGATAAGTACATTAAATAGGTTAATGTTGCTGGTTAAGAAGCCTGATGGCGTGGGGGAAGAAACTTAGTGAGTCTGATAGATGTTACCAGAGCGTGAGACTATCAGACGGCAGTCCATAGGTGGGTGTAGTCTTTCTCTGTGCTTTCCTAAGGCATAGTGGCGGTTTATCAATCCACGTTTTTCTCCATTCTTGCAAACTCGTTTGACGTCATCTTTCATAGCCCAAGTACGGTTCCAATCCAAAGAGCACAAGTCACCAAGAACGTCAAAAATACCTGGAAATGTTCTTGATCCGCCCCTTTTATCGAGGATGCATCAGATGGTGACTTGGCCAGCGAGAACGCATATGATTTCCCAGAAGTCATTGCAAGATGTCAGGAGACAAACTTCATAACTTTCATATTTCAGCTAAACGGTACGTGAAAATCAGCATCTGAATTAAAATGCAACGACAAATGGACAGTGTAGTCGCTGAAAATGTGTTTATTTTATTGATGGAATGGCTAATTTGTAAATTTGCTCCCACTTTTCGATAACCTAGCTAGCGAGTCCGGGGTATTGCGCAATAGCCAAGAAAACCCGCATCTCAATTCATTCTCTGTCCTTGCGGTCTTGCAAGACTGTTCTAGCAAGGACGCTTGCCAAGAACGTTCTTCTCAAGAACGCAAGTTTTTAGCTTCGGATTGATAAACAGCGAGTGTGTAGTAGATGCCTTCTACAGAGGGGAGATGGCAGCCGATAATGTGCTCCTCTGTCCTCACCTCCCTCTGGAGGGTTTTGCGATCAGCAGCGGAGCAGCTGCCATACCAGGCAGTGATGCAGCCAGTGAGAATGCTCTTAATAGTGCACATGTAGAAGTTGGTGAGCGTTTTGGCAGACATGTCATGAGTCTCCTCAAGAAGTAAAGGTGCTTTTAGGCAGATTTTACATCTACATCCTAATGCTTTGACCACTTCTCATCAGGATCCCTGAATGTAGCCTAAAAAAACGGTACAGTCAAAACAGCAGTGCCAGAATGATGAGATTGAGGAAGCACCACTACATCACCCCATCCTTGTATCCCTCCCAGTGTTTCCCCTAGGTTTACAGCTTTGGGGGGGGGGGGACACAGAAATGACATGCCGTTGTGTAAATAAGATACGTAACATAAGGCCATTTAGTTTGTTTAACCCTTGTGTTAGGAGGTAGGGAGTCAGGTGGCTGAGCGGTTAGAGAATCGGGCTAGTAATCAGAAGGTCGCCGGTTCGATTCCCGGCTGTGCCTAATGATGTTGTGTCCTTGGGCATGGCACTTCACCCTACTTGCCTCGGGGAGAATGTCCCTGTACTTACTGTAAGTCGCTCTGGATAAGAGCGTCTGCTAAATGACTAAATGTAAATGTAAATGTTATCTTCGGGTCATTCTGACCCATCAGTCATTGTGACCCACCGTCGTATTGCGACAACTTTACCACATACAAAAACAAAGTGAAGCATTTTCTTTTAACCGTTGGGCTGTCTCAGACCCCCCACATTGCAAAGGTTAAAAGAAAATCATTTTTATTTGTTTTTGTATTGGGTAAAATTGGGTAAACACAACGATGGTTCTTTATGAACCTTTGGGTCATGTGACCCGAAGGCAGCACGAGGGTTAATAAAAGAGCAACTATAGACCTGTTTTATAGGAAAGGTAACCTTAAATGACTTATTTTGTGATCTAGCGCTATATAATAAAAAAAATAAAAAACGTTTTTACTTGACTTTCCAAGGGGGGGCGGGAGGGGCCGTTGGAGGGGCGGGGCGCCCCCCTAATATAATGATAGGGGAAACACTGCCTCCACTCCTTTTTGAATCTACTCCGTCTCCTACCAAATTAAATTCAAAACCCTTCTGCTAACCTCTATCTGCGTCCATGGAACAGCGCCCACCAACCTCAGAGAACTCCTCACCCAGTAACCCCTCCCACCACCTCAGGTCAAGCAACAGTTTCCTTCTGCCCACCCCCAGAACAATCCTGCCCACCCCCAGATCAACCCTAAAAATATGAAACTGAGGGTAGTGTTTGACTGAGGGTAGTGTTTGACTGTGGAGCAGATTACCAAGGAACATCTCTGAATGCTCGACTTCTTCAATGCCCAGACTTAACAAATAGTCTTATTGGCGTGCTTACAAGATTCTGACAGAAACCTACTGCATTTATGGAAGAAAATAAAGGCCATGTTCCATCAGGTCAAGGTGCCAGAAGAGGATACGGATCTTCTCAGATTCTTATGGTGGCCTGACGGATATCTTAGCAGTGAGCTAGAGGAGTACAGGATGGTTGTGCACATTTTCGGTGCAACATCCTCACTTAGCTGTGCAAACATTGCCCTGCAACAGTGTACAAGAGATAATTTGGATGGAGCTAGCACCAAAGCAATCTCTTCCTGGCTAAGGAATTTATATGTGGATAACTGCCTTAACCCTTGTGCTGCCTTCGGGTCACATGACCCAAAGGTTCATAACGAACCATTGTTGTGTTTACCCAATTTTAACCAATACAAAAACAAATAAAAATAACTTTCTTTTAACCTTTGCAATGTGGGGGGTCTGAGACAGCCCAACGTTTAAAAGAAAATGCTTCACTTTGTTTTTGTATGCGGTAAAGTTGTCGCAATACGACGGTGGGTCACAATGACTGATGGGTCAGAATGACCCGAAGATAACACAAGGGTTAAGTCAGACTAGGATGAAGAGGAAGCACTTGAAATCGCTCATGAACTCATTGGTCTGTGCAGTAAGGGTGGTTTTATGTTAAACTAAT
Organism: Osmerus mordax; assembly: GCF_038355195.1. Lineage (NCBI taxonomy): Eukaryota > Metazoa > Chordata > Actinopteri > Osmeriformes > Osmeridae > Osmerus > Osmerus mordax. The sequence continues at coordinate 582,502 of NC_090059.1, read as the reverse complement.
GGGTCAGCAACAACAGAACCCTACTCCTTTCAATACCAGAAGAAAGAAAATCAAGGATCTGGATTTTGATCAGGACATCCTGCCTATCGAAAGAGCTCTGGGTGTACAATGGTGCACCCAGATGGACTCCTTCCGATTTAAGCTTAATCTACAGGACAAACCACTTATCCTGAGAAGTATTTTGTCTACTGTTAGCTCCATTTACAACACACTGGGTGTATGCTGGCTCCTGTCGTCCTCCCTGCAAAGCAACTCTTACAAACACTAACTGGAATGAGACTCGGATGGGATGAAAGAATTCCCGAAGAATACCTTGAAAAATGGTCCAGCTGGTTATACGACTTGCATCTGTTAAGGGACTACAAGGTTAAGAGATGCATCAAGCTGCATAACTTTGGGCAACCAGTGTCAGCACGACTTCACCACTTTGGAGATGCAAGCGAAAGTGGTTACGATACGGTCTCCTACCTGCGAATGGTGAACAAAACCAACAAAGTTTGTTGTTCTTTCATCATGGGTAAGGCCAGAGTGGCTCCACTCAAACCTGTGACCATCCCAAGAATGGAACTTACAGCTGCCACTGTAGCTGTATGGATAGACCGGATGATGCAGGAAGAAATTGAACTCTCACTTGAACCATCTGTGTTTTGGACTGACAGCACATCAGTTCTGAAATATATGTAAACAAGGAAACATCAAGATTCACGACCTTTGTCACCAACAGTGTCCCAGTAATCGATCTGCTTCAGAGGCTTCCCAGTGGAGGCACGTGAATGGTTACATAAATCCAGCCGATTGTGTATAAAGGGGCCTCAACACTAGTCGCTTCATGAGAGATGAAGTTTGGTTGTCAGGGCCAGAGTTCCTCTGTCTCCCTGAGCCTCAATGGCCTAAAACTCCAGATTTGTGCCTCACAGTCAGTGATCCTGATGTGAAAGTACTTGCAGTAAGTGTTACCACCAAGGAAGATTGCACTGACCCAGTCAACAGGTTGTTCAGGTGCTACTCCCAGTGGCATCACCTCAAAAGAGCTGTTGCATGGATTCTACGCGTCAAAACCTTGCTGAAGGCTCGCACAAATGCAGGTCAAAATAAAATGGAGACAAGATATGACAAAGGGTCATCCCTGATGATCCACCATTCACAAATGTGGGAGTGGACGTTTTTGGCCCATTTCAGATGAAACAGAAAAGAAGCACAGTTAAGCGACATGGTGTGATTTTTAACTGTTTAAACATCAGAGCAATTCACCTGGAACTTGTACACAGTCTCAACACTCACTCATGCATTAACGCTATCAGGAGGTTCATTGCAAGAAGAGGCACTGTCAAGGTCATGAGATCCAACAACGGAACCAATCTGGTTAGAGCCGAGCGTGAACTAAAAGAAGCAATACAAGGTTTAAACCACACTCAAATTCAAAACAATCTTCTGAACAAGGAAATACATTGGATATTTAACCCACCAACAGGATCACACCATGGAGGAATCTGGGAAAGACAAATAAGAACTATCCGTCGCATTCTGGGTGCCCTAGTACACCAACAAATACTGGATGAAGAAGGGCTCACCATGCTTTTCTGTGAAGTGGAAGCCATCATAAATGACAGGCCTATCACCACAGTTTCGAATGACGCTGGGGATTTGGAGCCGTTTACACCTAACCATCTGTTGCTACTGAAGTCCGAGCCCTACCACCTGACGTGTTCAATCCAAGTGACTGTTATGGAAAAAGAAGATGGTGCCAAGTGCAATACTTGGCAAACTTGTTTTGGAAGCAATGGACAAAATAGTACTTACCCGAACTTCAAGAACAACAAAAATGGGCCATGAAACTTTGAAATGATGTCACAGGAGACATTGTCCTCATCATCGACGACACTGCTCCAAGAGGCTTGTGGATCATGGGACAAATCATTCAAGTCTTGCCAGATTCAAAAGGTTTCGTACGGCAAGTGCAAGTGCGGACAAAAACTAGCACGCTCCGAAGAACCATCACTAAGCTGGTCCTGCTGGTTGAGGCCCAAAACTTACTGTAACTCTACGCCCCCATTTCCCCCTTTCACTTCACACAAGCCAATACACACCGTGGACTGTATACTCATGAGTTAACAATGAAAAAAAGAGGGACAAGAGGAATAAGGACATTGATATACTGTATGCTTTATGCTATCATTGTTATGAACAACAATACTTTCATGTGTATTGGCTCCGTTTTATATTTGTTGTAATAGTTATATAAAGTTACAGAGTCTGGAATGTTGGAGCCAAAATTATGATTTCTATGTTAACCTTTTACCTTGATGAATTGTGCTTTAATGCAGTGATATTTACAGTGAACTAGACATATGGTAAACTGACAATTTGTGTTAATTGATCTTGAAGCGTGGCATATCGTCACAGCCTTTAGACAATCAGTTTTCAGACTCATTATTTTGTGGAAAAGACGAAAACATATCAAATTGAAGTTTGAATGATAAAGGAAAATAAATGTGAAACCAAAAGGAAAACAGTGGAGTTCTGAGTCTGGTTTAAGCGCGTCGACCAAGGCGCATTCCAAAGTACAAAAGGAATCAAAAATGTTGTCAGAAAGTTGCTTCCAGAAAAACCAGCCCACCCCCAGATCAATGCTGCCCACCCCCAGAACAACCCTGCCCACCCCCAGATCAATCCTGCCCACCCCCACAACAATCCTGCCCCCCCCAGAACAACTTATCCACCCCCAGATCAATCCTGCCCCACCCCCAGATCAATCCTGGGGTGGATGGGGGACCAGACCTCTGCCACCCTTCACTATGGAACTCTCCACCTGAACAACTAACAGCACCCCAGTCAATAGAGATTTCGAAAGCCAGTTTAAAAAAAAAAATATATATATATGTATGATTGTATGTTTTTATGTATCTATTTCAATGTATTTACTGCTTGTTTTTTTGTCCACTGGGTTGACATAAAATGCATTGTTATTAATATTATGATGATGGCACTATATTTTCTTCATATTATGTGCTCAGTGTGAATGCAGACCTGAGGAACCGTGAGCTGGTGAAGGTCTCTCTGGAAAACCAGGCTATTCTGAAGAAAATCGACATGACCAAGTCTGTTTACGACCACAGAAAATGGTTAAATGACTTCAAGGTAAGATCTTCTCCCTCACTCTCTTTTTTATCCTTAATTGTATGTGTGTTTGTGTGTGTGTGAGCATCACAGTAAGAAAACTACCAATGAACTGATTACATGGTTGGCTTTAGGCTACCAGAGGCTATTTGAACCGGCTAATGAAGTATCCAGAGCCTCCCATGCCAACCAAGAAGCACAGGGTTAGTAGCACGCTCCTCTTAGATGACTATTGTACTTTTGTACTTAACTTAAGATCCGTATATGTGTATTGTCTGCACCTTCCTGCCACACCAGTGTTTCCTTTAGGATTTTTTTTTGCAGTGGGGGCAGGTCTGTCCGACCCCCCCCCAAATAGCTAAAGTAATATTGCACATATTTTTGTCCTATTTCCCCTAAAGAAATAAAGTTAGGCTACTTAATGACACCGTACAGTCATAAAGTATGTTCTAAATGGCATAAATGCTGCCAATTAATAATTGACGTAACTTGTAAATGGTCAGTAGCCTAGCCTATCGATTAAGGGGCCACTCGGAAGCATGTACGCTGTCTTTTGCGATTTGATCTTGATAGGCTAAGCATTCTGTAGCTAATAATAACAATATACTCACTATTTATTAATTAAAACTACTTCAGCATAATAATGCACCTAAAATACAAACGTGAGCAAGGGCAGCAATCGCTATCGAATCGACATGTGCAATTTCGCTAGCAGGGAAGAATAGCCTACAAACAACGAAAATCACCAGTTAACTTAATTTAAATTAGCAAACACTATAGACTAATACAATAACTGCCTTAAATTAACTGACAACATAAGTTATACGACTTAGCTCTACAGTTCTCAAGGACGCACACACGCAATCTCAACTGCGCTGTGAAGCGCGTGTCCGTGCAATCCTCCGATACGCTTTAAAACAATCACTGCTGATAGACGGCCTAAAATGTTGTACAGCCCTATTTCTGATACCGTGGCGGCAGAAATTTAGCCGTGGCGGGCCGCCACGGAAAAATCAACATAGCGGAAACACTGCACACTAAATTCTGTGTTTGTGTAACATACATACCGAATTCTGATTCTGATGATTACTGTAACTCAGACTGCCTTTCAGGAAAAACACCGGAAATGTTTTAAAGAGTTAATGCACATTCTTCAGATGGGTGGCAATTGCTTGCAGTTTTCCCTAGGGATGGGCGTAGTGATTACCAGACTGATACTTTCATTCAGCCATGTGTCTTCACAGTGCATGTTTTAAATGTGTCAGCCTTGCATGTTTTATGCTACGTCTACATTAATCCGCATAATTGAAAACTGCGTTTTTGTTTTGAAATTCTGTCTGTCCACACTATGGTTTTATAAAAGTTACTCGTTCACACTGAAAAGTCTGAAAACGCTTATGTCTCTACTGCGCAATGAGTAAAACTTAAGGTGCTTCGAAATGCGTAATTTCCTTCAGGCTTTATTTATTATGATGTACAACCCCAATTCCCAAAAGGTTGGGACGTTATGTAAGATGTAAATAAAAACAGAAGGCAATGATTTGCAAATCTCATAATTGCATGTCTTTCACAATAGATAATTGAAAACATAACAAATGTTTAAACTTAGGAAATGTAAAATTTTAAGGAACAAATATGGTAATTTGGAATATGACAGCCGCAACACCAATCAAAAAAAGTTGGGACGGGGACAATGAAAGGCTGGAAAAAGTGTTACTAAAAAATAAACAGTTGGAGGAACATTTAGCAACTAACTAAGTTAATTGCAAACATGTCAGTAACATGATTGGGTATAAAAAGAGTATCTTAGGGAGACAGTCTCTCAGAAGTAAAGATAAGCAGAGGTTCACCAATCTGCGAAAATCTACACATTGTGGAACCATTTCAGAATAATGTTCCTCAACGTAAAATTGCGAAGACTTTGAATATATCATCATCTACAGTACATTTACATTTAGTCATTTAGCAGACGCTCTAATCCAGAGCGATTTACAGTAAGTACAGGGACATTCCCCCCGAGGCAAGTAAGGTGAAGTGCCTTGCCCAAGGACACAACATCAGTTTGCATGACCGGGAATCGAACTGGCAACCTTCGGATTACTAGCCCGATTTCCTCACCGCTCAGCCACCTGACTCCCCACAGTACATAATATAATACAGTTAATCTGAGAATCTGTAGAAATCTCTTTGTGTAAGGGACAAGGGGGAAAATAAAATGTTCATGCCTGTGATCTTAAGGCACTCAGGCGGCATTGCATAAAAAAAACAGGCATGATTCTCTAATGGAAATCATTGCATGGGCTCTGAAACATCTACAGAACTCATTGTTTGTGAACACAGTTTGCCGTGCATCCACAAATGCAGGTTAACGCTCTATCATGCAAAGAAGAACGCACATGTAAACATGATCCAGAAACACCGCCAACTTCTCTGGGCTAAAACTCATTGAAAATGGACTGAGGCAAAGTGGGAAAACTGTTCTGTGGTCAAATTGAAATTATGTTTGAAAACCTTGGACGCTGCATCCTCCGGATTAAAGAGAAGCACCAACCATCTTTTTATTAGTGCTCAGTTCAAAAGCCTGCATTTCTGATGGTATGGGGCTGCATTAGTGCCTATAGAATGAGTCCCTGAACGAGGAAGTGACGTTCAAACTGAAGACCCGCCTTGACGATCAACTGACAGATTGCATTTCCATTTGAATTTTAAACCAAAAAGAGCGTGGTGACACATATGTTAATGCAATTGCCTGGGGGCGCTGTTTTGCTGCCCCACATTGAATCGCCATTTGAAAAATGCATTTCCATTTGAATAAAGAGTTGAAAAAACTTTGTCAATATGATATGCAATATCATATTGGGAATCAGGTGGCTGAGCGGTTAGGGAATCGGGCTAGTAATCAGAAGGTTGCCACTTCGATTCCTGGCTGTGCCAAATGACGTGTCCTTGGGCAAGGCACTTCACCCTGCTTGCCTCAGTGGAATGTCCCTGTACTTACTGTAAGTCGCTCTGGATAAGAGCATCTGCTAAATGAATACATGTAAATGTAAATATGCAATGTAATAAGCGTTCATTCAAAATGTTATTCAAAATAATACACACTGATTTGCGGATTACATTGTAATTTGCATATTGAATTGCCATTTGACAACTGCTTTCTATTTGAATTGTGGATTGCATTGCCACTTTGCACATTGAATTGTATGGAGCTAAATCAGGGCCAAATGTTTTGTTAATTAAAAAAAAAAAAAAAAAAAGTAGTAATATAGTATAATATAAAAACTAAAGCTTGAAATTGAAAATTTAAGTGTTGGTCTGAAACTTGAAAAATAAAACCATGTATTCAAACTAAAAATAAGTGTACCAATTTTTCTTTCAGTTTGAATAAAATGTAGATTAAATTCTGGAATTATTTTGAATGACTTAATTTTCATTTTTCACTTTTATATTTGTTTTCAGTTCCACATTTCATGTTTTACGGCTTCAAATCTTTTTTTTCAGTTTCAGATCTGTTTTTTTTTTAAATTTCAGACTTTTGTCCCCGATTTTGCGTAGGGGGCGTAGCTTCAACTCAGAGGGGTGTGGAATGTGCAAAGAAGGCAGAAGACTCTTCTCAGTCATGTTGCCTTCAGGAAATTACATTTACATTAATTCATTTAGCAGACGCTTTTATCCCAAGCGACTTCCAAGAGAGAGATTTACAAAAGTGCATAGGTCACTGATCATAACAACGAGATAGCCCCAAAACATTGCGGGTAGCCAAAACATGAAGCATACATTGTGAAAAGCAAATAAGTGCCAATGGGAAGAACCATAAGAGCATGTAGTTAAACAAGTTACAATTAAACCTTGTGTTATTTTTGGGTCATTCTGACCCATCAGTCATTGTGACCCACCGTCGTATTGCGACAACTTTACCGCATACAAAAACAAAGTGAAGCATTTTCTTTTAACCTTTAGGCTGTCTCAGACCCCCCACATTGCAAAGGTTAAAAGAAAATTATTTTTATTTGTTTTTGTATTGGGTAAAATTGGGTAAACACAACGATGGTTCGTTGTGCTGCCTTCGGGTCACATGACCCAAAGGTTCATAAGGGTTAAACAACATGAACCTCAAAAAGTGCAAGAGTGTACCTGTAGAAAAAGCAAGCAACAATAATATAATTCACAGCGAGTACAAGAAGTTAAATCAGTTACAACTAACCAACAAGAGCAACAAGTCCCTCAATAAGAGTCATTGTGTGTCATTGTGGAGGAAACTAACATCAGGTCCAGCAAATCATTCCTAAGTACCGTTATACTCCCGGAACAAGTGCGTCTTGAGCCTTTTCTTGAAGGTGGGGAGACAGTCAGTGTCTCTGATGGAGGTGGGGAGGTGATTCCACCATTGGGGGGCCAGACAGGAGAAGAGCTTGGGTTGGGATCGGGCGCTCTTGAGAAGTGGGACCACCAGACGGTTGTCAGAAGAAGACCGTAGGTGGGGGTGTAAGGCTTGAGGAGAGACTTGATGTAGTCGGGTGCAGTCCCGTTCACCGCTCGGAAGGTCAGTACCAGGGTCTTGAATCTGATACGAGCCATGGCCATACGGGAAATGGTGTTACTGCGAGAACTATGACTGAATGCTTTCTATCCAGCAAATACATTTTAACGAAACAAACTGATGCCAGTGACAACGTTTCAAAAGTTAAAAAAACAGTTTTGGACAACATGTGGTACCAATAAGTTCAAGTTCAACTTTATTTTTATAGCACATTTACAAACAGCCACACGGCTGGCCAAAGTGCTTCACAGAGCGTTTGACAATTACACATACACCATCAAGTCTAGGACCTGCCACAGAAAAGGCACGCTCTCCTCTACGCTTGAGCCGTACACGAGGGATCACTAACATAGCCTGGTCAGATGAACGAAGACTTCTAATAGGAAGTAACACTATAAGAGCAATAAACTGTGCCAGATTGTGAAGATCAGCAGGAACAATGACTTCTCCCCACTTTCACGTACAACTTTGAATGTATGCACCACAGTATTCACTCAGCAGTCAGCATGGCGTCCTCTCGGGCAAGGCAACACGCTGGCACCAGCACACCATTTCCTTTACCATTACCAACAGATCTGAAACTGATAAAAAAAGATTTGAAGCCGCAAAAGAAATACGTTTTGAATCTGAAAACATGAAATGTGGAACTGAAAACTAATTTAAAAGTGAACATTTTTAATTAATAATGTATTCAAAATTATTCCAGAATTTAACCTAAATTGTATTCAAACTGAAAGAAAAATTGGTAGACTTATTTTTAGTTTGAATACATGGTTTTATTTTTCAAGTTTTAGACGAAAACTTAAATTTTCAATTTCAAGCTTTAGTTTTTCAACTCTATATATTTTTTTTTATTAACAAAACATTTGTCCCTGATTTAGCTTGATAGAATTGCCATTTGAATAAAGAGTCTAATAAACTTCCATAAAAAGGAACAATGACTGTAGAGCAAGTGTTGTCATTTCTCTTACGACCACAGCAGATGTTTAGGTTTAGTGGCATTGTCTTTTTAAATGCAATGTGAGACAAAGCATGTACCATAAAGAAACTCAAAACAAAACAAAAATGTCAGTTATTGTGTGGTTTTTAGGAGCTTTATGGAATATTATTTTAGCCAATTGTATGTTCATGTTTACTGCTCAGAAACTGTGACTTTGCTGAAAACACTTGAAACTTGAACTCCCAGCCATCCAATCATTTATATAAAGCGATCTTGCAAAAACACAAAATATTATGAACCCTTGTGCTGCCTTCGGGTCACATGACCCAAAGGTTCATAACGAACCATCGTTGTGTTTACCCAATTTTACCCAATACAAAAACAAATAAAAATAATTTTCTTTTAACCTTTGCAATGTGGGGGCTCTGAGACAGCCCAACGGTTAAAAGAAAATGCTTTACTTTGTTTTTGTATGCGGTAAAGTTGTCGCAATACGACGGTGGGTCACAACGACTGATGGGTCAGAATGACCCGAAGATAACACAAGGGTTAAGCAACTCTCTCCCTTGCAACATGTTATTCTGAACTTGACCATCAAAGATACATTATAGGAGAATTAGGACTACTAACACAAGAACAGTGAATCCATTGTTCTAACTGCAACAGCCTTGTACCAGATGAAATGTGTCATTGACTATATTATTTAAGCATTTAATTTGTAACATCGTCTTTTCTCCCCAGGGACTAAACTTGGTGTAGCACTTGGATCGGTGAAACTTTGCCAAACACTGACTTCAAATTGTCAGACACTGACTTAAATTCAGTAAAATACGTTTTGTTCAAGAATGTTTTATTCATTTTTTCTGTTCCATAATCTTTTAGGACATGTATGTGTAGAATGTTACATGATCTTGCTGTCTTTGATATTTCAGACTGCTATTTTTTTCAATTGCAGTGCAGATTTAATTGTTTAGTTTGAGTTAGTTCTTGTTGTCAATTAAGTTTTAATTGGACCGTCTTTCACGTTGAGCACTCAGGCTTGATTCAGGTTATCACCAAACCCATCTGTTAAAAGAAAAACATTACTAACAGTAGACCAGACAAACTGTATTTAATCTACATATTATACATTGTGGTTTGTATCATACAGCACTGAAAATTAAATGAAAACTATAAACACCATGATAATGTAATAGTATGTTACCTTATGTGGGTAAGTACTAGGGCATTTCCAGTTGTACAGGTAATAATGGAGGTTTCTGTCTCCTCTGTGAAACTTGAGCTTCTCCAAGAAAGAGCTGTTGTCCATCACGTCTAAAGTAGTAAAGAGGTCAAACTCTTTCTTCAAGAAGAAGATAGAGAGGTAATTATAGCTAAGCATATTTGCATTTATTATTTTATTTATATAATTTACGGGTTTAAAACCTAAACACACTGATACAACATTCACACAAAATGCTTTAACAAAACACCCTTGTAAACAGAAAAAACACTTACAGTTTTGGCCAGAACCAGTGTGTCCTCTATAAGTTCAGGCAGGACAGTGTTTGTGCTGACACAGTAAAAGCAGTGGGCTACCCTCAGGAAACTGTGCACAGGATGGTTCATCACCTTGGAGGTGACTGTGTAGAAACTCACCAAGTCTGTCAGTGCTCCATCAGAACCCTGGAGGCAGAATACAGTTTATAGTCACAACAATGAACAACAAAGAAATAATCATGATTACCATTGACATCGTTATCAGTTGCTTAGTTTCGAAGGTATTATTTTGTAATTACATATAAGAGGCAATACCAAATATGAACAGTAGTAATTCTTGCCAGTATTAATTTGTATTTATTTAATTTAACAAACTCCGTAAGTTTGCGGATGACACCACCCTCATTGGGCTCATCTCTGGTGGGGATGAGTCTGACTACAGGTGGGAAGCTGACAACCTGGTGACCTGGTGCAGCCAGAACAACTTGGAGCTAAACACTCTAAAGACAGTGGAGATGGTTCTGGACTCTGGAAAAACCCATCCCCACTCAGCCCCATCACCCTGTGCGACTCCCCAGTCAACACTGTGGAGTCCTTCCGCTTCCTGGGTACTATCCCCTCCCAGGACCTCAAATGGGAACTGAACATCAGCTGTCGCACCAAGAAACAGAGGATGTACTTCCTGCGGCAACTGAAGAAGTTCAACCTGCCAAAAATAATGATGGTGCACTTCTACACAGCATTGAGTCCATCCTCACCTCCTCCATCACCATCTGGTACGCTGCTGCCACTGCCAAGCAGCGTATCATCCGCACTGCTGAGAAGGTGATCGGCTGCAATCTGCCTACCCTCGAGGACCTGCACGCATCTAGGACCTTGCGGCGAGCAAGGAAGATTGTTGCCAACTCCTCCCACCCTGGACACACAATGTTCCAACCACTCCCCTCCGGTAGGAGGCTCCGGTCCATCAGGACCAAAACCTCACGCCACAAGAACTGTTTCTTTCCATCTGCAGCTGGTCTCATCAACAAGGCCCAGGTCCCCCAACTGACACTAACTCACTTATAAATTACTGAGCGTTACATTAACGCTCCTCTGGCACACAGCCTTACTGCACTCTTTTACTTCATATTTTATTTTATATTGTACAGTATTGTTAGTATTTTGTTGTAAATTTCTTACTTTTGTATATATTTAAGAACCACTTTTTAAGATTGTTTACTGTATGCACCTGTCCACCAAAGTAAATTCCTTGTTGTGTAAACTACTTGGCAATAAACTTTATTCTGATTCTGATATACACAGCCTGTTCAAAGCGATGTTGTACCTTTATGCCACCTCGCAGTTCTTTATAAACAGTACGAACACAGAACGGGGGGGTCGTTATTGCCCTGGCATTAAGGCAGGGGTTGTCACAGAGGTCAATCATGTCTGTGTGAAAGGGAGAGCCAGCATGGCGGGAATACACACTATAGCAACGCTGAAGTCACGCCTTTGATTCCAGAACGCTGGAATGCAATGCCGGCATTATTCCGTCTGTGTTTGGTTCAGTGTAAACAAGCAGAGCTAAAGGGGGCTATTGAGACTGGATTGCACAACCAATATATGTACATTATAATGTAATTATAGATTACTATAACTTACTATTACTAACAAATTGCTAAAAATAATAATTGCTGCAATTATTGATGTACAGTTAGGTCCATAAATATTTGGACATTGACACAATTTTCATCATTTTGGCTCTGTATACCACCACAATGGATTTGAAATGAAACAATCAAGATGTGCTTTAAGTGCAGACTTCCAGCTTTAATTTCAGGGTATTTACATCCAAATCAGGTGAACGGTGTAGGAATTACAACACATTTTATATGTGCCCCCCCCCCCCCTTTTTAAGGGACCAAAAATAATTGGACAAACTAACATAATCATAAATCTAATTGTCACTTTTAATACTTGGTTGCAAATCCTTTGCAGTCAATGACAGCCTGAAGTCTGGAACCCATAGACATCACCAGACGCTGGGTTTCGTCCCTGGTGATGCTCTGCCAGGCCTCTACTGCAACTGTCTTCAGTTCCTGCTTGTTCTTGGGGCATTTTCCCTTCAGTTTTGTCTTTAGCAAGTGAAATGCATGCTCAATTGGATTTAGGTCAGGTGATTGACTTGGCCATTGCAGAACATTCCACTTCTTTGCCTTAACCCTTGTGTTATCTTCGGGTCATTCTGACCCATCAGTCATTACATTTACATTTACATTTAGTCATTTAGCAGACGCTCTTATCCAGAGCGACTTACAGTAAGTACAGGGACATTCCCCCCGAGGCAAGTAGGGTGAAGTACCTTGCCCAAGGACACAACGTCAGTTGGCATGACCGGGAATCGAACTGGCAACCTTCGGATTACTAGCCCGATTCCCTCACCGCTCAGCCACCTGACTCCCCTCATTGAGACCCACCGTTGTATTGCGACAACTTTACCGCATAAAAAAACAAAGTGAAGCATTTTCTTTTAACCGTTGGGCTGTCTCAGACCCCCCACATTGAGAAAGTTCAAAGATTTTTTTTTTTTTTTTTTTGTATTGGGTAAAATTGGGTAAACACAACGGTGGTTCGTTATGAACCTTTGGGTCATGTGACCCGAAGGCAGCACAAGGGTTAAAAAACTCTTTGGTTGCTTTTGCAGTATGCTTCGGGTCATTGTCCATCTGCACTGTGAAGCGCCGTCCTATGAGTTCTGAAGCATTTGGCTGAATCTGAGCAGATAATATTGCCCGAAACACTTCAGAATTCATCCTACTGCTTTTGTCAGCAGTCACATCATCGATAAATACAAGGGAACCAGTTCCATTGGCAGCCATACATGCCCACGCCATAACACTACCTCCACCATGCTTCACTGATGAGGTGGTATGCTTTGGATCATGAGCAGTTCCTTCCCTTCTCCATACTCTTCTCTTCCCATCATTCTGGTACAAGTTGATCTTGGTCTCATCTGTCCATAGGATGTTGTTCCAGAACTGTACAGGCTCTTTTAGATGTTTTTTGGCAAACTCTAATCTGGTCTTCCTGTTTTTGAGACTCACCAATGGTTTACATCTTGTGGTGAACCCTCTGTATTTACTCTGGTGAAGTCTTCTCTTAATTGTTGACTTTGACACAGATACGCCTACCTCATGGAGAGTGTTCTTGATCTGGCCATCTGTTGTGAAGGGGTTTTTCTTCACCAGGGAAATAATTCTTCTGTCATCCACCACAGTTGTTTTCCGTGGTCTTCCGGGTCTTTTGGTGTTGCTGAGCTCACCAGGGCGTTCTTTCTTTTTAAGAATGTACCAAACAGTTGATTTGGCCACACCTAATGTTTTTGCTATCTCTCTGATAGGTTTGTTTTGATTTTACAGCCTAACGATGGCTTGCTTCACTGATGGTGACAGCTCTTTGGACTTCATATTGAGAGTTGACAGCAACAGATTCCAAACACAAATACCATACTTGAAATGAACTCTAGACCTTTTATCTGCTCCTTGTCAATGAAATAACGAACTCCCATGAGGGAATAACATACACCTGGCCATGGAACAGCTGAGCAGCCAATTGTCCAATTACTTTTGGTCCCTTAAAAAGGGGGGGGACACATATCAAATGTGTTGTAATTCCTACACCGTTCACCTGATTTGGATGTAAATACCCTGAAATTAAAGCTGAAAGTCTGCACTTAAAGCACATCTTGATTGTTTCATTTCAAATCCATTGTGGTGGTATACAGAGCCAAAATGATGAAAATTGTGTCAATGTCCAAATATTTATGGACCTAACTGTATCATTCTACAGCAATGCATGTCAAATGTTTAATGTCAGGTTCTTCTAACAACGTAAAAACATTTCAGACCCCTGTCCCATTATATCAGGTACTCTTTGACAGCAGCATCCTTATTTCTCCATCCCCACTGCAGTTTCTCCTCACCTCCACCAGGCAGTCATGCCCCATTACTGAGAAATAGCCTACTGTTGAACATTATGACCTTGCTTATAATAATGTGGCACAGAGAAGGATACAAATTCTGACCTCTACCACATATGTGTCAATCACAGTCTCCCTTGGCATAAGCCAGTGCTCTACTTCCTCCAGGGACATGATGGGGGCGAGGTGGGGCTGGGTGAGGTGCTTCTGGAGCATGGTGTGTACCCCTGCTATGTCATGTCTCATCATAGGCCGCAAACCAAAAGTTTTTGTAGCCTAAGATTAAATGATGAATAGAGAACAATAATATAGACAGATTAATTAATACAATAGATGTCAAGAATTGTGTCAAATAAAACCTGCTTAAATACAAAGATTGGGATATTTTTCTATATCTAACCTATAGGTGTCACCATGCACTAACCTCAGGCAGGCGGTGGAGCTTCAGGGAGCGCTGGAGTGTCATATTCCTTCCCTGACTTGAGAGATCCAAATCCGTCAGCTTTCGAGGGTTAAGAGAGCGATGCCAGTATCTAACAGAGTAAAAAACACAATCTAGTACAGATGTTGTACTTAGTGTGTGTGGGTGTTGGTTAATGGAGCAGGTGGTCAATGTTCCTACTAGTTTAACCAGCTGTTTTAACCCTTGTGCTGCCTTCGAGTCACATGACCCAAAGGTTCATAACGAACCATCGTTGTGTTTACCCAATTTTACCCAATACAAAAACCAATAAAAATAATTTTATTTTTACCTTCGCAATGTGGGGGGTCTGAGACAGCCCGACGGTTAAAAGAAAATGCTTCACTTTGTTTTTGTATGCGGTAAAGTTGTCGCAATACGACGGTGGGTCACAACGACTGATGGGTCAGAATGACCTGAAGATAACACAAGGGTTAAATATGCATATGTGGTCGTGCATATGTTTATACCTCACCTGCAAGTCACTACAGGCTTGGGCAGCACCACACTGGTTGTGTAAACTGCCTGGTAGATGCCCTGCTGGTGGACCCGCCTGGTGATCTCTCTGATCAGAACTGGGGACATCCGTTTGGCACGCAATTTCTTATGAACACAGAGGAAGTTCACCTGCACCATCTTCTTCTTCCTAGAAAATACATAATTCTTAACGACTACCTTTGGATGTAATTTGAGAGACAGATGTTTTTACCACCACTGTAAACATCCATGATGATATCCTTCAGATCTGGTGGACTACAACATCAGAATTAATATTTTCGGAGAAATTTCTGTAGTGTCGGACCTTTGACTGTACAAGGCTTCAAAAAGGTTTCTTATATACTAGTGTAATAATTGGACCAATACGCTGTTCCTATTGGTCCAGAAGACGTTCTCAAAAGTTAATAAATCCGTTTATATATATATATATATAAACGGATTTATTAACTTTTGAGAAGTTACCTACTGAAAGTTCGCAGAGGTAAATAAACGTTTTTACAGACCTAGCAACAAGCGGTTGCCTTGGAGATGTAGCCATTGACCTTAACAACGTGGCATCTGCTCGGCAACAAAGTAACCTAAATTGCCTTAAAAAAAAACTAAAACAACCAAATATGGTTGCGCCATATAGACAAGTTTATGAGCCGTTTCCGCTCTACTTCCTAAACTCCTCCCTTCGATGCAATTAACTTCCGTTCTGGCGGGCTGGGTTTGTTTTGCTAGCTAGCTCCGTTGTGCCGACAAAGCACTGATATCGCAGTGACAAAGAGGATATACAATTTACAACATGAAGAAAAGTGGTTCGGGAACGACGTGTGCGGTAGTTGGTTGAAAACACTCGAGAAAGCACCTGAACGAGTGGTTAGATAGAGTGCTACGACCACCAGTTTTAAAACCTAGAATCGCCTCTAGCCTGTTACAGTTATACTACAGTAGTATGCTTATTGTTTGTAGGCTATTCACATTTTGTTGGTGTTCCTTTGTCATATTGTTGCAGTGGATTTAATAATTATACATTGATATGTGGATATAATAATTCAAACCTTTCAAAGTGCCAATACACCCATCTGTAAAAGCCCGGCATGAGGTGTGTAGCCAACCGGTGCTTGTGCTGCCTTCGGGTCACATGACCCAAAGGTTCATAACGAACCATCGTTGTGTTTACCCAATTTTACCCAATACAAAAACAAATAAAAATAATTTTCTTTTAACCATTCCAATGTGGGGGGTCTGAGACAGCCCGACAGTTAAAAGAAAAGGCTTCACTTTGTTTTTGTATGAGGTAAATTTGTCGCAATACGACGGTGGGTCACAATGACTGATGGGTCAGAATGACCCGAAGATAACACAAGGGTTAAAGCAGTCATAACCGGGTTCATAGGAAGAATAGATAGATAAGTAGGCACTTCAGGCAGTGACAAGCCACTTAAATAAGGATAACAGTGTACTGCCTGTCTTGTCCTTCTGAAGTTGTTAAATTAAATAGGCTGAACATCAACATGCAACATCAATAGCCTAGAAATTCCAAACGAATTAGCTTTCAATGTTATGTATACCTAGGCTACTTGGACCGTGTCCTGGCAATAAATAAAGAACATTATGCTACATGTTTTGCCAGGATAACTGGCAAGACCATTGAATGTTCATGATGTTCCTGTATGTTTATTCCTTTGACTGGGTACAACAACGCGATCAGTCAACCGACTATAAATGTTTTTAATGTCGGGCTACAAATTTATAGAACAACTTCTGTCTGATACGTGTGGCATCCTTTAGCCAAATAATTAGCCTACATTTTGCTGAGATTGAAGAGCTAGACAACAAATGTTCTAATGAATCACCGACTAAAGTCATCTTCTGACATTGCCTTTGCTCCATGTTAAAAGCTACAAAATGATGGACTGGCAAAAGCTTTATAACTATAAATCTACTCTAAAATGTACTTAAAAGTATGGCGACGATGTTGGCAACTTATCCAGTAGTAAATGTCAAACGACAAGTATGTCAAAGTAGTAGAACCGTGATCCCAAGCTAGCATCAACATCGCTGTGTTTACACCGCAGACGCTTTGCAAACCACTTCCGGCGGAAATGCATGTGTAGAGTTATGGCGGCCCCCTGGGATTTGGCGCGTAAACTTGTCTATACGCAAACGTCCCGCAATCGCTTCCCGTTTTAAAGAAGTATCTGAAGCAGACAGAAGACGAATTGATGTTGTTGATATGTTGCCTTGGAGATGTAGTGACTTCACCAGTGCAAGTGCAGCTGATTGCTCTGTAGTGATGGGCATTCCTAGCCTGATAATAATACTCATAATTCTAGTCAGAATATGAGTCTGAGAACTCTCCGTTGGGCTGTGACTATGGGGCGTGTTTCAAACGAACCTGGAAAACAAATGCCTCTTCGCTCAATTGGATAGATCTACAACCAATCAGAGCAACGTAGTATGTTAACTTTTACCGAATCCCGTAGGAAGGACGGCAAAAACATATTTTCCATCGACAAATGCCTTGATTGCGTTTCTCTGTTCCTCTTTCAAAATTAATGCGCTGTCGATGGCAGAATCATAACATCCCAGATCTCCAGCGGTAGCCATGTTTGTTCAAAACTAATTCAACTTAAGCGCTCTTTTGTGACGTGGGTGATTACGTTACTGTTGATCATCTGTCCATCATCGTATAAAGCCCACCCTGGCAATTTCATTGGTCCGCCCAGATTCTGGTTTTCTGTAGTTGTCCCCAATACGAGACCCTCCAGACCAAACTTCCCTGCCAAATTTTTTTGTGGGCGGGACGAAGTTGGGCTGGCAGCCAGGCTAGGGCATTCCGGCTCTTTTTTGTGAGCCGGCTCTTTTGGCTCCCGAACGGCTCTTTAAAAAATACATGTTTTAACTATGAATTTGACTATGATAGGTGTGAAAACAATTTGAATTAAATTATGAAATGAAATCATACTCGACCGTAACCACATATCTTAAAAAATGCATTGATTTGTCATGGCTCTCCTCCGAGTTTTGACTACTCTCTGACTGTGTGTGAGTTGGCTTGGCCCTTCCTCATGCAGGATTGACAGGAACAGAATGTGAGGATGATCGTGTGCGCCTTTAAGCCTACAAGTATTTTTTTGTTCTTTGAATTAGTCAATTATTTTAAATACAATTAAAATTCATTATTTCATAATCATTTAGTTTTTATAGGCTGTATTAATCTATTAAAAATAGAGTCGGCTCTTCAGATATGCGAGCCAGCTCCCGACATTCACCTTCAAGAGCCGGCTCTTAGAGCCGGATCGTTCGCGAACGACCCCTCACTATTGCTCTGACAACATGGCGTCTGCTCCAGATTCGACGTGTTTGATTTGGGATCTTCCCACGTATTGTTGTAGTATATAAGAAACCAAATGTTTACTCCTTGACAGGTCAGCAAACGCTTTGTCGCCTCGATTTGTTAAAACGATTTGTTTGTAAACCTCGACCTGTGGTCTCGGTTAACAAACATTTTAACAAATCTCGGTTTACAAAGGCTTTTGCAGACCTGTCGAGGAGTAAACATTTGCTGTTTACTGTTATTTCATACACTATTACCAAACAATCCCATTAGCTGTGTTTACTGTCAAATTATTCATAAAAAGTGTCACATAACTTACGTATCATACGTCCTAATATTAGAAGGGACCGCAGCAACAAAGCCAACTAGCTTCTGATTGGTGTTCCCTCTCACTCCACAGTGCCATTGGGGCTGCCAGCCAGGAGGACACAGGGCCCTGTGGCACAGACAGTGAAGGAAGGGAAAGAGTCAGATCTGCTCAAAAACTTTAGTCATTGAAACCTACAAAGTGTTACATTGTAATAATCAGCCACTTGTACTTACCATGAAAGGTATTCAGGAGAGAAGTCACAACTGAGGGTATTGTCATCGTTCTCCATATAGTTTGAATTAAGGAACTTGCACAGCTCATTCATCTTTCACAGAGAATGAAATGGGAAGAGAGAAAGAAATGGACAGAGTGAAAGATAAACATACATTTTTTGCAGAATGTCTAATTGATGCTTTGCTCAAACATTAAAAACAACTCCATACGAATGACACATTATAATGTATCTTACTAGTGCACAGTGCCCGTGATGCAGTTGGTGCTTAAGATGTCAGTGAAACACACAAATACAGATACAGTTCTTCTCAGTGGCTTTGGTACCTTTATTTCTCAGATAAGAAATTGAAATACTCCGTCATCTCTGAAGTACTTCAACCTCATCTATTCTAGTCACTTATGCACATCATAAAAGCAATTTTGCATTATTTTAAACAAATTGCCAATGCTCTAGTTAGTACCTTCATGCAAATGATAATGTAGCCTTCTTTTGTCTTGTTACATTATAAATTGCTTATGTTATGTTGATCAAAATGCATTATATTGGTTCCCTGTTAAATTGTCTTACTTATAAATGACGAAACACAATTTCCCTTACTGCGCTTTGTTTCATTGCAAAGGCATTTGTTAATCGCATTAGTTCAATTGTGGTAGGCTATTTAGGCAGTTTTTACATCAGGAAACATGTTAATTTATGTAACAAAATTCACTGATCTACACTGAAAGTGTATCCACTTTATATTGTCGTTCTGTTAGCTAGCCAGCACTTTTGAAAGCAGCAGAATATCGGTTGTAAAAGCAAATTTGCTTTTAAATAACGAAACAGAATTTCCCTATTTTCCATATGCCTTTGTTAATCGCCTTAGTTCAATCGGGTTACTGCACACCATTGTATTATAAAATGGCCACCTGCAAAATATTAACTTTGCAAAGTGCCCGGTCCTCGAGGACCAATCAGAGTGAAGGGGCTGGGACGCAAAGAGAGCAAGCCAAACTGGCGGCGTTTCATTATTTGATGTCGATATTTGCAGAGTGCCTGGTTCTTTTTGTGATTGTGGGAAACTAAACCCGTTCTAATTTGTACACGCACAGATTCCTGTCATTATTAGAGAGATGTGTGTCATTTTAGTGATGTTTTATTGATCAGTTGTACCGAGTAGGGTATGCCACTTGGGTTGAGTAAATCAAGGCCAACTCAAGTACAGTATATAGAAAAGTATATGAATAATAATAATATCATAATAATAATAACTAGAGAGGGTACAATTTCTGGGGAAATTGTAGGGTGTGCTTGCTTGCGTCGGTTGCACAGGGGTCCATTTTTGAATGACATTTTTACAACTGATATTTCTGTATATTTTATATAAAAATGCCTACTTATTATTTATAAAGATTACATAGATTTTAAAGATTTTTTTTTGCTGCTCATTTACAACTCAAAATACGAGTGAAGTGTAGACTAAAATAGATAGATGTCTTCTCATTTCCCCTGCAAGAGGCAGCCTCATAGCTGAATCAACGAATAGCACACCTGTGTAAATTGACCTAATCTCTATGACTTAAACGTCCTTTTAAGTTTTTCCCTTATCGTGATATTTTCAGGCATTTAGCCTACTCATTGCATTCATTCATAATAAAGAACCCCCTTTGAAGATTATTCTAAGACGTTACCGGAAGTAGAAGATGGAATCGCGATTTAAACAGTACCATCTGCTAACTGAAAATATGCCCCCCAAAACGTAAATAAGCTTGACATTTATTTAGTGGAAAATCGCTCATTCATAAAAAGCTCACTGGTAGCGATCATTGTCAGTAACAACGCAAAATGCGATATAGCCCTGTGTGGAGAAGCTGCCCCGGTAAATTGTACTACTACGGTACAGTACTAGACTACTGTACTGCTGTGTTCGTCTTGGTAGCGATTGCGTTGGTTGAATTGGATTTAACGTTCCGTTGTACGGTTTAGGCTGAAATTAATTATTTTCATGAACAGATTGACAAAGTTTAGGCTGTGGCAATGAAGTTCAGGTTAGTAGTTAGACTTTTGATTTAAGTAAGGGGAGTGCCGAACATGTTCTGTCGCCGTTTGAATTCTTAAACAGCTGTGTACAGTAGTTAGATGTTTTTGTAGTGTCTCGCGTAGGCTACAGCGTTGCAGTACGCTACACTGGTTTGAAACCACAGGTAATGATCATTTCACCCACAAATCGTTTACTTGTAATCTAATGTCATAATAAATCCTACAACGAAAATGTATTTGTGAGGAATGTTTATTTTAACGATTGAAAACAGATGCATCATAGACCACTGTAGTATGTGTTGCCCGGGCAACAGAGGCTAATGTCATGATGCTAATACTTCAGTGAAATAGTAGACTACTGTTTCCGAAAGTAGATGTACTTCCTTAATAATATCAGCTTATATTGTACATTACACATCACAATTGTGTGTCATATCACAAAGTAAAATTAGTAAATAGTTATCACCCTGGCCTCTTTGCTTGTGGCGTTTCTGCAGCTGCCTTGCAGTAAAGCAGTTAGCTTAGCTATCTCCCAGAAGTTAACGAGCTGCTAAACTAATAGTGATGGGTCGTTCGTGAACGATCCGGCTCTAAGAGCCGGCTCTTGAAGGTGAACGTCGGGAGCTGGCTCGCATATCTGAAGAGCCGACTCTATTTTTAATAGATTAATACAGCCTATAAAAATGAAATGATTATGAAATAATGAATTTTAATTGTATTTAAATAATTGACTAATTCAAAGAACAACAAAAAAATACTTGTAGGCTTAAAGGCGCACACGATCATCCTCACATTCTGTTCCTGTCAATCCTGCATGAGGGAGGGCCGAGCCAACTCACACACAGTCAGAGAGTAGTCAAAACTATGGAGGAGAGCTATGACAAATCAATGCATTTTTTAAGATATGTGGTTACGGTCGAGTATGATTTCATTTCATAATTGAATTAAAATTGTTTTCACACCCATCATAGTCAATTCATAGTTAAAACATGTATTTTTTAAAGAGCCGTTCGGGAGCCAAAAGAGCCGGCTCTTTTTGGTGAGCTGAGCCATACGAGCCGGCTCACCAAAAAGAGCCGGAATGCCCATCACTATAAACTAAAACCCAATTTATACTTAGGTCGCAGATACTTTTGAAAAGGTCGCCGACAGAAATGACATCTCGGTCGACACTTTTAACCGTCGCTTAGAAGTGTCGCCTACCAGGAGAAATTTCTATTGGCGCGGATGTCGTCACATAGTGAAAAATTAAAATTGTCAGTTTCTCCGATTGATCACCTAGGCTACAAAGCGTTAACAATGTAACCATGGCTATGAATGTAACGGTAAAATGATTCTGTTTACGTCACGCGAACCTTGAGCACAGGCGACTGTTTTCCAAAGCATAAATGCAGCAGCCTGAGCGACACTTTTTTTTTTTCGTCGGTGACCATTTCAAAAGTGTCCGCGACCGAAGTATAAATTAAGCTTAATGTTCTGCTAGAGGCAGTCACGCGAGTTTTCGTGACGTTAGTGACGTAAGGAGCGTCATTGACTGTGGCTAGCAAGTTAGCCACCGTTAGCTTCACTTTTCGCCACAAAAACTTAATTTCTACTTAAACCATGCAACGGAACGTAAATCCCAATAGAAGCAACTCAATCGCTACCAAGACGAAACTTTTGGCACCTAGGTTGTCTATGGAGGCCAAATATTGACTGAGTTTTAGGGGCGCGAAAATAAACAATAACTAAAAAAGGCTGTTCCTGCGAAACAGCAGTGAGAATGCTGAAAACCTGAATGGGGATAGCTGACCATGCTAAAAAAGCTGAAAATAGTGAAAATTTAGTAGAAAGTTATAAGCTGAAGCTTCAAAGCAACCGAAAGGTATTTTTGAAAGGGGCTGGAGCAGCATTCCAACAATGATTTGAAAGGATTTACCATTACTTTTAAAGGGAGTATAATTTGCACAAAAACCTTAATATTTTAAAAAGTATAAAAGTGAGAAATGAGAAAATACCCGCAAGCTGAAAGCTGAAATGAATTTCAAAAATGTGTGAGTCACACAAAAGAGGCAGTGTGGAAGCTGAACTGCATCATCTAACAAAGAGCTAAAATAGCCTACAATGCGGGAGAAGCTGAAAGCTGAACTGTTAAACAGAAGAAGTAGGCTAGCTAGTCGTAACAAGAATATTATCGTTTTAACAGCTGAAATTATAGTTGGGATAGTAATAGCAGTAGCAGATGTAGCCTACCATTGAGTGCGTTTACTCGGCTTGCTTAGTAGGATTCAATGTGTTGATGGAATGACATATACAGCAGTAGGGCCGATACAGGAAGACACGGCGACACTTTGTTGCAGAAGGATGATGGTGCAAGTTTTGTCCGTGGAGCATGTAATGTTCATGATTTATAACATGTGATATTAGAATTGTTAGACTATCTCCACATGTGATGTGTCTCAGTTTGTAAGGAGACATTGTTTTATTTCATCCACAAGAGGGCGTTTTAGTTTGGTTTGTGGTGAGGAAAGTAGATATGGCGGTGTTAGCATGAGACGCAAACTATTGTAACCGAGACATATATATTTACTAAAGTATATAAAAGCAATTTTACCGTGCCTGAGATTTATTGAAACATTACAGAGCATACAACGATTAATAAAAAAGAATCATGTAGACGCGTTTATTGAGTAATCGCATAACTAATTACACATGTAAACGGAGTAATCGTATTATTGGCATAAACCGACAATTGCTAGTAATCGGGTTTCTCATGGTAAACGCACCAATCACCTGTGTGAGAGACTGAGTGGTGCGTTTCTGTTGTTGCCATTTGCATTGGTCTCTATGGGGACTTTGTCTCGCTTTCGTGGGGCTCTGAACAAATGTGTACGTTTGTTGGATTCAACAGACAACTGTCTACGACCAGCACAAAATTAGCTATCTATTGATCCAAAAACGAAGCATGAAGAGCGAAAATTGTGGCAATGCTGGCAAACTAGAAATATTTTTTCAACGACATCCGAAGCTCCACTCCACTCTAAGCGTTTCAGTCTGCACTCTAGGCTTTCACGAACACACCCATGTAAATCTCAGAAACGGTTTGAAAAAGTCATGAAACATAATCAGTGATATTGAAAAAAGTTTAATAGATATCAAAAAGCTGAATGATTTAAAAATAGTTTAGGGTTTTGTCAACATTTTAAAGTTTAAATGGTGGCTCTAGCTGAAAGATTGAGGAAGAAGAAGGATTTGGAAGTTGAAGAAGTTTAAAGAAGTTTGAGAGGATTTGAAAGAAAACTCCATTGGAAACCCATGTTAAAAATATTATGAATATTGATTTATAATAATTCAAGCATAAGAGGTACAAAGCTGAAAAGTCATAGCACCCATGGCCTGAAACTGCTGATTTGTTTGATAGCTGAACGGTTTTAATAGCTGAAGATTTGAAGGCGCTGAAAGGTGCCACGGAAGAAATAGAAGAAAAATAATAAGTTGATTAAAGATTCAAAGAACAATACTTGGAATTCTGAAGCAGCATTAAAGAGACAATAAAGAGAAACAGGAAAACAATAGTGAGAATGCTTAACAGCATTCTCACAATAATAATAAATATATATGTGAGAGGACAAAGGTTGTGCCCTTGCCGAAGGCAAAGCACACCCAATAAACATTCTACCCAGGAGGAGAGCAGTGTCACTTACCACTGCAGGGCGAGACAGAGCCAGGGAATCCCAGAGGAAACCCTTTGGTAAAGAATAAGGCTCCTCACGAAAGATAGTCTTATCTTCCTCTATAGGACCATGGGAGGTCACATCCTCGCCTGGGGAGAGAAAACAACCGAGAAAAGTGAGCGGCAGGAGTGATGAAAGTAAAGGAAGGCAGACAAAGAGTAGGAGAGAGATGTTTTCACCCTTTTATCTCTGTCTCAACATCCTATTTAGCACTCCACAGCCCTAAACACGTATTGTGGATTAGGTTTGTTACATACTTAGTTTTGGGACAGGCTGTGTGTCCCAGAATCGATATGTGTGTTTGCTGGCCTCCTCCAGTGTCTTAGGGTGTCCCCCACCCAGGGAGAAGAGGTGCAGGGCCCTCTGGATCTCCTGTTGCTTCTCCTCTGGGAGAGCATCTAGCTGCAGGAGGTGGGAGAGAGACAAGACGCTGATGACCCCACAACCACTGGAACAGGCTCCATTTACATTGAGGGAGTGTTGTGTTGTAGGAACAATGGGCCTCATTCACCAAAATCTAAGTTATTTCTTAAATTTGTTCTTAAGAAAGTTCCTAAGAAAAGTCTACGTGTTATTCATGACGTGTTCCTAAACAGCAGAATTGTTCGCAGGTGTGGTCTTAGAATGATGAATCCCAATATGTCGTAAATTGAAAGCTTGTGCCCCATTGCTCCTATTTAGCATAGGTAAACACCCCGTTAATTCCCATAAAAGGGCATGAGATGGCATGGCCGTGTGCACACTCAGAGAAATGTCGAAAAGACGTTGTAAAGATGGTGGAAGCCTCGATTCCAAAAGAAAGAAAAACTTTAGTAATTATGAAGTGGAGGTACTGCTGCAAGAAGTTAGCGACAAATGACACATCATATTTAGCGTCAGCTGTGGATATAAATAAAACAGATGCATGGAATGCAATTACTTATGCAGTGAACGCTGTATCTGGAGAAGGGCACAGAACTTATGAAGTGAAAAATAAATGGTTTGATCTGAAATCTGAGGGAAAAAAAAACATTTCAAAAAATAGAAGACAGATGACTGTTACAAATATCCATGAGGACTGCTCTTGGTAGCCTAAAGCATCCCAACAGGTACTCGTCACTCTGCAAATAAATCGGTATGGTCACGGAAGATGTGTTCCCTCCTCAGGGCACGATCAGTAACATTTTGCAGCAGCAAAAAATACACCATTGTGTGGCGTAGTCCTAGTGTGCGGAATAGGCCTACTTTGGGCCTATAAATACCGTGATAAGTCACTTATTATTGGATGGCAAGGTTCCCCGTTAACATAATTGATGGGCAAAGCAAGGCTAGTTTATTTATATAGGCCTAGCACAATGCATACACAATGGCAATGGCACAAGTGCTTTACAAATGAGCAGAAGTGTAAGTGTAGTGTTTATTTATTAAAACAAACAAAAATTAAGTAATTAATTATGTGTAAATTAATTAAAATTATTAGTTGCAAAATTATAAAGGAGAGAAATATTCTATTTTAAATTAGAACGGGCGAAAACGATATAATTACTTATTTTGCGCAAACATGTCAGCTCTCAATTGTGTGTAAGAGTGCTCTTGGGTGTGCGTAAATTCTGTTCTTACCTAAGAACAAATCCCAAATTAAAAAACATTGGTGAATGCCAGATACTTCGTTAAAACTGCGTAAGTGGGGTTTAAGAACAGATTTGTTCTTAAGAACATTTGGTGAATGAGGCCCATTATTCTTAAAATATATGTATCCTCAAAGCATCTAAGCAGATTTTTACAGCACACAGACTGTAGATTACAGACTCACTGTAAACTGGCCTTCTACACACCATAGCAAAAGGGTCTCTCTCTCCATCAGGTCTCCAGGGGTCCTCTTTAACACTCTTCGGTTTCTTTTTTCTAGAAGTCTTGATGTCCTTGTCCTCGCCACGCTTCTCACTATGTGAAAACAATCAACAAGATGACAAACATTTCTATAGAATATATTGGTATAAAGAAACAAGTAAGGATAGAGAAAACATACAGAATGTTTGAGTCAGCCATGGTAAGCAGAGACTTACTAAAGAAAAACTCCAACTGTCTTCTGCATGACACTTGTGATTATTTGTGGGGGTCTTTATCTTGCAGTGAAAGGAGGCGAGGAGCCGCCTTTGCACCTACACACCCAAACCTACCACTCCCCACTCATAACGGAAAACAATGCTTACTACTTACTTCAACTGGCTCTGTAATGGGGAAATGCTGATCTGAGGTCCATTCATTTTATGTTTTTTTTTTTTTATGTTCTGTTTTTTTGGTGTGCTTTTGGTCCTTCATAAACATTGTTTTTAACTGTTTACTGTTTATGCACTAATCTTCATGACATGATAATCTTAATCAGAAGTTACCTATCACAAACCATTTGACATTACAGTATTAGGCTGTGCAAGCTTACCAGGCTGTGTCATCGTTTTGTAATGATGTGATAGCTAAATATAACATATTTGCATTTGTTAGTTGGTGTCATAATATTTCTTTTTGTCCTTTTGTAGTTTTAATTCAAAGGGTTAGTGTAATTCACACTAAAGTTATAGGTTTGGATTCTTACACAAGAAAGCATACAATTACAGAGGTTAAATATTCAATTTTACTTATCTAATCATTTACTCAGTCACCAATCTCCCAATCTGCAAATTCTCCTCCGATTGATATTCATAACACTTTACACTGGGACCCACAATTGTTCTGGATAATACAGTACATTACATTTGATTAATTAAGCTGATGCTGTATGCAAAGTGACATACAAATAGCGCATACAAATAGTGCATATAGAAAGTACAGCAGAAGATCAATGATCAGAAGTGCGTGGCTCTAACAGTATTTCGGTGGTTAGAGTCTAGGAATGGTCTGTATTTACCAGGCACAGTGCAACAACTCAACCACAGTGGAACAATAAAATATCCCCAAAATATTAAATAGTACAGAGTTAAAAGCAGCATCATATCTAGTGCAACATCATAAACAATTTTGTGGGTGAAGTCTGTTGCAAAACAGGATCTCATACAACATGCAGAAAAAGATCCATAAACAGACTGCACCTACAAAGATGTTTACGGCAACATTTGACATTAAGGTTACATTAACTACCATGTAGTTACACTTCAGTAGAGTTTAGCCGTTCTTAAGTTATTACTCAACTGAAACTTGGTATGGAGAAGCTTGGGCTTTCAGGGGTAAGTGGTGATAACATTGATGTAGTTTTATTGACACAACCTTCAACTGCCTCTTTACAACATCTATTTACCCCTTACACCCATCCCCTCTTCCCCCATATTATCCTAATTATCCTAAAAAAAGAAATTGCTATGGACGTACAATGTTTTTACTATATGTATTGTTATAAATTATCTGATGGTTAATGAAAGTTCATTAAACAGGGTTGCCTTGTTTATGATAATTTAAACCTTGTTTTAAGTCATAATCCCTAGTTTTAATTCTCACGCATGGTTAAATTAATTAATCCTAGTCTGGATTCTGACAAATCTTTGCCAAAGCATTATTGGGTGTGCTCAAGCCTTCGGCGAGCACAACCATTGTTCTCTCTCATATATATATATAAAGGTTCGTCTTGTTAGCGATTGCGTTGCTTGTATTGGGATTTACGTTCCGTTGCATGGTTTAGGAGCTTACAACGTTTTTGTGGCAAAGAGTGCCTTGTGTGCACAAAGGGACCTCAGTGCTAGTTTAACGTTACAACGTCACAACGTCAGCAATGACGCATAGATACGACGTGCATAGATGTGCTAGTAAAGCCTCGGTCACACCAAACAC
Organism: Osmerus mordax; assembly: GCF_038355195.1. Classification (NCBI taxonomy): domain Eukaryota; kingdom Metazoa; phylum Chordata; class Actinopteri; order Osmeriformes; family Osmeridae; genus Osmerus; species Osmerus mordax. Next base: position 554,107 of record NC_090059.1, on the reverse strand, counting down.
TGACATAAAATTACCGTACGGTAATTTAACGCAAACATCGCAATCAATATGGGCAAAAAACGCAATCAATCTTCCGCATCTTCATAACCAGTATTGCAAAGATGGAGGAGATCCTCGTTTTGCTAGTGTCTAGCCACCCTTGTTTATATGACACTACCTCGGACGTTTACCGAGAACTAAATGTAAAAAATGCGGCGTGGAAAAGCGTAGCCATGCAAGCAAAGATGCCAGGTTTGTAGAGTTAATTTAATATTAACTTAATATTTCTTAACCAATCGGATCTAGGATGTGTCCCGCTCGAATATTTAGCCAAACTTTGATCTGGTAGGCTAGGCCTACTACAAATATTTAATGAGCTGTCAAATCTATTTTGGCGATCCCATAAACACATAGCTGAAAGCTACATATTAGCACTTCGTCGGTGGTACATCAACTTCCGTTTCTGATACCGTACGGAAAAGCACTGCGCAAGTTGGAAAATTTCAACTCATGCGGCACACTTGCCGTATCGCAACCAAATCTGTCCGAGTACGGTAGATTAGACGCAGCGGTGCGGATTGCTTTCTATTGAAATGAATGGACTTCCGCGGGGGGGGGGGGGGGGGGGGGGGCTGTTGATAAATCTTGCCTAGGACGCCAAATGTGCTAGGACCGGTACTGGGTGTCAAACTCATTTAAGGGGCCACATACTGCCCACTAACCATACATAAAAACAATATTTCTCGATGTTTAAATCATTGGTGAAGGTTTTTTAATGATAAACCCTATTTTAAGGTCTTTCTACAATAAACTAGAAACATAAAGACCGAAAACTCAGACATCAGCCCACTGTGTATCTGCCTGGGCTCTCCTCTGCTGATTCCCAAGGGCAGAATAGCGCATTTACGCAATTTTTGAAGCAATTACTGGATCGATAAAAATAAAAAATAAACGTTTGTACTCATAAACCTCCATAGTCTTAAAAGACATTCGGATTCGGAATAGCAGTCACTTTTATAGAAATGCAATTTATGTCTTTCTGTAATTTTCAAACTTAGCAAAAACATCTGATGGCCGAGCTGGACCCCCTGTCAATTCCCTGGCCTAAATACGTCCAGTGCAAACATTTATCATATTCTCATGTAGGCCTATAAGTTAGTGCATGTAAACCAGCAGATACTATTTTAAAAGAAATTCCTGCATTAAAATAATGCATGAAGACAGTTTGTATGATTTGAAATGGTCATTTAATTTAATTATGGCGGCAAACAATTACACTGCACTTAACTGTAAGTAAAGTACTAAAAAGTTTAAATAACAAAACCTGTAATTATTACTTGTGGACGAATATCATTCACGTCTTACTAAACCTATAGTCACTCGAAAGTGAACGAGGTAAACAAATCCTTTCCGTTTCCTCTTCTGAGCCTATGCAGGTCACGTGACAAATGATCCAAAGACTCGTACCCGGCAGATGAACGAATCGTTCACCTCCCAACCGTGTCTTCGGATCAATGTTTCGTTCTTCTGACAACCGAGTCAACAAAACCAAAGACTTATAAGTTATGCTATTCTGTAAACTTGTTCAACCATTTATTAAACACATCCTGGATAAAATAAAAATGAAATCACATTTCTAGTAATAAAAAATAAAAAGGTAATAGTCAGCAAAACAATTGACTTTTTAACCTCAAACATGACGTGCTCTCTCCCTGCTGACAGCCATCTCTGCACAACTCTGTCTGGCTGAAACTGTGAAACCTCTGGTCCCTCAATGCTAATATATAAAAGCTTCCATAGCATTTCATCAGTACGATACTGAGTACCCAAGTCGACACCATTCTTCTGCCGCAGTTCAATAGCCCGGGGGAACGAGGCAAACGGTTGGTCCGTCCTAATGACGTGATATGCCGTTGTTATAAGTCGTGCAATAACACGATGGGCTACTGCATTTAAATTCCTGACCAGCATTGTCAACGGCCCGGAAGATGGATTGTCATCCAGCCGCTTAGCTGTCACGCAAAGCAGGTGCTGTCTGCTATTAGCATTGCTGATCAGGGATTGTTTTCGAATTTGTCGGTGCCTGTGTAAAAAGATCCACTTCTGTCTGCTTTAGACGGGAACATACGACAGACGACAGTGCATCTTAGTTCCATAAAAAAGTTGCTTCCGTTTGAGCTTGTAGCTCTCCTTGGCTGCCATCTTCACTTTATTGTCTCGCGCCAGTTGCTAAAAAATGTATCGAAATTAGAGAATTACAATATGACAACCACTCGTCACTCACTACTCAACTTTTGATTTGCCAACTGTGCGCCCCACGAGCCGCAAAGTTATTTATGCATTTAGCAGATAGCAAAACATATGAAGGATGTAAACTTTTACAATGCAATTTTTTTTTCAATCAATAATTTGCAGTGGCCCGATCGGGATAGTGAGTTGCTAGTTTAACTGTCCCAACGTTACTTTTTACTGGCCCCGGGCCAGTACACCGATCGTACATTTAAAGATCCTGTAAAGTAAATTTCATGATTTGCTTCTCAGTACATTATATACGTGTGAAATGAGTTCCTGAAAGCATGTGCAAAGCGCTAAAACTTTGTCGCACTGAAATGTGGAGTTAGACCGTAGAACAGTTTCTCTTCCGTTTTCAGATCAGGTTTTGATGGGTGGGGCCAAAAAGTTACCCATCTACGTCATTTCGACCCATCTACGTCAGATCACTGAATGGCTCCTTCTGCTGTACTGTTATTGTATCCTACATCAGCTAGCTAGCCAGCTTCAGGATGTCTCCCTCCACCCGCAACTGCATCTTCCCTGGATGCAAAAACTTCAGCTGCGCTGCAACGCGCGGCTTCTCTTGCAGCGCGGAGCTGTACCGAGCATCGCCCTCCCGGCTGTTCCTCCTCCGGTAGCACCTGGACCATCCACCGCCGCCAGCAGTTCATCACTCAGTTCTGTGTGCTTGTTATAATTATACTAGATAACTTTCCAGAGGTATCTCTGCTATGAGTTAGTGCAAACCGCTAACTTGATATTAGGCTACTCGGTGTAGAATTATGGTATTTTGGTGAAATGGTAGCTAATGTGCTAGAAGTAGCCTAGTTGGAGAGCTCACTGTCTGCTGTCTCTGGTGTCAATTTTTACTGTTACAGCTCAGGGGAACATTTCATTTCTATGCATCTGTATGTTTCACTCATTGAACAAATAAATTCTAATTCTATACGGTTTTGTTCGGCTTGACGTAGCGTCCATTATCTGGGTCGTAGGTAGGCAGCAAGGGGCGGAGCTTCCGCTCCTTCAGGCGACACGCCCCCCCAGTCTCAAGCAGAGAAGATTGCTGATTTTCACGATTTCAAAGCCTAATTTAACATACTTGTCTGTGTTTTTTCCATTCAAATTTGGATGGGTAGTTAATAACACATTATTCTGTGGTGTGGTGAACTCGTTTTCAATTCCACTTTACAGGATCTTTAAGTGTACGGGGCCAGTACACCGATCGTACACTTAAGTGTTTCTACCTTTTCTTATTACGCATCTTCTTCCACCATTGGAGTCTATGGAAGCCCCTAGAAATTTGGCACACTCATTAAGGACAGTCCCCTCTTTATTTTCACCAAGTTTCATGTCTCCCATTGGAGCACCCTAGCGCTAGCCTGGCTCTGCCCTCCTACGTACTTCCGCTCAATTTAGATTTTGCTTCTGTACTAGGTCTGGCCATTCGGTACGCAAGTCAGATTTTTCAGGTTGATTTTCAACCGTCCAATCAGCGAAGAGAGGAAGTGGCTAAGACCGATGACATTGATGTCGTGCGCCAGTTTGTGTTGTAGTTCCGTAATGGCGGCGGAGAAAGATGCGAGCGAAGCCATTCGGTCCGTTGTGGCAACACTGCCGAATATCTATAAACTAAAGCCGGAGCAAGAACAAGTTTTGCTGAGTTTTGTTGGTGAACATGATGTTGTGGCTCTCCTCCCCACGGGGTTCTGGAAAAGTTTGATTTTCAAGCTACGGCAGCTATGTTACAGTAGTGGTGAAGGAATTGGCTAAAGCGAACGCTGGCGATTGGTTATGGCAGATCAGAGTGGCTCTGGGCAGATCCAATAGTTTTAAACTTCAACAAAGTACCCGCCTACAAGGAAGTCAACGCTTGTCAATAGAGCGAGGCCAGACTCTCTGTACAAATGAAATGTACGAGAGTCTGGTTAGGACCAGGCTACCCTAGCGCCACCAATGGGTCAAAGTTGGATATGTGTTTACACGCGTACCGTTTGAACCGTATGGCAGATTTTCAAAAATGAAGTACTGTTGGATTCCCTATATCAAGTCAACGTTATTGTCGAGCCTGGTTAGAATAGCTTGTTTTAAGGGGTTCAACTTGTTTCAAAGGGGGTTCTTAATGAATGAGTAGGCTAAATGCTTGAAAATATCACTAGAAGCGAAAAACTTAAGGTGACGTTTAATCTTCATAAATAATAACTAGGCATTTTTATATAAAATATACAGAAATATCAGTTGTAAAATTACAGTTAATAAACGGACCCATCTGCAACCGACGCAAGCAAGCACACCCTACAATTTCCCCAGAAGTTGTACCATCTCTAGTTTTGTATTTTTAGGTGGAAAAATCCTGACTCTTAATCCATAGTGGTAAAAAACATTTGAATAAATTACATTTAGTCATTTACATTTAGTCATTTTAGCAGACGCTCTTATCCAGAGCGTCAATCAGTACCTTTTAGAGGCACTGTTTAATATATAATGCTGTGCTTGTGGTATTGTACTAATATCATAATTTCATTCAGAGTTGTAGTTGCATCGTGTTTGAGATGTTTTGTTGCACTGTGGTTAGTTGCTATTCCTAGGCACGAGGAATACATCTGTAAAATAGATCAAACATAACTGTAACACATCTTGTTAACAGCACAGCCAGGTTAGCTTGACATGCAATGCTGGCATGTGTTAATAAAAAAAAATATTAGTAAAACAATTTGGGGACATAAATGCTTGAAAAGTTTAGAAGTACATGCCTTAAAAGTTAACTGGAATACGTCAGGAAAAGAGTATAGAAGCCCATGGAACAGATACAACTGTACCGGCGTATATACTGTAGATACAGGATTTTTGTCTTCAAATGTAATGGAGAATAACTCTAACCCCACAATATATACTTTGGAGAAAGAAAATCTGAATGATGGTGGACTTGTTTGGGGAAAAAATTAAACAAAAAAGGTCTAACCCTAACACAATTTCTTAAATATAGTAGTAATTAACTAATCTTAACATATCAGTACTAAAGTCTATAGTTTGGATTACTGAAAAGGCCATTTAAATTAGCATTATCATAATTGTTTATTTAATAATCTTGTTCGGATGGGTTAGGGCTAGAAAACAGAAAATCCAAACAGATGAAAACAGAAAATACTGCATTTGGTGAAAAGGACAGTATTACAATCAAACAATGTGGCATCTCTTCTAAATGTGTATACTCTATATACCATTACAAAGTAATCCTGTCTCCTGTATTGAGATTGTTCATCGCAATACTATATGTTGCACAAGGTAGATTTGTCTTTGTTTCGATCTTCCGAGCGTGTCTGTGCTGTCACACAAGGAGGTCTGATTGACTGAATGTCTTTTGCTTTCCACCATGTGACAAAAATTGTGTTATTGTACAAATAATGGAGTTCCCTCAAACACATTTGAACAGAATTAAATGGTAGAAAGATTTAGGATTTAGGGCCATATCCACCAGCTATCCAAATCCACCAGCCATAATGCTGGAGATTGTGTCAGGGGCTTCTCTCTCAATTAGAAAGAACCCAACTGTACAAGTGTAAAGTCATATTCAGCAGAGGCAGACATGTTTCTTGAATCTGAAATTGATTAAAATAGCTGAGGTGTACCATGAGCCACCATCATCCTTTTCAACAGGTCTCCATTCAGATATGGTTCACAATATGAAAATGATTGAGAAGAGATCAATTGAGATTTTCAGTCTGGTTCTTGGCTCCGAAGTGCTTTGCTGTGAAGAAAACTAAAACTATGAAGAACTACTGGCAGCACGGGGCATGGTTGAGATTTGCCTGTGATAAATGGTCACCGAGAGGTGATGCATCACCTTCTCAGTATTTTTTGAAAGTGCCTGCCTTTTTCCAAACCGTTTCCGATGACAACTTTCAAAATGGATTTGCATAAAAAACCATCTGATAAGTCAGGTTACATGAAACTAGTCTACCGACAAAATAAAACAAAACAACAAAAAACTGACAATTCTACCACAGTACAAAAACTTTGTATGTACTAGGTTATTTTACAAAAGTAAGCTAACACCAACATTTTTACTGTAACAAAAAATATAGCTTCTAATCAAATTATAAACTTAATTTTCAATCTTAAAAATAGACAAAAAACCCTGGGCTCACATAACTTCAGCACAGCATAGGACATATTGTAGTGTATATTAAGTAATTATATAATTCTGTTTATATATAATAAAAAAGCTTGAACCCTGGTTTCTATTGGTAACTATTACTGCCATTACCTAAACATACAATGTAGTGCATATGTAGCCTTAACAACTCAAAAATGTATATAAATATGGATAGTTTACACTCAGTGAATAACAGATAGCAATCTTTCAAGAACCTGATGTTTGATCATTGTTGATTGACCTGTAACTTGTATAACAGAGTATCATTAAAATAGTCCTTAGTCCTATTGTAATATCATCAGATAAAATTTATTTTGAAAGTTTGTATTACGAGCAAAAGGCATTCTTCATATTGACAAACCAGACATCTTTTTACATGCATGGTAACATGAAATGCATACTGGGATAGATGAGGTGCACATGCAACAGGCCCATTCACCCAGGATACTTTTAGGAGAATGGTTTGGTTTCAAGACTTCAAGAAAATCAGTCAAGCAGTCTGACACAAGGACAGTATTAATACTTCAAATTATTGCATAAAGAACACTAGATACAGTACATAGGTAAGTGCTAAAATGAGCCACAATCATGCTCTCTAAGATCTATTCTGAGGTGTCAAAATTTGTTTGAATCAAACTATCCCTACTTTAATGGGATATATGAATCCTGGAACGTAACTTTCCTAGAATTTAGGAGAAAAAAAATCATGAAGAATCAGGCAACCATATGTGACTTGCTCTGGTGAAAAAGGTGCCGTTGTCAGCATTCCGTTTTGTTTTTTTACGGTTTCCCTTTTCTTGCATATTACAAAAGTTTAATGTTCGGTTCAGTTGTAAATCACTCAACATAATAAACAACATGTTTAGGATCACTAAATACTCATAATTTGTTCTTGTTTACTTAAGCTTCCAGTTGAGGTCTGGGCGCATCATGCATGATGTAGCTTTGATTTGTATCACAGTGCAGACGGTTTTCCCTAGGCTACTTTTAGCGCAAAAAGGGGGTCAATGGTCCCTTAATGATCGGTAGATCATAGCTTCTTGCACGCAACCAAGGCAAGGTCGGAAACTGAAGTGGCCTTGGTCAATCTGTCCCTCAAGTTCCCTTCAACGTATAGTCTACTCAAGTCAAGATACCGTCAACATTCCAAGCATTCCAATGCTTACACAGTTCTTTCACCACATCAATAATAGGCCTACATTTCCTTTAGCTTTCTAATATGTTGTAGAATACTCATAGACTCATTTATTGTAACTCACTTGACTCATTTATACTAGGGCTGAACGATTTCGTAAAATAAGCAAATTGCGATTATTTTGACTAATATTGCAATTGCAATTTAATATGCGATTATTACATGATTTATTATTCATAAATATAGATAGGCTATATTGCCTACTACTGATCTCCGGTCTGCAACATAACACACAAAGTTCAGAAAAATTAAGGAAAACATACTGCCTGTAGCCTACCTCATCAAAAATATGTTGGTACATCAAAGCTAAACGTAATAACATGTGGGTTGCACTTTCTTAACTAAGCTAGCTAGCTACCGTTTTGGGGACTGTCAGAAATATTTAGAACTCACGCATCTAAAGGTTAAATCTTAAAAGAAAAAGAAACACTGTCTGAACATTTCTGGTCCAGTCAGTAGCTTAACAGAAACATAATGGCACTGACAGCCATAGTGATCCTACTGTATGTGTATCACCGAGGGGCATCATATATTTTGTGATGAACGCTGTTATTGCTTGAGTAATTTCATACATGAATATGGAGTTAGGCTTTGAAACATTTTGATCAGTGATCCTGTCGGGGGTTATTAGGCTTATTTGACACACTGGTGTTCAGCATTTTAGCAATGCATCTTACATGGCTTTGTGTTGTTTTTTAAGACCAAATTAGGTGTTGCCCGGTGATGTAGCAACGTTAGGCAGGCAGGTTTTGCACAATACTTGACACTGCGCAGCATCTTTTTGAAGTCAAAATTGGCAAAGTGTCAGGTTCTGTCGAGCCTGAGGCCATCGTACAGGTCAAGGTAAATGTTTGTTGTGTATGCAATTAACAAAACATAGGCTACTTCGTTTTACCATTACAATTATTGTTGCCGCCAATGTCATAACATACGAATTGCACTTACCTGTCTACACACAAATGGCTATGTAGTGAACTTCATAGAATTCAATAAAATTGTTGAAAAATCCTTTTGCATAGTCTATACATATTTAGTTATAAATATAAATCTTATTTAGGTTATAACCGTCTGAATTACATATTTGTGCAAGGGAGTCCTTGCAACATAGAAAAGCGAATTGCAGCCTTGAAAATTGCCAGCAGCAATTGAAAAGAAACAGGAGGAAAATAGCTTTAAACTACCTATTCCTGATGTGATTTTGAAAATAAAAAAACACTGGGTGATAAAACATATCTAGTGTAAGTTAAGAAAGCAGGACCCTGGAATTTGATCGAGTGTGAAGATATAATTTTCTTCTTTTCAATGCAGTGAAATGACCGGAGCTTTTGGGGGGGATTTCTCTACTAGAACATTCCAGGTTTATTAACATTCAGATACGCAAATCTTCAACTATTTTCTGATTTCAATGTCTGACACAATTCGAAGTCTTACAATCTGCACTTACAATCTATAAAAAACTGAGAAATGACCTTGGCTGACAATGGCCCCTTTTCACCAGTGTGTCACATATTAGTAAAATTTTGAATTTCTCACAACAGTCTGACACAATCAGGGTGTACACATTAAGTATTTTTGGCTGGTAATTTAGATGGTGACTTCTCAGCAGTGGGGCTCTTGGTGGGGCTGCTGTGGCAGGGAGTGACCTTGATGTGAATGAAGAGAGAGCTGGGGGACAGGCTGGAGCCATCAACCTTCCTCAGGGGAACATGTCGGTAACCTGGGAGTGCAGGGAAGGACAGCTCTTTAACATTCCTCTACAAGGTTGATGAACAAAATATGTTAACTAGGTTTGCATATTGCATAACACAAGAATGAAATTAAATGTGACCACTACAATGTCCACAGATTGTACATACACACCTGTGCGCATGCTGGAAAAGGGCAGGCTAAACTGCCCCAGGAAGTCGTTTCTGGAAGTGTAGTCATGGTCTTCTACCAGAAAGCGTACCAATGTGAGTTCAGGCACGTGAAGAGTGAAGTTGAAAGTACAGTCCCACCGAGGGTTAAACCCTGCAACACAGAGATTTCTTTTCTTTTCAACAACACTGTGTTCCTTCCATATTGTACCACTATGAAAAGTATCTTTAGCAAACTTTGTGTAATAAAATTGCAGGGATGAAAAATTATTGTTTTGTTATTCAAGGGATTCACAACAACCCATATATAAATTAAAGATGTGCTATTAATGCAGAATATTTATTTTTCTTTAATAGATCAGAAGAAAAACCTGGGGACAAATGTACAAAGGCGCGTGTGCAAGAAAATGGGTGCAGAAACGTGTACGGGAGTTTCAGATTTATGAAAATGTGGTTTGAGAATCTGTGCACTTGGGCCACAAATGAGTATTGCCAAATGTGATATATTTGGGGGCCAAGCAGCAAAGCCACGTATTGTGTTTCTACCTTTTCTTATTATTGCGGACAAAGCAGCAAAGCTGCGAAGGCACCAATTGTTTTTATTAATAGTATTATTGGTGGCCAAACAGCGAAGCCTCGGAGCCACTTAAGTGTTTCTACCTTTTCTTATTATTATTACGCATCTTCTTCCGCCATTGGAGTGTATGGGAGTCTATGGCAGCCCCTAGAAATTTGGCACACTCATTAAGGACAGTCCCCTCTTTATTTTTACCAAGTTTCATGTCTCCCATTGGAGCACCCTAGCGCCACCAACGGGTCAAAGTTGGACACGAGTAACTTTTGAACCGTACGGCAGATTTTCAAAAATGAAGTACCGTTGGATTCCCTATATCAAGATGAGTTCAACACACACTGACTTCTATTTCCGATTATATTGATTTTCCGCCATTTTGAATTTGAAGGAAAAACTTTTTTCCGCTACTCCTCCCAGGGGTGCAGATGGAATTTTTGAACTGGGGGGGACCAAGCTGTCAGCAAATGATTCCAACTCAATTAGTTATTTTGTGTAATATATATGTATATATACTGAAGCTGCAATAAACATTAGTATGTCAATCATGCACCAAAACATCATGCCCTGCAAATGTTTTATTTAAACATTTGCTGATCTCAGCAGTAATCATTTGTAAATGATTACAAATATAACAATGTGTATGAAAACGGAAGTATAAACACAGATTTACATAAATAAAAATAAGTATAGCCTACATAGCATGAAATGTGAAATGAAATTTACACTTTAAATTAAATATTCGGAATTCCCTCTGCAAGTATGACTTTTCATTGTAAATTTTTTCCAATAATAAACTAAATTGATGGTAAAAAAATAAACTAGGTGAGTATCTCTTAAAAATGTCTTCAATGGTGAACCCATCTGGGCCAGGGGCTTTGTTGTTAGGGAATTGAGAAATAGCTGTTAGGATCTCCTCCAACGTTATAACGGCATCCATTGCCTTAGCTGCTTCGTCTAGTGAAGGGAGCTGGCTATTCTCTAAAATAGCCAGCATATTCTCATTATCTGTGGATCCGTGGATTTGACTTTAGACTGGTACAGGGCCCCCGTTCGTCGTAAGGGTTGAAGCTAAGTTAATCAATTGTCCCTTTAGCCCGTTAACATTAGCGAGATGAGTGAGAACAGCAAATATCGGTTCGTCAATGGCTGATCCGCATCCAAATCATGTGGTTAATTTCAATCAGGCTAAACTTTAGTGGTGTCGTTCGTGAACGATCCGTTCATTTTGAACGAATCCTTACAAGGACTCGGGAGTAACGAGTCCTCTCAAAGAGTGATTTGTTCATTTTCTCGTGGCCGCGCATCGGGACTGTTGCATAGGCTCTTCCAAGTAAATATAAATGATTCGTTCATTTCCCGACTCGGTCTTCGGGTCTGAGTATTTGGATCATTTTTCACGTGACCTGCATAGGCTCTGTAGTGGTAGCTAGAGGAAACGCTAGAGGGAACGATTCGTTCATTTCCCGACTCGGTCTTTCTATGAGTCTTTGGATCATTTTTCACGTGACCTGCATAGGCTCTGTAGTGGTAGCTAGAGGAAACAAATGATTCGTTCATTTCCCGACTCGGTCTTTCTACGAGTCTTTGGATCATTTTTCACGTGACCTGCATAGGCTCTGTACTGGAGGAAACGAACGATTTGTTCATTTCCCGACTCGGTCTTTCTACGAGTCTTTGGATCCTTTTTTCACGTGACCCGCATTGTATTTTTTAATAGAGGAAACAGTTTCCTCATTCCCTTTCGCGTGGCCGCTGTTTTAGTAAGGCGTGAATGATATTCGCTCCAGTCATCATACAGACTGGTTTTGTTATTTTCACTTTACATTTACACTTAAAGTTTAGTGCAGTGTAATTGTTTGCCGTGATAATTAAATGCTAGTGTGATAATAAATGACCAAATCATACAAACTGTCATGATACATTATTTTAATGCAGGAATTTCTTTTAAAATAGTATCTGCTGGTGCACATGTCATGCATGAGAATATGATACGTGTTTGCAGTGGACGGATAGCCCCCCCCCCCCCGTTGAAATGAACGAATGACTTGAAAAAAGATTCGTTCATTTTACTAAACTAGATTCAAAGAACCGAATCAGTAAAATGATCCGAACTTCCCATCACTACTAAACTAATCAGGGAAATTGCACATGCACGTCCTACTTCAAAAGGCAGGAAAGGTCGATCACCAAAACCGTGATTTTCTAACGGTATGATGGCGGAAAAGACGAAAGAGAGAGCGGTGATAGGCTATTCTCGCCATCCGAGAAAACTATTATAATGAGTCTCTACGAAGACAATAAGCACATGGCTAAGTCAAACACCGCCACCGCTGCCAGAGCAAGACAAGCAGCTTGGCAAAAAAATTGCAGATAAGCTAAATGCGAATGTTTTGGGGAAATGTATAGGCTCATTTTAAGTGCCTCATTACCCCAATCAATCAGATCACATTTCTTTAAATGTGCCTGCTGGCAGTAGGCTTAATGGAAATTAATAATCGAATGAAATCTTGCTAGCGAAAATAATGATCTCAACTCTTTCAGAATAAGTAGGCTAGATAAAAACAAGGCCAAAGAGTATCTAATTGATACGAATTCATAGACAATTATGAGGATATACTGCGCTTATATCATGTAGGCCTACTATATATGTGCATTTAGGCCTATGTGTAAATCCCTCTTTGATTTCATTGACTGGGACATGGCCAGGGAATATGATGAATTGATTCATCAGCTGGTTAAGCGCCAAGTACACTTTTCTTACAGCAACGCATGCTGCGGCTTTGCCAATGTTTTCTGCATCGCCTATACTATATAAAAATGTAGCCTGTACCTGACGCAAAAAACCTCAAGGCTATGCAGAGTCTGAAGCACAGTTAAAGTTTCAAGTAGCTTTATTGTCAATTTCTTCACGTCAAGACATTAAAAGGAATTGATATGACGTTTCCCACTCCCACTCTCCCACCTTGAAACATAAAAAGCACAGGCACAACAGATAAGACAAGACATTTCCTAAAACATTGCGTTACATATTCATATACAGCAGCATAAGCTCATAATAAAGCATAAAGCTTGCTGCAGTGTGTGATATTTGCAATGTACGGCCCGAGAAGGTCTTGCAAATAAATGAGTCCTTGTCGGCTGAATCGATATTGCTCAAACAAGAACTCATCCGTGTGAAATAAAGGATCTTGGCAATCGCGAAGAACTCTATTGGTATGGAAAGCTAATCGAACTAAAATATAGCTCCTTGGTCAACTGGGTCTCTCAAAAAGGGAGCTGCCATGTTATTTTCCGGGGGTGTGGCAAGCTTATCTAGCTACACTTACGTTAGCCTGCTCTGGAGCAGGTTAGTGCTAATTGATATGTTACTATGGTGATTTATCGAAAGTTGCTTCCACGAACCAAAAAGAGGGGCGTTTTTTATCTTAGCCTGAAAATTAGGCCGCTAAACCGCTTAGCGAGGATAGAGTCGTTGACGTCACCAGTGTCATTCTCAGTGATAAAGTGAGAAATAGGTTCTTGAAGGTGGTTAGAAAACTGTTCATCTGCTAGAAGTGTGGGGTCAAAGCGCCACTGACTGCGTCCAGCTCTATCTACCCCTATTTTAAGTATCATGGACAATGGCGCATGATCTGATATAACAATAGGTTGGTATTGTAAGGCTGGGTGTCAAACCTGCCCCCACCTCCCATATGCTAAAGTCTGGAGTTTCTGGACGGTCTCAACTTGATGGCCCTCACACCCCATTCAAGATGTGGTCTGATTGGTTGTCCTTGTGTATAAAGGGAATTGTAATGCATTGTTCTGTGGATTCTTCATCTCCTGAGACCTTCGCCTCAGTTTTCCCTTGTCCTACTGTCCTACTCTTGCTTTCTCTCTGATTTACAATGATCATGGTAGAGTAGGTAAGATTTAAAGCTTTCATTTTGTAACATGTTTGCCTTGTAATTGATTTCACTCATTTGCAATGTTATTAAATGTGTATTTCATTTAACCGTACGTTGACCATTCTTGCTCTGATTTAACCCATATAATCAAATAACTGGAATTATATTTGTATTGGCATTATTTGGTTCATGCTAATACACTGTTCAGTTTCCTATCTTCCTTTAAACCATAGGGGAATTTGTTTTGGTTGTTTGGACAATATTTAACCCCCTACAGTTTGTTACAGTTTCGACAGTTGATAACAGTTTTGAGTCCAGTAAAAAATAATCAATACGGGAGTATGACTTATGCACCGGAGAGAAGAAGGAATAGTCCATCACTGTTGGATGTTTAAGCCTCCATATATCAACTAGGTTGAGGTTGTCAGCTAAAGTGTTTAGGCGAACACAGGAGTTGATTTTTGAAGGGATTTGGAAAACTGTTTATCCAGAAGAGGGTCTAGCACGCAGTTAAAGTCGCCCCCTAGTATAATATTAGTACTGGAAATGTCTGGAATCAAATTAAAAACCTTCTGAAAGAAGTCTGGGTTGTCAAAATTAGGTGCATAAAGGTTGACGAATGTTACTGGAACAGAGTTTAGGGTTCCAGTCACTACTAGAAACCTACCATTGGGATCATTAATTGTAGAAGATTTGATGAAAGGGACATTCTTTCTAATTAGGATTGCCACCCCCCTAGCTTTAGTAGTGAAATTCACTTCATACTGTTGGTCTACCCAACTGACCTTAAGTTTAGCTTTGGCGGTATGTTTAATGTGTGTTTCCTGCAGAAACATTATATCAGCAGACAAGGATTTCAGATATGCAAATACTTTAGCACATTTCATAACATGACCAAGACCCCTCACATTCCAACTGACAAACTTATAGCCACTTCCATGCACTTGAGTTGTAGAAGTGTCATCTGTTATCATCTAGCTTTGTAAGGCAAAGTAAGTATACATTGTCAAGAGAACATCTAAAGATATACCGTTAGGTCCATAAGTATTTGGACATTGACACAATTTTCATCATTTTGGCTCTGTATACCACCACAATGGATTTGAAATGAAACAATCAAGATGTGCTTTAAGTGCAGACTTTCAGCTTTAATTTCAGGGTATTTACATCCAAATCAGGTGAACGGTGTAGGAATTACAATACATTTTATATGTGGCCCCCCCCTTTTTAAGGGACCAAAAATAATTGGACAATTGGCTGCTCAGCTGTTCCATGGCCAGGTGTATGTTATTCTCTCATAAAGGGAGTTCGTTATTTCATTGACAAGGAGCAGATAAAAGGTCTAGAGTTCATTTCAAGTATGGTATTTGTGTTTGGAATCTGTTGCTGTCAACTCTCAATATGAAGTCCAAAGTGCTGTCACCATCAGTGAAGCAAGCCATCGTTAGGCTGAAAAATCTAAACAAACCTATCAGAGAGATAGCAAAAACATTAGGTGTGGCCAAATCAACTGTTTGGTACATTCTTAAAAAGAAAGAACGCACTGGTGAGCTCAGCAACACCAAAAGACCCGGAAGACCACGGAAAACAACTGTGGTGGATGACAGAAGAATTCTTTCCCTGGTGAAGAAAAACCCCTTCACAACAGTTGGCCAGATCAAGAACACTCTCCAGGAGGTAGGCGTATCTGTGTCAAAGTCAACAATTAAGAGAAGACTTCACCAGAGTAAATACAGAGGGTTCACCATAAGATGTAAACCATTGGTGAGTCTCAAAAACAGGAAGACCAGATTAGAGTTTGCCAAAAAACATCTAAAAGAGCCTGTACAGTTCTGGAACAACATCCTATGGACAGATGAGACCAAGATCAACTTGTACCAGAATGATGGGAAGAGAAGAGTATGGAGAAGGGAAGTAACTGCTCATGATCCAAAGCATACCACCTCATCAGTGAAGCATGGTGGAGGTAGTGTTATGGCGTGGGCATGTATGGCTTCCAATGGAACTGGTTCCCTTGTATTTATCGATGATGTGACTGCTGACAAAAGCAGTAGGATGAATTCTGAAGTGTTTCGGGCAATATTATCTGCTCAGATTCAGCCAAATGCTTCAGAACTCATAGGACGGCGCTTCACAGTGCAGATGGACAATGACCCGAAGCATACTGCGAAAGCAACCAAAGAGTTTTTTAAGGCAAAGCAGTGGAATGTTCTGCAATGGCCAAGTCAATCACCTGACCTAAATCCAATTGAGCATGCATTTCACTTGCTAAAGACAAAACTGAAGGGAAAATGCCCCAAGAACAAGCAGGAACTGAAGACAGTTGCAGTAGAGGCCTGGCAGAGCATCACCAGGGACGAAACCCAGCGTCTGGTGATGTCTATGGCTTCCAGACTTCAGGCTGTCATTGACTGCAAAGGATTTGCAACCAAGTATTAAAAGTGACAATTAGATTTATGATCATGTTAGTTTGTCCAATTATTTTTGGTCCCTTAAAAAGGGGGGGGGCACATATAAAATGTGTTGTAATTCCTAAACCGTTCACCTGATTTGGATGTAAATACCCTGAAATTAAAGCTGAAAGTCTGCACTTAAAGCACATCTTGATTGTTTCATTTCAAATCTATTGTGGTGGTATACAGAGCCAAAATGCTGAAAATGGTGTCAATGTCCAAATACTTATGGACCTAACTGTATATATCAGCTGGCAAAGAAAATGAAACCCATAACCAATCCACCACCCTATTCCCCCCCAAAGCCTGGAGACTACAACAGAGGTAGCTCCCGCTGCTGCACGGCATCTCTTGGGTTCTCATGTCTCGAACTCGCAACCCACCAGGCTATAAGACTGCCCCTTCCTATTTGATAATGGTAACAACGAAACAGTAATGTTACAATAAACAGCTTGTTAACACACAGCACAATGTAGACGCTACCCCTCCAGACAAAGTTACGGCAAAGCCGAAGGCAATTAGCCTGGCTCTGCCCTCCTACGTACTTCCGCTCAATGTTATTTTTGCTTCTGTACATAGGTCTGGCCATGAGGTACGTAAGTCAGATTTTTCAGGTTGAGTGGGGAGTGGCTGAGAACGATGACTTTGATGTCATGCGCTAGTTTGTGTTGTAGTTCCGTAATGGCGGCGGAGAAATGTGTGAGCAAAGCCATTCGGTCCGTTGTGGCAACGCTGCCGAATATCCAACAGCTAAAGCCGGAGCAAGAAAAAGTTTTGCTGAGTTTTGTTGGTGGCCATGATGTTGTGGCCCTCCTCCCCACGGGGTTCGGGAAAAGTTAGATTTTCCAGCTACGGCAGCTAACTCTGTTACAGTAGTGGTGAAGGAATTGGCTAAGGCGAACGCTAGCGATTGGTTATGGCAGATCAGAGTGGCTCTGAGCAGATCCAATAGTTTTACACTTCAACAGAGTACCCGCCTACAAGGACGTCAACGCTTGTCAATGGAGCGAGGCCAGACTCTCTGTACAAATGCAATGTACGAGAGCCTGGTTAGGACCAGGCTAGAAGGCAATGCCTCAGTAGGCTAAAAATAGTAGGTAGAAGAAAAGTTTAGCCTAGGTTTTTACGTGACAACATATATGCCGATGGCTATAACCACAAAATAAATAGTTCGCCATAATAACAATCACTTCTAAAGAACCACTAGCGATAACATCAGAAAGGAAAATGTAAGCAGCCAAAGGCACATGACGTTAAGCTTATAGACAGTTAGCATAGCAAGCAACCTATAAAAAAAACTAAAAAAAACTGCTGTCCTCTTCAACTCATGTCTAGTCAAAAACTCACAGGTCGTATGGTTGACAGTTCACGTTGGATCTCGTCGCCTAAAGACTGTGGTGATATGGCTGTTGAAATCTCTGCATGCTGCCCCTTGTCAGCGTAGTATGATCCATCTACTCGTTCGGGTGTGGACGGCTAAACGAAGACACAAACTCTTGAGCCTCTTGGGGAGAGAAAAGCTGTTTCTTGTGTGACGAACAGCTTAGCTGGGTAGTGCAGAGTAGGTTCGAGGCCAAGGTTGTAGAGGGCCTTCATGACATCTCGGTATTCAGCTCGCTGATTCAAAACATCCGGACTGTAATCTTCAAAAATGTGAATTGGATCGCCACGATACTGGAGTTTACCCTCTAATTTTGCGGGCTTCACGTATCACCCGATCGCGAACTTGGAACTTGTGGAAGCAAATCAGAATCAGAATTCGGTTTATTCGCCATGTATGTTATACAAACACGGAATTTACTGTGGCAGGGAGGTGCAAACACTAAACATATACGA
Source organism: Osmerus mordax (assembly GCF_038355195.1). Taxonomy (NCBI): domain Eukaryota; kingdom Metazoa; phylum Chordata; class Actinopteri; order Osmeriformes; family Osmeridae; genus Osmerus; species Osmerus mordax. Next base: position 535,900 of record NC_090059.1, on the reverse strand, counting down.
ATCTTAAATTAAGTAAAGGTACAGAAGTTTAACTATTCCTAAGAACTAAACAATCTAAGAATAAAACAATTGAATATAAAATAAAATATATATAAAAATAAGAATAAGAATGAGCAGCATGAGTGGTCAACATAGTCATAATAATCAGATACTGGGTTAAATAATGAATGAATGTCAATGGGAGTCCTTGGCCTTGTTGAAGAGGCCAGTAGCAGATGGAAAGAAACTGTTCTTATGGCGTGAGGTTTTGGTCCTGATGGACTGAAGCCTTCTGCCGGATGGGAGTAGCTGGAACAGGGAGTGGCCAGGGTGGGAGGGGTCAGCCACAATCTTCAGGGTCCTCGAGGTGTGCAGGTCCTCGAGGGTAGGCAGATTGCAGCCGATCACCTTCTCAGCAGTGCGGATGATACGCTGCAGTCTGCTCTTGTCCTTGGCAGTGGCAGCAGCGTACCAGATGGTGATGGAAGAGGTGAGGATGGACTCAATGATGGCTGTGTAGAAGTGCACCACATTGTCTTTGGCAGGTTGAATTTCTTCAGCTGCCGTAGGAAGTACATCCGCTGTTGTGCTTTCTTGGTGAGGGAGCTGATGTTCAGTTCCCACTTGAGGTCCTGGGAGAGAATGGTGCCCAGGAAGCGGAAGGACTCCACAGTGTTGACTGGGGAGTCGCACAGGGTGATGGGGGTGAGTGGGGCTGTATTCTTCCTGAAGTCCACAACCATCTCCACTGTCTTAAGAGCATAGAGCTCTAAGTTGTTCTGGCAGCACCAGGTCACCAGGTTGTCAGCTTCCCACCTATAATCAGACTCGTCCCCGTCAGAGATGAGCCCAATGAGGGTGGTGTCGTCCGAAAACTTCAGAAGTTTGACAGACGGATGACTGGAGGTGCAACTGTTGGTGTACAGGGAGAAGAACAGAGGGGAAAGGACGCAGCCCTGAGGAGATCCGGTGCTGATGGACCGGGAGTCAGAGACTTGTGTTCCCAGCTTAACGCACTGCTTCCTGTCAGACAGGAAGTCTGCGATCCACCTGCAGGTGGAGTCGGGCACGTTCAGCTGGGAGAGCTTGTCCTGAAGCAGGGCAGGGATGATGGTGTTCAAGGCAGAGCTGAAATCCACAAACAGGATCCTGGCGTAGGATGCTGGGGAGTCCAGGTGCTGTAGGGTGAAGTGGAGGGCCATGTTAACGGTGTCATCCACCGACCTGTTGGCTCTGTAGGCAAACTGCAGTGGGTCCAGGAAAGGGTCGGTGATGGATTTGAGGTGTGCCAGCACAAGGCGCTCAAAAGACTTCATAACCACAGAGGTCAGGGTGACGGGTCTGTAGTCATTGAGTCCTGTTGGCCTTGGCTTTTTGGGCACAGGGATGATGGTGGAGGACTTGAGACAGGCTGGAACATGGCATGTCTCTAGGGAGGTGTTAAAGATGTTGGTAAACACCGGAGACAGCTGGTCATCGCAGTGCTTGAGGGTGGCAGGAGAGCCCAGCTGCTTTGCGGGGGTTCTGCCTTTTGAAAAGTCTGTTAACTTCACTCTCCTGAATGGAGAGAGTCGTCACTGTAGAGGGGGGGAGGTGGGAGGCCTCCTGGGTGGGAAGGGGTAGTTCAAGACTGTCCAATTGTCTTTCAAATCTACAGTAGAACTCGTTCAGGTCGTTGGCCAGGCGAGAGTCGTTAGTGGAGTGGGGGGCTCTGGGCTTGTAGTTGGTAATCTGCCTGAGAACTCTGGTTGTCGTTTGTTGAAGCTTGTCGTTGTTGAAGTTCACCCTGGTGCGTGTTGGAATACAGCAGTCCTCACAGAAGCTGATGTATGATGTCCCAGCCTCTGTGAGTTCATCCAGACTATTGGTAGCAGTCGTGAACATTATCCTGTCAGTACAGTCCAAGCACGCCCGCAGATCCTCCATAGCCTCACTGGTGCACTGTTTTGATGTCCTCACAACAGGTTTACAGAGCTTTAATTTCTGCCTGTATGCAGGAATCAGATGGACCATGGCATGGTCAGAGTGACCCAGTGCTGCACGAGGGATGGCGTGGTAGGCTCTACTGACTGTAGTGTAGCAGTGATCCAGAGTGTTCTCTTCTCTGGTTGGGCATTTGATGAATTGTCTGTATTTAGGGAGTTTGTGGCTGAGATTACCTTTGTTAAATTCGCCGAGTACGATAACAAGGGAATCCGGGTTTGCTCGCTCCACACTCAGAATCTGGTCGGCGAGCATGCGTTGGGCCTCTTTAACCTGTGGACCCGGCGCCATGTAGACTCCGACCAAAATGAGTGACGCAAATTCCAACTGATCGAGGTTTATCCTACGATTTTGGCCTAGCGGTGAGGGCACGATGAGCACGGTCTAAATCTGGTGTTGAAGGAAGGACATTTTCACCCAACACCTCCACCAGTAGTCCAGCAAAAAATTTGGTGGGACGTGAGCCCACGACTGATTCTGGTGGGCTAATGATGCGTATGTTATTCCTTCTGCTACGTCCCTCCAAATCCATCACCTTTGCCTGTAGCTTAGCATTGTCGTTGGCTAGGGCTGAGCAGTTAGTTTCCAATTCCCTAATGCTATCGCTGACCGCATTGGCATTAGACTCAAGGGATAGCAAATGGCTGTCATGGCCATCTACTTTGGATTGCATCATATCAAGTTTTGACTCGAGGGCTGAGAAAGCGGATCTGAATTCAGTCGAAAGGGCCACTCTATGTTCTTCTAACATGGCGGCAATGGCGTCCATATCAGAACGGCCAGCAGCCACGCTATTCTTGGCAGTAGTGTCGTCCTTGTACTTCTGCAGTTTTTCGTGGCCATCTTCTCACAGGATCGATTATTAGGGGTTAATAGTTGTAAATGAATATTCGTAGGGTAGGAAAAAAGGGGCTAAATTCACTACATTTATAAAGTAGGTGGGAGCGTGAAGTAAACGTGTCTACTCCATGTTCACGACGACCGGAACTCCACAAATTTACCCTCTAGAAGCAGACTCAATAGGTCCCTAAAACATCTCTCCTCCTTTCATTTCCCTGAAAATATTACTGGGCAATATCTTGTCCAGTTTGTCAAGTAGGCTATGTCTTGGTGAATATGGCACACAGCAATGCCATTGAGCCTTTTTTGTGTCATGGTTGATCGCAACCATGTTTTCAATCTGCGTAACGCACTGAAACTGTGCTCTGCCTCCGCAGATGATATGGGCACCACCATCAGCAACCTTACTAGTGTCTCTACCTGCTAATACACGCTAACAACGTTACACACGCTAATACACGTTAACAACGTTACACACGCTAATACACGCTAACAACGTTACACACGCGAATACTTCGCTAACATCGCCTAATCAGCTGTGCAGTTATTAACCGATGCTTGTGGCCTTACGTAGGGAGAGTGGTGGGGACGGATCGGGGTCACTAGGATTCTGTCCCCAGTGCCATCTGCGCGCATGACTCCTCCTACAATTCTTGTCCAATCTAGCGCATATCATCGTCAGAGAAACCCTCACTCAAATTATCAAAGGATTTTTGATTTTCAAAACTGTTTTCAAAAAACCAAACAGGAAGTTGGGTCATATCTCAGTAACTCTTTGACACATCAACACCAAACTTGGTATCTCGACTCGGAACCCTTCTGAGGATGTCAATTTTTTTTGTGTCATGTGACCACTGGGAGTGGCCGCAGGAAGCAAAAATGCGTTTTGGCCAATAACTGTTGATTTGTTTGCCTTTATTAATTGATTCCTTTGTCTCGTGATATCTTGGGAGATCCTGTGTCTAACACATGATAACGTGTGATACCAGCCGAATTGATACGGCCGCCATTTTGAATGAATGAAAATAAGTGTTTTCTCTACTCCTCCTACAAAGTTTGTCCAATCTTCACCAAATTTGGCAGAGAATAGGTGTTTTCGACTTCATGCAGCGCCGGCGACGCCGACAGACAGCTGCACCTGGCTGACTTGAAGCAGTGAATGCCATTGGCTGCTTCAAGTCAGCCGGCTGTTGGTGCCGATGGCGCTGCATTAAGTCGAACACACCTATTATATTCAGACCAAGCCTCACAAAAGTTATCACGTTTTTTCTAATTTTCAATTTCGGTTTGCGCGGTGAAGCCTGGCAGAGCTATACAATATAATATAAGATACGATAAAATCAAATTATATACCGTATTTCTTTGATTAAACGCTGCCCTCAAATCAACGCCGCCCTCGAATAAACGCTGCACCAAAAATGAACATTGTTATAAACGCCGCCCTCGATTAAACGCCGCACCAAAAAAATCAGAAAACGGTTATTTAATTGGTTGAATTAAAACAGTATTTATTACACAAGTAAATCACAAGTGTAGGCTACTTTAATTCCCTCAAAGCACTGGCAGACATAAGTGGCTTTCTTGCTACAGGTTTATTTGAAGCTTTTTCTCCAAATCCACCGTGAAAACTAAACCCACAGTATAACGAGAAAATAAAGACCACATTAGCTTAATATGAACATACAATGACATGCGCAGCATGTAAATAACGTTCACCAAAGTAAAATACAGACAAAAAACAACATACCTCGTTGGCTGCATGCTGTAGGCTAAACAAGGGAATAGAGGTTTCCTTAGATTGCTAACATCCGCTATAACAACCTTAAACTTATCGGAGCATTAAATTGTCCGTGCTTCGCTCGCTGTTAGCTTGTCGAATCTCACTCACGAGCGTCCCAAAAGGCCTTCAAAATAAAGGCATTTTACTCTTACCAAATAAAGTCACTTAATAATACTGAATGCAATTATATAATTCTAAATTATGACATTGGTTGAAAACAAATTATACATTGTTATAATGTAATTGCGACAATTACATGACGTAGGCCTACAATATAGCGAGGTAGCTGACTTCACCACTCGCGAATTCGCCTTTCATCAACCCCAAGTTTGCGTGCTACAGATCTGTTGCTGCTGGTGAGTGCTTTCTGCACAGCTTTCTGTTTGAAAGCCAGTGGTGTAACTATAGGGAGTGCAGCTGCACTAGGGCCCGTGGCGAAAGGGGGCCCGTCCTCAATCTCATCGTAGAAGTGAGACAATCTTACCGGCCAAACCATCTGCTTTCACATTGAAGAACTGACCGGGCCCCTCACTCCGCTCAAAACACCGAAAGAAATTCATATGATCCAGTCCCATCAATTCGCAAACATTTCTCTATTATGGTGTCAGTTATTCATAATTATGAGCTATCACCTGCCCAATAAACATTTTAACAATAGTCAGTCTTAACAAGAGGAAATAATTCATTTTGCCTCATTTGCCTTTTGCTGAATGAAACAAGTCTCGTTTTTATTAAGTAATTTTGCCATAAAAAAATAGCAAGGATGTCTGGGTAATATTGTTGTCAAAGATTCTATATCCCACCCACACATGTTGCGATTGTTTCCCATCCTGTTGTGTTGTGTGCATTGCGTTTCGTGTTGAGTAAGCGATAAGTAGGCTACCCCGTGCCCCTCAAACACAAAAGTGGCTGCAGGAAGCAGCACGAACGCAAAGAGCAGGATGAAAGGGTGACAAAGCTGGCAAAATTATCTTCATTTGGAGGCGAAGAGTGTTCAAGAGGACGCTACGTCTGACCCCGAGCCCAACAGCAATGAGTGTGAAACTCAGCCACCAGGGTAGGATAAACACATAATGTTTACTGTCTGGTATAGCCTAATTGAATGCATTTAGACATGGCTAATAAACGTCATAAAATGCACGTATAGGCCTATAGGCTAAGGCAGCAGCCAGGTTAGACATTGTAAACTGCGCAGGATTTAGTCGGAAAATCTAGATAGGCTAAACGTTAAGATAGCATATCTTACGAAAATAAAATCAAACATTCACCATTAAAGTGACAGTATTTTTTTTAGACTATAGCATTTCACGAGCAATTTCCTGTTGCAGGCCTAATGAGTCGGACAGAGAGGATTGCAGTGAGTCAGTTGTGGTCAGTGATCGTCAAACCGAAGCAGGAGTTGACAGTGATCAGGAGGACCATGTTGAGGAGATGCCAGTCAGTGCAGAACAGGATCAGACCAAAGCAAGAGCAGGACGACTGTCTTGTTACCCCCCAGACAGGGGGAGTTTTGATGAAAATATCTTGGACGCTTCATTAAAAAGATATATACTTACTAATGGCTCTTGCAAACCTAAAGGTCCTTTCGCTAGGACAGTGGTTCCCAATCCTAGTCCTCGGGCCCCCTGCCCTGCATGTTTTAGACCAGGGGTCACTAATTGGCGGACCGCTGTCCGGGTCCGGACCCAGGCGGTTCCTAATCTGGACCCGGACCTATAACCGATATATTATTATGGAATTAATTCCTTTTGACGGAACGTTTCCATTTTAACCGGCACATCTGTTTGTTCCAACTAAATGTGGTTTCTATCTTACTTGTCCAATACAAAGGTCCAATCAGGAGCTTTAATAACTGTAATCACCATGACAACTCACTCACTGAAAGTTGGCCGCAACCTCTGTGGGTCAGGTCGTTTGTGTCATTCGCAACAACGCAGGCTAATCGATTTGCTAACAGTACCCGTTTCTTCCTTAGCGAAAAACATGGCGTGCTCTAAACCCCGCAAAAATTTGATTCCAAAAATACCTAATTTCAGACAAGTATGCATTTGTGCTTCCGGTGGGGAGCACAAAACCGATGTGTTTAATGAGACGGTTGCCCTTGTCAATAGTGGTAGCTAATGTGAAACATCACTATCATGGCCGTGGGAACTAGTAGTGCTGTAGCACCCCCTGACAGCACGAGAATTTCCAATGATATGACTTGAAAATTCACCACCGCGGCACAGCCCAGCCCCGCAGTAGCGGACTGGCCATCGGGAGCACCGGGAGAAGAATAACAATGGAAAACCAGGCTAAGAAACGTAAGGGTGGGGCTGAAACATTAAGAGACAGAAATACATTACCTTCACTAGACAAGGTTTTACCATTGAAAAACGTCTATGTTCATTTTACATAAAGCTCCAAAAACTATTTTGTGCTCAAATAAAGGCAAATTGTCTCGCATTAAGTATCCTAGCGTTCTCACGAACTAGCATCACATCAAACATAGAATGTGCATGCCCTATTTTTACTCCCAGTCCGTCCCTACTGCCCCGCAACATTAAGCACCCCCCTCCCCAGCAGCACCCCCCTGATAAAATATCCTATGTTCCCACGGCTATGGTCACTATGACACAAAGCATGGACACTTTGAACAAAATTACCCCCAGAACTCTGAGGTAAGGGCAGGAAAAATAAACCATAATTGTTCCGGACCCTGGACTGAATGGAAATTTGGTTAGTGGACCTTTTGGGTTTCTAATTGAGTACCCCTGTTTGAGACGTGTCCCTGCTCCAACACACCTGATTGAAATAAATAGGCTTCTGTTGAGCTTGATAATAGTACCAAATGGGTATCAAATAATACCCATTTATTTGAATCAGGTGTGTTGGAGCAGGAACATATCTAAAACATGCAGGGCAGGGGGGCCCGAGGACCAGGATTGAGAACCACTGCGCTAGGAATCAATTCAATCAATTCAACCCTTTTCAGAGTCATTTTATCACATCACAACAAAGGCCGGTATCAAACTGCCCTGTGGTTGGCTTTGCTACTCACCAAAATTGGATTGTGTTTACTGTGAACCGTGCTGGCTGTTTGGGGATCGCAGTTCACCTCATTATAACAACACGTGGGTGAAGGGGGTTAGAGACTGGAGGCATTTAGCAGAAAAAATAGAACGGCATGAATCCTCTCAATCTCATTTTACAGCATGTGTTGTCTTTGAGCAATGGAAACTTAATGGCACCATAGATGTGCAGTTGGGGAGGGATGTTCGTAATGCAGCACTCTTTTGGTGACAGGTGCTGGAGTGTATTGTAAATGTAATGCTGACTCTGGCTTGTTGTAACATTTCTTTCAGGGGCCATAGGGAGGTATTGGGGCAGCCAAACAGTGGGAATTTCCTTGCTATAATCAAGCTCTTGGCAGGCTATGATCCTGTGCCACAATCTCCCTCGCTCACCTCAGGGTCCGACTCCTCCCACCCTGGACACACTCTGTTTCAGCCACTCCCCTCCGGCAGAATGCTGCGGTCCATCAGGACCAAAACCTCACGCCATAAGAACAGTTTCTTCCCATCCGCTGCTGGCCTCTTCAACAAGGCCAAGGACTCGCACTGATATAACACTTTATCTATATTTATAAGTCCATCCACCACCTATTTTGCACAAGTAATTTTGCACTATGCTGCCCGATTCATATCATTTTGTATCTTATCTTGTACTTGTAATAGAATGTATCTCATTGTTTAGCTCTTTAGTACATTGTTTACCTCTTTAGTACACTGTTTAGCTTAGTATTAGACCAAAAATCGTATTTATACATTCAACATTTTCTACTTTTTGTTGTTGTTGTAAAGATCCACATACTGTATGTTTATTGTATGCACCTTCCTGCCACTGTAAATTCTTACAAAACTTACATGGCAATAAAAACAAATTCTGATTCTGATTATACCCTTATTGTAATGTGTGCAGTCAATGGCATTGATTACATTTGGGAAAACTGTTTTCGCTGTAAATTACACTTTAATGTTGGTCTCGTCAACCGCAGTGAAAGGCAATCTAATGTACCTTGGGGACAGGCGGATCATGTCATCCCACACCTCAGGCATCACATGACCGATGGTAGATTGTCTTTCCCTCACCTGTCTGCCAGCTCCCGCTGAAAATCCCAGTCGCAGAGAACTTTTACAGTCGATGTGCTTGACTTTTCCTTGACTTTTGTTGGGCATTCCAACACAGGACCCCGCTCACTCAGTACAGAGATCCAAAAGAAGGGCTTTTCAGATATGTACAATTATTTATCAACCAGTCATCATTGTGGGCCAATAAATCAGCACAATCCCTGAACTCCCGCTTGCCTTAATCTCCCATTGGCAATATGCTCCAAAAGAACTAAAGCACTAAACCACCGATAGTATATGACAAATATATATCACATTTGGCATAACTCACTTGTGGCCCAAATTCACACAATTTCTTTCTGGCTAAATAGGCTAAAGCGATATCATTGGCATAATTTGTAGATAACCTATACAATTTACTCCCAGTAAATCAAGTAAAACTGTCATTTGTTAAGCATGCACGCATTTTCTCTCTGTATTTTTGTCACTCTGTGTCGCCGTATAACAGCTAAAAACATAGCGTACCCATAGGTTCTAAAGTGCGCAGAAGGAACGCAGATTCTCTCGCCACGTTCTTTCATAAATCTGAAATTCTGTGAAGAAACACCCGTACACGTTTCTGCGCCTTCGTACATTTGGCCTGTGTTTACCGTTGTTATCAATGCGATGGGTCTTCTCCTTGTTGTTGTCTATAGGGACACCATGTGTTTCCACCCACACCCAAGGGTCCACTATCGAGCTGGGCTTGTCCCACTCTGGTTTAGGAAGCTGCTGGGCCGAGATCACCTTGAAGGGAGTGGGACAGGGATTTTGGGTTACTGTTAAACAATTATGTTGTTTCATGTAATGCTCAAATAATCTCAATGATTATGTCTGGCGACCAACACAAGACTGCAATCAAAGATTTTGATTTACTAAATTCTATCTGTATGTATATTCAAAATTCTGTTTCTATCAAGTTCAGATAGAATCTTTATTTACATGTAATCAACGTTCAATATTAGCAGTCAAACAGCTATCCCAGAATGACTTTTGAATAGACCAAAAGAAAGACAATTTGATAAAGATCACTTTCTCTACCTAGATTGTGTTTGTTGTTGTGGTACCTGATAAACTGTTTGTAGACTGACCTGCATGTTGTATTTGAGATCCTGTTGCAGCACTTGTGAACACAGATTCTACCTACAAATGTTTTAACATGTTTTCATTTGAGATGTTATTGCTGTACTGTCCTATAGTCAGAGTTATGTAATGTTGTAGTTGAGATGATGCTATTGTTGTACTGGCAAAAGTAGGACCATACTTTGACATTAGCCACTGATATCCTGTGCACTTCTGTACCTCTGCTTCTTTGCTGTGGAGAAAAGCAACTGCTGAATGAATAAACTATAAGTGTGTGTATGTATAATTCCCATTTACCTGTATGGTGAGATGGATGGGGTTGTGGCCTGGCCCACCCCCAGTATTGTATGGGTTGAAGTTACAGTCAGGCTGGCACATGAAGGACGGTTTGAGGACATAGCCACAAAGGCCGTTGGGTGTGAATCTCCCCTGGTTCAAGTCCATCTGTTCACCTGGAGTCTGGAAGTTTAATGCCACTGGAAGAATAGAGGGATACATACAGTATATCTTTTTTGAGCTTCAAAATAAAGGTCCATACAAATAAATAATGAATATTAAACCTGATGGCCTACTTATGTATTTTAGTTTCTTTTACATTGAATTGTGGTATTTAATAGTCTAATAATGTGCGCTAAAATATAAAGAATATTTGTCAGTAAATTGCTTAATGACCAGGTCCAGGTTCCTAATTCTTATGTTAATTGGGGTTAGGTTATAACGGCACGCACACATAAAATAACCTTCAAAACATCCATTTGTACCGCAAGCCCAGAAACCGGATAGGCATTCAAAAAGGATCTCGCCAAGGCAAGCTCCTGAGAGTCAACATTAGTGATTGCAACACTTTCTGGACAATTCTGCTGAAGTAACCAAACGCAATTCTAATTGCGACATTGAGATAACCAAACTCAGTCTCACTGTGGATTAAAAGGAAGCCTTTAACAAAAGAACCTTTTGTGAAAGGTTATATGGATTTGTTTAACTACTGCCAAGACTTAAATGGACTCTGCTTCAACCCACAACTACAACACACCGGCAAAAGTAAATGCAAATAGCTATATTTCTTACTTGTGACATTGGCATGAAGTAATTTATATTGTGTGTGTTTCATTAGACTACATGTAAAACTAACTCTCGTTAGTTTACCACTAGACCGGGGGTAGACTACTCAATAGGTGGGCACGGTCCGGATCCGGACACAGACGCAATACAATTTTCCAAAATCAACATTCTAATTTAGTCATGATCCAAGCGAGTTTTCATTGGTGCATGATTTCACGCCCATATTGTTTTCCTACCAGAGCCATATAAAAAGAGAGTTTGCGACACTCCCATGGTTATCGAAGAATGCGGAAGTAAAACGTGTCACATGCGACCTATAGTTCCAAACATTGTATTTTCCACTGCTCAACCCCATTCATTTTCAGTGTCTCCGAAGCAAGTTAGCTGGTAAATTGATGAAAATCCTGCATTTTTTTATATTTCTACCACCACATATCAATTGTTATTAGTAGTATTTTATACAGCCAGCTTTAGATAGTTTATCGTAAGATTATAGCTTGTTAGATTCTAAATGCAGTTAGAGCTAGACTGTAGGTCTAGTATCTAACGTAAGCAACACTTTTACTGAAGCTAGCTAGAGAGCACGTGTATGGGTCAATACTGTTAACCGGTGCCTTTTAATGTCCCCAGGAAATCCTACTTCATAATTGCTATAAAATGTTAAAAAATGTTATTCTAAAAGGCTTTGATTATAGGTTTAGGTCTTCCTTATCATATAAATAACCAAAAGGTGTCTTTAAGACAATTCCTTTGTATTTTAACCACTTTGGGATTTTGTACACATGTTCGTTTTGCCATGTCCCCAGCACAAATTATCAACTTTTACAATAAATATCAGTCATTAAATAATAAAATACTCAAATGATTTGCTCATTATGTTTTAGATCAAGTTAAAATATTTCTACTTATATAATGATGATGATTTAATAATGTAAACCATTTTTGGGGGGATTTACTGTGTTTGTCCCAAAAAAAGTTCCACCCTGTTAGTTTGTAGTTTTTCCCTCTTAAGAAAATAGCCTACACTTCGCATGACACAAAGTTCATGAAATTACATAATTTCAACTTTGCCAACTGAAAAATCAAAACCTTAAATTTCCACCCTGTTAGGCTACTTTAAGAAAATAAATACAATTTTATAATTTCAAATATGGTTTATATAAGAAATAAAATGCTGTTCACATGTAGGGTCTCATGCTAGCTAGATCATGATCACTCACAGAGCTAGGGCTAACATACTTAACACAATTCACCCCTGTTAGGTTCCCCCCTGTTAGGTGTCAGGGTGTTAATATTGTTAGAAAAACTAACTAAAACTGCTTTATTAAGTTGTATTGAGGTTATGAGGTTAAAGAGTCAAGTGGCTGAGCGGTGAGGGAATCGGGCTAGTAATCCAAAGGTTGCCAGTTCGATTCCCGGTCATGCCAACTGACGTTGTGTCCTTGGGCAAGGCACTTCACCCTACTTGCTTTGGGGAAAATGTCCCTGTACTAACTGTAAGTCGCTCTGGATAAGAGCGTCTGCTAAATGACTAAATGTAAATGTAAAGAAGGGCATCAATGTTTTGTGATTTAGGCCAATGTGTTGTTGATTTTATGTTTATTGTTGGTGGTAATTTCACTCCTGTTATGCTCCATTCCACCCTGTTAGCTGAACACAATGAACTCATACAAAATTATTTGGTAATCATTTTTGGACAATAAACAAATCAAAATGAACAAGGGACATATAATGGACAAGAAAATTTAAATACTGTTATGCCTTTACATTTTTTAAGCTTTGTGATTGTTATTCATATGTCCTAACAAAGTGGAATAATGTCACTGTCCATGTCTGAACCAAATGTCCATAATTATTAGGATTTAAGTGCATGAGCTTGGCCAATATGTTTTCAGTTTAACATATCCCTTTCCTGATTGAATGTTAAAAACAGGGAAAATAAATACTTTTGTTTTCAGAAGATACACCGGTTATCAGGATTGACCCGTATCATAACCAGAAGTCAAGTGGTTTATAGTCTGCCAATTAGTTCTAGTTATTGGTGTTCGTTGGCATACAAAGGATCTTCACTTATTAGCATAGTTAGTACATCTTATTAGAGCTAGCAACAATGAATTGCAGATTAAGGGGTCCCCTATCGTCCAGATAGCTCTCAACGCTCGGCAGGAATTGCAGGTCCACTCACTAAAAACAAACTTGATCCTCTCACTGGACGTATTGTATAATAAAATGTTTTATTGAATGCAATTGATTGCCTTGTATATTATGTTCTATTTACAAAACTCATTGGGCCTCATTCACCAATATCTTCCTAAGTTATTTCTTAAATTTGTTCTTAAGAAAGTTCCTAAGAGAAATCTACGTGTGATTCATGATGTGCTCTTAAACAGCAGAATTGTTCGCAGGTGTGTTCTTAGAATGATGAATCCCAATATTTCGTAAGTTGAAAGCTTGTGCCCCATTGCTCCTACTTAGCATAGGTAAACGCCCCGTTAATTCCCATAAAAGGGCATGATATGGCAGGGCCGTGTGCACACTCAGAGAAATGTCAAAATGACGTGGTAAAGACGGTGGAGGCCTCGACAAAAGACAGAAAACCTTTAATAATTCTGAAGTGGAGGTACAGCTGCAAGAAGTTAGCGACAAACAACACATCATATTTAATAGCGTCAGCTGTGGATACAAAGCAGTAAATAAAACCGATGCATGGAATGCAATTACTCATGCAGTGAACGCTGTATCTGAAGAAGTGCGCAGAACTGATGAAGTGAAATGAAATGGTTTAACTGAATTCTAAAGCAAAAAAACATATTTCAAAACATAGCCTAGAAGACAGTTGACTGTTACAAAATATCCATGAGGACTGCTCTTGGTAGCCTAAAGCGTCCCAACAGGTACTCGTCACTCTCTGCAAATAAATCGGTATGGTCACGGAAGATGCGTTCCCTCCTCAGGGGACAATCTGCAAAATTTTGCAGCAGCAATAAACACGCCATTGTGTGATGTTGTCTTAGTGTGCGGAATAAGACTACTTTGGGCCTATAAATACCGTGATAAGTCACTTATTATTGGATGGCTAGGTTCCCCGTTAACATAATTGATGTGAATTGAAGGCAAAGCAAGGCTAGTTAATTTAAATAGGCCTAGCACAATTCATACACCATGGCAATTCAAAGTGCTTTTATAAATGAGCAGAAGTGTAAGTGTAGTGTGTATTTATTAAAACAAACAAACATTTAATTATGTGTAAAATAATAAAAAATATTAGTTGCAAGATTATAAAAGGAGACAAAATATTCCATTTTAAATTAGAACGGACGAAAACAGCATAACTACTTATTTTGCGCAAACATGTCAACTCTCAATTGTGCTTAAGAGTGGTCTTGGGTGTGCGTACATTCTGTTCTTACCTAAGAACAAATCCCAAATAAGAAAACATTGGTGAATGCCATCATTTTCGTGAAAAATGCGTAAGTGGGGTTTAAGAGCAAATTGTTCTTAAGAACATTTGGTGAATGAGGCCCATTGTCTTAAATTGAGCAGTTGCTGGTGTGATTGCTATCTAGATTAGATTCAACTTGCATCAAGAACTACAAATATAAATGTTGTTAACATAGTCAATTATAAGTGGGTTTATGAATACAAAAACGTTTTTAAAATGTCCCATTTCAGGGCTCGACATTAAGGCTTGTCCGCGACAACTGGATTTTTTTGTAGGGCAAGTGGAAGAGAAATGTACAAATTAAACCTCAAACAAAATAAAATGCCATGTTACTTAACGTTATGTGCCACTCATTATGTATATTTAACCTATTTTAAAGTAGCTATCTTTTTTACTCTGTGTTTCGGTGAAGTTGATCATTTCGTCTTGGTGAATTCTGCATTGAAAAGGTCGAGGAGGACAGCCTTTGAGAGAAAGCGATTCCCCATTGATCTGTCGCATCCAAATTTTGATTCATCCGAATTTTGATTTGAGTCACGAAAGTCTTGAAATTTGAGTGAGAATGCGTCGCCCGCATAGTCTTAGGTGGCAGCCATGTCTTGGTCCCCTGTTACACAGTTTTGACGTTAGCCTCAGTCAGACTCGGGTCACTCACTGGCAGTGAGTGTGTTCACAATGTGACATTTCACTCCATTCTACACCAAAAACGTCAGGGAGGACTGCTTTTTGTAGATACGAGCCTGCTGAAGATAGCAAGATAGCAAGAAGATACCAATCTCGGATTTCTTGTTTCATTCGTCATTTGCCTGAGAAAGCGACTTCCGTTATCCAGCCTATTCGAAAACCATTCAAACAGGTTGACAGCAGTGTTTTTTTTGGAACTACAGCGAGCTACTTGAACCACATGATCACGTGTCGGCAAGACCAAAGCGTGTCGCAACTCACTTTTTATATGGCTTTGTTTCCTACTAGATGTGGTTTCTTCTGTGTCCAATCCAAAGATATAATCAGGAGCTGTAATAGTAATGACCATGACAACTCACTCACTCAACGTTGGCCGCAACCTCTGTGGGTCACGCAGGTTGTGTGTGTCATTCGCAACAACGCATGCTAATCAATTTGCTAACGGTAGCCTACCTGTTTCTTCCTTAGCAAAAATCATGCCATGACAAAACCCAACAAAAAGCGAAAAGTTGATTCCGAAAATCTCAAATTTCAGACAGAATGGACTGACAATTATGCATTTGTGTTCCCGGTGGGGAGCACAAAACCGATGTGTTTAATCTACAATGAGACGGTTGCCCTTGTCAAAAGTGGTAGAGCTAACGTGAAACGTCACTATGTCACAAAGCAGAGACACTTCGAAGAAAATTACCCCCAGAACTCTGAGGTAAGGGCCAGAAAAATAAACCATCACCCTGGACTGAATGTTAATTTGGTGAGTGAACCTTTTGAATTTCTAATTGAGTACCCCTGCACTAGACCATTCCTGTTCTTAGACAAGGTCAAATTATTTTCCCCTCTTCCCGCTCTTTTCACCTTTCCATTGTTCAATTTGTTATCCAACTCTAATACTAAAAGAATAACATTTCCAGGACTGTTAATTATATTTACATTTACTTTAATAAATCATTGTGCATGGGTTTACGAAGATCATCTACAGGGGGGCAAGGGGGGGCAGTTGCCCCCCTAACTTTGGTGCCTGGACTGGAGCGACCGTCACCTTAAGGTTTCCTAAAAAAGATGGGTGATCATGTTTCCTTTGTGGACTGTAATTATCATTTTTTATTATAATAGGCTACTTGAGTAGGCCTATTGTCTGATGTTTTATACTTGTAGTCCACTGCATCTAGGACAAAATTATTGTACTTTGAATTTTCATTTAGCTTTTTATACTTTTATTTTTTTAAAGATGCAGTTTTGTTTTGTTTGAACACTGGGCTCAGGCCCGGAGTGGCCATCGGAATAATTCACGTTGGGCCGCTCTGCCCGCTCATAAATTGGGCCAGCAGATTGCCTGCTTTATCTTAGTTTTTTCACACACCGAATAAAACCATATGTGTTAAGTTTGTTAAGTTAGTGTGTGTATGATAAGTAAGCTAATAGGCTACACTAGGTTTTAATCTAAATAAGCGCATGATCAGATTGTGCATTAAAAAGTGCAGTTTTCAGTTGTCGCGCATGATCTCTTTCTCAAACAAGTGTGTGTACCAAGGTTGTTGCCATGGAGACAACCCTAAACCATAATTTATTGTTGTGGAGGGAGTTAGCAAGATTAAGCGGATGTGAAAATAATAAAATGGATTGGAAAAAGATGCCAGGAGGAACTGAAAAAGTCAGGTAAAAAAAATTAAGATCTGTCACTTCATAAATCTATGTTCCTGCAACAGTGGGAAAAATATTTTTTTCAAATCGTTCAGGTAAAAATTTGGGTTATAATTTCCGCAAAAGATTTAACAATATGAGTCCAACGTAATGTTTATATTACATAAAGCTCCCAAAAAAAGGTTGCACTGAAATTAATGCAAAAAATCTCGCTTGCGCTTTGCGCGCTCGCATTAATGTGAAGTTCTGATTTCACCTCACATAAAAACCTTGACTAGGTCCTAGGTTTGGGTTAAGCCCCGAATGTTCAACGTATGGCTCGGCCCCTGGTGGGGATGGGCTGGTTTTGGCCATTACACTGCCGAAAAATGGGTCCCACTCCGGCCCTGACTGGGCTTATTCCTGTTGTGAATCAAAAACGCTTGTAGTGTGTAAGGGCATGATTAAACAATAACTACCATAGTTTTTTGTGTTTGTTTTGTTAAAGCCATTCACATATAGTGATTCCCACATACCGTTTACCCATGCCACCCTCCCAAGACCTCTTGCCAAGCCTTTGCCACCCCATGTAAAATGTTCTCGATCCGCCACTGCCGTAAACCAATATCGAGGTGGTGCCCCGATGACTAAATACTTGATTATAGATCAAGTATATCTATTCTTAAACAACCACACCCTGCTACAGTCCCCTGAAGCTGCTGTTACGTGATGCGATTTCCATCATTGTGCAGCCGGTTTTCACGAGGCTACTTTTAGCGCAAATAGGGGGTCAATGGTCCCCTATTGATCGGTAGATGGAGCTTCTTGCAAGCAATCAAGGCAAGGTTGGAAACTGAAGTGGCCTTGGTCAATCTGTCCCTCAAGTTCCCTTCAACGTATAGTCTACTCAAGTCAAGACACCGTCAACATTCCAAGCATTCCCATGCTTACACAGCTTTTTCACCACCTCAAGAATAGGCCCACATTTCCTTTAGCTTTCTAAGATGTAGACATTTACTTATTTATTGTAACTCACTTGACTCATTTATACCTCTTGATATTTCAGAGATTAATTTATTTGTTATGTGTATCCGATTTACAAAACATAGGCTACAATTATTGTTGCCGCTAATGTCATAACAAACTAATTGTGCGTACGTGTCTATATGGCTATGTAGTGAATTTAATAAAATTGTTGAAACAATAATTTTGCATAGACTATACATTTGTAGCTGTAAATCTTATTTACGATATAACCATCTTAATAACATATTTGTGCAAGTAAGAACTTGCGACATCTGCTGATAGAAAAGCAAATCACAGCTTTGAAAGACAGTAAAGAAATGGCTGAATGTGCAGCTGGTAACAATTTAACATAAACAGGAGGAAAATAGCTTTGAACTAGCTTTTCCTGGTGTGATTTTCTAAATAATACTGGGTGATAAAACACACATATCTAGGATACGTCAAGAAAAGCAGGATCCTGGAATTTGATCGAGTGTGAAGATATAATTATTTTTCTTTTCACCGCAGTGAAATGACCGGCGCTCATTACTTCTGATGATTGACACAAATCATTCACACCGTCTGAAGGCGTGAAAAGGTCAAGAATCTTTAAAGGGGGATTTCTGTACTAGAGCATTCCAGGTTTATTAACATTCAGATACGCGAATCTTCAACTATTTTCTGATTTCAATGTCTGACACATCATTTGAAATCTTACAATCTGCACTTTCACAATCTGTAAAAAACGGAGAAATGATCCTTGGCCGACAATGGCCCCTTTGCACCAGAGCGTATCACATATTATACACAAACAATTCTGGTAATTCCAGATCAAGGTGACTGTGTACCTACCAATCTGGCAACCTCCATTCCACATTTCTTGTGGGTCATAGTTGGAAGACTGGAGGCGCTGGCCTGAGGGGTAGATCCGACTCAGCTGATGACTGTTGTGACGTACAAAATACTTCCCTGTAGGAATGAGAGCAACAGAGAGGTTAAGGGATGTTGAGACACACAACACATAAGACTTATGCATAACCTCACATACATTTGTGCTGAACTCCATTTCATCAATGTGTGTTAATGTAATGTACACTCAAAAACATCTGGATGTATTTTGAAACGTTATGTCAAGGGTTTCATGCAGCTGTGTTGAGTAATTTAAAAGAAACTTGATTTAATAATACTAGTGCACAGGGCCCGTGATGCAGTCGGTGATTGACGGTGAAACACACAAATACAGATTCCTTGAACTATAGATAGTGCATAGTGCCCGTGATAAAACTGGTGGCATACACACACAGATTCCTGGAATTATAGATAGGGCACAGTGCCAACAATGATGTTGGTGACAAAGACAGATTTCTGTAATTGTAGATAGATAGGGCAGTGCCCGTGATGCAGCTGGTGATGACAGTTCTTCTCAGTAGTTTTGGTACCTATATTTCTCAGATCACAATTTAAATGATCTGTCATCTCTGAAGTACAACCTGTATCTATTCTAGTCAAATTGCCAATGCTGTGGTAGCCAACATTCATGCAAATGATTATGTAGCCTTCATTGGTCTTCTGTTTCCTACGTTATAAATTGCTTATGTTATGTTGATCAAAATGTTCTATATTGGTTCTATGTTAAATTGTCTTATCACCACAAACATCTAAACATTTAGTTTATAACAGAAGTCATAACATGCACAATGGTTGAGCCAGTTGTCATAATTGTAGGCCTAATTCACCATACATCGCTTGTACATTTGCAATGTGCAGGCAGTTTTGACATCTGTAAACACATTAATTTAGGTAACAAAACTCTCTGATCTATACTGATAGTATAAGATTTTATATTGTCGTCCTGTTAGCTAGCCAGCCCCTATGAAAGCAGCTGATTTTCGGTTGTAAAAGCCTAAATACATTTTCTATGGCAGGAAGGTGCATACGGTAAACATATAGGAGTTTTAAATATAAAATGTGGAAAATGTAAAATGTAGAAAATGACTAAATAAAGAATTCTAAATAACGAAGCAGATTTTCCCTATTTTCATTGCAAATGCCTTTGTTAATCGCATTTCGCGTAAGGCTACTTAGGCAGATTTGTAAACACATTCATTTATGTAACAAAATTGACTGATCGATACTGAAAGTATATCCATATTTTTATATTGTCGTTCTGTTAGCTAGCCAGCCCCTTTGAAAGCAGCTGAATATCGGTTGTAAAAGCGAATTCGCTCCTAAATAACAAAACAGAATTTCCTTATTTTCCTTAATATTCATCAGGGCTCAACATTAACATTTTTTGGCACTGGCCCGGGTTTGAAACTTACTGGCCCCAAGACAATTTTTACTGGCCCCCCCTCCAAAAGTTGTAATTTATCATTGTTACAACAAAACAAAAGACTTCTAAGTTGTGTTATTCTGTTAACATGTTTAACCATTTATTAAACACATCCTGGATATAAAAAGAACAAAAATGAAATCACATTTCTAGTGATAAAAAATAAAAAGGTAATAGTCAGCAAAACAATTGACTTTTAACCTCAAACATGACGTGCTCTCTTCCCCGCTGACAGCCATCTCTGCACAACTCTGTCAGGCTGAAACTGAAACCTCTGGTCTCTCAATGCTAATATATAAAAGCTTCCATAGCATTTCATCAGTATGATACTAAATACCCAAGTCGACACCATTCTTCTGCTGCAGTTCAATAGGCTGGCCCGTCTTAATTACGTGATATGCCGTTGTTATAAGTCGTGCAATAACACAATCTACATTTAAATTCCTGACCAGCATGGTCAACGGCCTGGAAGATGGATTGTCAACCATCCGCTTAGCTGTCACGCAAACCAGGTGCTGTCTGCTAGCATGGCTGGTCAGGGATTGTTTTCGAAAATTGTCGGTGCCTGTGTAAAAAGATCCACTTTTGTCTGCTTTAGACGGGAACATACGACAGACGACACAGTGCATCTTCGTTCCATAAATAAAAATGTTCCGTTTGAGCTCGTAGCTCTACTTTGCTGCCATCGTCACTTTATTGTCTCGCGCCAGTTGTTAAAAATGTATGGAGATTAGAGAATTACAACCAACAATTATTTGACAACCACTCGTCACTCACTACTCAACTCTTGATTTGCCAACTGTGCGCCCCACAAGCTGAAGTTATTTATGCATTTAGCAAAACATATGAAGGATGTTAACTTTTACAATGCAAATTTTTTTTTCAATCAATAATTTGTAGTGGCCCGATCGGGCCAGTGAGTTGCTAGTTTAAGTGTCCCGACGTTACTTTTTACTGGCCCCGGGCCATCGGGCCATCGTTATTGTCGAGCCCTGTTCATTATGTTTCATTATTTGAAGTCGAAATGCCAAACAACGTCAATCACGGCACTGAACTCCGTTGGATTATAAAGAGGACACTCACAGAATATGAATTCTGCAGAGTGCCCAGTTCTTGAGCTTATTGTGGGAAACTAAACCCATTCTAATTAGTACACATAGATTCCTGGCATTATTAGAGAGATGTACTCAGATTAATTCAAGTAAATATCACCGTGAATTGAGTGAGGATAATATATTATATTAGATACATATAACATTACATTCAATTAACAAAAAAACTAAAAAGTTGTTACCTAACCTAGTGAAATATTTTTTACTGAATGGAGTTAAATAAAGAACCACCCTTTAATGCCTGTGGTATTTGTCTCTTTCCTTTTGCAAGAGGTTTGTGTGGATTGTTGAGCAGGATTGGGAATAGAGGCTGTACGGTGCTCATATAAGGACTATCTAGTTCGCTGGAAAGATCTTAATTTTACCTCAACTTTCACTGACTCAACAAACCGCTAGTAAATTAAACTAAGACACTTTTTTCAAATATACAACACATCTGACACATTACCTGCTGGCATGTATTTGCTGAGTGAGACAAGGTGATTTATTAAAAGAAGACAACAGTAACCTTTTTTGAGTAGGTGTTGCTTAACATGCAAAAACAATTTATTCCTCCACAGAAGACCAACAGACATTCTCACACACAGACAGACAATACCTGAGTCTTTGATATGTTTGAGGGCCTCACTCTCTGAGAAGGAGGACATCTCAGTTGGTAGTTTCTTGACCTCAAAACCTTTAAAGGAAACACTGCGAGTATATACCACCAGCTCTGACAGTTCTGCACTCAGCTTTGAGACACGTGGCTAGGGAGGAACGTACACACAAAAAGCAGATCTACATCAAACAGTATGGACATTAATAGATATATAGATGTGGCACTTTTGTTGCAGGGACAAACAGTCCCACACTGAGGAGAAAACTGTGAAACACACACACTTCCCACCACAAAAAACTAAACACATCCAGTCCACTCAATAGTTTCCTCACAGCTTTCTCACCTTCTTCTCCTCTGCGCTCCTCTTGTGTTTCCTGTCTGCCCGGGAGCTCTCTTCTTCTGAGGAACTGACGTCTGAGGAACTGGAAGAACTCTGCAGCTCCGTCACACTTTTCTTCTTCCCTTTCACTAGAATCTTTCCCTTAAGAGCCTAAACACAATGTGATAAAATAATACATGGGGAATATGATATACATGGGGAAGTGTTTATTTTCCAAGCAAGTTTATTCAGCAGCAATTCAAAATCACTATTGTCTAAAATAGTGTGGCAGTTCACTGGTTGGTCATACTGGAGCTGACACCTAAAATCCCATTAGGGTGCAGGACAGAAAAAATTAGACGCTGAGATGGTAAATTGACGGTAACGCTTTGGTTGTATTTCGTTTTCAGGGAAGCCAGAACCTAGTAGGCATACTGCCGTACTAGGAGATCAAAAGGTAAAATAAACACTTTATGTCAAAGCAAAATCATAACACAAAACAAAGAAACCACAGACGGTCCCTCAAACGCCGTTAGAATGAGTATTCTCCTTCACATTTGTCCCCCGTGTTCACCTAATTGGGTCCTTTTAAAGAAAACACAATCAAGTTCATGCATTTCACCTGGTTATTTAATCAGGTAATTTAGGTGTCCTTAGGCCTACCTCCCAGGAGAGGGTGCCCACGGTCCCTGCATTCCACCTGAACCCTCACAATAGTTATAGGAAACTGTGCCAGAAGAAGAATACAAAATGGATCTTAAGAGTCTGAACTGAATTTTAAGACATGAAAACCTTCTGGTGAACCCAAATTCCACAAGAAGTGCAGAGAGCAGGGATATGACAAGATTGTCTACTTGGTCAGGAGTAAGGAGAGACTAAGAATATTTTTTTTTTGGTGAGATAGCATGTCTAAGAATTCAAGTGAGAGAGAGGGAAGCTTAAAAAGATACAGATACAAAGAAAGTAAGAGAGGGAGAGAGGCAAAAAAGAAATAGAGGAGTGAATAAAATAAAGACATCTACAAACACAGCAACCACCCACAGAACTTGTCATAAACCAATGAACACATCTCCAGTAAAGGAACTGTCCCAGCAGTTCACTCACCTCTGGTGAGGGTAAAGTCTGGAGCTGCTCTTCGTTGAGGGGCTTGGTGAGCAGCCGGTCTCCAAGGATGGAGCGCAGATGTCGGGCCATCACTGTCTGCTGCTCCACTGAGCAGTGGTTCTCCAGGGAAAGGATCAGAGGATAGGGAGAGCTCTGGAGTCAAATGGGTCATTTACATTTAGTAATTATTTAGCAGACGCTCTTAGCCAGAGCGACTTACAGTAAATACAGGGACATTCCCCCGAGGCAAGTAAGGTGAAGTGCCTTGCCCAAGAACACAACATCATTTTCACTACCGGGAATCGAACCGGCAACCTTCTGATTACTAGCCCGATTCCCTAACCGCTCAGCCACCTGACTGATTTACATAATGATTAACAACATTTTCTAAATACAGTCGAAAAGCTGCTAATTGTATAAACTGTATATTAAGACTCAAACTGTGATGTTTTGGGAGATGCTAGTTGTTGTAGGATATACACACAGACACTTGTACGAAAAATACCATAGAACATTGGGCCTCATTCACTAATATCTTCCTAAGTAATTTCTTACATTTGTTCTTAAGCAAGTTCATGTGTGATTCATGATGTGTCCCTAAACTGCAGAATTGGTCTTAGAATGATGAATCCCAATATGTCGTAGAATGATGATACCCAATATGTCGTAAATTGAAATCTTGTTGCTCCTATTTAGCATAGGTAAACAGTAGGGGTGCAAAACCGAACCGAAAAAAAAAAAAAGTTGGCAGCCCTGTGCTAAATGTAATACATCTAACATGATGGGGCATCTACGCTGGATATACAGAAAATACACCGAAATAACAGAGAGAACAGAGGTAATGTTTTTTTCTTCCCCCTAAACCATGACCCATAAAACCATACCGAACCGTGGGCTTGTTGACTTGTTGCACCCCTAGTAAACGCCCCGTTAATTCCCATAAAAGAGCATGAGATGGCAGGGCCGTGTGCACACTCAGGGCCTCATGTACTAACATTTTTGCGCCCACTTCAGGCGTATTTGTTTCGCAATTTGCGCGTAAAAGCATTGCGAGGTATGTACAAACATGCCGCACTGAGGTAAAAGCGCAGACATGTCGCGGGAACCGAAAATAGCAAATTGCGCTTTTCCGTGTCTTGCATATGCATTCACAGGAGGGTCGAGGGGAAAGTGGGAGTTTCCCATAAAGCGATGGGAGGGGATGCGTAAAGTGCGCCTAATAATGTATTCCGCGGTATGTACAAAAACTGCCTGTGAAAGCGCACCTTTATTTTGCTGTGAAAATTCTCCGCCTGTTAAAAGCAGTCAAACAACGGGGATGCGCATATGCCTCCTGCTGAAATGGCAGCCATAACCCGAGCAAGATGAAGACATAGGCCAAAGGATTTTTGCTACAAGGATCACACTTTTTTAGTTGAGTGAACACGAAATCATTACGCATTACAGATTAAGCAGCCATGCAATATTACAGTATTGGCATCAGGATCATTTAAACAGTCATCGCTGTTTTGACTTTGGTGGCTGATCCATGATAGAAAGAGAGAAGGAGGCCCATTCAATTGCGCGTTTAAATGCTCGCAATGTACGGTATAGTGGGCGGAGAAAGGCGCTGATTAACCGATGACCTGCAGGTTTTGTAAATACGACGTAAACTGAAGTATCACAGCATGCGCAATCTGCGGGTTGGCCATGGCGCTAATAACACTACGTTTGCAAATGTACGTACATGAGGCCCTCAGAGAAATTAGAAAAAGACGGGGTAAATCAGTGGAGGCCTCGACTCCAAAAAAATACAAACTTTAGTAATTCTGAAGTGGAGGTACTGCTGCAACAAGTTAGCGACAAACGACACATCATTTTTTGTTTTGTCAGCGGTGGACACATAGCAATAAATACTAATTTCTAGTTCATTCGGTTCCATAAAGCTAGCTCAACGTAGTTTGAACTCGGTTACAATGGCAACTTATGCTGCGAAACTAGTCTGGTCCGGGGCAGGCTAACTGTCAGGCTTAGCGTGACTTGGTACTTAACCATACCTTCCTGTAACACTGACCCAACGGGAAAACGATGATTTACCACGTATATTCTCATTTTCTTATTCTCATCAGTTCAATATGTTCAACATTAATAGAAAATCAACTTAAATAGCCTATATAGGCTACAACATTTAGCCTAATGCATTAAACGATGATGAACAATGATTTGATACACGCCACGTTAAACGTAGCCTATGGCTTGCCTAGTTTGTGATTTCAAATGTTTAGGCATCAGGCATAGGCCTATCTCAATCTAAATTATCTGAGAATAATTAGCATAGCTGTATAGTTGTTAACAGTAGTATACAATTGCAAAACAAATCTAAATCCATAGGCTACATCTATATCCTCCATTTTCCCGACACAACCATGTTAAAAAGTTAGGCTACTGGGTAATGTATTGATTAATAGTAGGCTATTTATTTAAAATAATGTCAAAAAAGTAAATTTACATGTGTTTAGAGGGTGTCTGTTTTTTAATCAACGAAGTAACTAAAGGTCTAAAAAAGGACCTCGACCTACATAGCCTATCGTTCACGTCAATCATGGCGTGTCGTTTCATTTTTATGAAGCGGTGGATAAGGGAACTGTCATAATACAAGGCTTAAAGGGAACGTTCTTTCTGGAAGAAGTCACATGGCCGTGTGCATTGCTTTTGCCGTGGTGGATTGTATGATCCATGTTTTACCTCTCTGGCTGCTTAAGAATAGGGTTCACGCGCAATTAGCTTGACTACTTAAATCTGACTTGAATTAGTAGGACCGTGTGAGCTGAAATTGGCCTTTATGGAACCGCTTTAGCCCCGCTTGACTTGTTAAGCTAATTCAATTCTGGTTTGGGACTTTAAGTCCAACTTATTTGAGCGGCCTTTATGGAACAGGCCCCTGAACTCTGGGTAACACTAGGCTTACATAAACAGGGGGACCTGGGCTTGATCACTATCTTACTAGAGAGGCCATAAAAGAGTTGGTCAAGCTTAGAGGGGTCAGAGAGCGCACACGCACACACTCAAACACGCACGCACACAGGCGCGCCAGGTCTATGCAAGGAAGCCAATGAAGAAGGACCATGGGACATTTGCATGCCTTTATTTTAACCAATGACTGTCAAGAGCGGTTCTGTTTAAATAGGTAGCTAGCACAACATGCTAGCAGACAAACTTTGTAGCACAATGGCGTGTGATGTTTTTGTCTCCTTGTGGGCCGGCCGCAAGCAATAAAGCTTTCTTAAACTTGTTCACTGACTGACTGTGCAATGCTTGATAGATTAATATTTCTGACATAGTCCTAGTGTGCGGAATAGGCTTACTTTGGGCCTATAAATACTGTGATAAGTCACTTATTATTGGACGGCAAGGTTCCCCGTTAACATAATTGATGTGAATTGAAGGCAAAGCAAGGCTAGTTTATTTATATAGGCCTAGCACAATTCATACACAATGGCAATTCAAAGTGCTTTACATTACATTACATTAGCAGAAGTGTAAGTGTAGTGTGTATTTATAAAAAAATAAAATAAAAAAAAACATATAATTATGTGTAAAATAATGAAAAATATTAGTTGCAAAATGATAAAGGACATAAATATAAAAATTTTAATTAGAGTGCACGAAAACTGTATACCTACTTATTTTGTGCAAACATGTCAGTTCTCAATTGTGTGTAAGAGTGCTCTTGGGTGTGCGTAAATTCTGTTCTTACCTAAGAACAAATCCCAAATAAGAAAACATTGGTGAATGCCAGAATCTTCGTGAAAACTGCGTAAGTGGGGTTTAAGAACAAATTTGTTCTTAAAAACGTTTGGTGAATGAGGCCCATTGAGTGTCAATGGTATTGAATATTGCAAATAGCTCACCTTAAAGGCGTACTCTGCTATAGTCTCAATGACATCTGTGAACAACACTTTGGAGGTTAGTGTGTGACCATGGAAGATAACTGGTTCTCCTTTATCACCATCCCAACAGTCTAGCTCTACACAACGACAGCCATGGTTCAGGGCCCTGAAAGTAAGAACACACACAAACTAGAGAGGGTACAATTTCTGGGGAAATTGTAGGGTGTGCTTGCTTGCGTCGGTTGCACAGGGGTCCGTTTTTGAATGACATTTTTACAACTGATACTTCAGTTTATTTTATATAAAATGCATACTTATTATTTATAAAGATTACATAGATTTTTGCTGCTCATTTACAATTGAAAATATGAGTGAAGTGTAGAATGAAATAGATTTCTTCTCATTTCCCCTGCAAGAGGCAGCCTCATCGTTGAATCAAAACGAATAAATTTGGCAGACCGGTGTTAAAATTGACCTAATCTCTATGACTTAAACGTCCTTTTAAGTTTTTCCCTTATCGTGATATTTTCAGGCATTTAGCCTACTCATTGCATTCATAATTTAATAAAGAACTCCCTTTGAAGATTATTCTACAACGTTACCGGCAGTAGAAGATGGAATCGCGATTCAAACAGTACCATCTGCTAACTGAAAATATGCCCCCAAAAACGTAAATAAGCTTGACATTTATTTAGTGGAAAATCGCTCATTCATAAAAAGCTCACTGGTAGCGATCATTGTCAGTAACAAAATGCGATATAGCCCTGTGTGGAGAAGCTGCCCCGGTAAATTGTACTACTACAGTACAGTACTAGACTACTGCTGTATTCGTCTTGGCGATTGCGTTGGTTGAATTCGATTTAACGTTCCGTTGTACGGTTTAGGCTGAAATTAATTATTTTCATGAACAGATTGACAAAGTTTAGGCTGTGGCAATGAAGTTCAGGTTAGTAGTTAGATAGACTTTTGATTTATGTAAGGGGAGTGCCGAACATGTTCTGTCGCCGTTTGACTTCCTAAACAGCTGTGTAGATGTTTTTGTAGTGTGTCTCGCGTAGGCTACAGCGTTGCAGTGAGCTACACTGTTTTGAAACCACAGGTAATGATAATTTCACCCACAAATCGTTTACTTGTAATGTAATGTCATAATAAATCCTACAACAAAAATGTATTTGTGAGGAATGTTTACTTTAACGATTGAAAACAGATGCATCATAGAAGTCGCTCGGGATAAGAGCGTCTGCTAAATGACTAAATGTAAATGTAGACCACTGTAGTATGTGTTGCCTGGGCAACAAAGGCTAATGTCATGATGCTAATGCTTCAGTGAAATAGTAGACTACCATTTCCGAAAGTAGATGTACTTCCTTAATAATATCAGCTTATATTGTACATTACACATCACAATTGTGTGTCATATCACAAAGTAAAATTAGTAAATAGTTATCACCCTGGCCTCTTTGCTTGTGGCGTTTCTGCAGCTGCCTTGCAGTAAAGCAGTTAGCTTAGCTATCTCCCAGAAGTTAACGAGCTGCTAAACTAATGTTCTGCTAGAGGTAGTCACGCGAGTTTTCGTGACGTTAGTGACGTAAGTAGCGTCATTGACTGTGGCTAGCAAGTTAGCCACCGTTAGCTTCACTTTTCGACACAAAAACTTAATTTCTACTTAAACCGTGCAACGGAACGTAAATCCCAATAGAAGCAACTCAATCGCTACCAAGACGAAACTTTTGACACCTAGGTTGTCTATGTAGGCCAAATATTGACTGAGTTTTAGGGGGGCAAAAAGAATAATAATAATGTATATGTGAGAGAACAAAGGTTGTGCCCTTGCCGAAGGCAAAGCACACCCAACTAGAGAGGATACAATTTCTGGGGAAATTGTAGGGTGTGCTTGCTTGCGTCGGTTGCACAGGGGTCTGTATATTTTATATAAAAATGCATCGGGCCTACTTATTATTTATAAAGATTACATAGATTTAAAAGCATCTTTTTTTTGCTGCTCATTTACAACTCAAAATACGAGTGAAGTGTCGAATGAAATATGATGTCTTCTCATTTCCCCTGCAAGAGGCAGCTGACAGGCTGAATCAAAACGAATACATTTGGCAGACCGGTGTAAAAATTGACCTAATCTCTATGATTTAAACGTCCTTTTAAGTTGTCCCTTCTCGTGATATTTTCAGGCATTTAGCCTACTCATATTGCATTCATTCATTAATAAAGAACCCCATTTGAAGATTATTCTACGACTTTACCGGCAGAAGATAGAATCGCGATTCAAACAGTACCATCTGCTAACTGAAAATATGCCCCCAAAAACGTAAATAAGCTTGACATTTATTTAGTGGAAAATCGCTCATTCATAAAAATCTCACTGGTAGCGATCATTGTCAGTAACAACGCAAAATGCGATATAGCCCTGTGTGGAGAAGCTGCCCCGGTAAATTCTACTACTACAGTACAGTACTAGACTACTGCTGTGTTCGTCTTGGTAGCGATTGCGTTGGTTGAATTCGATTTAACGTTCCGTTGTACGGTTTAGGCTGAAATTAATTATTTTCATGAACAGATTGACAAAGTTTAGGTTGTGGCAATGAAGTTCAGGTTAGTAGTCAGATTGTTTCAACTATTGAAAGACTTTTGAGTAAGGGGAGTGCCGAACATGTTTTGTCACCGTTTGACTTGAACAGCTGAGGAGTTTTTGTTAGCTACTCAGACTAGTGTCTCGGGTAGGCTACAGCGTTGCAGTGAGCTACACTGGTTTGAAACCACAGGTAATGGTAATTTCACCAACAAATCGTTTACTAATGTCAGAATAAATCATATAACGAAAATGTATATGTGAGGAATGTTTATTTTAACGATTGAAAACAGATACATCATAGACCACTGTAGTATGTGTTGCCCGGGCAACACAGGCTAATGTCATGATGCTAATACTTCAGTGAAATAGTAGACTACTGTTTCCGAAAGTAGATGTACTTCCTTAATAATATCAGCTTATATTGTACATTACACATCACAATTGTGTGTCATATCACAAAGTAAAATGAGTAAATAGTTATCACCCTGGCCTCTTTTCTTGTGGCGTTTCTGCAGCTGCCTTGCAGTAAAGCTATAGTTAGCCTAGCTATCCCCCAAGTTAACAGATGCGAAACGAATGTTCTGCCAAAGGTAGTCACGCGTGTTTTCGTGACATTAGTGCAGAACGGTGTAAAAATTGACCTAATCTCTATGATTTAAACGTCATTTTAAGTTTTTCCCTTCTCATGATATTTTCAGGCATTTAGCCTACTCATATTGCATTCATTCATGAATAAACAACCCCTTTGAAGATTATTCTACGACGTTACCCGGCAGTAGAAGATGGAATCGCGATTCAAACGGTACCATCTGCTAACTGAAAATATGCCCCCCAAAACGTAAATAAGCTTGACATTTATTTAGTGGAAAATTGCTCATTCATAAAAAGCTCACTGGTAGCGATCATTGTCAGTAACAACGCAAAATGCGATATAGCCCTGTGTGGAGAAGCTGCCCCGGTAAATTGTACTACTACGGTACAGTACTAGACTACCGCTGTGTTCGTCTTGGTAGCGATTGCGTTGGTTGAATTGGATTTAACGTTCCGTTGTACGGTTTAGGCTGAAATTAATTATTTTCATGAACAGATTGACAACGTTTAGGCTGTGGCAATGAAGTTCAGGTTAGTAGTTAGACTTTTGATTTAAGTAAGGGGAGTGCCGAACATTTTCTGTCGCCGTTTGACTTCCTAAACAGCTGTGTACTGTAGCTAGATGTTTTTGTAGTGTGTCTCGCGTAAGCTACAGCGTTGCAGTGAGCTACACTGGTTTGAAACCACAGGTAATGGTAATTTCACCAACAAATCGTTTTCTAATGTCAGAATAAATCCTACAACGAAAATGTATATGTGAGGAATGTTTATTTTAAGGATTGAAAACAGATAACGCTACATCATAGACCACTGTAGTATGTGTTGCCCGGGAAACACAGGCTAATGTCATGATGCTAATACTTCAGTGAAATAGTAGACTACTGTTTCCGAAAGTAGATGTACTTCCTTAATAATATCAGCTTATATTGTACATTACACATCACAATTGTGTGTCATATCAAAAAGTAAAATGAGTAAATAGTTATCACCCTGGCCTCTTTTCTTGTGGCGTTTCTGCAGCTGCCTTGCAGTAAAGCTATAGTTAGCCTAGCTATCCCCAAGTTAACAGATGCTAAACGAATGTTCTGGCAAAGGTAGTCACGCGTGTTTTCGTGACGTTAGTGACGCAGTGACGTTAGTAACGTCAGTGACTGTGGTTAGCAAATTAGCCACCGTTAGCTTCACTTTTCGCCACAAAAACTTAACTGAAGCTTAAACCATGCAACGGAACGTAAATTCCAATAGAAGCAACTCAATCGCTACCAAGACGAAACTTTTGACACCTACGTTGTCTATGTAGGCCAAATATTGACTGAGTTTTAGGGGGGCAAAAAGAAATAAAAATAAAAATAATAATAATAATAATATATATGTGAGAGAACAAAGGTTGTGCTCTCGCCGAAGGCTTGAGCACACCCAACTAGGGGTGTAATGATACACTCAGCTCACGATTCGATATGTATTACGATACTGGGTGTACGATACAATATGTATCACAATATTTTGAACAGCATTTTTTATTAAACAAATTCAATTAACAGATTTATTTTAAAGAATATATTGTGCTTAGTAAAGTTATGCATTGTGCTTATTAAAGTTCTGTCTTATGATCTGAGAAGTGTGCTCAGGCTTAAACATGGTGTGTCACACAGGGTGTGGGAAGCAGGCTGTTCTTTGTGTCTCTATCTTAATTTTCAGAAACAACCTTGAAACCGGGTGGAGACGGCACCCGAGCAGGTGGGACGCGTAGGCAAGAACAACTCCCTGATGCACGAGAGAACAAGCTCAACCCTCTTTTCATCTTTCTGTTTTAATTGCACTGTATACATATCTGCTGGGGAGGGACAGATAGCCAGTTGGACTTCGTGAACCAGCCCAAACTCTGTTGCGGGTAGGGAAACGTAGACAACCCCAGAGCTCTGTACTTGTTGATTTCCAACTGCTGCATTAAAGCTGATATTATCGGACCTCTGCGACTCCAGAACACTCTTTCTAGAACACAGATTTGTGTCATTGAATACCACCATTACATATTGGAATAGACACAACAATTAAAGTCCTTCAATTTTCAAAACATTAAAAAATTTCTATCATTTTCTTTGTTGTACATACAATTTAGTTAACTCAGTTCAAGCGATTTCTGTGAATGCAATGAATGCACACATGACGCAGGTGCTGAGTAGTTTGCGTAAAATATTGCCATAATGCACTGTTCTGTTCATGTCTGTGGGTTTTTATGCATACCCTGTCTGTGTACAGGTCGTTGTTATGATGTGTTGTGTACCTGATATAAGGCTCTGTGCTGCTGTCCCCGGTCAGCTGGTCTTTAGTGAGGTAGGTGTTATGTGAGGAGGAAATGAAGTAATGGGCCAAGGTCCGGGTCATATCCTGGTAGATCCTTGCATGGTCAGGGTTAAACACAGCATTCTCGTGGGACAGCATGTACATCGTGAAACCATTAGGTGTCATGAAGTGGTTCTTTTGAGCTGTACTGGGCAAAATACAAAAACATTACAAAAGGCAGAAAATAAAACTGTCTACTTTTGAATGATTTAAATGGTTACTGTAATAGAAATCTTAGAGTATAATACTGGACCACTTTGCAGCAATTAGCACTGCAGTTGACAGTTAGCGTACCCCACTCGTTGAGCTCATAGGTGAGGATTAGACTCTGAGCATGGGCTACAGAGGCATCCTCTCCTTGGTCCTTCAGGAATCCTCTCAGGTCCACGGTAGAGAGAACACATCCGTTAGATGAGTAGCCCTGGAACACTGCATCTAGTTCAGGTCGTCGTAGCATCTCCCGGCAGAACATTTCTATCTCATTGTGGTCCAGGCGGTTGTCCAGGGAGCGATCACACTTCTATGAAAGCAAAAGAGGAAGAGACACTGTCTCACCTGGAAGAAGCCTGGTAAAGTCCTGTCTGGGGTCTGGGTGTAGGTACATCCAGGAAGGTGCTTCTTCACTTAACCTTTGTCTGACCGCTCTAAAATCACAACGGTCTAACAAATATGTCAAACAGCACAACATAGGTCAAACAGCACAACAAAGAAATATGAAATAGATACCTACATTTAGTCAAGATAGTGTCATGCCCGGACCTGGAGGTGAGTACCAAGACAGACTAAACTGAAGTAACACAGCCTAACTTATTTTGGGGGATTTCCTAAAAAATTCTCAATTAGGTTACAAAATACTGTGTTAATTTCGGTTTTTATTCTGTTCTAATTTGCAATATGAAGAGGAAACTAGTTAGTACTGTAGTTGCTAGCTAACTGAACTTGTCATAATGAGCAACTGTGCCTTTGTCCAAATTGAAATAATATTGTTGTGTCTGATGGCAATGACAACAAGACTTGTTAATGAACCCAACACCTGAGGCCTGTTCCAAAAAGCAAGTTTACCGAATAAGCCAGACTTATGTCAGTTAGTCGGACTAATTTCTAGTTCATTCGGTTCCATAAAGCTAGCTCAACGTAGTTCGAACTCAGTTACTATGGTAACTTATGCTTCGAAACTAGCCTGGTCCGGGTCAGGCTAATTGTCAGGCTTAGACCGTGTTCTTGCTTAACCAGACATTCCTGTAACACTGACCCAACGGGAAAACGATGATTTACCACGGACATTCTCATTTTCTTATTCTCATCAGTTCAATATGTAGGATACATTTATAGAAAATCAACTTAAATAGCCTACATAGGCTACAACATTTAGACTAATGCATTAAACAATGATGAACAATGATTTGATACACACGGCTATGGTAGTTTGTGATTTCAAATGTTTAGGCATCAGGCGTAGGCCAATATCTCAATCTAAATTAGTATAATTATCATAGCTATATAATTGTTAACAGTAGCCTGTTGCAAAATGAACCTAAATCCATAGGACATCTATCCTCCATTTTCCTGACACAAAAACCATGTTAAAAAGTTAGGCTACTGGATAATGTATTGATTAATAGTAGGCTATTTATATTAAACAATGTAAAAATAGTAAATTAAGATGTGTTTAGAGGGTGTCTGTTTTTAATCAACGAAGTAAAGGTCTAAAAAAAGGACCTCGACCTACGTAGCCTATAGTTCACGTCAATCATGGCGTGTCATTTTATTTTGATTAAGCGGTGGATAAGAGCTGTCATAGTACACGGCTTAAAGGGAACGTTCTTTCTGGAAGAAGTCACGTGGCCGTGTGCATTGCTTTTGCCGTGGTGGATTGTATGATGCATGTTTTACCTCTCGGGCTGTTTAAGAATAGGGTGCACGCGCAATTAGCTTGATTACTTAAATCTGACTTGAATTAATAGCAGTGCGTGAGCTGAAATTGGCCTTTATGGAACCGCTTTAGCCACGCTTGACTAATTAAACTAATTCAAGTCAGGTTTGGGACTTTCAGTCCAACTTTTTTGAGCGGCCTTTATGGAACAGGCCTCTGAGGGGTGTTCCATCAACGTCGATTAAGGAAAAGCAAGACTTATTTCGCCAAGTCTCACTTACTTTAGCGAGAGTTCCGTTCCATTAAGGTGGCTAGCTACGTAACCAAGGTAACTTATACTTCGGAACTAGCCTGATCCGTGTCACGCTAAAAGTCAAGCTAAACTAAAATGTGTTGAAAATAATTTCAAACAGGCGGAAACAGAATCTCAAAAGACAGTTCCGTAGAGTAAATTCCTGCGCGCAAAGCACTTTAGTGCGTGTTCGGAAACGTAAATTCAGACGAAGTGCAGACATGAATGATTTACATGTTTACTTCATCTCCAAAAAATATATTAATTTAAATAAACAAGTTAAGAAATAATGTAACTTTAACTGTTTTCAAAAGCCATTGGTTATTGACATAAGGCCTTAGAAACTAAGCAGAGCGTCTAGACGGTTACAATCAATTATGGCGTATCCGTTCTTTGACAACTCTGTGGTGGATGAAGGTGCTCAGATTATACAAAGAGTGTTTATCCCACCAGCCCCAAGGGTCTTCAGAGACAGAAGTAATGCTTCCCTGACCAGTATCTGTGGAAGAAGTATAGGTTCAGCAGGCCCAGCATAGTTTATCTAGATAGATTTAAATGTGATGTAATTATTTAAAAAAACAAAACATAATATATATATATATATATATATATATATATAATGAAATAGCAACTCTTAAGGATGGCGATGAACACATAAGAGCAGCCTACCATCCTTTGTAGAAAGTAATAGAAAGGAGAGTAGTAGACTATAATAGTAGAAAGGAGGGTAGTAGACTGCAGTCTATGTAGGTAGGCCTAGACTATGTAGTCTGCTGGAATCACACACAAGGAAGCAAACTCACTGTAGCCAAGCCTTGACACTGTTCAGTCTGTCTGCATCTGTCTATGTCTTTGCATGTGGGACATTCTTGAACGGGCAACTATGCCAGGAAATATGAAGGGTATACCTTGTGTGGAAGAAATTGGGATTTCCTGTGTTACATTAATCACTAATCAATAGAACTAGTCATTGGATACTAGTTAGTACGTTTATCATGTAAGCTTGCTATTAATAACAGTATATTGTGTCTATGTGTCAGGTTAATAGATGTTCGGGGTCAGGAGAAAGTACTGGCTAAACGGTCCTTGTCATGACTACAAGGAGAGCTCCAACTATGAGAACTCTCTAGTGTGAGAGTTCTCATGTGTTGGGAGCAGTGAATCTTTTTCTCTGAGACTGTTGTAACGTCATTCCTGCCTGACTGTCACAATCTATGTTTACATTCTTGTGCCCTACAAAAGATGGTCCTCCGGCTTTCGGAGCGGAGAGAGACCTGGTTGAGACCTAAGCTTGGTGTTGTGAAGACTGGTTTTCTCTCCCAATTTGCAGATTGATAAATACGTATTAAAATCCAGAACTTAACTGAACTTAGTCACTCCGTTTATGAAGAGACGGACAAAACACTTTCTTCATCACTTGCTACAAAGCAGCACCTGAATATTATCATCAGTTTTTCAGGTCATCTTGAAACACAAAGAATCAAGGAGACTTTTTATTCAATTGCATAAAGTATTTTCATTGTTTAAAGTAGCCTATATGTTGACAAGCCTCTATATTACCTGTCCTTCTGGCTTCCCCAATATTATAGGTGCAATATACTGTCCCCATGGGTGTATCTAGGCCCACTGGAAGACTCAGGGGGTGACTGCCTGGTGCCCCCATGGTTGAAAAAGTGTTTCTTTAATGCCCTCTAGAGTGGCAAAAATTAGACCAAGTGCCCTACTGTCTGCCATTCACATTGTGAAATATGCTTGAGTGCACAGGATGCCCCATGCAATAAATGACAGTGTGCCCTCTATAAATGTAAAAACATGTCATCATGAGTTCCTTTATAGTAGAGAAAATGTAATGCAGTACCCTATAAGTTGCCCTTACAATGGTCTAAATTGGACTGTTCCCATGCCCTTACTTCCAATGGAAAAGGGTGCTGTTATGAAGTGCCCTTTATGCTGCCCTTACATGACAGTGTCCCAAATGTTGCCCTTTCCAAAGAAGACGATTAGATGCTGTGCCCAACAGTCTCCCCTAATGTTCCCACTAGGGCATGCTTTCCCAAAGTGAGGCTGTGACAACCCTTGGCACCCAAGCCCCCTCTGGATCTGTGGAGGCAGACTATGTTAATTGGAAATATGGGGCAGCTGTCCATACACTGTCAGCCAAAATAGTAATAATTGGATTTGGATTAAATATGCACATGTAATATAATAATGATATATTCTTAGTCATGCTGAGCATTTTTAAATGACTGTTCTGCCAAGCAAAGTGTACTACAGTTTTGGTCACCTTCTGATCTGAAGTCGGTGCTGGTTCTGTGCAATACTAGTTCTTGACATTTAGTCATTTAGCAGACGCTCTTATTCAGAGCAACTTGCAGTAAGTACAGGGACTTTCCCCCGAGGCAAGTAGGGTGAAGTGCCTTGCCCAAGGACACAACGTAATTTGGCACGGCCGGGAATCGAACTGGCTTCAGATTACTAGCCCGACTCCCTCACCGCTCAGCCACCTGACTCCCTTATTTCAGTGAATCCCCATTTTAGTCATGGTTATCTTTCCCTTTTATCTTAAAGCTCAGCATTTAGCCTATCAGTTAATAAATGCGTAAGTGGCAAAGTTATTTTGAAGTAATTTATTAATTTTGTTCAAGATGTGAAGACAAAAACCTTATTACTCCACATCAAGTGCAATTAACCATGGCCTTCTTCAGTGTTTTGAATTTTATCCTACAATTTTCAATTGCTGCCACGTTCTTTTTTGGGCTATTATTCTCAATCTCCTATTATTCTCAATATCGGCCATAGGCTAGCCTACTGTCAGAACGGTTTCAGACAGCTCATCAAATTACGCTAATTATCAGTAGGCCTAAATATATAGGCTATATGTTAAGTAGATTTGGTAGGTCTACAATTTACGCATTTTAACAGTCGTAATGGTTTGACAAGTTGTCTCCTTTGCCATGTTAATTGCGGCAACATTGCCCTTTTTGGGGACAACTCCAAAAAAACTAAAAAAATCAATTTACGCTGCTGAAACAACACCACTCTGCTGGTTTACGCTTTGCTTTTTGCGACATAACTCCTCTTTTCGACGATCGCCTGATCTGGGCTGCACAGTCTAAGCTTATTGAGGTCTAGCTTGAATTAGCGTTGCCTATTAGAATCAGAATCAGAATCAGAATGGGTTTTTATTCGCCATGAAAGTTTGCACAGACAAGGAATTTACTTCGGTAGGAGAGCCTACCTAGGCAGCCAATTTCGGCGCCACTAGAAAGTTACAGCATAACATGAGGAGAGAGGAGGAGAGAAAAAGGCAACACCCAGACAATGCTCCTAGAGGAGTACAGTGTGGGAACAGACAAAAACCTCAGCACATAAGCACAACAACATTTACAAAAACACGATACTTGCAACGAGTGGGGGGGGGGGGGGTAGACAAGCAGCATAGTGTAACGGAACATTAGTGGAACGGCTTGAGGCTTAAGTCTAAGTTTACGTTTACCCAAGTGAGACTTCCCTTACAAAAAAGCAGAATATATTTGATATACTTTTAAGGAGTATACTTAGAAAATAGTTCACTTTTAAGTATGCTTTAAAAATAGTTCACTTTTGTAAGAAGTATACTTAGAGAATAGTTCA
Source organism: Osmerus mordax (assembly GCF_038355195.1). Lineage (NCBI taxonomy): Eukaryota > Metazoa > Chordata > Actinopteri > Osmeriformes > Osmeridae > Osmerus > Osmerus mordax. The sequence goes on along the minus strand of NC_090059.1, from coordinate 497,621 downwards.
CTTTTGATGTACTTTCAAGTATGCTTTGAAAATAGTTCACTTTTGATATACTTTTAAGAAGTATGCTTAGAAACAGAATATGTTATACATTTCTTCTGGAGTAGGATGTACGTTTTCTATTATTATACAGCAAAAACAGTCAAAATAATTTTTAGGTACATTACAGGTTACATTTTTTAGATCCATCTAATTCTAATTATTCATGTCTATGAAAATCTATTATGCATTGCACATTGAATCTTTTTTGGTACTGAAGCTGTAACCTTAATTACTGCCAAAACATTCTGAAGCCCTATAATCTTATACTAATAATTATCAATTGGAGTATTAATGGAAAAAAAGAAAAAGCTACTTGAGAAAGAAGCAGACAGAAGGATTGCATTATGCATTTGAAGGTTATACTGTCAAACTGACTGAAGAACGAAATAACGACGTGAAAAAATGAAGATGGCGTGGATCATTGGCTGGTCTATTCCCATGATGCAAGGCGGTAAATAGTGTTAAAATTATCTGATAATTTTGCCGTTTGTTTGAAATACAAATGTAACTTCATGAATTTCGTTTTTTAAATGTGTCTGCTTAGAATATAGTGTTTTGTTGTGTTGTCATTGTTGTGGTGGTTAACCATTGTAACCATGAGTTAAATTACTGTTACGTTTTATAAGAAGAGCTGGATTCTTATACCTTCAACGCTTGCAGTCAATAGCTTCTTTCAGCTAAGAAACTGCCATGTAACTTTGCAAGGGCCCATATTCTCGCTAAATTACTTATAATCTGAGGCGTTTGAGGGGCTCCTAAACATTATAATATATACTATATAAGCAGAGGTGATAGAGGAACTCTGTCACAGACATGTCTTGTCCATTTTTACGACAACAACCTGTTGCGGACGGTGCAAGAATAATTTGCAGAATTTAACATGAAACCAAATTAATTGCTCATTGCGTGATAGATAGCCTATCCTTAAGCACGGCGCGATATGCTACTAGCCTATACTTTTTGAGAGATAGGCCTAGCCTATCTTTTTATGTGAGGGTGTCATTTACATCATAAATTTGTTGAAACCACATTATGTGACATTAAAGATAATAAACAAAGTATGAAAATAAAAAAACATAGGACTAGCTTACTGTGATAAACATCTAACGTGGTCACTACTATACATTTAATTTGGTCTGCTACTTTTTGCCAGCCCTCTTTCTTGGATTTTGCAGACTTTGAGGTGTTCCCTGGCGTTCTGATTAAATCTTAAAATTCGGAGTAACCTTCGAGCAAGATGTTGCTCTGTTGGCTCTGTTGCGGAAAAAACGGGGCGCTCTTTTTGGCCATGGTGAGCAGCCATAGACTTATGTGAGCAGTCAATAGCAGCGTTGCTGATCAAGGTTTCTACTATCGATACATACCCCCTTTCAGACCAACGCATAACTCAATCCAGCTATACTAATTATAAATAACATGGGTGTTCGAAGAACCGAATTAGCCAGATCATGATAAGCAAGATGATGTCATCTTGGATATGTCATTTGATCTCGGATGTAATAAGCGACGTACGGAGAACGGGCCCCTGGATGGTAAAGGGGGCCCATACAAACAATACTAATCCCTTTGTACCAACCTTGAACAGGGTGGATGCATACTGTTCACTGAGGTCAATGTTGATCATCTGCAGCAAGGTCTGAACCTCCTCGTAGCTCATCTTCCCATCGTGGTTCTGGTCGGCCCGTCTCAGGTAACCATGAATCCAAGTGACAACACAGTCAAGGACAATAACGCGACACAATGTATGAGTGTTACTGTACAGCCTAAGTTATTAAAGTGGGGTGCTAGGTAGATCGGACCTACCAGGGTAAAGATGCCTATTTATTTGGTCTTTGGTCTCATCTGTCAGTTCAGTTCACACCACTACACAAGCACTCATGACAAACTAAAATGCCTAATCACACAATTTGTCCTTTCAAGAAATAACCTCAGAGATCCTTTAAATGTGTGTTATCAATAAACACAACATTTCACAGCAGCCATGTCACAAAATAATATTGAACGTTCACAATGGACCACAGATAGAACAACAATAGAGCGAAGTCAGATTAATCAAATCCAGCTCTAAACTATAGGATCATCAGGCATGTCTTTTCCTGAACTAGTGAGTAATGGCAAACCCTCACAAGGAAAATGTTGATGCAATCAGCCAAATACCGCATAATGTTATTCGACTGTAAGGACAAATCACTATTATACAACTTACCAGATTGTGTGATTTAAATGCTTCAAATGACAAGTTATCAAACTCATTCCTGCACAAGATGAGGGACAGAATGCTATACAAGTTGAGCCAGCCTAAGTTAGTTGCTTAACCTTATCACTCTAAGAGTGAAACATAATTTAAAATATTTTTCCACATTTTGATTTTTCCACACTTTTAAAGATATTGGTCAAGCTTTTCCTTCTGGGTCATGTTTTCTGCACGTTCCTGGAGGGTGCGAATGCCACGGACCCACTGCCTTGCTTCTTCATCGCTCTGGCAACGCAAATCTAGGCTCTTCCTGCCGCCCTTGAAGACCACTGTCAGACACTGGCCCTCTGGGACCGAGTCTGCTGCACGTCGTAAGGTCTCCGACTGGCAGCCCTCACGCACACACTCCACATCTGTTACTGAAACTGAAGAACAGGGGGACATGAGCAGGAGAGACACTAGACAGAACAGTGGACAGAATACTGGACAAAACACTGGACAGAACATTGGAAAGAACAGTGGACATGGTGGACAGTGAAGAAGCTGTGTTATCAGTGAAAGCTCTGAAAATAACTCTTAGTACTTTTATGGTAATATTGTATTCTATTATGCAATAAACATACATCTCTCATAGATGGACACGCACACATACACAGATGCTTCCAGTAATTCTTGAAGGGTATTTTATCACAGGCCTCCATTACTTATCTCACTTATCTTAAGTGTACATGATATAGACACAGTTGCATGTTCTGTACTGCTGCCAATTTATACATGCCTCTCAAACTATACTCACCAAATTAATAATTAAATAGTCCTGAGTAAGTTCTAAGAACTACATCAAGAAAATCAGAAGACTGAAAGAGGAACACAAGAACACAGCTCCTTTAGAACCAAGAAAATGTCTCAGATCACTGTACATGATTTCATACACAAGCCTATCGTTCTGCATACTGTACATGATACCACATAACTCAAACCGTGTTGTTTTTCATCGCCTCTGCCTGTTTATTTACAAAACCATACTGCAGCTACAACAGTTCACTTAAGTAAGGGACTGCACAAAAATAAGCGCAGCTAGTTTACATTTACATTTACATTTATTCATTTAGCAGACGCTTTTTATCCAAAGCGACTTCCAAGAGAGAGCTTTACAAAGTGCATAGGTCACTGATCATAACAACAAGATAGCCAAAAAACATTGCGAGTAGCCAAAACATGAAGCACACATTGTGAACAACCAAAGTAAGTGCCAAAGGGAAGAACCATAACAGCATGTAGTTAAACAAGTTACAATTAAACAACATGAACAGCTATAAGTGCAAGTGTACCTGTGGAAAAAAGCAAGCAACAGTAATAAAACAATATATCACAGCGAGAACAAAAATTTAAATCAGTTACCACTAACCACAAGAGCAACAAGTCTCTAAGCAAGAGTCATTGTGATCCTTGAGGAAACTAACATCGGGTCAAGCGAACCGTTCCTAAGTACTGTTGTACTCCCGGAACAAGTGCGTCTTGAGCCTTTTCTTGAAGGTGGAGAGACAGTCAGTGTCTCTGATGGAGGTGGGGAGTTGATTCCACCACTGGGGGGCCAGACAGGAGAAAAGCTTGTGTTGGGACCGGGCGGTCTTGAGCGGTGGGACCACCAGGCGGTTGTCTGAAGAAGACCGTAGGTGGCGGGTGGGGGTGTAAGGCTGCAGGAGAGACTTGATGTAGACGGGTGCAGTCCCGTTCACTGCTCGGAAGGTCAATACCAGGGTCTTGAATCTGATACGGGCCATGATAGGTAGCCAGTGGAGAGAGATGAGGAGCGGGGTAACATGGGAGCGTCTGGGTAGATTGTAGACCAGGCGGGCCGCTGCGTTCTGAATCCTCTGAAGAGGGCGGGTTGCACATGCTGGGAGACCAGCGAGCAGCGAGTTGCAATAGTCCAACTTGGAGAGGACGAGTGCTTGGACTAGCAGCTGGGTGGAGTGCTCAGACAGGTATCTCCTGATCTTCCGGATGTTGTAGAGGGTGAATCTACACGACCGGGAGACCGCAGCAATGTGGGCCGATCAGCTAGTTCGATCAGCTAGTTCAGGCAGGGCAATCGGGCAGCGCGTATCATCCATTTATCGGGGACGTAAGGCGTCTTACTCCACCTTCCTTTCCTCCGCCCACTACTACACCCATGTTAGCAGCGCATATTCATGTCCGATAAGGCGTCTGTAGCGACCATCCAGTTCTGTAGTCGCTTCTGGGTGCGGGGGATCCAGTTCATGACGCGCTGTGTACAGAACCAGAACGCATGTCGAGACGGAATTGCGTTCGTTTGGGGTGTTCCCGTTTATTAAATATAAAAGCGGTAAAAACAGTATGACCTCCCGTCACCCTGGTCTCCCGTCAAATGGTGCCTGTGGCCCTATATAACCCAGCCACCACAAACCACACCCAAATGAAACAAGCCCCATTAACCCCATAAGTGCACAATAATGGCTCCTACAGCATCTTTAAAAGACGGATACGCACACACTCACCCCGGTTGTTGTATGATCAGTACTGCTGCCGCCCTCCACCATCCCCTTCTCCCCCATGCTGTCTGTATGTTCTCTCCAACAGGGGGATTATACCTCTATTGCTCCCTGCCTCATATGTTGTGTATGTATGTGTTGCATCGAGGAGGCAGAGAGTGCTTCCCTTAGATCATCCACTCCGCCAAAGTCAAATCTACATGTCAATGTCATGTAACAATAAATGCTCAAATCTAATACGTGATTGTCTTGACTGAACCAATGATTGTAGTCCTAACGATATAGGACAAACCAAACCACAGATGCATGTTGGTTTAGAACTACCGTATTTTATGGTAAATAAGCCGCATCGTGTACAAGCCGCACCCCCCCAGAATGAGCACTTTGTGTTTGTATATCAGAGTATTGACCTTATTCCGCCCCGCCCACGTTTTTCATCTTTTTGCACTTCCGTTGTATTGGCACTTCCTGTTTACCGGGGATATCATTCAATTCAATGGAGAACTGCCGAGAAGTCCCGCTGCTAAAATATTAAATAATTAGGTAAATTTGTGCCAGATGTGCTATGTTCGTGTGCTACAACAAGTCAGCAATACACCCTTTCACTGGATGGCTTGAAAACGACTTTTAAGTGTTTATATAATTTGTTTGCCGGTCAGATCGCTGCCCTGCGCTCTGCTGTGCTGCGATAAGTTACATTAGCCACAAGATGTTCTAACGATTTCACTGCAGGGAATATGCATTTGCTATACTTTGTTTGAAAGCTTAGGTCCTCTAGAATTCAGTCGTTTGATTAATTTTACAGTCAGTACATGTATTTGAGATTCCCCCGCAAAACTGACCAGCTAACATTGTTAGCAGTAGAACATTAGCTTCTTGTTTATATACTTGAGGCATTAGTTTTTACATCAGGTCTCTGTGTGACAAATTACACAAATTATGCTGTAATAATAAATAGTAACAACTTTTTCATCGAGGGTCTTTGGTACAAGCTTTATGCAATGTGTTAAAACTTACATGATATAGGGCAGGGGTACTCAATTAGAAACCCAAAAGGTCCACTAACCAAATTTCCATTCAGTTCAGGGTCCGGAACAATTATGGTTTATTTTTCTGGCCCTTACCTCAGGGTTCTGGGGGTAATTTTGTTCAAAGTGTCCATGCTTTGTGTCATAGTGACCATAGCCGCAGGAACATAGGATATTTTATCAGGGGGGTGCATCTGGTGGGGGGGGGGGGTTCTTAATGTTGCGGGGCGGTAGGGATGGACTGGGAGTAAAAATAGGTCATGCACATTCTGTTTGATGTGATGCTAGTTCGTGAGAACATTAAGATACTTAATGCGAGCGCGCGTAGCACGCAAGATCTTTTTTTTTGCCTTTGAGCACAAAATAGTTTTTTGAGCTTTATGTGAAATGAACATATCCGTTTTTCAATTGGTAAAACCTTGTCTAGTGAAGGTGATGTCTTTTTGTCTCTTAATTTTTCTGCCCCACCCTTACGTTTCTTAGCCTGGTTTCCCATTGTTATTCTTCTCCCGGTGCTCCCGATGGCCAGTCCGCTACTGCGGGGCTGGGCTGTGCCGCGGTGGTGAATTTTCAAGTCATATCATTGAAAATTCTCGTGCTGTCAGGGGGTGCTACAGCACTCCTAGTTCCCACGGCCATGATAGTGACGCTTCACATTAGCTACCAATATTGACAAGGGCAACCGTCTCATTAAACACATCGGTTTTGTGCGCCCCACCGGCAGCACAAATACATACTTGTCTAAAATTAGGTATTTTTGGAATCAACTTTTCGCCGGGTTTAGAGCATGCCATGTTTTTCGCTAAGGAAGAAACAGGTACTGTTAGCAAATCGATTAGCCTGCGTTGTTTGCGAATGACACACACAACCTGACCCACAGAGGTTGCAACCAACTTTCAGTGAGTGAGTTGTCATGGTGATTACAGTTATTAAAGCTCCTGATTGGACCTTTGTATTGGACAAGTAAGATAGAAACCACATTTAGTTGGAACAAAAAGATGTGCCGGTTAAAATGGAAACGTTCGTCAAAATGAATTAATTCCATAATAATATATTGGTTATAGGTCCGGGTCTGGATAGGGAACCGCCTGGGTCCGGATAGGGAACCGTCTGGGTCCGGACCCGGACCGCCAATTAGAATTAGAAAGACTATTAAATAATTTTAATGCTGCGTTGTTTCAAAAGCTTTACATTACATTTAGATGCACTGCAGCAGTTGTTTTGCTCACAGCCATGCCCATACATTTGGTTATAATCTTGTATCTACTAATATTATACATCGAGAATACTAAAACATACTAAAATATAACCTAGCTAGTTTATCTCTTATTACACACTTGATGTTGCAAGTGATACGAGCAGACAAAAGGAAACTTCGGTGGGTCTTTTAAATTCAGCGCCTTCAGCCAGGGACGCTGAAGTTTTCTCCAGCTGTTATGGCAGCCACGAACTGCAGTTGACGCTGGGCATCTCTATTAGCCTTAAATTAGTACCAGAGCCTGTTTAGGAGATTCTCTTTTAGTACCGTTATAAAGCGGAAAGTATCTAAAACGGAAATGAGAATACGCGGATCGCCGCGCCCATCGTGTCTTCCGGAATAAGGTGAATAAGCAGTACAGGAATACAAGCCGCACTTTATCAGCAAACAATGTTACCGTTGCGTGGACCAATGCTGTCAAATTATCACTTGCACGAACTTGCTATGGCTACCCAGATAGCAAGACGACATTGAATTAATATTGATTTTCCATCTAAATCATCAGAATGGTTGAGATTGAAATCTCAATGCCATATAAACGTTGAATCACTATTGCAATACCGATGAAACATAGGGTACATTCGAATAACATTGATTTATAGTTGTCCTGATTAATTGATCAAACATCGATTTGTAGTTGACCGGGTAAACAACAACGATGTTAAAAAGTCATTGAATTATAGTTGACCGGGAAACGAAAAGGGATTGAATTATAGTTGACCGGGAACAATGATTGAAAAGTAATTGAATTATAGTTGACCAGGAAATATGATTGAAAAGTAATTGAATTATAGTTGACCGGGAAATATGATCGAAAAGTCATTGAGTCATAGTTGACCGGGAGACCTTTTGGTAAATCAACATCAGATGAACTTTTTTTTCTCATTTGTGAATCCACATCAGGTAAGCAGAATATTGATCTCATGTTAAATTGTACGAAATGTAATATTCGTAGACGTTTATCATTTATTTACATTGTCTTTATTAAATACAGTCATAGTCAAGTGTTTCCATCAATATTTTATTCTTGAATGTGTACAGTAGCCAATTTACCAATTGTACTATGGAGCTAGCTAGCTCTAGTGTTAACGGCTAGAGCTATCTCTAGTCCCTGGTCATGTGTATAAAAAAAAAATGATGATAAAACATTGTACTTTAATAGTTAGATACATACCAAGCCCAAAACATTCCGGCTTAAAAATCCAATGGTTATATGTCGGGAATCTCTTTTCCTCAATTTGGTAGAGCTAGACTGTGCTAATTTAGCTAGAGCTTGGCTAGTCTACCGGCGTTATCGACAACCCAGCCACTTTCAATACAGAAATGTCAAGTTTGACGCTGCACAAGACAATTATGATAAGCTACACAGTTATAGTTTGAGATAGTGTTTAGATATATCAATGTAGGAGGCTAATTTTCTTAGTTGCTCTGGCAAATCTTTAACAAATGAACGCAAGAAACGGTTGTGACCGATATGCGCCAGAGTTGCCAGGTCTGTGTGACAAAACCATCCCAAAACCAGCCCAATGGCCAATAAAATGTGTGTATGTGCTGATCTGGAGTCATTTTGGTAGGATTTGGCTATAAATAAATAATTAAAATATGGATTTCTATTTAAAGATATTCATTTAATTTGCATGCAAAATCTACTCGAACCAGCGGACAAAAAATTCAACCCGGCAACACTTTAAAAGTAGCCCAATTCCGAGGGAAAACCGTGGACCTGGCAACAATGGGTACAACTTCCAACAGATTTAATCCACTGCATATTTAAGACTACACACATATCTACATATATACCAAATAATAACATAATAAAAACTAGTATGGATAACATGATTACAGATATACATTTATTAATGAATATTAATAGTACAGTAATTCCATTCATACAAAGTCCCAGAGATGTGACGTCAGATTTTAGTCAAAAGTCACGTAAAACATGCAGGCCATTTCCCACGAACAAGAGTGGTACATCGCACATGATACATCGTACATCATACATTGCGCGAGTGTAAAGTTAATGTCGGCGCGCGTGAAATTATATAATTTTCTTGTGAGCCTGTTTTACGCGTTCTTGACTTTTGACCCAAATCTAACGCCATAGAGATAACATGCAGTGACAGGCAATTACATGCGAAATGGTATACCTTGTAGTTGAAGATGTGAACAGTTATGTAACATAGTTCGTTGTAGGCTACATGATAACAGTTAGACCTTTAGAGAAGCCTTTGCAGGATCCGCAAAAAAAACGTGCGAGATTTAGTGTGATATATTGGCTTTTGACATACTATTATATGTTTTGCAGGAAAATGATTTGGGGGGGGCAGTAATGTGTAAATTCGTTTTTGCTTATATGTGAATTTAGTTGTCCCTGAATGTTTGCTAACCTTGCGCTGTATTTTTTATTTTTTTTCAGATTTCAATAAACAGCAGTGATCAAGTAAGCAAGTCTTTAAAATAGATCTATCCCTCTGTTATTTTTAATTATAATTTTTTTTCTGAATCTGTACCCTACTTGCTTAGAGCACCACTGCACCACTTAAATATCCTGAATTAGCACACCACACAATGGCATCACGCTGGTCAAAGAGGCGCAAATTTAGGTCAATGCTTGAGGCCACTGAGTCAGAGATACTAAATACCTTTAGAAATCAAAAATTGCAAGGCAACACCAGTACTGCCTCAGCATTGGAACATGTTGAGTGCCCAAGTGTAGTAGTGGAGTCAGGTGCTTCAGACTCTAGTCACTCAGTTGTAGAGGAGCTACCAGTTATAGGAGACCATGAGCCAAGTTCAGCATTCAGTGAGACACGTGTCACTGGACACTGCTCATGACTGCAATGTTGAGAGGTCTGGTTGCTCTACATCAGCTATTGACTTAGATGATGACGCAGATGTTGAGGCTGAAGCTCCAACTTTTGACTTTTTAATCACAAGCTTAAGGTATTGGGCCTCTACATTTTCAGTCTCCCTAGTGGCACTGACTGCACTCCTGAGCATTTTGCGTGTGTTTCACCCAGAATTGCCTAAAGATGCCCGAACAGTTCTCAGGACGCAAGGTCCAATCCCAACCATGAAAATGGAAGGCGGGGAATACCATCACTTTGGTCTGGTTAAGGGTTTGGTGTCACGGCTGAAATCTTTGATCCTCCCGGCTAACTTGAATACCATTAAGTTGCAGTTTAATATAGATGGACTACCACTATTCAGTAGTAGACTTCAGTTCTGGCCAATTCTTGCTATTTTAAATGTTGATTACACCAAATCTCCATTCCTTGTTGGCATCTACTGTGGACTGAGCAAGCCAAAAAGTGTATTTGAGTTCTTGGGCCCATTCATTGAAGACCTTAGTGACATTTTGAAGAATGGTTTTATTTACAATGGCCAGCAGATAATGGCAAAAGTTTGCTCATTTGTGTGTGATGCCCCTGCACGAGCCTTTATTAAAAACATAAAGGGTCATAATGGTTACTCCGGTTGTGGCATATGTGTTCAAGTGGGTGAATGGAACAACAAAATGACATTTCCTGAGGTTGACGCAAAACTACGAACTGATGCTGATTTTAGCTCTATGATTGATGATGAGCACCACTTAAATCAAAAACTGTCTCCTTTAGCTGGTATCGTAAACATGGTCACAATGTTTCCATTAGACTACATGCATTTATGTTGTCTTGGAGTAACAAGGAAACTCCTGTACATGTGGATCAGGGGCAAAACACTTGCAACTAGGTTGCCCAGTCGTGTCATAGGGGAAATTTCAGTTAAGTTAAAAGGACTGGGACCCTACACACCAATAGAGTTTAGCCCAGAGAGCTGTCAGAAATTGACAGATGGAAAGCAACAGAACTCCGGTATTTCATGTTGTATGCAGGCCCAGTAGTACTCAGGAATAGTATTCCTGTTGAGTTGTATGACAACTTCATGTTGTTTTCTGTAGCAATGCATCTGCTTTTATCTCCTGGTACATCAGACAAAATGATAGACTGTGCCCATGAGTTCCTGGTAGCATTTGTTTCTGACTTTGGACAGATATATGGTAGGCAGGACATTACTTACAATGTCCACCAGCTAACACACCTGGCAGAGGAATATCGACTCTTTGGGCCTTTAGATAACATCTCAGCATTTCCTTTTGAGAATTACTTAGGGCAAATTAAACATCTCCTGCGCAAGCCTCACTTGCCTTTACAACAAGTGGTAAAAAGGCTTTCAGAAATACCTGATGTAGAGGCATCACAAGTAAAGAAAGCACACAAATTCATGCATCTGCATTGCGATGGTCCATGGGTGCCTCACATAGGCCATGGAGAGCAGTATACGAAGGTTATTGCTGAGAAGTACACCCTGTCTGTACAGAAAGGGGATAACTGTGTATAAATTCTCGATGACATTGTTATTGTTCGCAATATTGTTAACGTGGATTCTGTCATTTTCCAAAGGTTTTTACACAAGGAGTCTTTTTTCCAGTATCCCCTACCATCATCGAGCATTGACTGCTACAGAGTATGGGATTTGAGCAATGGTCTTGGTGTGGCCAAACTCCAACATATTCATTCCAAATATTTCCTTTGCCCTGACAAAACAGAATTTATCGCCATGCCCTTCACACATAGTCAATAGTACACTTTAAAATGTATCAGTTCACGTTCTTTCAGAACATTTTCTGTGGTTTAATATAGATTGAAATACCATTGAAGTCATGTTGATCTTTAGTTAGGTTATGATTACAATGTTGTTTCAAAAGTAATATTGGTGGAAATACCATTGATATCGCGTTGATTTTGCGTTGTGATTTCAATGTTGTTTCAATATTAAATAAGGGTGCAAAATGATGATGAATCAACATCAGAATCTGACGTTGGTTCAATGAAATTAGCGTTGACAGCTGAATGTTGATTCAACGTAGTTTCAATGAAGTTTTCTATCTGGGTACGGACAGCTTGGATAGCGATCTAACTAGACAACATTCCAAATCAAGGTGAACACTCAAATTATCTCAACTATAGACCATAGCATTACACATATCAAAACAGAATGAACACAACAATAGAACTCCAAACAATGCTTATTTAAGTAAGCTAATGCCCTTAACTTAGTAGCTTTTCAGCTTGCCGCAGGGCATTCTGGGTACCAAGGCGATCTTACAGCATTGTGTAACACACTTCGGTTGTGGATGGTATGTCCAGAAATAAATCCAAGTCACTCATTTAGTGGCAGAATCCATTGTTATGTCAAAAAAATTATTTAGATATATTATAAGTTTAGCTAGCTTGCAAATCCTGACGATATCCTACTGTAGCAGACCTTTCTATGTGACAACCATAGACATATATAAACACTAGATGTCTTACGGCGGAGTCTCGAACGTCCGCACATGGCGGCCATAAACCTTTATGTTTAATATAAATATTTAACAGACTAACATGACATCAACACCAGTTTACTTTAAAATTTTTACTTAGGCCTACTAATAATGCACTAAACAACAATCACAAATCACAAAGACGGTGCAGCCTGCGGTCTTCCACTCTGCAGTTAGATAGAGTGGCAGGTTTATGCGGGGGGAAAAGCGTTCCGTTAGTTGTGGCGCGTCTGGTCTGCGCAGCTCCCGCGGATCCGGCCCAGAGCCATAGAAAAAGATTAGTTATCATCTTTTTATATGGCTCTGATCTGGCCCACACCCGCCGGGCGGACTCGATTCAGTTGTGGCGCTTCTGGTCTACGCAGCTCCCGCAGATCCGGCCCAGAGCCATAGAAAAATATTTGTTATCATATTTGTATATGGCTCTGATCCGGCCCACACCCGCCGGGCAGACTCGATTCAGTTGTGGCGCGTCTGGTCTGCGCAGCTGCCCCGGATCGGCGCCGCAACCTCCGGACGGAATGTCACAGCCAGAATTGCTATAGAGGTCTGGCGCAAATTTGGTGCAGATCTGCATAGTAAGTGCGACTGCTGCGTGAATCTGCTGATTCGAAAACGGATCTGGCACAGATGTAAATGCTGTCTGGGTAGTGACGTAAGTAGCCTCATTGACTGTGGCTAGCAAGTTAGCCACCGTTAGCTTCACTTTTCGCCACAAAAACTTAAGTTCAACCTAAACCGTGCAACGGAACGTATATCCCAATAGAAGCAACGCAATCGGGACCAAGACGAACATTTTGACACCGCCGTTTTCTATGTAGTACAAATATTGACTGATCCTTAGGGGTGGGAAAAATAATAATAACTAGAGAGGGTACAATTTCTGTGGAAATTGTAGGGTGTGTTTGCTTGCATCGGTTGCACAGGGGTCAGTTTTTGAATGACATTTTTACAACTGATATTTCTGTATATGTTATATAAAAATGCATACTTATTATTTATAAAGATTACATAGATTTAAAAGCATATTTTTTTTGCTGCTCATTTACAACTGAAAATACGAGTCAAGTGTAGAATGAAATAGATGTCTTCTCATTTCCCCTGCAAGAGGCAGCCTCATCGTTGAATCAAAATGAATAAATTTGGCAGACCGGTGTAAAAATTTACCTAATCTCTATGACTTAAAATTCCTTTTAAGTTTTTCCCTTCTCGTGATATTTTCAAGCATTTAGCCTACTCGTTGCATTCAGTCATTAACAAAGAACCCCCTTTGAAGATTATTCTACGACGTTACCGGCAGGTAGAAGATGGAATCGCGATTCAAACAGTGCTAACTGAAAATATGCCCCCCAAAACGTAAATAAGCTTGACATTTATTTAGTGGAAAATCGCTTTCATAAAAAGCTCACTGGTAGCGATCATTGTCAGTAACAACGCCAAGTGCGATATAGCCCTGTGTGGAGAGATGCCCCGGTAAATTGTACTACTACGGTACAGTACTAGACTACTGCTGTGTTCGTCTTGGTAGCGATTGTGTTGGTTTTAACGGATTGGATTTGGATTTAACGTTCCGTTGTACGGTTTAGGCTGAAATTAATTATTTTCATGAACAGATTGACACAGTTTAGGCTGTGGCAATGAAGTTAAGGTTAGTAGTTAGATAGACTTTTGATTTAAGTAAGGGGAGTGCTGAAGTAGCACTCCCCTTAGTGTCTCGCGTAGGCTACAGCGTTGCAGTGATACACTGGATTGAAACCACAGGTAATGATAATTTCACCCACAAATCGTTTACTTGTCATCTAATGTCATAATAAATCCTACAACGAAAATTTATTTGTGAGGAATGTTTATTTTAACGATTGAAAACAGATGCATCATAGACCACTGTAGTATGTGTTGCCCGGGCAACAGAGGCTAATGTCATGATGCTAATGCTTCAGTGAAATAGTACACTACCGTTTCCGAAAGTAGATGTGGGCCTACTTCCTTAATAATATCAGCTAATATTGTACATTACATTTCACAATTGTGTTTCACATCACAAAGTGAAATGAGTAAATAGTTATCACCCTGGCCTCTTTGTTTGTGGCGTTTCTGCAGCTGCCTTGCAGTAAAGCTATAGTTAGCCTAGCTATCCCCCAAGTTAACAGATGCGAAACGAACGTTCTGCTACAGGTAGTCACGCGTGTTTTCGTGACGTTAGTAACGTCAGTGACTGTGGCTAGCAAATTAGCCACCGTTAGCTTCACTTTTCGCCACAAAAACTTAACTTGAGCCTAAACCATCCAACGGAACGTAAATCCCAATACAAGCAACTCAATCGCTACCAAGACGAAACCTTTGACACCTAGGTTGTCTATGTAGGCCAAATATTGACGAAGATTTAGGGGGGCAAAAATAAATAATAATAATAAATATATATGTGAGAGAACAAAGGTTGTGCCCTTGCCGAAGGCAAAGCACACCCAACTAGAGAGGGTACAATTTCTGGGGAAATTGTAGGGTGTGCTTGCTTGCGTCGGTTGCAGGTGGGTCCGTCCTCTACGTTTTTCCCTTCTAGTGATATTTTCAAGCATTTAGCCTACTCATATTGCATATTTCATTAAGAACACCCTTTGAAACAGCTGCGAACCACCTTTGAAACAAGCTACTGTAACAACGTTGTCACTGGCAGTGTGGAATCGGGATTCAAACAGAACCGTCTGCTAACTGAAAATATGCCCCCCAAAACGTAAATAAGTTTGACATTAATGTAGGGGGAAATGGCTAATTCAAAATAAGTTTGCTAGAGGCAAGCTAGCTGCTGTTGCTCCACATTTCACTGATTGTTTGAAAGCACCGGAAATGAGAACGTTTCTTTTGATATAAAGTTTAGCTGTGGCTTTGAAGACAGTACGACACACTGCCAGTGGGAGAGCCGAGTCTGACTGAGGCTAATGTCTAAACAAGCCGCGGTGTCACTCAAATTCCAAGTTTTACACAAATCACAAAAATATGCTGACCCGCTGGCTATCTTCGCAATCGCCATATCTTTAAAACACTGCCCTCCTTCTGATTTGTGATGTAGAATTGACCCTGGTACGAAATTAAGAAAATACTCATCAGAGATCAACAACAGTTGACTCAATCGTCAACGGAGGCTGACGGGGCTCTCACGTAGCAAACCAAAGTTTTTACAGCAACCTACATTAAAATCTCACCATCTGGCTGTCTTCACAATAGTCATATCGTCATAACATTGCCCTCCTTCTGTTTTTTGGTGTAGAATTGACTGAACTATAAAATTACGAAAATACTAAACTACTATGACGCTTGCATGGCTGCCGCCTAGGCAGTCTCACGGGCGACGCCCACTGGCTCAAATTACAAAGACTTTCACGACCTAAATAAAAAATCAGAAATGGCAGTTCCACTCAAAATTGCTTTCTAATTTTTTTAATTTTGGTGGTTAATTTTGGTGGTTGGCATTTTTCACTCATAAAAAGCTCCAATTTGCGTGCTAGAATGTCTCTATCACGTTGTATCCATGCGTCGTTGCTAACGTGTGCTGACGTAGTGACATAGGCTAGCACTGGTACCCTTCGTTGACAGAAGACACTTTTTGCCACAAAAACGTTGTAACCTCCTAAACTGTGCAACGGAGTGTAAATAAAAATACAAGCAACTCAATCGCTACCAAGACGAAACTTTTGACACCTAGGTTGTCTATGTAGTCCAAATATTGACTGAGGCTTAGGGGGACGAAAATAAACAATAAATAAATATATATGTGAGTATATATGTGAGAGAACAAAGGTTGTGCCCTTGCCGAAGGCAAAGCACACCCAATAAATATATATGTGAGAGAACAAAGGTTGTGCTCTCGCCGAAGGCTTGAGCACACCCAATTACTCTTTCAAGTAATAAGCCCCCTTTCAAGTGTTGAGCATAAAATTAGCTGCACGGTCAGATCTTGAGAGAAGCCACTTTTTTGTTCTAAACTATAAACCGCTTTGAAATATAAGCCGCACAAGAAAACTGTAAAATCGGAGTACAAGCCGCGGCTTATTTTCCGTAAAATACGGTAGTTCTATGGGTATATGTGAAGCCCCCCTGTGACATTGCTTGATTTATTTTGACCGTTTCATCAGTTTAATCCGTGCTGGGGTTAAATCTACTCATTCAGCATTGAATATATGAACACCAAATGTACCATACTAGATCTACAAGTGATTATCTCCAAACAAATCTATGTTTGGACAAATAACATATAGATGTTAGAAGACAGTAAACTCAAGTAGGTGCAAAGAGTGCTCAATGCAAATAAGACAGATAGACAGATACTTAAAAAATTTCAGTATGCTCAATATTGAATACAGTACAACACAGTCATGGTGGTGTAGCCTACTAACCTGCTTTAGACTATATAAATGTTTTAGTTTTTTGCAAACATAACTTGAAAACTGCTTGCCAAAAGATGACATGGCATGCTGTTTTTGGATGCTTTTATATAGGCCTTAGTGGTTCCCTAATACTGTATCTGAAGTCTCTTTCCCTAAATTAAGCCTTGGTGCAGAATTACAGCCACTACGAGCATTCCCACAATGAGCTTTCTGTAGGACGTGCCATTTCAGTGTCTGTAGCTTTAAATGCTATGAGGAGGAGAGAGGCGGGGCTAACTGCCATTCTTCGGTCGTTTGCAAGCCATGATGTCTCTTGAGGAAAAAACTATTGCGCTCACACGGTCTCATTTTCTCATTGGTGGGCCAAATTCTCTGTGCCGGCAAAGCAGAGAAAGGGGAGGTAACCTTTAGGGAGGTAAAGTTTTTCAGATCAGAGCATTTGAGCTTTCATTTTCTCAAAGGCGGAGAAGAATACCCAGGGCTTGTTTTACACCTATCAACATTTCTAGCCACTGGGGGACCATAGGCAGGCTAGGGGAACTCATATTAATGTTAAATAACCTAATGATGTGAAATGTTTATGCCATGTGACCTTTAATGTAATCCAAACCAATTCATGACAGGATTTTCTTCTGATTGGCTTTTTACTACTATATAACTCAAGATAACTAGCATCTCAGTATGCCTGCGCCTCATCCATTAATCGTATATAGCGGGAAGTTATCCCTTATTTCTCAGCATGAGAAATGGTTGAAATACGTGAGAAATATAAGGTGTTGCGTGAGAGCGTGACAAATGGCTGAAATGTGCGCGTCACACGACGAGAGCCCTGTAAGTAATGGACGAGGCGCAGGCATACAGAGGTAATTTTTCTGCCGAGTTGAGATTGTCTGAAGTTATACAGCCAATCATAAACAAAAACCCCCCCAAACGTTGACAGGTATGGTCATCTCATGACAAACTTTAGATAGAACTTGAAAACCCTGTAAATCTATAACATAAACATTGTAGTTGTGGTGCTCCTTAATTTTAGATGGGTGCTCCTACATTTTTGCTGGTGCTCCTAACTTTTCAAAGTTGGGAGCACCAGTGCCAACAAGTAAAAAAGTTAATTTCAAGGCCTGGGCTACTCTTATCAGTTGTTGGACTGGATAAATGGGTGCATACAAAATAAGTGGTAATGGTTAAAATTTGAGTTGATGCCAATAAAGAAACACTGAAAACATCCACCCCACAGTTCAATTATAGAACCTGTCTCTATACAGCAATACATTACATTTATCCTCACATTAAGGCACACTTACGAAGATAGTCTTTACTATTTAAGTGCAAAAATGTTTTGAAACAACCGACCAATCTACCAGTTACATACAGTCATGGCCGAAATTGTTGGCACCCCAGAAATGTTTCCAGAAAATCAAGTATTTCTCACAGAAAAGTATTGCAGTAACACATGTTTTGCTATACACGTGTTTATTCCCTTTGTGTGTATTGGAACAAAACAAAAAAAGGGAGAAAAAAAAAGCAAATTGGACATAATGTCACACAAAATTCAAAAAATGGGCTGGTCAAAATTCTTGGCACCCTTTCAAAATTGTGGATAAATAAGATTGTTTCAAGCATGTGACGCTCCTTTAAACTCACCTGGGGCAAGTAACAGGTGTGGGCAATATAAAAATCACACCTGAAAGCAGATAAAAATTAGAGAAGTTCACCTAGGCTTTGCATTGTGTGTGCCACACTAAGCATGGACAACAGAAAGAGTAGAAGAGAACTGTCTGAGGAATTGAGAACCAAAAATATCAACAATCTCAAGGTTACAAGTCCATCTTCTGAGATCTAGGTTTTCCTTTGTCCACAGTGCGTAACATTATCAAGAAGTTTGCAACCCATGGCACTGTAGCTAATCTCTCTGGGCGTGGATGTAAGAGAAAAATTGATGAAAGGTTGCAATGCAGGATAGTCCGGATGGTGGATAAGCAGCCCCAAACAAGTTCCAAAGAAATTCAAGCTGTCCTGCAGGCTCAGGGAGCATCAGTGTCAGTGCGAACTATCCGTCGACATTTAAATGAAATCAAACGCTTGGGCAGGAGACACAGGAGGACCCCACTGCTGACACAGAGACATAAAAAAGCAAGACTACAGTTTACCAAAATGTACCTGAGTAAGCCAAAATCCTTCTGGGAGAACGTATTGTGGACAGATGAGACTAAGATAGAGCTTTTTGGTAAAGCACATCATTCTACTGTTTACCGAAAATGGAATGAGGCCTACAAAGAAAAGGACACAGTACCTACAGTGAAATATGGTGGAGGTTCAATTATGTTTTGGGGTTGTTTTGCTGCCTCTGGCAGTGGGTGCCTTGAATGTGTGCAAGGCACCCATCTGAAATCTGAGGATTACCAAAGGATTCTGGGTTGCACTGTACAGCCCAGTGTCAGAAAGCAATTTGGATTTGCGTCCGAGATCTTGGGTCTTCCAGCAGGACAATGACCCCAAACATACATCAAAAAGCATCCAGAAATGGATGGCAACAAAGCCATCCATCCAGGAAGCAACTGATTTCAGTTATTTTTTCCAAAGGGTGTGCAACCAAATATTAAGTTAAGAGTGCCAAAAATTTTGACCAGCCATGTGTTACTGCAATACTTTTCTGTGAGAAATACAAAAAATATATACTTAAGGTTTCCTATGTTTAATGTGTACTGAACTGAAGAGAGCCGTGTGGTGCAGTCTTGGGTTTGATTCCCACCTAACCCACCTGGGAAATGACGGGGCCTATCTCTTGGGCCTTTTTGATTTGGGATTTGCATGTACTATCCAAGCTCTGTGTCCTCTGCAAAGAACCCTAATTAACCCTTGTGTTATCTTCGGGTCATTCTGACCCATCAGTCATTGTGACCCACCGTCGTATTGCGACAGATTTACCGCATACAAAGACAAAGTGAAGCATTTTCTTTTAACAGCTAGGCTGTCTCAGACCCCCCACATTGCAAAGGTTAAAAGAAAATTATTTTAATTTGTTTTTGTATTGGTTAAAATTGGGTAAACACAAAGATGGTTCGTTATGAACCTTTGGGTCATGTGACCCGAAGGCAGCACGAGGGTTCAAACATGTAGAACGGATTGCTCTCCTGCACATGTCCCTGGTCAGGACAATGGTTGAGCACTTGGACTAGTCCCCCAGGCGCTGCTGACGTGGCTGGCCACCGCTCCTACCAGCCCTGGGAGGAATTGGATATAGGCAGAGAAGGAATTTGTCTTTTGGATACTTCTTGTATGTGTGTGCTCTACAGTGTTAAGGCCGATTTATGCTTCTCCGTTTTTACGGAGACGGACACAGGGAACGCCCTCTCCAACGAGGAATTCCCTCTCCGTGCCCTCGCCGAGCCCCTCGGAGAGCTCTATGTGCACCTCCTGATTTTCCTGACTATCCGTCTGTCCGTCCATCATTTTACGGATACCCCTTGGCTGTGATTGGTCCGTATTAAGAACCGCTTGCGTCAGGGGCGGGGTTGCCGTGATAAACAGGACAAACAGAATCCTTAGACCGGCATTGCTGTAAGTTTTTACAATTCATATTTCAGCTAAACAGTACATGTAAATCAGCATCTGAATTCAAATGTGACGAGAAATGGTCAGTGTAGTTGCTGAAAATGTGCGTATTTTATTGATGAAACGGCTAATTTGTACATTTGCTCCGAGTTCTCGATAACCTAGGTAAATAAACACTCGATGACGACTTACAAAAAAACGTTGCGCCACCTACTCTTCTGGCGGTGAATTGTTTTCAGCACCCACAGCCTTCGGAGTACTATAAATTCAATCAATCCGTCCGACTCCGTCCGTCTGTCCGTAACGGAGTCGGAGAAGTATAATTCGGCCTTTACGCGTTACAGTAGTCAGACTACTTTTGTTAAGTAACAAGTAACTTAACTTAACTTACTTATTTAATTGAATGAATCCGTTACTAGTTCCTTGTTCAAAAAAGTAACGCGTTACTCAATTTAGTCTTTTGGTCGTGAGCCCTCAGCATGTAGCTGAAAGTCTAGGAAAGTTGAGGCTACTTTATAGGTACCTACGAAATGTCTTGATCTGCTAGACAAGTGGGTTCCCCTCTTTTGGTGAGCAGTCTCACAAGCCCAATTTACCCGGCGTCACGGAGCCGACCAGCTAAATAGTTATTCAAGACTTGCATGTACAGTAGGCCTACGTAATGTCATATTAAATAATGTATTTGAACTCAAGCTAATAATACAATGAATGATCTCTTTGTTTTTACTTGTGTTTGGCAATAAAGGTTAAATATCACTATTGACCAAAAAGTAAACATCCATATTGCCCGACCATCCCCCTGTATCTGCATGAAATGGTTTGATCCTGCCTTAGCGCGCGGTGACGGTGTTAAGTTGCAGTCAGTAGATGCACTAGTCGCTAGAATGTCGGGCCGTAAACACAAATCAGGGTTTCAGAAAAGATCAGAGAAAAAAGAAAGAGAGGATAGACAAAAGAGAGGGTTTCAATCAGTAACCCAGTTTTTTACCAAGAAAGGTGGGTAGCCAATCTGTGAGTGGTATTAACCTGTTGGTTTAATGTCCATATAAGCTATCTAGCTACCCAGCTAACAAGCGACGGCCTGGGGACGTCATTTTGTTAGCTGGGTACAGTGTTAGCCTACATTTCAACATTTCAACATTGAATCAGTGCAGGGAAACATTTAGCAAGATATTCAGATTAAATCATTGTCCCGACTCCCTGCCCCTTTTAACAAACTTAACAACAGATGAGTCAGCAGCACCCCAGGCTCCCCATTACTATCGAACTCCAAGAAGCAATCCATTAATTAACCCTCCCGCACTACCAGCAGAGGGCGCCAACCGCGACACGTCATATGTCCGATTTTCGGCGCGAGGGGGGGGGGGGCACTTTGAATTTTTGCCATGGGGCCCGAAATTCCTGGCAGCACCCCTGGGTGTGTGTGTGTAGATGAGTGGGTGTAGATGTGTTGGTTGGTGTGTGAAGGTGTGTGTGTGTAGATGTATGTGTGTGTGTGGGGTTAGGGGGTGTAGGTGAGTATGTGTGTGTGTAGGTGTATATGTGTGGGGGTGGTTGTGGGTGTGTGTGTGTGTGTGTGTGTGTAGATGTGTGGGTTGGTGTGTGTGTGTAGATGTATTTGTGTGTGGGGTTATGGGTGTGTGGGGGTGTAGGTGAGTATGTGTGTGTAGGTGTATATGTGTGGGGGTGGTTGTGGTTGTGTGAGAGTGTGTGTGTGTGGGGGGGGAGGGGGGTTGTGGATGTGTAGGTATGTATGTGGGTGTATATGTGTGTGTGGGGGGGGGGTTGTGGGTGTGTAGGTGAGTATGTGGGTGTTGGTGTATATGTGGTGGGGGGGGGGTGTTGTGGGGGTGTAGGTGTGTGACAGGACACTGCACACTCACAGGACTGTAGTTCCTTGGCCCTGCTGGAGGTCTTGTTGGACTGGCACCAGATAGTGACCCCATCATCGAGGAGCTTGAGAGTACGTCTTTTCTGCCAGCGAGGTGATCGAACCTTCACCATGCTGGAACCCTTCAGCATCCGCTTCACATCTTCATCATTCTCAACACCTGGAGGTAGAGAGGGAAGAACACAGACAAGGCGTTTAGCTCCAGTAGTGTGGATCAGGAGAGATAGAGAGCATAGAGGATGTGTTATATGCATGCATTGTTCATGTTTAGAGTATCATGTGTGTATAAGCGGGGCACCCCAGTGCCTCAGGGATAAAGTCCCACATGGGCTGAGATGTTTAGTGTATGTATTGGAACAGACAGAAATAAAAGATCCAGCACATCCTACGTCATTCGTCAGCAGCACGTGTGTTGCATGCTGGAAGACTTGAGTTAACCATTAGCAACATGGAGCGAGCCAAAGGGTCGGCTGTGTGGAAATATTTCACACTTGCTACGCCAACTAGTTTGTTGGCTGTTTGCAATGTCACATTTGCAAACAAAATGTTTCGAGGGGTGGTGGTAGTACTACGAAGTACAACACTACAAATGTAATCGAAACCTCCAAAATCACCATGCTCAGGAGCATGCCGAATTCCTGCAGCTCAATAAAACCAAAGGAGCAGGAGACGATACAGCCCAGCAACTAACTTTGGCAGATGCATTCAACAACGCGAAAAGTTTCCAACGGCAAGCTTGAAAGCATTGGCAATAACACAGAAAGTTTTAGAATTCATTGTTTTAGATGCTCAACCAATGTCAGTTGTTGAAGACGAGGGCTTCCGTCGCCTACTGGAACACTTAGAGCCAAGGTACTCTCTTCCATCGCGCAAGTATTTTTCTGAGACCGCACTGCCAGAACAGTACAAAAAAGTGTGCGAACACATCTCAAAAGAGATTAAAGACGTAAAGGCAATGACTTTCACTACAGATATATGGAGCTCTGCTGTGTGTCCAATGTTGCTTTTATTTTTAACTGTCCACTGGTTGGACACGAGCTGTACACCGCACAGTGCTATGCTTCAAGCGAAGAACTTCCATGGTTCACACACCAGCTATACCATTTCGGCTGCAATGAAGGAGATGCTTTACCAGTTTCACATTCCTTTGAATAAAGTGCATGTCATACTGCTTTGTTCACACATTGCAGCTTGTAGTCAACATGGGACTACTGTCACAACGGAGCGTGAGCGATGCCATTGAAATCGGTAGACACATTGTGGGACATTTTAAAGATTCCACATTTGCATATTCACGGCTGCAAGATATCCAGATGCTAATGCAACCTAAACGCCTGCAACAAGACTTCAAAACAAGGTGGAAGAGTTCTGGAACCATTTGAAGAGCTGACAAGGGGAAAGTAAGCTCATCGACTGCCTCCACCGCCGACGTCATTCCAGCTGTCACCGTCCTCAAACGCATCCTGGCTAAAGAAGGCGATGCAGATACTGGAATCAAAACAATGAAAAAAAACCTGCTTCAAGCTGTCAACAAACGCTTCGACATTGTGGAAGATGAACCCCTATATGCACTTGCCACCCTGCTGGACCCGAGATATAAAGACAGGTAAGATTTTAAACTAATTACATTAGGTCTATATTATAGATTGTTTTACTCTCCACAGTAACACTACTACTGTAATTGATGAGATGCCATGCTGTAAATTTTTTAAACATGTAGAACATAAAGTATATAAGGCCTACATTCTTTATATAGTTTATACAAATGAACATTTGTATATTACTTTAATCAGCCTCAAGTTGTGTCATAAAGTTTTTCATATTTAGCCTAACCCATGTTTTATTTCTGTTTCAGATACTTTACAAGTGCACAATCTGCAAAGCGTGCAAAAGATGCACTGACAGGGGAACTAGAGGAAGACTTGAGGAGCAGCACAGCTGGAGCATCAGAGGCTGCAGAGCCACAAGAAAAGGCCCCTCGGGTGGAAGCATCAGCAGCACCAATTAAGAGCAGCTTTATGCAAGAGTTTGACCAAATCGTGGAGGAGTGTGAAGATCCCAGTGCAGCAAGCAGCTCGAGCCCTGCAGTCCAACTGCATGGATATCTTGCAGAGAAAACCATCGCTGCCTCAGACAACCCATACCAGTACTGGGGACTCAACAAATACCGATTACCTTGTCTTGCTGCCACTGCCACAAAATACCTCTTTGCCCCCTGCACTAGTGTAGAAATCGAGAGAGTGTTTAGCACAATTTCCAACATTGTGGATGAAAAGAGAAATAGACTTACAGCAGAGAGAGCAGAAATGCTAGTCTTCATGAGAAAGAATTTGCCATTGCTGATTAAGTGAGCAATCACAGGTCATGAGTGGTGTGACACTGCACTACATGTTTAAAATGTTTGGTTATTATTTGTATGTGTGACCAAGTTGTTGTTTAACCAACATTTTATTAGTTTATTCTCAATTACAGCTGCTATGTTTTATTTTGAATTCCTGTTTGCAGGACTTTGCACTTAATATATTTGTTAAATGTTTACAATGTTGGTTACTGATTACTATTGTATGTTCAACCATTACACTGCTGCATACCCCTCTGACACTGGGTAGTTGCCCCCCTGAGCAGGGGCGTAGCAAGCTTTTCAAAAGTGTGGGGGATGGATGTGATTTGTTTATTAACAATAGAAACGATGGATACAATGACAGAGGTGTACAACATGTATAACATACAAGATATAAAAAGCATCCCATTTAAATGAGTGATACTAGAAAAGTATAAAAACACTCGGAATACACGAAAAATAAGTCAAAACTCTGGTTAAAATACACAACAGTAGACTTGCTAAAGAATCAGAAATACTTTAATAATCCCAGGGGGAAATTATTTTTGTTACAAACTACAAATATACAAACTAAATATATTAGCTAGCTAACAGCCTAATGTTAAATGATAGGTTCAGTTAGCTAACGTTAGCTCAGGTTGTATCTACCTAATTACGATAGCAATTTGTACCAGTATTAAAGAGTTAAGCTTTACATTGATTTAACACATTAACGGTGATAACACGTGTACGGCAAACACTAAAGATACTTGCATTACATTTCTTAAAAGTACTGGACTATTGGTTGAATTCCAGTGTAGAATGTGGTCTGTTAAGACCGCTGCGAAATATAACACACCGTTGCCATGAAAAACAGAGCGTTGCTATGGACGCAGTTCTGTTCACTCAGGCAATATAATCGCTACACACAGCCTACAATGTAGCTACGGTGGCAGTTCGACGCAAGGCGTTTGTGCAAAACTGTGGCAAAACTGCAGAAAAAGTGTGGGTGTTGGGTGCAACGCGCCTGCCCCTGAACAGCAGTGTTGAGTTGTGAAATGTGTGGCAGGTGAAAGACATTTACAAATATCTGAAGTTTCTACCAAATTCTATAGTGATTACGGGTAATTTTTGACCCATGTGTGCAAGGCTTGACATTAACACCCGCCCAACCGCCAAATGTGGGTAGAATTCGGCTGTGGCGGGTAAAGCAGTCACTCTTACTAGCCACTTCGGCAGGTGGAATTCTATATATCTGTCTCTATATAGTTTGTATTGTAGTCTTCTCAAAGAACATCTAAAACAGGGTTCTCGTGCTTCACGCGCATTGACCGTGAGACACACGCATTTTAACCAGTTCAGACGCTCACACACCACACCTTGTCAGGGTTTTTTTGCATAGAGAAAATGTAGGCGCGCGCCCAAGCCGTTTTCCCGAGCGCCTAGGACAAATCCCAAACGCCTAACAGTGCGTTCACACTGCAGCGACGCGAATCGCTTGCCATCGCTCGCCTTCCCACAGTTCACCACGCTCGGGGGCGTTTCAAACAGATTAATGTAGAATGTAGTTCTCTAAAGTCACTGTTGTAGTTGTCATGGCCAAGTGTGCAGACTTGGGTTTACGTACTCGCAACATCGATCAAAATACAACTTATATACAAAATACAAAACTGTTTAATAGACATACACGTTGACATGTGTAAAAAACTTTTTATTATATTACTCGAAGTCTCTGCTAATCTGTCGATACGATACAGTAGCGAGTTCCAGCCAGGCTAGCTAGCTAGTTACCACAGGACGAAGTTACGTAATGTGACTAGACTGAATTTGAAAGTACAAGCACCAACAACTTCGGCAACCTTGCGCCATGCATCGTTTACAAAAAAATTAACATCTGTACGAATACAGCTATGTATCGTACAGGACTGGGTAAGCAGCCACACAAACGATTAGTTTCTCCTCCACCTTGAAACCTAGAAAGCTAGAAATGTTTACCATGGTTGCTATGTTACGAGAAACAAGAAAACACTCCGATTAGCCATCGCTAGCGAAAATCGCTCTTCATTTACATAAAGTTGAGAAAATCTCAACTCGGTCGCGTCGCTACCCACAATGCATCGCTTGCGTGATGCATTGTTGTTCCGCTGCACTGTTGCACAACAGTGATGCACTGTTGTTCCGCTGCAAGGGCCAGTCCGACGTGCACAAATGCAAATGAAATTTCCACTCAAAATGCTGACAACAGTTTGATTAACGATTTCCAACGCAGCCTCCATTGGTAGGCTATTCTTAACCTGGAATGATAATATATAGTGTAGGCACGAAGAAAATAAAAGGAAATGCGAAACACCTGGGAATAAATACATTGATTAGAAAATATATATAAAGTTCTATGTGCTCGCTATAACTTCTATTGGAGCCGTCATCGCAATTAATCACTCGTGCAGTCGAAATCGACTGCAGGATGATGAAATACACCATATTAGTTGATATATTTGAATAAAAAAACATGTTATTAAGATTTTACTCCATTAATTGTAGACTACGGTGAACATTTGTAAAGTTGTAGACTTTATAATTACACAATGTTGGTAACGAACGTCCTTTACATGTGGTTACCCTGATGAAAACGAATGAAAATAAACGGATTGATCCGTTGAGCTAGCATGCCCGTAGTTGTTTTGTTTGTTTGAGAGAAACGAGTTGTCACGCGTTGCACACAACACACAGGCAGACATAGCCTACTGAGAGAGAACCCCCAAGTAGATTTCTAAAATCAGCATCAAATGAATTCTCGAAGTTGAAAAGCACAGGGAGTTGTTGTATGTCAGCAACAATTTTTCAAGGACAACGTAGATAAGGATCAATGCTGGGATATAGCCAATGCCATGTTTATGTACCATGTCAGCGTAAAGGAAAGCTCAGAGTAGCTGAAAGGCTTGGTGACCGGCGGGGAGAAATGCGCGTCTGGTGTGAACAGCTGGCTGCGAAGGGCCACGCAGCGCCACGATCGGCTACGACTGAGCAAAAGCTGTTCACACCAGACACGCATTTCTCCGCGCCGGTAACCAAGCCTTTCAGCTACTCTTTGCTGACATGGTACATAAACATGGCATTGGCTATATCCCAGCATTGATCATCTACGTTGTCCTTGTAAAATTGTTGCTGGGGGTCATACAACAACTCCCTGTGCTTTTCAACTTTGAGAATTCATTTTATGCTGATTTTAGAAATCGACTTACGGGTTCTCTCTCGGTAGGCTATGTCTGCACGCGTGTGTGTTGTGTGCAACACATGACAACTCGTTTCTCTCAAACAAACAAAACAACTACGGGCATGCTAGCTCAACGGATCAATCCGTTTATTTTCATTCGTTTTCATCAGGGTAACCACATGTAAAGGACGTTCGTTACCAACATTGTGTAATTATAAAGGTAATCGGCATTTGTAAAGTATAAACTTTACAAATGTTTACCGTAGTCTATAATTAATGGAGTAAAATCTTAATAACATGTTTTTTTATTCAAATATATCAACTAATATGGTGTATTTCATCATCCTGCAGCCGATTTCGCAAGCATCTCGCGAAAAAATTAGACCAGCTGCCGAAACGATCGCTGACGATCGCAGGCGATCATGGCGCTTCGCAGCCAGTGTGGTCAGTCCCATTTGATAACATGGGCACCGAAAGAAAAAAGGAGGCGCTTCCAGGCGCGTTGCAGCAGATCGCAGCCGATCGAAGGCAGTGTGTCCCAGGTGTTACAGTGCGTTCACACTGCAGCGGAGCGGGCGGCGCGGGGCATCTGCTTCCAATTCATTTTCAATGAAACCAGGTGTTGACGCTCGCGTAGGGCATTGTGGGAACAAAGTTACTAATGTGACGAGCCTGAATTTAAAGATTACATTAAACTAATAATGCATGGTGCATGGTTGCCGATGTCGTCAGTGTTCCTAGTGTGTTTTCATAGCCTACTTTTAAATTCAGTCTCGTCACATTACATGACTGTTCTGTGCCACTGCTAGCTCGCTAGCCCAGCCTACAAACGACTGGTTGAGTGACCGGTGGCGTAACATGTATTCTACTGTAATCTTGCACTAGTAAAAATTCGGTATTTATACATAAATGTTGTGTAAAAGTGGTATTTTGATCGATATTGGGAGTACATGAATCCAAATTTGCACGCTTGGCCATGACTACAACAGTGACCTTAGAGAACTAAAACTCTGTATTAACTTGTCTAACACGCCCCCGAGCGTGGGGCACTGTGGGAAGGCGAGCGGTGCAGAGCGTTAAAAAACGCTGCAGTGTGAACGTACAGTTAGGCTACTGTAGGCGGCAGCCACGTCTCGTTCGCGTCATGTCACAAAGTAAATCATTTTACATGTCGGTCAATTTTACACCAAAAAGGTCGAGGAGGGCAGCTTACAAGATATATGGGAATTCTGCATTTAGCCAGGCGGTACGACATCAGGTCATCCGGACATTTCACACTGAGATACGCAGTAAAATTCACTGTTCGGATTTTCCCGCATCTGGTACTTAAACGGTTTGGATAAATACATGGTCTTCAAAGTGAAATAATTTAAACGCCCAAAATGCTCATAATGATAATAATGTTATTGATTGTGTGAACTAGCTGGGTTTGCCGTTTGGTTAGCACAGCAGCGGAAATGATTACATCTGTTTTCCGGTTAGTTTCCGGTTCGCACTCCGCATAACCCTGACATCATCAGTTGGCGGTTAGATAGTTAGATAAACAGTTTGCATATGTAAAGAGGTAAACCTTAATAATCTTTGAACCATACATGATAGCACCATGGGGCTTGGACTATTGTCAATATATTAGCCTATCTATTTTAATCTAAAGTGGAAGCAAAATGATTTCCTCCAGCACAGCCTCCATTATTTATGAAATGGTAAAAAAATATAAAATACATAGATGTCTGCTAATAAGGTGACACGGTAACACTGTTTTTTCTTTTTGGAGCACCGAAGACCCATTTTGACCCAGGGAAAACGTGCTTGTATTTCTCACGCTGAGAAGGCGACGCCAACCAAGTTGTCCTGCTAACGTTGTATACATTAATGGACTAGGCGCAGGCACACAGAGTGAAGTTAGGGTTAGGGTGTTAAACAGTCTTGGTCACCGTGCGTTCGTTACTAGGCAACATAGATGTGCGAACACATGGAACAGTCTCGGTCACCGTACGTTTGTTACTAGGTAAGCAACATAAGGTGCGTTCGACTTCATGCAGTGCCGGTGGCGCCGACAGCCGGCTGCAGCCAGCTGCCTTGAAGCTGAGAATGCCATTGGTTGCTTCAAGTGGCGGCTGCATGAAGTCGAACGCACCTATAGACGCGCGAACACACGTGACGGAGAAGGTAAGTTGGAAGAAAGCTTGTCTAACATTTTTTATATTTACTCCAGAGAGGCTAGAACATTTGGTGATATAGCCCATTTTTGGCTAAATTATTATTGATGCAGTCAAAAACTCTACAACTGCTTTGCAACCAGAAGCTTTGGCTGAATTTCGCTGGCTTAGGCCTACGTTATCTGAAACTAAGGGAAATGTTAGAGGGTATGGGAAGGACTGAAGATGTCTTTCTTCATTTTATTTCAAATTATACTGCATTAATAGTCTTTCTAGTTAGTGATATCCAGAGTGCTCTGGATATAATTTCTGTAATGTTTCATAACCTGTCAAAACATTTACATTTACATTACAAGTAGTCATTTAGCAGATGCTCTTATCTAGAGCGACTTACAGTGAGTACAGGGACATTCCCCCAAGGCAAGTAGGGTGAAGTGCCTTGCCCAAGGACACAACATCATTTTGCACGGCCGGGAATCGTACCGGAAACCTTCTGATTACTAGCCCGGTTCCCTAACCGCTCAGCCACCTGACTCCCAAAAACATAGGCCTACATTAAATCTCACTCCAAGCTTTTGATCAAACTTGAGGACCCTGTCTAAAATAATAAACTCATTGCAAGGCAAGGATGTGGCGGCACATAACAGGTGTAGGAAAACCTGGAGGGCAGACACCAACACAAAAGAGAAAAATGAAAATGAAGAGGAGACAAAGAAAATTGTGGCTAATGAAATTGCTGAGTGGCTAGTAACTTTGGAAAACCAATAGCCACAGTGGCTGGTGAGCACAAATGTTAATGTCAAGCCCTGCATGTTTGTAAACTTAAGGTAGTAACACAAAAACAGTTGTTTATAAAGTATGAAAAGAAAAAGAAGTATTTGCGGCAATCAAAAACAAGATATTTAAGAAATACTAATTAATTTGTAATGAATTACAAAAATTATTAAATGAATTGATTTCAAAAGATATACTCAGCCATACATTAAATATTATAGGAAATGAATATGGGTCATTTTAGACTCATGTTGTGCATTAGAAGGGTGGTGATACAAAAATGAATAAAAAAAATGTCAATAAGGTCTTGTGATTATCAAAAAACAGTTAATTGAGGAATACTGAATGATTCAACTGAATGATTCAATTCATTTATTGGGGAAGATAGAAAATAAAATCTTTGTTGGGTCACTTTTGACACATTACATTTACATTTGGTCATTTAGCAGACGCTCTTATCCAGAGCGACTTACAGTAAGTACAGGGACATTCCCCCGAGGCAAGTAGGGTGAAGTGCCTTGCCCAAGGACACAACGTCAGTTGGAATGACCGGGAATCGAACTGGCAACCTTCGGATTACTAGCCCGATTCCCTCACCACTCAGCCACCTGACACGTGTTGTGTATCAAAGGGTAGTGTTTCATGCTGTCTTGGTAATAAGATGTTGAGGTAATGACAGCTAATTGCTGTCGTGGTTTTAGATGTATTTATTCATCAGAGTTCTAAACTATTCATCATTCTTCCTTATCTTGCATGTTTTAATAGAGCTGTTGTAACATGGGGAATACTGATTTTTGAATAACAGACTCAAAACATATGACATAAATACACAGGAAGTTCAATCTACTTTGTAAGCTTCATAAAGACTCTAGAAGGTAAGTTATGGTTTGGCCTCTGAGACTGTTAAGACTGTTACAGTGTACTAGTGTTAATAGCAGTGGTAATACGATTATCCACCGTGGGTTTGGAAGTTGAATCAGTAACACCAGAATGCAGCAGGACCATGCTCAAGACACAAGGAGATCTTCAACAGCATATTGAAGTCATATTATACTCTGTACATTTCCAGTCACATTGCGAGTACCAAAGTGAATAGGTCTATATGTTCAATTAAAAAAGAAAGTATCTTCTGAGGTGTTTTCTGTGTGCGTTGGAAATGGTGAAACCAGTGTTGACCTTGAGCTGTTTAAAATGCCAGAGTAAGCAACTGTGCTTATAGGGGTGTGGGAAGCCTCCAAACAAGCTACACTAGACACCAAACATTACCCTTCATTTATATTTGCAGAAAAGTTGGCTAGGCCAGTATCAACAACCAAAACTGTAGGTTCACTGTGTATAGGGCTTTGACTTGGTCTATGGGCTGTCAAAGCAGTCTGGAGTAAAGGCACATACACAACATTAACGGGAAAGGTTGGAGCATGGAAATATAATAATTGAATCATATAGTTTTTAAATCTCAGTAATTACCATAAATGACTATAAAATGTTGTGATAACTTCCGCATTTTTGCCATTTTAGTCTTTATTCGAGAATGTGTCCAAGTAAGAAAATAATGCAATGCCTGGTGTAAGCTATGAGGTCTTACAAGGTCTGAAACCGTCTCAAAAAGCTTAGGAATTGTCTATGAACATACTGATACAAATACATTGAAATTACACTTGAGCTATGTGCCTATGCTATATAAAATTGTAGGAGAATATATATGAGTTTGTTTTCAAATGTCGGTGGGACAGCCTTTTTCTATAATTAGCTATATATTTTTATAACAGAGGATGCGGCCGTTGAATATAATTTGCTTAATAAAAAAGTTGGGAGATGTATAATAAATGAATACATAATGTATAATCAAACCTACCATATTACGCATACAACTAGCCCACATCTTTAATTGGTGGCTTATGCAGCAAAAGCCGTAGCCTGCCTAATGTGTCTACGGCGGTAGCCTAGCCTTTAAGCATGGGCTTTATAGGCTACAGTAAATCCTTGCAGCACAGATGCAGTGGGATATTTTACGTTATTATTACCGCCTATATGCCATTTAGTCCACTAATCGTACATTTTAACAGAATAGTGTACATTAATAATACAAGTAAAAGGTAAACAACAAACGCTTACCCAAATCCTTCAGAGGGTCGTTTGTCTTTGATTCTGACGTCCCAGCTTTCTTACCGCTACCCAACATGATAATAGGAAGTGCGCTCGCTCCTTTTATATCCTTTTTTTCCTGTATGACCGCTGTGTTACAACAGCAAGCGCAGAGGAGGTTTTAAGATGAAGAAGTGTTTGCTAGAAAATGTGGGAAGTGTGTTGCATATCGTCAAGATTCAGTCTGAAGCGACACATGATCATGTTCCCTAGGAGAAAAGGCGAGACAGAGATTTGAAGACGTCATGAGTATGGGCGAGCGCACACTAACGTAACATACATAAACAGATTATCTTGAGATGCGGTATGCTCCATAGCCATGCAACATTTATGGCAACTCATCATCAAATAATAGCCTTTAAACACAATGGCAGTGACCGTTTAAAAATCGATATATTTTAATATATATATATACTTTAACTAATTCAGCCATGTCCCATGTAATGACCTTTCAACTTAAATTAAGCATAGGCTACTAGTGCAGTGCAGTGATACCCAGATCCGTAATGCAGACGGTGAATGAGATGTCTGTTAGTTGATTCAGTGTTAATGTGACGGTAACCTATAAATTAAATTCCTGCATTAGTGGGTACAACGCCATCTCCTGTCAATGTTGTGTAATGTTTAATAATTCTGGATGATTGGCAGTAGAGAATGGTGTTACTGAGTTATAGGGCCTAGTAAGATCCAGCGACAGTATTTGTCACCACGTCCACGCGACTCATCTTTTGTGCGGAATGTCAGACAGCTGACTGGAGACGGGACAGAGTTCACATCGACTTAGCCTAACGGGTAAAACCTTTTCACAGTTTGATTAAGCTATTGCTCGGATGAGTGGTTTTGTGTTCTTTAAAGATCCTGTAAAGTAAATTCCATGTTTTGCTTCTAAGTACATTATATACGTGTGAAATGAGTTCCTGAAAGCATGTGCAAAGCGCTAAAACTTTGTCACACTGAAATGTGGAGTTAAACCGAAGAACAGTTTCTCTTCTGTTTTCAGATCAGGTTTTAATGGGCGGAGCCAAAAAATGCCCTATCTACGTCATTTCGCCCTATCTACGTCAGATCACTGAATGGCTCCTCCTACTGTACTGTTATTGTAGCCTACATCAGCTAGCTAGCTAGCTTCAGGATGTCTCCCACCACCCGCAACTGCATCTTCCCTGGATGCAAGAACTACAGCTGCGCTGCAACGCTATTTAAGTTCACTATTGCTAATGAAAGGAAAAATAGGTGGATAGATTTTTTGAAGAGACACGCTCATGGAAAGCTTCGGATAAACTCCAACAGCCGCCTCTGCACTGACCATTTCACGGCGGACAGTTTTAACATGGACCAGAGACAGACGGGGTTCACCAACACACGGCTTCTCTTGAAGCGGAGCCGTACCGAGCATCGCCCCTCCGGCCGTTCATCCTCCGGTCGCACTTGGACCATCCACCCCCGCCAGCAGTTCATCACTCAGTTCTGTGTGCTTGTTATAATTATACTAGATAACTTTTCCAGAGGTATCTCTGCTATGAGTTAGTGCAAACCGCTAAATTGATATTAGGCTACTCGGTGAAGAATGATGGTATTTTGGTGAAATGGTAGCTTATGTATTAGAAGTAGCCTAGTTGGAGAGCTCACTGTCTGCTGTCTCTGGTGTACATTTTTACTGTTACAGCTCAGGGGAACATTTCATTTATATGCATCTGTATGTTTCACTCATTGAACAAATAAATACTAATTCTATACGGTTTTGTTCGGCTTGACATAGCGTCCATTATCTGGGTCGGAGGTAGGCACAAGGCAGCGAGGGGCGTAGCTTCAGCGTCTTCAGGCGACACGCCCCCCCAGTCTCAAGGAGAGAAGACTGCTGATTTTTTCACGATTTCAAAGCCTAATTTAACATACTTGTCGGTGTTATTTGTTCATTCGAATTTGGATGGGTAGTTAATAACACATTATTCTGTGATGTGGCGAACTTAAAACTCGTTTCCAGGTCCACTTTACAGGATCTTTAAAATCAAACAGTCCAATAGCCTTAAGCACAGGCAGGCAAAGGACTCTAAGGAAGCTAAGGACTCCACGTAGACAGAGTCAAATGAGCAAAATAACAGTTAGTGCTCTGTAGGCTAGGCCACACAAACTGACAGAGGTTTAGCTCTATGGATTTGATTTCCATTTCAGTCAAGACACGTGATTGATTTCACCATTTATTCATATACATGAGAATAGGTTTAACATTGGCAGAATGGATGTACATGGGGAAGCGCTCCCTGCCTTCACTGCACATGCATGACATGATGCAGGGAGCAACAAGTTAAATCCCCCACGGGGAGTACAGACAGACAACATGGGGGAGACGGGGATGGTGGTGGGTGGCAGCAGCGCAGAACACTAAGGTAATAGAGGATGCGTGTGTGTGCATGTGTGCAACTTTATAGCGCCGCCTATCTAGCTAAGCCTATGGGCTAAGAACACGGCGATGGGTGATATGACGCGCGATGCCCGAGTGCCATGCCTGAACTTGCTTTGCTCATTTCAGTCAAGACACTCACGTGATTGAGTTCACCATTTATTCATATACATGAGAATAGGTTTAACACTGGCGGAATGGATGTACATGGGGAAGCGCTCCCTGCCTTCACTGCACATGCATGACGTGAGGCAGGGAGCAACAAGTTAAATCCCCAAAATACCAGCGCTCCGTGTGTCGCTCCTCCTGAGCCACAGGAGGACCACATGACATCCCACTATGTACTAGTGACAAAAACTAGTTTTTTTTCTGGATGCCCAGGCCATGCTATCATTAATGATGACTAAGGCTATGTGTGCACATCCGTCATGTTTCATACCATCTGATGCGCAGTCTACGAAACCGTCCCACGCGCACGTCCCGTCCAGACCCAGTGCTCGACGAGACGTGCGCCCGCAACCAGCCCCATACATCGATCATCTCTCCGGTACCCTTCTCATCCAACGGCGGGCAGATGCTACCTCTAGAGCAGAGCTGACACTCTAGCGGCCCATCGTCATTGCGCCCAGGATGTACACAAAGGCAGCATAAAGACGCTATGCTGGAACACGGGGATATGTTATCTAGTGGGAAGGAAACAAGGTGTGTGTGTCAGCAGCATGCTGTTCCCTGGCCGATATCCGGGGTATCTCCTCAGATACCTCCAGAAAGATTGCAATAGTGCATGCGCATGCATGCACTATTGCAATCAGCAGATTTATGCAATCAGCAGATTTATGCTACCTCTAGAGACCCGCCCTGTATCGCCCGTCGACAACCCAAAGGATGTACGCGAAGGTGCCTGTGTGTGCAGACATGGGACATGTAACAACATGAGGATGTAAGAAATGTGGAGCATCCGCTGTTCCCTGGGAGTCCAGGGCATCTCAACGGATATCCCCATGTAGATGTTACCGGCTCCAGACCTAGGGGATATCTGGACCGGCAGCAAATGACACACAGGCTGGACAGCACTGTGTATCTGTGATTAAACAGTGAAGGCTGTGAAAACACGGAGACACACAAGAGTTAGCGTCTTGCTCAGGCCCACGCCAGTTTAATACTGTGTAACATAATCTTGCAATGCAATATAAAACCAATACATCACATTATACACATTATCTTGAGAAAATGCAAACAATAAAATACACTTGAATATGTAATAGTATAGTACAAGACATGCCACATGATATACTGCATCTTTATATTTACATGTAGATACCTATACATGCATATCAATACACATTCATCATTCATCCAAAAGTAAAACATATAAATATCCAAAATAATTTATCATCAATGCATTTCCACAAATGAACCAAGGACTTAACAACCACTAGTGTCTTTACAACCACTAGGTAAAATACATAAAAACGCAGGGCAGACACAACCTCAAACAAAACAGTGCAGAAAAGCATCTGCTAATTATAACTCAGAATACTGTTGATCCGTTTAATATTTGGTACTTTTCAATACAGCATATTACCAACATTTCAGTACTGTACTTACGGTTAAAGTTAATTTACAATTTGCATTGGAACGGGTTAGCTAGCATACTATTAGCCAGTCAATGGCGATCCTCAACAATGTTAGACAATCCGTTTCTTAAACATCTACACAACTTACAACGCTACCAACACACTATTGAAGATCTCATTTACATAATATTCATATTTGAATAGCCATAAACTAATTTATAATATGATTTTATTGTACCTGTGAAAACACAGAGACACACAAGAGTTAGCGTCTTGCTCAGGCCCACGCCAGTTTAATACTGTGTAACAGGCTCGGAGGAAGCTATGGTCTCCCGTGCGATTCACATATGCGCTAAAGCGCTACAGGGTTCTCAAGTTTTGAAGACAGGCAAGAGTGACATCCCCCCCCCCCCGTCAGCGGGTCAAAGGGGGGGCGGATTGGACGGGTCGCAGAAATGGGGGTGTTTAATAATAATATTATTCGTGTTTTTGTTGTTGTTATGAATAATTGCTCTGACTTGCAGAAGAAAATATTGTGTTGTTTATTCTAAGTGTTTGTTGCCTTTTTGGACTCCTTTATCATATGTGGTGTTGGCTCCAATTTGAAACAGTTCGCCTCAAGCCCAGCCATTTTCAAGGTCACGATTGAGGACAATGTCCCATCCAGAGACAAGCTGTTTCGTGTTGAGGTTTTGTTCAAACCGACCATCGAAGATACCCTCTTGGCATCAGCATTAGAATGTGGAAGCACTAAAACCAAGGCTGTGATCTTTGATAGCCTCCCAAATTGGTTCAAGACAGTCACCTTTGAAAAAAAGAACCAGGGGCTGTCAGGGCGAGAGGTACTGTCACGGCAAGAGGTGGGGAGGAGGTAGGACCCAAATGCAGGAGAGTCGGCAAACATGGCGTCAACACAAAGGGATTATTACTCAAAACAGGAACAGACAGGGTACTTACACCAACAGGGGTAATGACAAGACAAAGACTGGACACAAAACAGAAACTTAAATACACAGAACCAAACAAGACACAGGTGGACACAATGAAACTAACGAGACTGAAACCACTGAACGAGACACAGGTGAAGACAATAGGGCATCAAAACGGGGGCATGGCTGTGGCCATGACTGGGGCCTCTATTACTCAAATGTTTTCCTTTCATCGTAATAATGAGCAAGTCATGTTATGTGGGCCTTCCCTTTCTGCCAACTTCTCTGGGCCAGCATCCTCTAACCTAGCCTTTTTAGGGGGCTTTCCTCTGAGGGCAAATGAGAGGATGCTTAATTGCTTTTTACCTGACATCTTTGAAAGACAGATGCTATGATTAATGCATCCATGGCCAGGATATAATGACCTATAACATCGACTATGCAATACACTTACATTTATTTAGTGCTAATACAATTATTAAGCCTATTTGGAGAGAGATGTTTATAATGTGACAATACGTCAGTCATCGTGTGATAATGAAAATATGACTAGGATGAGATTACTTGTTCTGAGCAGGTGTTGTCAGTGAACAAGCAGTAAAACTGTTGGTTAAGTTACAGACACTCATGAAAAACTGATGCTAATTATCTGGGAAACATTTTCTGACAGCAGTCAAGTTGTCATTGTTTGTGTCAAACAAGTTGTGAATTTGTTTTAACATTAAAACAGGAGATCATTACTTACTCTGTGCTCAAAGTGCTCGAGCTCCAGTGGTTTCCTCTGTGGGTGAACGAAACTTTCGGAAGATGTTGTAGTAGAATCACATGTAACAATTCCAGGATATGCTTTTTTTTCATTGGTTGTTGTGTTAAATCTTACTCAGATACAATAGTGCTATTTTCTTTTTTTTGATTGGCTGATAAGTGGCAGGCTCGACTAAGAACTCCAGGGGGGAAGCGCTTGATTCCTGCCGGTTCCATAGGGAGAGCGGCGCGGCCAGAGGAATTTTGGTTTGGCGCTGCGGCATATTACATATATTATAAATAGTTTTTCAGCGTGAGAAATACAATGTGTGGCGGGAGTGCGTGACAAAAGACCGGAATGAGTGACTGTCACGCTCAATGTGTGACACTTGAGAGCCCTGGTGCCATCTACAGACATGGCTGTGTATGAACACGCTACAATGAAAGCTTAAAAAAAATAGAAGGGGGTGTCTGTTTAATGTAAACTAAATCTTAATCCGTTACATAGACACTGTGGATTCTGATGGCTAGCTTAGCGCATCAGATCACGTCTGCGGACCACCACGGCTACATGGAGATCCAAAGAGACATAATAGCATTAGCAATGTACAAAGTCACCCAGCCACAGGATACATGCGGACCACATGTCTCAGACCCGCTCGGCTTGAGCGCTTGCTCAGCTTGAGCTCTATGCCTAGAGTACAGACAGTCGCTGAGCGTTATCCAATGCAAGCCTCTATTGTGTACCAGCTGCAAACATTGCCTGACACAGTCACAGTCTCTGTTCTCAAACGCTCATGAGTACTGCACTTCTACAACGTCCAGCGCAGACGTGGACACCAGAAGCAGAGGTGGCCGCCCCGATCTGGAAGGAATGTGCCGTATACAGCTCCGGGGACAGGTCACAGCGCTCGCACAGAACTCGGTGGTGTTACGTGAGCCACGATCTGGTTGTGGCCTTGCCGGCTGCGTCCCTGGTAAACAGTGGCTCATCAGGTGTCGCCCGGGGGCGGTATAGCAGGTACCGGCGCATGAAGGAGAGGGGACAAAGGTACTTAGTTTGGACAATCACAATGGGGGGTGGCAAATACAAAGAGCAGAACAGGATAAGACACAAACGGTAGTCAGATAAACAATGGTCCAGAAGTCATACACGAAAATCTATAGACAGGGAACAAAGAGTAAATCTAAACGGCTTGGTAATGAATGCTACAAAAAAACAATACCTCACAAAGCATTAAGGGTAAATGGGAGTACTAAATAGGGAGTGCAAATAGGTAAAAGGGAGTCAGTTGGTTGAGCGGTGAGGGAATCGGGCTAGTAATCCGAAGGTTGCCAGTTCGATTCCCAGCCGTGCCAACTGACGTTGTGTCCTTGGGCAAGGCACTTCACCCTACTTGCCTCGGGGGAATGTCCCTGTACTTACTGTAAGTCGCTCTGGATAAGAGCGTCTGCTAAATGACTAAATGTAAATGTAAATGTAAAAGGTGCTAGTACTCAGGTGACTGTGATCTAAGAGAAGAGTTGTGATCATGAGGCGGGTTGTGTGTGTGTTTGAAAAGGAACTGCAGGTAGAGGGCTTGATTGAGCTGGAGGATGATTGAGGGAAGACCTAACAGAACCCCCCTCTCCACGGGCGGCTCCCAACGTACGAGGGCGCCCCACAGGAGGACAACCACGAGGCCTGGGATCAGGGCGATCAGAACAGTCCCGATGGAAGGCCTGAATGAGCTACGGATCAAGGACGTCCCACTCGGCGGGAGTCCAGAATCCCATTGATGGAGTAAGCTAGTTCACCCCCAACATTGAGAGCCTGAGCCGCAGTGATGGGAGGATGCAGCGGGCTGTAATGGACAGGCTTGAGCAAAGACACATGGAATGAAGAGAGAAGTCGGTACTGGCGGGGCAGCTGAAGACGGTATGTGACCGGGTTGATCCGATGAGACACTTTGAAGGGCCCAATATACCTTGGGCAGAGCTTCCAACAAGGCAGACGTAGTCGAATGTCCCGGGTCAACAGCCATACTCGTTGCCCAGGGTGATAGAGTGGCGTAGGACAGAAGGCGCCGGTCAGCCTGGTGCTTCTGAACAAGAGAGGCCAGGCGGAGGTGCTGGCGAGCAGATTCCCACAATTGAGCACTGCGCCGGAACCAATTGTCGATGGTGGGTACAGTCCCAGGTTCTATGTCCCACGGAAACAGCGGGGGCTGATAATCCAGGACACTTTGTAAAGGAGTGAGACATAACGATGAGTGAATGAGTGAGTTTTGAGCATATTGCATATGGTAGGTAACGGTTCCAGTCATGTGGTTGTTGGGAACATTGTTGAAGGAGGTATTTTCCGACGTCCTGGTTGAGCCGCTCCATCTGCCCATTAGATTGAGGATGGTACCCCGACGAGAGACTGATGGACACCCCAATAAGCCCATCACAATAAGCCCTCCATACTCTGGAGATGAACTGGGGTCCTCGTCAGAGAAGATGTCTTCCGGTATACCAAACTGGCGATAAATGTGTAGAAAGTCAATTCCATGGCAGTAGGCAGGGAAATCAGACGACACATCTTGGAGAACCTGTCTACCACTACTAGGATGGTGGTAAACCCGTTGAAATCAGGAAGGTCGGTGATGAAATCCACAGGGATGTGTGACCATGGCCTGTGTGGTGTGGGTAGAGGCAACAACTTGCTGGCAGGTAGCTCCTGAGGGCTCTTGGATTGGGCACAGACAGGGCAGGACAACACGTAATCCCTTACGTGCTCTACCAGAGAGAGCCACTACCGCTGGGCCACAACTTTAATGGTTCTTGAAATCCCTGGATGACCTGTCCCCAGAGAGGTATTGCACCACTGAATTAACTGCGGGCGGATAGGAACCGGTACATAAATTCTTCCAGGTGGCGTTTCAGCAGGTGCAGGATCGCGAAGTAGAGCCTCCTGGATCCAACGCGACAGGAGGACGGTAAAATGGGACCCGAGGAAGGAACACAAGCTGAGTGCTCCAACTGGCAGGACAAAGAATCAGCTTTGACATTCTTTTTTCGTGGTATATAGGAGATAGAAAAATTTAAACGATTAAAGAACAAAGACCAGTGGGCCTGGCGAGAGTTGAGTGTCTTAGCTGACTTGATGTATTCTAAGTTACGGTGGTCTGTCAGAACGAGAAATGGGTGCCGAGCCCCCTCCAGCCAGTGTCTCCATTCCTCCAGTGCCTGTTTGATTGCCAGTAACTCACAATCTCCCATGTCATAGTTTCGTTCAGCAGGGGGCAACAGTCTGGAATAAAAGGCACAAGGATGTAGTTTAGAGGGGTCTCCTTACCGCTGGGATAAGACAGCTCCATCTGCTGACGCATCCACTTTGACAACAAAGGGTAACTAAGGGTTAAGTTGGCTCAAAATGGGTGCCAAGTAAACGCAAAGCAGATTGGGATGCTGTGGTCCATTGTAGCTTAAGGTTCTTCAGGCTGGTGAGAGCAGACAAAGGTGCAGCGATGGAACTAAAATTGCATATAAAGCACCAATAATAGTTCGTGTTGAAGAACTAGACGTCTAAGTTGCTCTGGATAAGAGCGTCTGCTAAATGACTAAATGTAGACGTCTTCCAAAAGGATTATCAAAAATAGAAAATATACCGGTACGAGGAGGCAGACGTAATCGTCAGAGGCGTCTCAACATAAAAAAAAGGTAAGCAGACACCTGTTAATTCAAAGTACTGCTATTCGGAAATTACTGCTATACCAAATTTAGACGATTACTATGTTTCATCGTACCTAGTCAAACCAACAGTGGTGGGAAATCAACCGTTTTTGTGTTTTGTCTTTGTCAAGGGGAGGTTAGAGTCCTCTCCAAAAGGGTGGAAGTCCCTACACGTGTTTTGTCCTTGTCAAGGAGAGGTTAGAGTCCTCTTCAAAAGGGTTAGAGTCCTAACACGTGGCTTGTCTTTGTCAAGGAGAGGTTAGAGTCCTCTTCAAAAGGGTGAGAGTCCCTACACGTGGCTTGTCTTTGTCAAGGAGAGGTTAGAGTCCTCTTCAAATGGGTGAGAGTCCCTATACGTGTTTTGTCTTTGTCAAGGAGAGGTTAGAGTCCTCTTCGAAAGGGTGAGAGTCCTAACACGTGGCTTGTCTTTGTCAAGGAGAGGTTAGAGTCCTCTTCAAAAGGGTGAGAGTCCCTG
Source organism: Osmerus mordax (assembly GCF_038355195.1). Classification (NCBI taxonomy): domain Eukaryota; kingdom Metazoa; phylum Chordata; class Actinopteri; order Osmeriformes; family Osmeridae; genus Osmerus; species Osmerus mordax. The sequence goes on along the minus strand of NC_090059.1, from coordinate 454,956 downwards.
TAGGCCTACGTGTTTTGTGTTTATAAAAAAGGAGAGGGTTAAATCCACTCCAAGGGTTAGAGTCCCTGAACTTGTTTTGTGTTGAATAAAAATAGAGAGGAGTGTGGTGTGGTTTTTTTCTTTGACCAAGAAGTTACAGAAATCCCGAGGAGAGATGGAGAAAGGTGGGGACTAAAAGAGTCCAGTTACGTTGACATCTTACAAAGGTGATCCCAGAGGGTATACCCCTGGTTTATAAATTGGTTCTAATACAATTGGAAGAGTTATACTAGAGCTAAATTAAGTGAATAGTCGGTAAACGCTAAACAGCTGTATTGGTCAAAGAATGGTTTGAGGAAATGTATGTTAAAAATTATGAGGAAACAATTGGAAAGTTACATAAAGGATTGGTTTAGAGAGGATAATGGAAGGTTATGAAATAAAACAAGAACATTTTGTGGATGTGAAGAGATGATTGGTTTAAACACTGATGTTTTGAAGAGGAAACTATGAATATACTTTGAAGGTTTATGGGATAACATTTTAAGTCAAAATAGTAAAATCTAGGGTTTTTAAGAGTTTTGATAAAGGTATTAGATACAGTTAGGTCATTAGGCTGAATCTGAGCAGATAATATTGCCCGAAACACTTCAGAATTCATCCTACTGCTTTTGTCAGCAGTCACATCATCGATAAATACAAGGGAACCAGTTCCATTGGCAGCCATACATGCCCACGCCATAACACTACCTCCACCATGCTTCACTGATGAGGTGGTATGCTTTGGATCATGAGCAGTTCCTTCCCTTCTCCATACTCTTCTCTTCCCATCATTCTGGTACAAGTTGATCTTGGTCTCATCTGTCCATAGGATGTTGTTCCAGAACTGTACAGGCTCTTTTAGATGTTTTTTGGCAAACTCTAATCTGGTCTTCCTGTTTTTGAGACTCACCAATGGTTTACATCTTGTGGTGAACCCTCTGTATTTACCCTGGTGAAGTATTCTCTTAATTGTTGACTTTGACACAGATACGCCTACCTCCTGGAGAGTGTTCTTGATCTGGCCATCTGTTGTGAAGGGGTTTTTCTTCACCAGGGAAAGAATTCTTCTGTCATCCACCACAGTTGTTTTCCGTGGTCTTCCGGGTCTTTTGGTGTTGCTGAGCTCACCAGTGCGTTCTTTCTTTTTAATAATGTACCAAACAGTTGATTTGGCCACACCTAATGTTTTTGCTATCTCTCTGATAGTTTTTTTTTTTTTTTTCAGCCTAACGATGGCTTGCTTCACTGATGGTGACAGCTCTTTGGACTTCATATTGAGAGTTGACAGCAACAGATTCCAAACACAAATACCATACTTGAAATGAACTCTAGACCTTTTATCTGCTCCTTGTCAATGAAATAACGAACTCCCTTTATGAGAGAATAACATACACCTGGCCATGGAACAGCTGAGCAGCCAATTGTCCAATTACTTTTGGTCCCTTAAAAAGGGGGGGGCCACATGTAAAATGTATTGTAATTCCTACACCGTTCACCTGATTTGGATGTAAATACCCTGAAATTAAAGCTGAAAGTCTGCACTTAAAGCACGTCTTGATTGTTTCATTTCAAATCCATTGTGGTGGTATACAGAGCCAAAATGATGAAAATTGTGTCAATGTCCAAATACTTATGGACCTAACTGTACGTTTGCGCTGGCACCTTAACACTTGGCATCATGATCTTGGGGAAACGCTGTTTCATTTTTATTATGTACAACCATATGTAATTGAAACAATATTTGTATATTGCCACCAACTGAGTTTGCGAATTGCCTCTTACATTTAGGAATGTTGGCAGTGAAACCGAATTGCGCACAATACTGAGCCAACGCAATCGCAGTGCAAGGGAAGTTCACAAAGCTCCAAGCCAGCCAGCCTGATATTACAACATTTATTCATGTATTTGCACCCCTGGTCAAAAATGATGTCTGTAACCAACTAAATAGGCTACGGCTAAAGCATACAAACCTCAGGAGTCAGGTGGCTGAGCGGTGAGGGAATCGGGCTAGTAATCCGAAGGTTGCCAGTTCGCTTCCCGGTCATGCCAACTGACGTTGTGTCCTTGGGCAAGGCACTTCACCCTACTTGCCTCGGGGGAATGTCCCTGTACTTACTGTAAGTCGCTCTGGATAAGAGCGTCTGCTAAATGTAATGTAACCTCACACAGCTTGAGCTTAAGTCAAATGAAACAAACAGATGTGGCTGTAAACCCTTCCCCACCTTTTTATATCATACAGTATTTCAATAGTGACCACCAACTTCATACTACAGTTTTTCTCGATTGGTTACACACATTTTCTGAAAGCATACCTCATACTCTCACACAAATCAAAAAACACACACACAATGGGCAAAATCCCTCACTTCTCCTGCAAAATTAAACTTTACACTCAAAACAATGTTATTTAATCTCAAAATTGTATTTTTTTTCAAATGACACACACAAACCATCATATGAATAGACATTTATAAGAATCATTTGAACACTGATGTACTCAATGTAAAACACTATGATGAATGGAAAACACTTCTTCATTCATCATAGTGATTTAGGCCTTTTTTGTTCAGTGTTACACTTACTGTACCACAGACAGTACATACATAAGTGTGTTGTAAAATATTTGAGAATATTGTTTTTATACTCAGAACACACAAATACACGGTAACAAATATATTTTATTTTTCCCACAAAAACAATGTACACTGTGTACATCCCAACCAACACATACAGTGGTCTACATACAAAACAACAAAATAATTTACTGTATACAGTTACATTATTATTATATTTCTTTGTATTTGCCGTAATGTTATGGCGTTATTTTCTAGGACCATGTTCATGATTTCAGTTTCCTGTTCAGGAGACAGAAGAAGTTCCCGACCACCTTGTGTTGGTAATCTTTAAGTTCTGCCAAACAAATAGTAAAATACTGTAAATATTGTGTAGGAATACAAAGTAGGAATACATTTTCCAAATACTTGAAACATACTTTATTTTTACAGTCCTACAGAACAGTCCACAGGCAATACTGTACTACTGTATTCATTGAGTACAGTATTGATATGCAGTAGGCCTACTGCAATTTCGTAGTGAGAGTAGAATTCTTACCTATTCTCATTTCGGTAAGTCCGGATGATGGATGCTAGAGTGTACCTGCTCAAATTTGGCTGTACTCTTTGCCCAGCCTCCCTCATTGTTAGACCATGGTTGACCACATGGTCAACCAAAGTGGCTCGGATCTCATCAGAGATTACTGTTCTTGGCCTTCCTCATCCTCGTCCTCCCCGTCCTCCTCCTCTTACTCTCACTCCTCTGGCTCTGCCTCTGTTTTCAATGTTTGCATCCATTGCTCCAAAACAGAAGAGGTCACCTGTTGCCCTTTTATGCTAAAGCTATGATTTCTAATTGTAAAACTGTGTGACAGGTGTTTGCCCATGTGATGAGTCAGTGTGCATATTTGAATGGCAGTGTGTTCCTTGTGAAAACAAAAGATTTTCTTCATGACAATTGTGCCAAATGCAGAGAATTGTGTGTAGTGTTTTGAAAAAAGTGTGTTTTAGAACTGCAATTTGAGTGTAAAGCAGGAATTGTACTTGTAGTTTAGCAGAATTGGTTCAGGGGGTTGGTGCATGAGTTACATGTTGTGGTAATTGTGTCTCAAGTGCCAGTATTTGTGTGTAAACAATTGAGAAAAACTGTAATAACTAGCTAGCTAACTGTTACGTCCCCCGGTTGTCTGAAGGCCTGTTACTGTTTTATGTTGGTATGTTTGTGTTCTACCCGAGTTTGCCCAACAGAAAGAACCATTCGGGTCGGCGAGGACGCCTCGTTTCCAGCCCGTGTCTCTGGTCTGGTGCTCATCTAGGCTCCACCCCCTCATCAGCGCGCTACCAGCTGTGGCTGCTTTGGAAGATATATAAAGCCATCAGTATTCGGTTCGGGCTCTCTCTTGGTTTTGGTGGGTCGAACATGTGTCAGGTCAGTCCTGTGTTTTTGTGTAACTACCCCTGTTGTCTTTTACCTGTAGAGTGCGAGGTGTACACCTCCCGTAGGACAACTATCGTTAGGCAAGATCTTGGCTAACGCCCTCTGTGTTTTGGACATGGCGCCTTGATCGTGCGCTAGCTTAGTGTGGGTAGGCGGTCAGGAGCATCTTCTTTTGAGTTCTTTGATTAGGCTCCGTCCAGCATTGACCACAGGGTAAATAAAGCCCTTTGATTACACTTTACATTTTGCCTCTGTGTCCTTGCTCGCACCCACGACTCCATGCCCTTTTCACTGTCCCATGGTTTTCATTGAGCAGCGGGCTGTCGGTCCCCATCCTCTGGGGTGGCGTACGTAACACTAACCAAAATTGTATTTGATAGTAGCTAGCATTAGCACAAGCATCCTTAGGCTAGAGCTACTTTACTAGTTGTTACAATTGTTGTCATAATTTCGCATCCGAGATTCAAGCAAGACTTTAATTTTGGAAACCAGACGCTGATTGAGCCAAACCACACATTAATTTTGAGTGGTTTACTGTACACGTCTTAAAAATGTTGAGGACATTTACGTTTATAAATGACAACGTGTCACGGGACACGGTTCAATTCAAGGCAAAAAATACGGCAAGATAGCATGCAAAGTTGGCGGTAATTTTGTGTGGTCTACACATGTGTCTTAATATTTGCCCACTAGACCTTCCATAGGAGTAGGCAGGCTCCGTAAATTCTGTTTGCAGAAGCGTAACATCAGAGAATGTCTAATAAGGGGAGAACTGCCACTCTCGGGAAACTTACGGCTTCTGAACTGGTTGCAGTTCCACTCCAGGTTCCATAAGAGGATGCTCACAGGCAGGGGCAGCGCCAGAGAATTTTTAATGCAGGTGCTGAGGGGCAGGGCCGGATTTAAAAATTCTGGGCCCCTGGGCACGAAGGCATCATGGGCCCCTCCCACCTCTCCTATCAGCTCAACCACAGCTTGTTATATATGTAAAACTATGTTGGTTACAAAATTCTAAATATTAATTAGCAATATGTGGTGTCATAAGGGGCTGTGATTTTGTGGCAAATATGGCTATTGCCTCGAGACAACCCCTGATAGTAGCCCTACGGTAATGCAACCCAGTATCATAATTTCGTGAAATAGTCACGAAAAATAATCAAATATTTCGTGATACGTTCACGTAATTGGCACTTTTTTCGTGACTATGCCACGTTTCTTCAACCAGTGCATTTCAATGGAGAGAATATTCCGTGACCTCGGCACGTTTTAATTAACCAATTCATTTCAATGGAGAAACACAATGGGGAAATGTTTTCGATTTTTAAGCGATAAAAAACGAGTTCATAAAATAACTTGCCGTATTTTTTAAGAGGTAGGTGAAATAGGCTACATAGCCACAACAGAGACAGTGTGGTAGATGGATTCTTCAGAGCCATTCCTCCATCCACCTATCTAGCTATTGGTGAAGCTGGGCAGTACACCACCCAAGAGCAAGGTACGCTTCTTTTACCCTGTTATAATACTAAGATTTTGAATTGGTTATTTTTAATTATCAGTTGAAGAGCAAACGTGAACTTCACTTGTCCTGGTACAGTATGTTTCTGTGTTCCGTCTGCATTATTAGTTGAATATACGTGTTTATAACATATTTTTTTGCAGCTTGCATTTTACCCACAGTGCGTGCTCCTAAATTGTGATCCTGTGAGGTCGCCAACGTCACTGAGTTGGCTGGAAAAGCAGTAATCGTCATTAACTTGAATGGTAAGGCAAGAATTTCCCCTCATTTAACATTCTTTAGTGTATGTACACAAAGTATAGAATGTTGACATTATTTACTAATTTTTCATCAGGACGTTATGAGTTGCACAAACCTGTGTATTTGTGCAATATCTGCATGCAAAAGTGGACCCCAGAAGTCAGGGACCTGATCAAAAGTGGTTATTGGCCAGCTACAACACTTTCACAGACCCTATGCTCTCTTGACCTCCTAAGTTCATTCCAGGAGCTGAAGGGGATCTCTCCAGGGGCCGAGTGCACCAGCTGGGCGTACGCCTGGGTGTAACGCTACGTCCGACGTAGAACTGAAAGTTACGACTAACTTAAAGTTACGACTAGTGCACCAGTTAGATTTAAGCCCTTTATGTGCTGCACCTGGGTGTACATTTTACGCCTAGTGGGGAGCAGGCGTAAGTTGGAAAATCGGACTAATATCCATGGTAATGTACAACAGTTTGATCGGACAATATACTCACAACGATGGCAGCGCGTCTCGTTTATAGACAACTAATTGAAAGGGCTTTATGGCGAGAAAGAGTCGTCCGTGATCGCACGAATCTACTTGATATTTATCCCGAAAATGAGCTAATTGAGAGGTTTCGTTTCGGTAGGAACGATATTTTTGAGCTAATCGAGGAGCTCTCCCTCATCTCCAACATGCAACGGACAGAAACGCCGCGCTGTCCTCCGCCCTGCAAGTGCTGATTGCACTGAGGTTTTTTGCAAACGGGGCCTTTCAAAATACAATGGGAGACATGATTAATGTTCACAGAACGACTTCTTGTCGAGCAATTCGAAGAGTGTCGTTGGCACTTCAGTGCTGCTTTAGGCGACATATCCACCTACCCACCTACGAAGAAGCATCCAAAACCAAGCAGGATTTCTATTCGAAATCTGGAGTACCTGGTATTGTCGGGTGCATTGACGGTACTCATGTTCGCATTCAGGCCCCCTCCGATCATGAGTATTTATATAACCCTAGAAAGGGTTATCATTCGATTAATGTACAAATAGCATGCGACTCGGATATGTCCATTATCTTGTGGCAAGATGGCCTGGGTCAACACATGATGCTCGCATCCTCCGAGAGAGTGCCCTCCATCGGGAATTTGAGGCAGGGAGAGGGAATGGCATTCTCCTTGGGGATAGTGGATACCCACTAAAACGGTGGTTAATGACACCGGTGATTGCAGCGAGAACTGCACAAGAACAAACCTATAACAATAAGCGCGCACAAATAAGGAACATCGTTGAGCGGTGCATTGGAGTGCTCAAACGCAGGTTAGTAGCCCGGTTAACGGGCAAAAATGAATAGCCTAAGCAGCACTAACACATTTTTTAAAGGTTAGTATAGGACCTATAGGTGTATATTTTGCTCTGATAGCCTATATCATGGTGATTTTAGTTCTTGTTTCTTTTAGGTTTCACTGCCTCCACAGTGAAATGCGAATGCACCCTGAACGCGTCTGTGTTGTTATTGCTGCTACTGCGGTGCTGCACAACATCTGAGTTAAAAAGAGAATCCCCCTTATGATGCAAGGAGAAGTGGTGCTGGAGACTGACGAGAACCCCGTGGCTGGCATCCCTGAAGATATCGGTGGACGACTAGTCCGCAATCATATCATAAATAACATCTAGGCCCATAGGCATAGGCTATGTGTGCTCATAACTTAGTTTTCAAATGGTTTTCTTCAATTTCATTTATATATATCTTATTCATAAGAAACAAACAGTACAAACAATCTCTAGCTACATCAGTAGGCCTTAGAAATAGCCTATCAATGGCAATTATTTATTTATTTATATGTATATTTGTAAATATTTGTATAGGCCTGACAATTGTTTTCATTAAATCAAAATAGCTTAACTAAAGAATGGTGTATGTCATCATGGTGTCTTCGTTTGAGACGTTAGTATATTTTGTCTCAAGAAGTTTGAGTTCTAGTTTGAGTTTTTCTTTTTGAAGCTCTATCTTCTCATGTTCTGCCTTGAGTTTGGCGGTCTCGACCTCAACACGAATGATTTCCTTTTCAAGAAGTATGCGCTACAGCTCAGCAAAATCTGTCTTTCGTTTGGGGGTTGTGGGCATGGACCTCTGGGATTGTGTCATCCTTTGTGTTGTGGGGCTCTCCTCTTCACTCAGGGTGTCGTTTGAGTCTGTAAAATTGCAACAGTGTAGACTATTTGTAGCTATTTGTCTATAGGCTAGCACTTGATCGTAATGCAAACGATATATAGGCCTAACGATACTCGCTAGTATGAGGCTATTGATTAGCAAACAAACAAATGTAGCTGTAGTGGGAATAGGCAAAATGACTTACCACTCACACTGACAGCTGTCATATCGTGATCTGAGCTGCACTGAACGTCGGAGTCTTCAACCATTTGAACTGACAGTTCAGAACTGTCAAAGCCGTTCAATCCGTTAAAGGTGGGAGATTCCTCTCCAAAAATATCAATAATAATACCACTATAAACTGATATTTTTGGTGAAGGACCACCCCCGGTTGGCAGGTTTTTAAATGCCGATGCATCCTTTTTTGCCCTGGAAAGAAGATCTTTCCACTTCTTCCTAACCTCTAAAACTGTCCGCAGTCCTCCGTCACATTCATTATTAATTTGATCGGTTATTGATTTCCACGCTGACTTCTTTTGCTTGTTTGTGTTGCTGTTATTGAATTTTCCCGTGAGTACGCTTCTATTCTGGTTATACATCTATATAAGTTTTCTAATTTCTGTATCTGTAAAGTTTATTTTCCTTTTTTTGGGGTTTTCTTTATCCTGCATTGCTTAATTTTAAGGGAGATGCTAGGCAGTAGTAGGGTGCGCTTAGGCTCTTAAATGTGTTGCTTGGCAACGATCGACGCTTTCTCATTTTCACAAGGACGCGCATCTTAAGACCAGGCGTAGCTACGACCGTGGTCTGTCAAGCTTGGTGCACTCGGTGTAAATTCAAATCACAAAGTCGGACGTAGCTAAGACCGACGTAGGAGTTAAGACCAACTTTTTCACGCCCAGCTGGTGCACTCGGCCCCTGGCTTGTCCAGGCAGGCCTTCACAAAATTGCTTGAACATCGCACACAGCGTGCTGGAAGAGTATGTGTAAAAGAGAAAAGGATATCAGCCATTTTATGTATGTTTTTTGGTATTCTCTTGTTGTGAATTGCTGTAATTTTATTTGTGAGAATGCTGTTAAGCATTCCAAGTATTGTTCTTTGAATCTTTATTGGGTGTGCTTTGCCTTCGGCAAGGGCACAACCTTTGTTCTCTCACATATATATTATTGGGTGTGCTTTGCTTTCGGCAAGGGCACAACCTTTGTTCTCTCACATATATATTATTATTATTATTCTTTTTATTATTCTTTTTGCCCCCATAAAACTCAGTCAATATTTGGCCTACATAGACAAAGTAGGTGTTAAAAGTTTCGTCTTGGTAGCGATTGAGTTGCTTCTATTGGAATTTACGTTCCGTTGCATGGTTTGGGCTGAAGTTAAGTTTTTGTGGCGAAAAGTGAAGCTAACGGTGGCTAATTTGCTAGCCACAGTCACTGACGTTACTAACGTCACTACGTCACTAACGTCACGAAAACACGCGTGACTACCTTTGGCAGAACATTCGTTTCGCATCTGTTAACTTGGTGGATAGCTAGGCTAACTATAGCTTTACTGCAAGGCAGCTGCAGAAACGCCACAAGCAAAGAGGCCAGGGTGATAACTATTTACTCATTTTACTTTGTGATATGACACACAATTGTCATGTGTAATGTACAGTATAAGCTGATATTATTAAGGAAGTACATCTACTTTCGGAAACAGTAGTCTACTATTTCACTGAAGTATTAGCATCATGACGTTAGCCTGTGTTGCCCGGGCAACACATACTACAGTGGTCTATGATGTATCTGTTTTCAATCGTTAAAATAAACATTCCTCACATATACATTTTCGTTGTAGGATTTATTCTGACATTAGTAAACGATTTGTTGGTGAAATTACCATTACCTGTGGTTTCAAATCAGTGTAGCTCACTGCAACGCTGTAGCTTACGCGAGACACACTACAAAAACATCTACAGTACACAGCTGTTTAGGAACTCCCCTTACTTAAATCAAAAGTCTATGTAACTACTAACCTGAACTTCATTGCCACAGCCTAAACTTTGTCAATCTGTTCATGAAAATAATTAATTTCAGCCTAAACCGTACAACGGAACGTTAAATCGAATTCAACCAACGCAATCGCTACCAAGACGAACACAGCAGTAGTCTAGTACTGTACTGTAGTAGTAGAATTTAACGGGGCAGCTTCTCCACACAGGGCTATATCGCATTTTGCGTTGTTACTGACAATGATCGCTACCAGTGAGCTTTTTATGAATGAGCGATTTTCCACTAAATAAATGTCAAGCTTATTTACGTTTTTGGGGGCATATTTTCAGTTAGCAGATGGTACCGTTTGAATCGCGATTCCATCTTCTACTGCCGGGTAACGTCGTAGAATAATCTTCAAAGGGGGTTCTTTATTAATGAATGAATGCAATATGAGTAGGCTAAATGCCTGAAAATATCACGAGAAGGGACAACTTAAAAGGACGTTTAAGTCATAGAGATTAGGTCCATTTTTACACCGGTCTGCCAAATGTATTCGTTTTGATTCAGCCTGTCAGCTGCCTCTTGCAGGGGAAATGAGAAGACATCATATTTCATTCTACACTTCACTCGTATTTTGAGTTGTAAATGAGCAGCAAAAAAAAGATGCTTTTAAATCTATGTAATCTTTATAAATAATAAGTAGGCCCGATGTATTTTTATATAAAATATACAGACCCCTGTGCAACCGACGCAAGCAAGCACACCCTACAATTTCCCCAGAAATTGTATCCTCTCTAGTTGTGTGTGCAATGTAGAACAGCAGCCCAGCTAACACATAACGTTGCGGCAACGTTGCCAGTAAGTGCTCAGTTGGTAACCCGCGACGTTACCTTCTGGCAACGTCGTAGCAAGCAACGTTATATATGTGCTATCAGATTCACATTGTTTACGTTAGGATTTCGCTAGCTACAGTACAGTAGGGTTAAACCCTCCAGAAAGTTATGTTGAAATACTGAAAATGCATAGGCCTACATGTTATCAAAGTTTAGCGTCTCACAAATCACCCACAAAAGAATCAGTGAAAATGAACGTTCAGAACTGTTAAAAAACCTTGTCTCAAAATAGTTTATTTAGCCCGGAATTTTCAAAGACTGTGGAGCTAGCGTGGCTGATCACGTTTTAATCGCAGTCGGTCATGGCATGCACAGCAATGGCGTCTATAAAAGTATCATTTCACAAATTTTTCCAATTTGTACATGACATCAGTTTTTGGATAAGTTTATTTGTTTTAACCTTTAGATGCGTGAGTTCTAAATATTTCCGACGCTTCCACCAGTTATTTTTCCAAAACGGCAGCTAGGTAGCTTTAATTAGCTTCCGTTATCTAGCAACCTAGCATAATACTCGTAGCAATGCTACTACCTGCTAGTGTTACTTAGCCTACTAATTGTACATTTTGAAGCCATACTATAGCGTTTGTCATATAGTTTTTGTCTATCGGAAACCAGTCGGTTGGAATGTTCAGAATCACACATGTGCGACGCTACGATGTGGGGCCCTGCGATCACATATGTGCAATGCTACTCCTTTAATATCAATATGCTATAACTATGTACGTAAACTACATTCCATTTTCATTTCTGTACAGATTATCCTACCACCGTCACACGGCCTAGCACTGTGTCCCTGGGAAATGATGGTAAAGTAATGAATGACCGTTTAAAACAGTGACAATAATTGTATGAGCCATGGCAACCTAAAGGCTATGTTTTGAAGCAAAAGCATGACTTAAAACTTTTGCATCACCAGATTCCATACCCCTAGATGTCAACTCTGGTCTGGTGGAGGTGAACCAATTGGGGGCCCAGGAAAACAGCTGGTAGCCAGGCAAGTGCAAATATAAGACACTTGTCACAAAATATATGCTTTGTAAACAACCATTCAAGCTAACATTTGTTATTTACATCAATGTTACAGCTAATCTAGAAGAACCACAGTGTATGCCAATCATGCTAACTCTTGTAAACTTGTTTTACTTGTCTTTAATGACAGACACATTACAGGTTATGCTCCGGAAGATGGAGACATTGGAGGAGAACCAGCGAGAGGCTCTCCTATTCAGGGGACTACAGGGCAGACACACTGAAGAGGTGCCGGTGATGGACCTACAGGTGGCCCAAACACAGGCTGAACTCCAAGACCTTGAATCAGAATCAGAATGGGTTTTTATTCGCCATGAAAGTTTGCACAGACAAGGAATTTACTTTGGCAGGAGAGCCTACCTAGGCAGCCATTTTCGGCGCCAACTAGAAAGTTACAGCATAACATGAGGAGAGAGGAGGAGAGAAAAAGGCAACACCCAGACAATGCTCCTAGAGGAGTACAGTGTGGGAACAGACAAAAACCTCAGCACATAAGCACAACAACATTTACAAAAACACGTGACTTGCAACGGGGAGTGGGGGGGGGGGGTAGACAAGCAGCATCTGGACCTGCAGCCATGGTAGGCGCTGGACACAGACCCGCCAGCCACCCTGGGGAAACAAGCAGGCGAAGGCGTTGGATGGGGGTGGGGGGGTGGTGATATCTGTAGTAGGTGAAAGTTAATGTGTGAGTAGGTCTGGGTTGGCGCCCTCGACCTAGGCCACAATCAGTCCGATTCTCCCTATGCAGATTGTGTTGGCCAGGAGACATCCTTGGTCATGACCCGGGAAGAGACCAAACCACAGATGTCGGTGGGGGGGGGGGGGGGGGAAGGGAGGAGCAAGATAGTCTCGCTTCAGCGCTCTCCAGGGGAGTTGTTTTCCAGCGACGACCTTGGCCAGGGCCTGTGCTGGTTACGGGGCCGAAAGTGGATAAGATTGGGTTAGTTGTTTTGAAGAGTAGCCGCAACTCAATTTTCACGTCCACCCTTCAGGAAGGTCTCCATGTCCTCCATCTTCCTTTGCAGAGCCGCAAACTTATCCCTGTTGTAATCAATGCTGCGTTGTAAGTTCACAGTCTGAGTTCCAACAACTCTGCCCACCGCATCAATCATATCGGGCAGCCTAACGGGTCTTTTGATGGCTGCAGCCGTTTCCTTGATTTTCCGATATACAAGGCCAGCGCCTATTCCAAACAGCAGAAAGCCTGTAATCATGGTTCCGAATATGAAGATGTCTTCAACGTCCTCCACGGAAAGCACCGCTAGACACACGACACGCCAATTCTCCCACGCGTCCATCGTGTAGCCAGCTGCGAACGTCCCGTCCGGACAGTTGGGTTCCCCCGCACCCGAGCTTCTCTTCGAGAAGATGGTGTCAATAGCATTGAGAGACCATCTAATTAATTCCATGCTTCTAGTTTCGGAGAGTGATGATGAGAGAGTATCTTGAGACAAGACAAGACACAGCCAAGCAGGGAAGGTCAGGGAGGGGAGAGAAAAATGCGACCGCCTTCGTCGAGAGCCAAAGAAAGAGGAACGCCTTAAGGTGCTGGAGTTGCGAAAGAGAGTGGTAAGTGTTTGGAGATGCCATGAACTATGGCTTACACGCAGCGTTCAACGTTCACATTGGTGCTGACAATAAGTTCATGACTTCTAATTCCAGACGCTGTGATGAAGTGGAAGACGGGACTGGGAGAGAAAGCTGTGGAGTTCCTCATAGAGGAGACACTCAAACACACCACGGCAGCCCATTCAAAACAAGCCAGGTGAATGAATCATGATTGCAGCTTCCATATCCAACCTTTCACATGGCTATGTGACAAAAATCTAGAATCACATATTATTTTAGATGTGATTTTTTTATGACTTGTATAGCGCCTTTTTACACGTGCAATTATGTTGATAGAACACTAACTTATTTTGTGCTTCATTGTCAGGGCCAACAGACAGGACCTGTAGCGGGGACTGGCAGAAGATTTTAATTCACTGTTTGGCACTTTGTTTGAAATAAAATGACAATGTTACATGGAAATGCTGCCTTGTTTATGATTAGCTGGAGTTAGGCTACACATCACACAAACATAGTCCTCCTAAAGTAGGCTACCATGTAGCCTATTATACAAGAACAAGTAGCATTTTGGGCAAATGAGGTCTGCATATGAACCGCCCCAATATAAGCAGTAGAATTGAGAAATATAGGTTACTTAGTTAACGTTGCAGTTACGGACTGGCAACGTCACAAAATTACGTTGCTAGGAGGTCGCGGTTACGGACTGGCAACGTCGGAAAATGACGTTGCTAGGAGGTCGCGGTTACAGACTGGCAACATTGGAAAATAACGTTGCCACGACGTCGCGGTTACGGACTGGCAACGTCACAAGATTACGTTGCGGTTAAGTTCTGGCGTCCCACAGATGCACGGCCCCTCAACGTCGCGGCAACGTATGTTTGGTCATCGAATGACATTGCGGCAACGTAAAGGCAACGTAACTGTGTTAGCTGGGAGACAGATTTTAAATATGATCTTTTGTTATGGCCATTCTAGTGACACTACGACTGTCATCATACGGCGAAACCAGGTCACAGGTCACACTACGTTTTTCCAGACATAATATTCGTTACCTAGCTACAAACAAATGCTTCGTAACTGAAGAGTATTTACTTTTTATTGGCGATATTGACAACAGAGGTTAAGGAACTTGTCTTTAATCAAAAGATGGTCTCCGTTTTCAATTTGAAGCAGTAGATATGGCTTAGATAGTCTCCCATTGCATCCTCTCTCTAGCTTAGCTTCGGCTACAGATGGAAGACAATCACGATGCATGCATTATTCATGCCTACGGTGTTAATAGTCTGTAAAAATACCACTTTGACACACTTGCAAGATGATCCGCTGGTTAGATGTAGCATGATCTTATTTACTACCCACAATAGTTCAACTTTTTTTGCAGCAGCATTTTAATCAGTTAGCTCCAGGTCCTCTCTAAAATACATTTCAGACCTTTTGAAACCTGAGCAAATGACTTTCTACTACATTTTCAAATTCTTCTGAATTATTTCTCTTTTTGCATTGTTCTTCTCTTTTCTGTAGTTTATGCTGCTTCAGCATTCCAAGCATTGTTCTTTGAATCTTTATTCAAGTTATTGTTGGAATGCTGCTTCAGCATTCCAAGTATTGTTCTTTGAATCTTTATTCAAGCATCTTCTTCTTCCAAGACACCTTTCAGCACCTTCAAATCTTCAGCTATTAAAACCGTTCAGCTATCAAAAAATTCAGCAGTTTCAGGCCATGGGTCCTGTGACTTTTCAGCTTTGTACCTCTTATGCTTGAATTAATATAAATCAATATTCATAATATTTTTAACATGGGTTTCCAATTGAGTTTTCTTTCAAATCCTCTCAAACTTATTTAAACTTCTTCAACTTCCAAATCCTTCTTACATTTACATTTAGCAGACGCTCTTATCCAGAGCGACTTACAGTAAGTACAGGGACATTCTCCCCGAGGCAAGTAAGGCGAAGTGCCTTGCCCAAGGACACAGCGTCAGTTTGCATGACTGGGAATTGAACTGTCAACCTTCGGATTACTAGCCCGATTCCCTCACCGCTCAGCCAACAGACTCCCACTGTTCTTCTTCCTCAATCTTTCAGGTAGAGCCACCATTTAAACTTTAAAATGTTGACAAAACCCTCAACTATCTTTTAATAATTCAGCTTTTTGATATCTATTCAACTTTTTTTCAATATCACTGATTATGTTTCATGACTTTTTCAAGCCCTTTCTGAGATTTACATGGGTGTTTACGTGAAACCCTAGAGTGCAGACTGAAACGCTTAGAGTGGAGGGCAGCTTCGGATGTCGTTGAAAAAATATTTCTAGTTGGCCAGCATTGCCACAATTTTCGCTCTTCATGCTTCGTTTTTGGATCAATAGATAGCTAATTTTGTGCTGGTCGTAGACAGTTGTCTGTTGACGTACACATTTGTTCAGAGCCCCACGAAAGCGAGACAAAGTCCAACTCTCGCCCCATAGAGACCAATGCAAATCTGGTGACAAAATCGTCAGAGAAAGCAAAAAGAACAAGATTTTGAAACTGCCGGTAGAGTCGTATTTCTGACCGCACAGAAATATAAAGGACATCTCTGGTTTCGGCAGAGTCTTGGGTCTCGGAAAATATCCATATTTTTTGGATTGGACGTATAGTTTTGCGTCTAGGTCAACTTGTTTGAGGTGTGGATGCTAGGTAAATGTTCGTTTTTCTCTCTGCCTAGCTCGTTAGCCATCACAGCTGCGCCATCACCGTGGCAACCAAACAAACACGCACCAGGAAAGCAAAAGGAACACGTTTTCGAAACTGCAGGTAGAGTCGTATTTCTGACTGCACAGACATATAAAGAATATCTCTGTTTTAGGCAGAGTCTTGGGTCTCGGAAAATATCCTTATTTTTTGGATTGGACGTACAGTTTTGCGTCTAGGTTATCTTGTTTGAGGTGTGGATTATAGCTACATTTCTCTTATTCTCTGCCCTCAGCGCGTTAGCAATCATTCATAGCTGCACCATCACCGTAACGACAGACACGCACCACTCAGTCTCTCACACAGGTGATTGGTACGTTTACTTGACCATGAGAAACCCGATTACTAGCAATTGTCGGTTTATGCCAATAATACGATTACTCCGTTTACATGTGTAATTAGTTATGCGATTACTCAATAAACGCGTCTACATGATTCTTTTTTATTAATAGTTGTATGCTCCACGGACAAAACTTACACCATCACCCTTCTGCAACAAGTGTCGCCGTGTCTTCCTGTATCGGCCCTACTGCTGTATGTTTCATTCCATCAACACATTGAATCCTACTAAGAAAGCCGATTAAACGCACTCAATGCACACATCTGCTACTGCTATTACTATCCCAACTATAATTTCAGCTGATGAGACTATAATATTCTTTTTATGACTAGCTAGCCTAGGCCTACTTCTTCTTCTGTTTAACAGTTCAGCTTTCAGCTTCTCCCGCATTGTATTTCAGCTCTTAGCGTTGTTAGATGATGCAGTTCAGCTTCCACACTGCCTCTTTTGTGTGACTCACACATTTCTTGACATTCATTTCAGCTTGTGGGTATTTTCTGCAGTGTCCTCCTTGGGTCATGCTTCTGGTCACCCTAATCATGGTGGAGCCTATGGCAAGATTAGTTGGTTATAGCTGTTTTAAAGAATGACAGTTAGCTATCATTAGCTTTCAGCTAGATCAGGGACCCGTTGGGAGGATCCCTATTTGCGTGCAGTTTATAGGCAAATAATAATTGCTGTTTGTTATTTGAAGGTGTTTGAGGTGAAAAAAAAGTAGGCCTATAAAAAAGTATTTGGAAGCTTCTAGATCGGGAATTTCCGTAAAATCCGAGTCCGGATGATGACATGTAATCGATATAAAGCGTTGGATGACGTTCTGCGTGTTATTTAGAGGCATTTTCTGTTGATAGAAAGAATGGGAGGAATTCGCGTATAAACTGCACGAAAAACTGTGTCTCAATTTTCACATATTTCGCGTGCCATATATGTAAGCTTGTATAATTTAATAAGGAATCATTTATATAGCTGAAATATTATTTGATCCCCTGCTAATTGTGTACGTTTGCCTACTGACAAAGAAATGACCAGTCTGTAATTTTAACTGTAAGTTTATTTGAACAGAGATAGTTCTGCTAAGGGGACAGTCCATCCACATTGTCTGCTACCACCGCCCCTCATCTTTTAGCAGCTTACATCTGAGGAGAACAGAGAGTAGGACAGAGATAGAGGGAGAAAGAGAGAGCGTTTGAGTGATTGTGGTTTATGAAGTTATTTTTCTGAAGCTAAATCATGCAGGAAAGTGGATCACCGCATTAAATAATACCTTCTTCAGCCTCGTCCTCCTCACTCTCTTCATCGCTGCCCATCCTGTCACATTCCTCTTCCTCTCCCACATCGCCAAGGAGAAAGGCCTGTTGACCTACAGCTGCCTTGTAGTACTGGAGAACCAGCTGCAATTTTCCCTCCACTTCTGACAGTCTTAGTTGCAGTAGACAACGTAGTCCATTATTTTCCACCCCTAACAATTTAAGGGGAGTCAGTTGGCTGAGCAGTTAGAGAATCGGGCCAATAATCAGAAGGTCACTGGTTCGATTCCCGGCCGTGCAAAATGACGTTGTGTCCTTGGGCAAGGCACTTCACCCTACTTGCCTCGGGGGGAATGTCCCTGTACTTACTGTAAGTCGCTCTGGATAAGAGCGTCTGCTAAATGACTAAATGTCAATTTAAATGTAGCAAGACAATATGCAGAACCTCATTAAAGTGTCTCAATGTATGTCAAATCTGCAGATTTTTTCCCCTAAACTTATATTGCTCAGTATTACCCTCTTCTGCAATCTTTGTACTGAGGACAGTGGCCAGGTGCAGTGTTGGGCCATCTCACAGATCAGGATGGTCCTCTCCTCTTGCAGGCGTGTGGTCAGCCTATGTTGATCATGCATCCTCTTTTTCTAAGCAATGGACACTACTGATTCTAAATAATTTAAGAAATAAGTACAGTACATCTGTTGTTTTGTAATTTTTGTAGACTGTAGAGATACAAATAAAAAGTTGATACCTTTAGGGACACTTCTAAAAAGACACATACCATTGCAAAGCACCCCCCATGGCCATAGCAGTGACTCTGCACTCGATCCAGCCAGCGACCCCTCTAACACAGCCACATTGATGTTGACATCTTCAGGTACCATGCCATTGTATTTTGAGACCTGCTCAAAAAGCCGCCTTTTATCCTCTGCCAACCTACAGCGTATGCGATGACGAAGCTTGTTGCTGTCTGTAAAAAATCAGAAGAGTTCCAACTGGTGTGAGACAATTGTATCTTTATGAAATGATCTGTAATGTCATTTGATTATGTTCTTCATAATTCATAGATTTGTATATCTTAATCTAAGTCTTTTTAAAGAAAAGAATGCCCACATACCATTCTGACGGTAGAGGCTTTGTTTTCGTGCATGCACACTCATATGAAGCCCCTCAATGGACTGCTGCAGAGCCCGAAGATCAGGGTTTGTGGTACTGGTTTTCTCTACAAAAAAATACGTATGTAATGAAAAAGCATTCGGTGTATGTTGTCTATTATCAAATCTAATTTATTTGTATAGCCCTTTTTACACGCAAGCATGTCACAGAGGGCTTCACATACGCCCATAGAACTGCCCCTAAACCAACCTAAACCCTCAAGGAAGACAAGGAAAAACTCTCAACAGGAGAAAAGATTTAAGAAACCTTGGGAGGAGCAATTCAGAGAGGGATCCCCTCCTCCAGAGATGGTTGGTGAGAGAGAGGAGCAGAACACAGGCTAAACATAGTCATACAGTGTCGATGGGTTTTGAAACACCAAAATCCATTGTTCAACTTTATAGATGTAGGACAAGACCAGAAGACTCGCGACCAGGTCCAGCGTTGGCCGACCGACGACCAGGCAGGTGCTGACAACTCAAACCACACCATAAGGGATGTGTGTGGGGGGGGGGACAGAGAGAGGAGAGCAGGGATTAGAGAATGCCAGGTGCAGCTAACAGTTACAGTCATAATAGAATGAGATCCCCACCGGTCAAGTGTGGACTGGTGCAGCAATTTAACAGAGCAAAAAAGGGGTATTTGATGCAGCCCCACACACCAAGACAGCGACAGCCCCCCTCGGTTGGAACATGAAATCTGTTCCAGGGGAAGAGAACTCTAAAATAAGTTATACTTATAGAATAAGGATGGAAACAACCCGTCCCCCGTTGCCTCCAACTAGTAACATACTTACCTTTAACAGTCGTAGAATTGACTAAACAATAACGTTTTTAACCTAATTTTAAATGTCGAAACAGTATCAGACTCCTTAATTGAGACAGGTAATTTGTTCCAGAGAAGAGGTGCTCTATATGAGAACGCCCTACCTCCAGCTGTTTTTTTCTTAATTTTGGGAACCACCAGATAGCCTGCATCTTGAGATCTAAGTGTCCTTGCGGGGCAATAGGGTGCAAGGAGACCGGAGAGGTACAGTGGTGCCAATCCATGCAGAGATTTGTAGGTTAGTAGTAGAACTTTGAAGTCAGCTCTGGCTTGGATAGGGAGCCAGTGTAGAGAGACAAGAGTAGATGTTATGTGATCAAACTTTCTTGTTCTGGTCAATAGTCTAGCATCAGCATTTTGCACCCGCTGTAAATGTTTTAGGTGGGTAATTGGGAGGCCAGAGAACAACACATTGCAATAGTCCAATCGGGACGTAACAAATGCATGTATTAGTTTTTCAGCATCATCCTTTGAGAGAAATGTTCGTATTTTGGCAATGTTACGTAGAATATTACGTATCACAGTAGTCATTTTGAATGTTGTGTACTTTAATGTGTAGTTAAGCTTGAACAGTCAGTAACAAAGTGTAGTGCTGCTGCCTACAACACAGATTATGTCACGGCCACAGCCGTGCCCCCCTGTTTTTGGTTTCCCTGTCATTGTCTTCACCTGTGTCTCGTTCTCGTTAGCGTCATTGTGTCTACCTGTGTGTCGTTTGGTTCTGTGTATTTAGGTTTCTGTTTTGTGTCCAGTCTTTGTCTTGTCCTTACTACCTGTCCGTGTGAGTACCCTAGCTGTTTTCCCGTTTTTGACAATAAACCCTCTGTTCATCGCAATGCCTCGCAACTCCCTTGCATTTGGGTCCTACCCCACCTCACACCCTGACAGATTATGCCTAAAAAAGGGCTCACGGGAGGGGTGCCATCCTTACCGCTAACTGACCAATCCTGAATATCAGCAACCCACTTCAGTGCCAACTGGTCGGAGCAATGTAGCTACGCCTTGAGCTCTGACATTTTTGCTGCCTCAACCACAGCCCTTTGACAAGTCTGTTTTATAATAATAATAATTAAATATTACTATTCAACTGTGGGATTTCTTTGGAACCACCATATAGATTTCCCCACAGAAGTGGACGCACACACAAAATACAATAAGACAGCTAACATGACTACCTTCACATATCTTGTGGAGAGGGCCTGGTGAAGTTTCACCCTTGTACCTGTTCCACACTATAGCATGGACTGTCAGCATGTCCACACGTGCTGTTGTAAGAAAAAGGATGTGGTTATGTGGCAAATTTAAGAGCAATCTAAGAAGAGAACAGATACTTAATTAGTTGTAAAAGTAGCCAACCTGATTTGGACATGTACTTGGTTGTCAGGGCACAACGGGAGAGGAAACTGTTGACTTGCTCAACTTCTTCACCGGCGGTTGTGCCTGCTCCGCTCTGGTTCCTTCCACTCCATTTGATCTGATAGGGGTAACAATGACAATGTTGGGGAACTAAATACTATGAACATTTATATTTTGGTTGAATGTTCTCAATCTACTTCCTTTATAATGTAACATAGCAAAATGTTAACAGATGCATACCTCACACTTTGTGGCATGGGCTCTAGCATGCATGATGCTGAGGAAGGGCTTCATATCAAGGAGCCCCTGGAGAGATGAAACAACACCGGCCACCTTCTCTAGGTAGGGCCAGTATTTGCAGGCAACGTCCATTGCAAAGAACCTGATGTTTTCGGTGGCATGTAGCTCTTTCTGTAGATACAGTGGGTATGCAAATATCTCCCCCCTGTACATGCTGAGGCCTTTCAGCAAATATCCGTGGCGACACACAGCCACCTCAACCCCTTCCTCATCCAGCTTGTTGGGCCTCCTGGAAGTCTCCCTTGCGGCTGTCCACTGTGAGGCACCACACGTGCCCCTCACTTGTGTCTGTGAAGACAATTCATAAACAAATACATTCAATAACAATGAAATCTAAAACTTTGTATTAGCTTAACACTTGTGTGTGGTAAAAACATACACTTTTTACAGCACTGTGGATGAGGTCAACAAAACTTGCCACCTCGCTGTCCTTCGCAAGGAACAGCCCATCAAAAAGTGCAGCTTCATCAGAGCTAGAGAAAAAACAATAATGTAAATTGCGTAAACCATTTGAGTTGTAATTGAAATGTATTTTAATTAGATACCAAACTCACCTTCCTGATCGCCGAAAGTGGTAAAGCTTGTGGTTACCATCCACTGACACAGCAACTGTTTGTGGTGTGCAGGCTGGACAGGTGAATGGGGTCACACAGCAGAGCTGCTCTTTCTGAAAGGAACAGTAATCAAACTCCAGAAAGCTCTGCTGCAATGCATCCCCATTGATTTGACCGGTACTGAAATATAATAAATAAATAAAATTACAGCAATTCATAACAAGAGAATACAAAAGACGGCTGATATGCTTTTCTCTTTTACACTTACTCTTCCAGCACGCTGTGTGCGATGTTCAAGCTATTTTGTGAAGGCCTGCCTGGACAAGCCTGGAGAGATCCCCTTCAGCTCCTGGAATGAACTTAGGAGGTCAAGAGAGTATAGGGTCTGTGAAAGTGTTGTAGCTGGCCAGTAACCACTTTTGATCAGGTCCTTGACTTCTGGGGTCCACTTTTGCATGCAGATATTAGTATCAGTAGTATTAGTAGAAAAATTAGTATATAATGTCAACAATCTATACTTTGTGTACATACACTATCTAAAGAATGTTAAATGAGGGGAATTTCTTGCTTTACCATTCATGGTAATGAGGATTACTGCTTTTCCATCCAACACAGTGACGTTGGCGACCTCACAGGAACATAATTTAGGAGCACACACTGTGGGTAAAATGCAAGCTGCAAAAAAATATGTTAGAAACACGTATATTCAACTAATCATGCAAACGGAACACAGAAACATACTGTACCAGGACAAGTGAAGTTCACATTTGCTCTTCAACTGATAATCAAAAATAACCAATTCAAAATCTTAGTATTATAACAGGGTAAAAGAAGCGTACCTTGCTCTTGGGTGGTGTACTGCCCAGCTTCACCAATAGCTAGATAGGTGGATGGAGGAATGGCTCTGAAGAATCCATCTACCACACTGTCTCTGTTGTGGCTATGTAGTCTATTTCACCTACCTCTTAAAAAAGAACACGGCAAGTTATTCTATGAACTCGTTTTTTATCGCTTAAAAATTGGAACAAAACCTTAAAGGTGACATGACATGAAAACTTCACTTTAGGAGGTTATTTAACATTAATATGAGTTCCCCTAGCCTGCCTTTGGTCCCCCAGTGGCTAGAATTTTCGATCGGTGTAAACCAAGCCCTGGGTGTTCTTCTCCGCCTTTCAGAAAATGAAAGCTCAATTGCTTTGTTTGAAAATCTCCTCTTTGTGACGTAACAAAGAGGAAGGTTACCTCCCCTCTCTGCTTTGCCCGCCCAGAGAATCTGGCCCGCCCATAAGAAACTGAGATACGACCGTGCAAGTGTTTTTATCCTCGAGAGACATGGCTTGCAAACGAACAAAGCATTACATTTGCTCAGTTTGGATGTACAAAGGAAAACAAAAATCTTTTTACAGTTACTTCATCCGAGCCTCTGAAGACCCAGTATCTTAATTTTATTTTCTCTGGAAATGCGCCTACACAACTTCTGTTGTAGGCGCATTTGTTTTGTATGTCTGCGCCAAACACTTCAGCCACGACTGTTTCCTCAACTTGAGCTAATACAAAACTGGCCTTGCTGAAATTAAATTCTGGATCAGTACTAACTCTCCTTCGTCCAGCTACTAACCTCGGACAAGTAAGTTTACTAACGCTATATCATTTTGTAGCTTTACTGTATATGGTTACCTAGCTTGCTACCCTTAGAATGTGGATGTAACATTAGCTCTGCAGCTAACAGCTGAGTTACTGTCACTAATGGAAAGGTAGATAGCATCAAGTATGTGTGTGAATACACATGCTGTAACATGAGTGTTGTACACTTCTTTGTTATTTGGATAACCGTTCTGCTGTTGGTGTTATGGCGCGCGCGATATTCGCCTTTCCCCTCATTGAAATGACTGAGTGTGTACCTCTGCAAACCAGGGTTATCAGATGAGAATGGGCAAATTCGAGGCATCTTACAGCAACGGGGCTACAGCCATTGCGATACATCCATTGTAAACATTAGCGCATGGTGTCTGCTAAATGAATAAATGTAAATGTAAATGATTGTGCAAACATTGGCAAGGCACTTCTCGCCACAACCATTGACCATAGCGGAACGTTTCCGTTTCCATAAGAGGAATCAGGAGGAGGGGGAGTCCGTGAATATGTTTGTTGCTACCATGAAAAGGCTAGCTGAGCATTGTGAATTTAAAGAGTCACTAAGCGAAGTAATAAGAGACAGACTGGTGTGTGGTCTCAGGAGTGAAGCCATACAGAAGAGATTGCTTACGGAAAAGGCATTGACACTAGACAGAGCCGTGGAAATAAGCGTGTCCATGGAGATGGCAGCTAAAGAGGCCCATCAGCTGAGTTCAAGTACCACACTGCATAAGATTGCAAGTGACACTTATGAAAAGCACATCAAATGCTACAGGTGTGATAAGATGGGACATGTAGCATCTGAATGCTGGAGCAAGGACCTAGATTGTAGGAAGTGCGGGAAGAAGGGTCACATCGAACGTGCTTGCCAGAGTAGAAGGGTCACCAACAGTAAAAGAGAGCCTCAGCCACCAAAACGGGTTTGGAAGAAGAAAGGGGTGTATAATGTGGGTTACCAGAATGACTCATCTGGAGATAGTAGCAGCTCAGATGATCGGAGAGTTCACATACTGACCATTAAGGGAGGGTCACAGGGGTACTCTGTTACTCCATTATTGGAAGGGCAACCCACTCCCATGGAGATTGACACTGGGGCAGCAGTGTCAATTGTATCAGACCGCGTCTACAAGAAGGCATTAAAACATCTGCCGTTAAAAAGGTCTAACATCCTCTTAAAGACCTACACTGGTGAAACAGTGCCAGTCAGCAGCTTAGTTGAGGTAGGGGTCCAACTGAATAAACAAACAGCTACATTGCCGCTCTACATCGTGCAAGGCAATTTTCCATCTCTCTGTGGTCGTGCATGGCTGGAAAAGATGTGTTTTGACTGGTAAACCATCTTCATGAGCACCAAGGCGGAGCCAGGTCTAACCACCGTCTTAGAGAAGTACGCAGAGGTGTTTAAAGACGAGCTGGGAAGCATGAAGGATATCATGACTAAATTAGATCTGAAGGCTGGTAGCAAACCAAGGTTCATGAAAGCCAGAGCAGTGCCCTATGCTCTTAGTCAGTGTGAGTGAATGGGCAACGCCCATAGTTCCTGTAATGAAAAAGAACGGCGCGCTCAGAATTTGTGGGGATTTCAAGGTGACAGTTAACCCGGTGTTGGAAGTGGAACAATATCCACTCCCTCTCACCGAGGATCTGTTTGCTGGCCTAGCAGGAGGAATACAATTCAGCAAAATTGACCTGAGCCAGGCATACCTGCAGATGCATGTCGCGGAGCAGTCACGACAGCAGCTGACCATCAACACTCATAAGGGGCTATACAGATACTTCCGTCTGCCTTTTGGGATCACATCTGCCCCGTCTTTGTTTCAGCGAGCGATGGATCAGGTCTTGAGTGGTCTGTCTGGAGTACAGTGCTACCTGGACGATATCTTAGTCACGGGGAAGACTGAGGAAGAGCACTTGAGAAATCTTGAGGACACCCTACAAAGACTGAAAGCATATGGACTCAGAGTCCGCAAGGCTAAATGTGAATTCTTTAAATCTTCTGTGGAGTACTTGGGGCATGTGATTGATGCCCAAGGCTTGCACAAAGCTCCATCAAAGGTCCGAGCCATCACTGGGGCCCCAGCGCCTCAAAATGTAAGTCAACTACGTTCCTATCTTGGTCTGCTTAATTATTATGGGAAGTTTATTCCTAATCTGGCATCCATGTTGAAGCCACTCCATCAGCTTTTGTGCCAAGACAAGGTGTGGAAATGGACAGCTCAATGTGAGCAGGTGTTTGCACAAACCAAAGAAGCTTTAGTGAAATCAGAGGCATTGATACACTTTGACCCCTCACTTCCGCTACAATTAGCCTGTGATGCATCGCCGTATGGCGTAGGTGCCGTGGTGTCACATGTTCTGGCAAATAGTGAGGAAAGACCAATAGCGTTTGCGTCACGCTCACTCAACCGGGCCGAAAGCAACTACGCCCTAATAGAGAGGGAGGCCCTAGGGATAGTTTTTGGTGTCCGGAAGTTCCACCAATACCTGTTTGGGAGGAAGTTCACTCTGCTAACAGATCATCGTCCTCTTACCACTATTTTTGGGCCACACACCGGGATTCCGTCGTTGGCTGCGAGTCGGATGCATTGATTCTCTCCGCTCACACCTATGACATTAAGTACCGGAAGTCTGAACTGCACTCAAATGCTGATGGTCTCTCCAGACTGCCATTGCCTGACACTCATGTCATGTCTGAGCAAGCAGACATCTTCTACTTCCAGCAGGTAGACGGGACACCAATCACCTGTACACAGGTGAGACATCAGAGCAGAAATGACCCTGTGCTCTCTAAGATGATTGATGTCGTGGTGAGTGGAAGGAAAGTGGAGAGTTTAGCAGAACTGAAACCGTATCTCTCAAGGATGACGGAACTTTCGGTCCAAGCAGGATGTCTGTTATGGGGGCAGAGGGTAATCATTCCACCAAAGCTGAGGGAAGCGCTGCTACAACAGTTACATTCAGAGCACTGTGGAATGGTTCGCATGAAAGAACTCGCGAGGAGCTACTTCTGGTGGCCAGGACTCAATGGTCATATTGAAGACAGGGTGAAGTCTTGTGGCTCATGTCAGAGCGTCCGCAACACACCACCGTTGGCCCCTCTGCACCCATGGGACTGGCCTGAGGAAGCATGGCAATGGATACATATCGATTTTGCCGGGCCATTTGAAGAGAGGATGTTGCTGGTAGCTATGGATGCACATAGTAAGTGGCCAGAAGTTGCAATTATGAGATCAACCACAGCCCAGAAAACGATTGAGAAGCTGGCGGAAATGTTCAGTCGTTTTGGTTTTCCAGAACAGCAGGTGAGTGACAATGGTCCGCAGTTTGTCTCTGAGGATCTTGCCAAGTTCCTTGAAAGGCACGGAATTCAACACATACGGTCTGCTCCATATCACCCCGCTACTAACGGATTAGCAGAAAGATTTATTCAGAGCATGAAACACTCACTCAAGGCTTCACAAGGACAAGGTTCCCTCAATGAACGACTGCACGCTTTGTTGTTGTCATACAGGAATGTGCCACATGGCATGACGAAATAGAGTCCATCAACCCTTCTGATGAAAAGACGTTTGCGTACCAGCTTCGATCTTCTGAAACCTCCCAAGACTAAGTCGGTGGTGTGGCGTGAACAACAGGCGCAGATACAAAGGCGGCAGAAGACGGCAAGAGACAAAGTATTCTGTCCTGGAGACCCGGTGATGGCGCGTAATTATACAAGTGGTGCAAAATGGGTTCCAGGCACAATTATTGCACAGACGGGTCCTGTGTCTTACACGATCCAAACAACTGAGGACAGGGTCTGGAGGAGACACACAGATCAACTGCTACAGGGAGCAGCAACTCCAGTGTTGTCGTCACCTGGGGGGTGTCCACAACCAGTGCCACCACTTCCCACTGAGGTACCTGCTACCATCAGTGTGCCAGCACAAATTCCAGAGTCTGCCACAGTCGTGCTAGACCCAGTTTCTCCAATGGCTGAGTCTATGTCATCTCCATCTGCGCCGGTGCCACTGCCTGTCAACCCCGGTGTATCCTCACCCAGAGACTTGTCTGTTCGTCGGTATCCAGTCAGGGAACACCGACCACTGGACTGGTTGAGGTATTAGATAGGTGACATACCCAGTGCTGTGGGGCAGAATAATCCCCAGGGTGATGTCGGGATTTGAGGCAGTCTACCCTCATTTCCGTAGCATAGCCTAGGAACACACACACATAAGATTAAGGTAGTGTGGTTATGGGTAGAGTTAGTCTGTAAGTGGGGTTTGTTATTTGTTGCATTTCAAGGTGGTACTTTTCATTTAAGGGGGGAGGAGTTGTTATGTATTATGTTCCTCGCTGACATCCGTAGTACAACCCCCGCATTGCATCAGGGGAAATGTATGTATACTGTGTTGTATGCAAGCGAGTGAAGTGAAGAGACAATGAATCCAACTCTGACTCTACCTGGTCTTATTACGATTACCACGACAGAACAGTAGTGGCTGTAATTCTGCACCAAGGCTGAATTTCGGGAAAGAGACTTCTGATACAGTATTAGGGGACCATTAAGGCCTATATAAAAGCATCCAAAAACAGCATGTCATGTCTCCTTTAAATGAACACGAAAAAATGTCCCCATCGTGTTGCTCCATTGAAATGAATTGGTTAATTAAAATGTGCCGAGGTCACAGAATATTCTCTCCATTGAAATGCACTGGTTGACGAAATGTGGCATAGTCACGAATAAAGTGCCAATTAC
This sequence comes from Osmerus mordax, assembly GCF_038355195.1. Taxonomy (NCBI): domain Eukaryota; kingdom Metazoa; phylum Chordata; class Actinopteri; order Osmeriformes; family Osmeridae; genus Osmerus; species Osmerus mordax. Next base: position 426,706 of record NC_090059.1, on the reverse strand, counting down.
GTGAACGTGTCACAAAATATTAGATTATTTTTCGTGACTGTTTCACGAAATTATGTGATACTGGGATGTGTAATGATACGCGTCAGGGAGGATGGATGGGAGGAAGAGGCCAGGAGGGGCTGAAAAAGCCAGGATGGAAAAAAGAAAGGCATTGGAGGAGGATTCTGCCAAATGTGCCAAGCTTACCGATTAATTTTCAAGAGGACAAACACAAGTGGCAACTGGTATTGAGAGATATAGCTAGGCCTAATTATTAGCATTAGCAATGTAATTATTCGGCTAATATCGTTGTAGCGTTGTCAACCTATTCGCAAGCCAAATATTGAATGTAATTAAAATATTAGCCTTTTGGTATTAGGGCCGGATCCAAGGGGGTGCAGGGGTACAGATTTCTGCCGCGCCCCCCCAGCGCCTTCTGACTTGTTATGCCGTGCCCCCCCAGCTCCTTCTGACTTCAGCCAAAAATGTTACATGTTGAAGCTATAAAGTAGTGATGTGTCGTTCGTGAATGATTCGTTCATTTTGAACGAATCCTTACAAGGACTCGGGAGTAACGAGTCCTCTCAAAGAGTGATTCGTTCATTTTCTCGTGGCCGCGCATCGGGACGAGCATAGGCTCGTCCAAGTAAACAGAAATGATTCGTTCATTTCCCGACTCGGTCTTCGGGTACGAGTCTTTGGATCATTTTTCACGTGACCGGCATAGGCTCTGTACTGGTAGCTAGAGGAAAAGAACGATTTGTTCATTTCCCGACTCTGTCTTTCTACGAGTCTTTGGATCATTTTTCACGTGACCTGCATAGGCTTTGTATTAGTAGCTAGAGGAAACAAACGATTCGTTCATTTCCCGACTCGCTCTTTCTACGAGTCTTTGGATCCTTCCACCAGCTCTTCCTGGGGGACCCCGAGGCGTTCCCAGGCCAGCCGAGAGACATAGTCCCTCCAGCGTGTCCTGGGTCTTCCCCGGGGCCTCTTCCCAGTGGGACATGCCCAGAACACCTCACCAGGGAGGCGTCCAGGAGGCATCCTTATCAGATGCCCAAGCCACCTCAACTGGCCCCTCTCGACGCGGAGGAGCAGCGGTTCTACTCTGAGCCCCTCCCGGATGATCGAGCTTCTCACCCTATCTCTAAGGGAGAGCCCGGACACCCTGCGGAGAAAACTCATTTCGGCCGCTTGTATTCGCGATCTCGTTCTTTCGGTCACTACCCACAGTTCGTGACCATAGGTGAGGGTAGGAACGTAGATCGACTGGTAAATAGAGAGCTTCGCCTTTCGACTCAGCTCCTCCTTCTCCACAACGGACCGATGCAGAGCCCGCATCACTGCGGACGCCGCACCGATCCGCCTGTCGATCTCGCGCTCCATCCTTCCCTCACTCGTGAACAAGACCCCGAGATACTTGAACTCCTCCACTTGGGACAAGATCTCCTCCCCGACCCGGAGATTGCACTCCACCTTTTTCCGGTCGATAACCATGGCCTCAGATTTGGAGGTGCTGATTCCCATCCCAGCCGCTTCGCATTCGGTTACGAACCGCTCCAGTGAGAGCTGGAGGTCACGGCCTGATGAAGCCAACAGGACCACATCATCCGCAAAAAGCAGCGACCCGATCCTGAGGTCCCCAAACCGGACCCCCTCAATGCCCTGGCTGCGCCTAGAAATTCTGTCCATATAAGTTATGAACAGAATCGGTGACAAAGGGCAGCCCTGGCGGAGTCCAACCCTCACCGGGAACAAGTTCGACTTACTACCGGCAATGCGGACCAAACTCTGGCACCGGTCGTACAGGGACCGAACAGCCCCGATCAGGGAGTCCGGTACCCCGTACTACCGGAGCACCCCCCACATGAGCCCCCGAGGGACACGGTCGAACGCCTTTTCCAAATCCACAAAACATGTGTAGACTGGTTGGGCGAACTCCCATGCACCCTCCAGAACCCTGCCGAGGGTATAGAGCTGGTCCACAGTTCCACGGCCAGGACGAAAACCACATTGCTCCTCCTGAATCCAAGGTTCGACAATCCGACGGACCCTCCTCTCCAGCACCCCTGAATAGACTTTCCCAGGGAGGCTGAGGAGTGAGATCCCCCTAAAGTTGGAGTACACCCTCCGGTCCCCCTTTTTAAAGAGGGGAACCACCACCCCGGTCTGCCAGTCCAGAGGCACTGTCCCTGATGTCCACGCGATGTTGCAGAGTCGTGCCAACCAAGACAGCCCTACAACATCCAGAGCCTTAAGGAACTCCGGGCGGACCTCATCCACCCCAGGGGCCTTGCCACCGCGGAGCTTTTCAACCACCTCGGCGACCTCAGCCCCAGAGATAGAAGGGCCGCCCCCAATGTCCCCAGACTCTGCCTCCACGTCGGAACGCGTGTTGGTGGGATTAAGGAGGTCTTCAAAGTATTCCTTCCACCGATCCAGGACGTCCCCCATCGAGGTCAGCAGCGCACCATCCCCACCATATACAGTGTTGACAGTGCACTGCTTCCCCCTCCTGAGTCGCCGGATGGTGGTCCAGAACCTTTTCGAAGCCGTTCGGAAGTCATTCTCCATGGCCTCGCCGAACTCCTCCCACGCCCGGGTTTTTGCCTCCGCGACCGCCAAAGCCGCATTCCGCTTGGCCTGCCGGTACACATCAGCTGCCTCTGGAGTCCTACCAGCCAACAAAGTCCGATAGGCCTCCTTCTTCAGCTTGACGGCTTCCCTCACCTCCGGCGTCCACCACCGAGTCCGAGGGTTACCACCGCGACATGCACCGACCGCCTTGCGTCCGCAGCTCCGGTCAGCCGCCTCAACAATGGAGGCCCGGAACATGGCCCATTCAGACTCAATGCCCCCGGCCCCCCCCGAGACATGGTCAAAGCTCTCCCGGAGGTGGGAGTTGAAGCTCCTTCTGACAGGGGATTCTGCCAGCCGTTCCCAGCAGACCCTCACATTATGTTTGGGCCTGCCAGGCCTGACCGGCGTCTTCCCCCACCATCGTAGCCAACTCACCACCAGGTGGTGATCAGTTGACAGCTCCGCCCCCCTCCTCACCCGAGTGTCCAAGACATTCGGCCTCAGATCCGACGACACGACTACAAAGTCTATCATCGAACTGAGACCATATGTGCCAAGTGCACATATGGACACCCTTATGCTTGAACATGGTGTTCGTTATGGACAAGCCGTGTCTAGCACAGAAGTCCAACAACAAAACACCGCTCAGGTTCAGATTGGGGGGGCCGTTCCTCCCAATCACGCCCCTCCAGGTCTCACTGTCATTGCCCACATGAGCATTGAAGTCCCCCAGGAGGTCCCCCTGGTTTTGTTATTTTCACTTTACATTTACACTTACAGTTTAGTGCAGTGAAATTGTTTGCCATGATAATTAAATGCTAGTGTGATAATAAATGACCAAATCATACAAACTGTCATGATACATTATTTTAATGCAGGAATTTCTTTTAACCCTTGTGTTATCTTCGGGTCATTCTGACCCATCAGTCATTGTGACCCACCGTCGTATTGCGACAAATTTACCTCATACAAAAACAAAGTGAAGCATTTTCTTTTAACTGTCGGGCTGTCTCAGACCCCCCACATTGGAATGGTTAAAAGAAAAATATTTTTATTTGTTTTTGTATTGGGTAAAATTGGGTAAACACAACGATGGTTCGTTATGAACCTTTGGGTCATGTGACCCGAAGGCAGCACGAGGGTTAAAATAGTATCTGCTGGTGGCTGGTGCACATGTCATGCACTAACCTACATGAGAATATGATACGTGTTTGCAGTGGATAGCCCCCCCCCCCATTTTCTTAGCCTCCATTTATTTAGTCGTGAATGGCTGTAATGTAGTGCTCACTTACTTTCATATTCGCTGAAAGTGGCCCGGGTGCTGTTCTATGAGCCCATATGTACCCTGTGAAATAGCCCTGTTAAAAAAATTGAGGTTTTCTCCCTTTTATGGTATGCTCATGAATATATAAATGAGCTGCGTGCTGATTGGTTGGTTTACAACGAGTGAAGCTGCGGCGCAAAGACGCAACACGGCCAACAGCACTCACTGAAACATCGAAGGTGGAGACTTGAAATAAAAACGTACAAATAAAAGTGGCTACACAACACTGTTTTCAACAAATTGACTAGATATCTTTTGAAATTATAACATTAGTTGTTTCCACTTCTGTTGTTGAAGCAAACGGGATCGACTTCGGTGAGTAAAGTTACAGCTTAGCTCTAGCAACCAAACTATCGTGATTCAACTCAGCTTCAGTTAGCTCTAGCTATCTTGCTGAAAAATAAAATAACCTGACAAAGATCGGACAAACATGCATCGTGAATTGTAGATTTACAACACGGGTTATTTATTCGAATGAACACAGTCAGGAACATGAAATAACGTTAGCCCCATTGCCAATAAACTAAATCATCACACGATCTACCGATGCTAGATACAGGCAGGATATGTTAGCATTGCTAATAACTGTTAGCGACAAAACCATACTACAGCTTGCGGTTGTGATGAACATAAGGTCGGAACAGCACCTCCTTTCAGCAGCAGCTTCATAGCAAATCCTGCTTTATATTGTCCCAGGTTTTCAAAACTGTCCTCGGTGAAATGGTTCGAGCAAATGTGTAACTGAGCATTCCCTGTACAGCCTGGAACACTGCATTTACGACCGTAGTCCATTTTCAATATCCTTGAAAAACATTCTTCTTTGTAATTCTGTACACTGAGCAGCGCGCAGCAAATTTTGGGGCGTGACAAGGGTACAGACCAGAGCTTTTTCAAAACATACCGTTTTACAGCTACATTTTTTAATTGTGAGATTTGCATAGGAGAGAGGTGTCAATGGACTTTGAGGTTCACTGTATGTCCATTTTACCCACTGAACTGTCGTTATTCAACTGTGACAAAGTCAATTCAGTTTTGCAATCAATGACCCCTTTAATCGAAAACCAGTTAGGCTATAACACCGGCAGCTCGGGCCGGCTCGCAAGCCGGACTGGTGGTCTCAAAATCAGCCTCATTGCTAACATTACCAGACGAGCTAGCACTAGCAACAGGTGCCCTCCCTGACGAGCAACTAGCAACCTCCTTTATAAAAAAGCTTTTGATATAAGTCACACTTTGAAAAAAAGCTGCTCCACTCGCTTCTTTCACCTTTTAATGCTTTCGCTTAACTATGGTGACCAGATGTCCTCTTTTACCCGGACATGTCCTCTTTTCGAGACCTAAAAAATGCGTCCGGCAGGGATTCCAAAATTGTCTGGGATTTTGCCTCGTCGGATATTTTTGTTTCTCTGGGTCTTTCACAAACTATTAGGCCCTTACAAGTTTTGGAAAAGGTATCTCCCTTACGTTCCACCTTCTTGCGCGAGCTCTGACTGTAGAGAGAACTGTCATTTTGATCAGATAGTGCGGCATGCAATACACGACCAGCACCCCCCGTCCCCCATCGACGCGACAAAGTGTCCTCTTTTTCACAAAATCTAATCTGGTCACCCTAGTTTAACGTACCCACTAGCGCTAGGAGTGAGTCCATCCATTCTTTTCTTCGCTGTCTAGCTACATTTTTTTTCTTAATTTTGTCAGCCTTTACCACTCGTAAAATATTCACACGATTTAATTGGTCAATTTGTCGCGCTTAAACAGTGAGTGTGTAAACATTGGACAGTTGACTTGCTAATTTTAATTTATTTCAGTGGCATAAATACATGTTACATGACACGTTGTCGGGGGCCCCCTAGTGGCCGGAGGCCCCTGGGCAACTGCCCCGGTTGCCCGTATGGTAATCCGGCCCTGCTGAGGTGGTGCTAGATAATTGACAGGGGTAGCTGCGCAATTATATTTATATTATATATGAATACTATTAATAAATGAACCATTTTTTGGGGGGTGCTATCGGGGTACTTTGGTCTTTCATGGGGGTGCTGAAGCACCTGCAAGCCCCTCCCTAGCGCCGTCCATGCTCACAGGCGAGTGCAGAATGAATGGAGGTCTATGGAGCTATACCCCTCAAAATCCACTGTCTCAGGATATAAATTTTGTCTTGTAATTTGAATGTTGCATTCGAAAAGGGAGGCAAAGAAAATACACACTTCTGGGTGTTAGAAGTCGCTTTTTTGTTCTAAAAAGCCTTTTAAAATGTCAATGACGTCATACAATCAGCATTAGCAGAATGCTAGTGTGTTATGGGCAATAATGACTCAACCTGTAAGAAATCGAAAGGACATAAGTACTCGTTCACTCAACTCAAATTCAACTTCGACCTATAATACATGTTACATTTAGCAGACGCTCTTATCCAGAGCGACTTACAGTAAGTACAGGGACATTCCCCCGAGGCAAGTAGGGTGAAGTGCCTTGCCCAAGGACACAACGTCAGTTGGCATGACCGGGAATCGAACTGGCAACCTTCGGATTACTAGTCCGACTCCCTCACCGCTCAGCCACCTGACTCCACAATGTTGAACTACAATCAAATCTGAGATTTCTCAACGACAATCAGGCGAAAGAGACTAATTTAGCTGTCTAGCTCCATAGACTGTCATTCATTTTGCACTCGCCCACGATCACCCCCAGTGGAACTCTGGTGAAACTGCAACCAAATTTTGTAAAATGGGGCTTAATCAGATGTAGGTGGTATTGCATTTCCGATTTGCTACCCGACTCGTCCGGTCGTTTTTATTCAGGCCCCCGCCCCTCGACTTGAGGCAACGGCCCAGGTGGATGTAGGTGGTATTGCATTTACGATTTGCTACCCGACTCGTCCGGTCGTTTTTATTCTATTAACTCCAGTCAACATACCTAAAACTATCTCCCCCAATAATTTTTTTTGATTCTCGAACCTGGCTCATACTACTAGCTTTTTAATATATTTTTTTTTTCAGGATTCAGGAGGAGCAATGTGGTTTTCGTCCTGGCCTTGGAACTGTGGACCAGCTATATACCCTCAGCAGGGTTCTGGAGGGTGCATGGGAGTTCACCCAACCAGTCTACACATGTTTTGTGGATTTGGAAAAGGCGTTTGACCGTGTCCTTCGGGGGCTCATGTGGGGGGTGCTTCGGGAGTACGAGGTACCGGACTCCCTGATCGGGGATGTTTGGTCCCTGTACGACTGGTGCCAGAGTTTGGTCCGCATTGCCGGTAGTAAGTCAAACTTATTCCCGGTGAGGGTTGGACTCCGCCAGGGCTGCCCTTTGTCACCGATTCTGTTCATAACTTATATGGACAGAATTTCTAGGCACAGCCAGGGCGTTGAGGGGGTCCGGTTTGGTGACCTCAGGATCGGGTCGCTGCTTTTTGCAGATGATGTGGTCCTGTTGACTTCATCGGGCCGTGACCTTCAGCTCTCACTGGAGCGGTTCGCAACCGAATGCGAAGCGGCTGGGATGGGAATCAGCACCTCCAAATCTGAGGCCATGGTTATCGACCGGAAAAGGGTGGAGTGCAATCTCTGGGTCAGGGAGGAGATCTTGTCCCAAGCGGAGGAGTTCAAGTATCTCGGGGTCTTTTTCACGAGTGAGGGAAGGATGGAGCGCGAGATCGACAGGCGGATCGGTGCGGCGTCCACAGTGATGCGGGCTCTGCATCGGTCCGTCGTGGTGAAGAAGGAGCTGAGTCGAAAGGCGAAGCTCTCTATTTACCAGTCGATCTAAGTTCCTACCCTCACCTATGGTCACGAACTGTGGGTAGTGACCGAAAGAACGAGATTGCGAATACAAGCGGACGAAATGAGTTTTCTCTGCAGGGTGTCTGGGCTCTCCCTTAGAGATAGGGTGAGAAGCTCGGTCATCCGGGAGGGGCTCAGAGTAGAACCGCTGCTCCTCCGCGTCGAGAGGGGCCAGTTGAGGTGGCTTGGGCATCTGATAAGGATGCCTCCTGGATGCCTCCCTGGTGAGGTGTTCTGGGCATGTCCCACTGGGAAGAGGCCCCGGGGAAGACCCAGGACACGCTGGAGGGACTATGTCTCTCGGCTGGCCTGGGAACGCCTCGGGGTCCCCCAGGAAGAGCTGGTGGAAGTGGCCGGGGAGAGGGAAGTCTGGGCCTCCCTGCTTAGGTTGCTGCCCCTGCGACCCGACCCCCGGATAAGTGGAAGATGATGGATGGATGGATCATTTTTTCATTTCATTCAATCATTTTTGTTATTTACAGTACCAAATGTTTACATTTGCATTTTGCAACGTACTTCTAACTGTAATATGCAATCACTTTCCACTGCACTTTTACACTTTTTTCGGATAGCTTCTGTCCATACTTTATTGCACTACACTGTATATCCTGCACTTGCTGCTATTGCACTTCTGGTTAGACCTAAACTGAATTTCGTTGCCTTGTACCTGTACTTGTGTAATGACAATAAAGTTGAATCATAATCATTTTTCCTGATTTTTGCTGTTTGAAACCAATCAGAAATGGCTAAACTAGCACCCCATTTATTTGTTTACGTCAAGAAAAGTTGCCTGGAAACGTGCTCGCGGATACGAGCTGGGGTCGAGCACAAAAGGGAACATCAGCAAATCGCTGATTTACCTGAGCTGAATGAGAACAAGGAGAAAGGATTTGATAATCTACAGTTGCCTGCCTGTGTTTCTACGTATTCTTATTATTGGGTGTGCTTTGCCTTCGGCAAGGCCACAACCTTTGTTCTCTATGATATATATTTATTTATTGTTTATTTTCCCACACCTATTCGACATTCGTTTCACATTCAGAAGACGCTACTTTGCAGCGTCGAGTTAGGGACCGGGTGAAAATTACCCATACAATTTTGAGAAATTATGACTTTTATAATGATTTTATGACTATAAAACCTCAAACAGCAGAGTATTCCAACAATGTCTGGTATACTTCCACCGCCTTTACTTTTTCAATAATGTTTTTAAAAGAATGATAGAAAATCGCTAATCTCTGAAAATAGCATGAAATCTTCACTAAACTCAATATCTTTTTCAAACTTGTGTCAATAAATCTCAAATATACAACAGATTATTCTAATAATGTCTGGACTACTTCCACACCCTTTACTTTTTCAATAATGTTTTTTTTAAATGATAGAAAATCGCAATTAATTGCTAATCTCTGAAAATGGCATGAAATGGTGATTGTGACGTGCTTCCTGCTGCCACCACGCTGCTCCTGAGCTACTGCTCCAAACTTTTCCCAAGCTTTTGTTCTTGCTCCCTGTTAATCGAATATATATATATATATTACTTAATTTATTCATTTATTTTGTCCTTCCCGATTTAACCTATACATGTACTATCTTACTTATAGGTTTACTCGGCGCGGCTTTCTTCGCGGATTTCTTCCTTGGAGCCCGACACTCCTGTTGAACTAGCCAACTCAACGCTCTTGACGGATTTCCCTGGCTGGCATAAACTCTTAACGTAAGTTAACTATAATGTCTCACACCCACTCACATTGTCCTACATGTGTCATTTTGCTCGAAAAGTTGACTCTGTTAGAGAGTCGCGTTCAGTCGCTTGAGGAAGAACGTATGCTAGTAACTTTAGATGCGACTGGCGCAACATCACTGGCAGGGAGTCCTAGCGCTAGGGAGGACTCAAGATCAGCCCCACCGGTTTCACCTTTGCAGCATGGTGGGAGTGGGACTCCTCAGACGTTAGTGATCGGTGACTCCATCACTCGTAACATTAGATTGGAGCAACCAGCGACAGTTTACTGTGTACCTGGGGCCAGAGCTACCGACATAGAAGCTAATCTCAGGGTGCTGGCTAGCACTAGGGCTAAGGCAAAGGCCCAAGCTAAGGCACATGGCGCACGCACTGATGATAGGTATGAGAATATTGTCATTCATGTCGGCACCAATGATGTTAGGCTAAGGCAGTCAGAGGTCACGAAGGTTAATATAGCTCGGGCATGTGACCTTGCCCAAAAGATGTGTCGGCATCGAGTAATAGTCTCTGGACCACTACATGTTAGGGGGACTGACGAGATCTACAGCAGACTTGTCTCTCTTAACCGCTGGTTGGCTCGCTTCTGTTCAGAACAGGGTTTAGGATTTGTAGATAATTGGTCTTGTTTCTGGGCCAAACCTGGCTTGTTGAAAAGTGACGGGCTCCATCCGAGCTGGAGAGGTGCTTTCCTATTGTCTAGGAATATTGAAGCTATTTTAGAGCAGGCCTGACACTCACTAGAACAAGCCGGGCCACAGTCTCTTAGAGAGTCTGATAGGTATGCTGTGAGCTGTTGGGGGCCCGATAGCCTAGCTTGTAGTGTAGTCAGTGAGGTTGCTGATGTCGTTTCTCCCATTGAGACGGTGTCGGTCCCCCGCCCTTTCTCTAAATTTCGGCCTTCAAGTATTAGGAATTATACCAATTTAATATGTATTCAGCCTTGCTCCCCCGTTGCACTTCCTACTAAGTTTTCTGATGACAGTGCCACCTTCTCAGAAGAATTATCTACGTCTAAATCTGCCAAAAACCCATACTGGAATGTTGGGCTCCTAAACATCAGATCTCTATCCACAAAGGCCGTTTTGATTAATGATCTAATGTCTGAATACAGCCTGGACTTGATTGGACTCACCGAAACCTGGTTAAAACCTGATGAATATTCCCCCCTGAATGAAGCATCGCCTCCGGATTTTGCGTACTCACACATCCCTCGTGTATCAAAGAAAGGTGGTGGTGTTGCTATGATATATAAAGCTAGCTTCAACCTCAGCCTAAAATCTGTAAATACCTTTAAATCATTTGAAATAATTTGCATGAAACCACCAACTATTTTAAAAAGGAATAATGCTACTACTCCTGGCCCCCCTCCCTCATTTTGTATAGTTACTCTATACCGGCCCCCCGGCCCGTATTCCCTCTTCCTGGAGGAATTTGCTGATTTTAGTGCTGATCTTGTGACATATACTGATAACGTCTTGATTATGGGTGATTTTAACATTCATGTGGATGACCCAAAAGATCCTTTAACTAAGGCCTTTACTGCTCTAATGTATTCCACAGGTCTCACTCAGGTGGTTTCCAAACCTACCCATCTTCACTCGCATACATTGGATTTAGTTCTCACGCGGGGAATTAAGATTAGTGACGTCATTGTCCACCCCCACAATCCTATATTATCAGACCATTGCCTGGTCACCTTCAAAATGGACCTCTGCCAGAGCCTTGGAGGCACTAAGAATATTTTTACTAGCCGCTGCATAACCCCAAACACAGCTCTGGAACTGGCTAATATTCTACCCGCTGCACTAGAAGTCCTTGACGTCCCAAATAAATCATTAAATACTAAAACGAGGGATCTGAATTTGGTTCAGGCAGGAGGACTCAGTATGACTTTACGACTACTTTATTTCCCACTATACAAAACACGATTGTATATTTGATTTGGCATTGTGGTTTTGCTCGCATCGGCTCCCTGCCGCATCCAACGAGACACCGTCTCGACCTCCGAGCAGAGAGCAGCAACGCATTCCCCCTGAAACAGGAAACAGAACCAAGGGTGGAGGCCGGGGAGGCGGAGGCAGCAGGAAGACTGAAGTCTATGTCGCACTAGCGATGCATATGCCGGGAACCCCTTATATACCCCGCCCTATTAGGAGGGAGTGCCCTGCACATAAAATGACGCGTTGCTAGTGGCGCGCTATGTCTCACGTCCTCCTTCATGAACCAGCTCCGCTTGTTTCAGGCAGGAGGACTCAGTATGACTTTACGACTACTTTATTTCCCACTATACAAAACACGATTGTACATTTGATTTGGCATTGTGGTTCTACTCGCATCGGCTCCCTGCCGCATCCAACGAGACACCGTCTCGACCTCCGAGCAGAGAGCAGCGACGTATTCCCCAACACAAAACCACATGCCAAACGAGACCATGAAGAGACTACTGTGTGTAGGTGGTGCCCCTGAAAAAGAATGAGATGGGCGTCATGTTACCCATACATACCTCAGCGTTGAATCCCAGCACCCTGGTGCCCCGATGCATCTCGTGACTGAAATGAATCGATTGAAGTGGTACCATCTGAGGCACTGCCTCACATACCAACTGAGGCACCGCCTCGTCATACCAACTGAGGCACTGCCTCGACATACCAACTGAGGCACGGCCTCGACATACCAACCGAGAAAATGCGATACACACGTGAAAGCATGTCATTGAGAGGTAGGGAGAGTGGAAGCCATTCTCCTCTGGCCTTCCAGAACATCAGTGGCATTCAGTCTGATGTAACGTTGAACACTTGCAGATGACCAACGACCCATGACTTTCAGCGTCGAGGCTGAGACCACTTGAGACGCTGACGTAGCCGCACCAATCCGGAACGAGTGCGCCGTGTACAGCTTGGGGTCCAGACCACAGCGCCGGCACAGAATTCCGAGCCTCCCAGTGAACCAATAACGGGTCATGGCTTTTCCAGCATCGGTGACGAACAGGGGCTCGCTCGTTGCCGTGGACGAACGCCATCGGAGATATTTCGCCATGGAGGAGAGGGGACAGAAAGATGAGTTATTCCGCGATATGACAACAGGAGTACTCACACCGGCCTTCACACCCTTGCTGTGTTTCAACACCACTGTGTACATACCCGTATCCATGGTTAAGTCGCCGAGGGTGAGATCGTGCATGGTTTGAAATGTGCTTGACTGACAAGTGAATTCGTCGCACCGCATGAACCCATAAAAAGCCATGAGACACACAGCTTCTAGCATGACATCGGTGGGAACGTTAAAACAACCCACCCGCAACGCTGACACCAAGTGATGCGCTGACACCAAGTGATGAAGTATAGGAAGGGTTATGGGAAGTCGCCTGTCATTGCCTTGCGGTCGCTCTTTCCGCAGCCCGTTGAATAGTAGCCGAACCGACGGGTTCCCCAACAGGCTCTGCACAGACGGGTCCAGACATCTGAGATGAAACTGAATGCCGGCCACCGCTGCCTTGATTGTCGACGGCTGGAGCTTCCGGGAGGTGAAGCAGTGAACGATGTATGCGCATACGACAAGCAGGCTCACCGGGTGATGGGGTGTATCGAGTGCGCGGCAGAAGGAACAGTAATACAACCAAGCACAATCATAGGATTTTTATGTGCCCTTGCCTAAGCCTGCTCGCATGTATCGAGCGGCGGCAGTCATGTAGCCTTCAAGCGACCTGTCTAATCTAACAGTGTCTCCTGAAACGCTGGGCACACCAGGCCGCCAGGCTCTGCCTCCGGACATAGTGCCCGGAACTCCTGAAATTGAAAACGTGACAGAGCATCAGCCACATTGTTGAGTAACCCAGGAATGTATGCGGCCGCAACACAAAGTTGCCTGTGATGGATGTCCAGGTCAGACGCCTCACTAATTTGTTCATCAATGCCACGGAAGATCTATCCTTGTTTATGATGTTCACCGTGCCCTTGTTATCACAGAACACCACAATCCTCTTCCTACACCAGTGTTTACCCCACAAAAGACATGCTACAACAATAGGATACAGTTCGTACAATGCTGTGGATTTGCAATCGCGCGCCAGAAACTCCAGTTCAACGGGCCACGACTCGCTGAACCACTCGTTCGCGAAAACCCCCCAAACCCAACGGACAACGCCGCATCGGTGTAGAACGCCATGGCGCTGGAGGTCTCCACCTCGTCGTTGTAAAAAAACAACAAACAGTTCCAATGCTCGCAAAGCACGGCCCAAAAACACGAATCGGACTGGCAACCCTCATCCAAACGCACAACGTCGTGCAGCGCCGGAACAGACTTAGCCACGACGAGCAGGCGGGAGACAAACGACCGACCGTGGGGAATGATGCGCATAGCAAAATTCAGGTGCCCGAGCAACGATAAAAGATCCCGCTTAGTCAACGAAACCGACGCAGCCGCTGCCGCCAGAACAGCGCGCAACCGCTCAAGCTTCTCCGCCGGGAGAGACGCACGCATTAACAGGCTGTCCAGCTGGACGCCCAAAAACTCGATGGACGTGAGAGGCCCCTGCGTCTTCTCCTCCGAGAGCGGCATGCCCAAATGCTCGAATGTGCCCTTCACCACCGAGATGCACCGAGCCGGCGGCGAGGAGGGCAAATCGACCACCAAGAAGTCGTCCAGCAGGTGCAGGACAAACGGCAACCTGTGCACGTTCAGCAAAACCCAACACAGAGCCTCGGCCAGAGTGTCAAAAATGCGCGGGCTGCTGCGGCAGCCAAAAGCCAGGCGAGCGTAAAAATACATCTGCGACCGCCATTTCACGCCGAACAGGTGCCACTGCGACGGGTGAAGGGGCATCACCTTGAACGCGTCGGTGATATCGGCCTTCCCGAGCCAGGCGCCCACACCTGCCTGTTTGATTAACCGAATCGCGTGATCGATGCTAGTGTAATACAGAGAAAACGGCTCCGACGGAATCAGGCTGTTAATGCTAGGGACCCGAGTATTGTGCGGAGCCGACAGGTCAACGATCAGGCGTTTTTTGCCAGAATATTTGCGAGTAGCCACGCCAATGGGACTGACGCGAAACACGGGAAACGGCGACTCCACGAACGGCCCCAACAAATACCCCTTGCCGATCTCTTTAGCAAGTAACGCATCGACCACGTCGGGCTCCCTGAGCGCCGATTGCAAGTTATGACACACATGAGTTACAGTGGGCACACATTCCACCCCAACCATAAACCCTTTCCGCAACCCAGTGAGGAGGTACTTCACAAAACATCGGTTGGGGTGACCACTCAAAGCGTCAGACAGACGACCAATGTCAACAGGGGTAGAAGGATGGTTATTTATTTCATGCCCTTGCCCGCCGGTCGGAACCAACGCGGGCAGGTCGACCTCGGATGGGCGTCCGAGCACTGACTGGTGTCTGGAGGAGCGACGCTCCGAGCCGCTGGAACCAGGCTTCGCGTCACGGGAAGGTTCCCCCATTTTAGAAGGCACCGTGAGAGGGCAAAGCCCAGTATAATGGGAGAAAGACCCACACACCACACACGACAGGGGACGAACCCCGGTGAATGTGCGGCTAACCAGCTCGAGATCTAGCACAGACCAGTCCAGACGCAGATTAAACCGCTGAACGTAGAGGGCTGCCTTGGCAGAGAAACCCTTGTGATATTCATAGAACAGCGTTCCCCCGTAGGAGAGCGACAGGTCAGCTATGATGGCCAGATAGGTGTCCAGTTCGACTCGCCTCCAGGGGAACCCCTCGCACATGACGTCACGGAAAACCCGTGAGCGTCTTAGTCAGACGGGGATCGGCGTCCCGCAAAAACACAGCCACATTACCGCACTCTACCAAGCGGCTCTCGACTGATTCAGGCCCACACAGCAAGATCTTCACCAGGTTCACATCTTTACCTGAAAGGATCTCCTCGCGGAGACTCGCCGGAACGTCGGCTGACGGAGGCAGAAATGAGGCCCCAGAGGCAGTGGCCGGCACCGCGCTGGCCAAGACGTACGAGGGCCGGATCCCCTGCACTGCGGTAAGCACGCCCACAGCCGCGGCTACGGGAGCCGCACCCAAGGCCCCGGCTCCCTCGAGGTGCTGGAGACGGGCATCCATGCCAGTGAGCGTGCTCCGCAGATTGATCAGCGCCGCCAGCACGGGATCGGGCCGCAGCACGGGAGCAGGAAGCTGCACGGGGTCGAGCGGCGGTACGACCGAGCCTCCTGCGGACCCCGCTCTGGGTTTCTTGGCCAGCCCAGCACCCGCAGCGGAACCCCGCTTGCTCTTCCCCAGCGCTTTGCGGGGAATGGGAACCCCGGCATCCTCCTCAAACAACTCCATGAAATGAAGGTATAACTCCTCGTGTGACATACCGACTGGTGGACTAAGGCCCTTCTCGTAGTATCCACACAGAAGTCGAGGAAAGGGCCATTCCTCGATCGGGACCGGCTGCCTCACCGCCAGACGAGAACTCCGACGGGGTTTGGACCCTCCGGCTGGAGGGATTCCCGCTTCCCCGCAAGGTCCACCGTCGACCAATGAATCCCCATGGAACTCCTCCAATTCAGACCCGGAAAGACACGACATGTAGACACCCTTACTAGACAACAGCAGGAAGACTGAAGTCTATGTCGCACTAGCGATGCGTATGCTGGGAACCCCTTATATACCCCGCCCTATTAGGAGGGAGTGCCCTGCGCATAAAATGACGCGTTGCTAGTGGCGTGCTATGTCTCACGTCCTCCTTCATGAACCAGCTCCGCTTGTTTCTTCAGCTATCCCTAGACTCTGTTGGCCCTCTCAAACCAAGGAAAAGAAAGGACAAGAAACTGGCTCCATGGTATTCAGAGGAAACCCGCACTCTTAAGAGGTCCACTAGAAAACTAGAACATAAGTGGCGTACCACTAAATTGGAGGTTTTCCGCCTGGCCTGGAAGGACAGTCTAATGGAGTACAAGCAAGTCCTCATCAGGTCCAGATCAGATTATTTCTCTAGGTTGATTAGTAAGAACAAACACAACACTAAGTTCCTATTTGATACTGTTGCAAGTCTCACTAAGAAAAGTACACTCTGTGTTAGTTCAGATTTCTCTCCCAATGATTTCTTAGATTTCTTTGACCAAAAAATCTATGCAATAAGGGACAAGCTACAGACTAGTCCTGGAGGAGTGGCCATCAACACTGAACTTTCCCCTATACCAAGCATGCTGCATGTTGAGGCTCTCACTCACTTTAACCCTATTTCTATGGAAGCGTTCATTGAGCTGATTGACTCCTCGAAACCCACTAGCTGCCTTCTCGATCCCCTCCCTGCTAAACTCTGTAGGGAACTTCTCCCTATTATTGGACCACCCATGCTTAGTATTATTAATGAATCTATTGTAATTGGCCAAGTCCCCAACGATTTCAAACAAGCTATTATTAAGCCCCTTCTTAAAAAAACAAACCTGGATCCAGGTTGTCTTAGCAACTACAGGCCAATTTCAAATTTGCCATTTCTCTCCAATTTTTTTTAGAAGGCTGTGGCACAACAGCTCACTGAGCACCTCTCCTCAAATCAGCTTTATGAACCTCTCCAGTCTGGATTTCGTCTCCACCACAGCACTGAAACTGCATTAGCCAGGGTAGTCAATGATCTACTGTTAGCCTCTGACGCGGGTTCTATCTCTGTCCTGGTTCTTCTAGACCTAAGTGCAGCTTTTGACACGGTGGATCATGAGATTCTCTTGGAACGTATGGAGAACTATGTTGGGATTTCTGGTACGTCACTTCAGTGGTTTATATCGTATCTATCTAATAGATCACAATATGTCCACTATGATGGCTGCTCATCCAGGAGCTCCACTGTAAAATACGGAGTACCACAGGGTTCAGTTCTAGGCCCTCTTATTTTCTCTCTATATGCTGCCTTTAGGAAACATAATTAGAAACTCTGGGGTAAATTTTCACTGTTATGCAGATGATACTCAGCTATATATGTCTATAAAGTCTGGAGAATTTCCACATGCTATGGAAAAATGTGTTTCTAGGTTGAGAGCTTGGATGACTGCAAATTTCCTTCTTCTAAATTCGGATAAAACCGAGGTTCAAATTTTCGGTCCTAAAAAATATAGAAATAATTTTCCCAATCTGACCTTAGACCTAGACGGTGTCAAAGTCTCTCAAAGCCAGCTAGTAAAAAATTTAGGAGTCACAATGGACCCAGACCTTTCGTTTGAGTACCATATTAAGCAAATTACCAGAACTGCGTTTTTCCATCTACGTAATATTGCCAAAATACGAAAATTTCTCTCAAAGGATGATGCCGAAAAACTAATACATGCATTTGTTACGTCCCGATTGGACTATTGCAATGTGTTGTTCTCTGGCCTCCCAATTACCCACCTAAAAAATTTACAGCGGGTGCAAAATGCTGCTGCTAGACTATTGACCAGATCAAGAAAGTTTGATCACATAACATCTACTCTTGTCTCTCTACACTGGCTCCCTATCCGAGCTGACTTCAAAGTTCTACTACTAACCTACAAATCTCTGCATGGATTGGCACCACTGTACCTCTCCGGTCTCCTTGCACCCTATTGCCCCGCAAGGACACTTAGATCTCAAGATGCCGGCTATCTGGTGGTTCCCAAAGTTAAGAAAAAAACAGCTGGAGGTAGGGCGTTCTCATATAGAGCACCTCTTCTCTGGAACAAATTACCCGTCTCAATTAAGGAGTCTGATACTGTTTCGACATTTAAAATTAGGTTAAAAACGTTATTGTTTAGTCAATTCTACGACTGTTAAAGGTAAGTATGTTACTAGTTGGAGGCAACGGGGGACGTGTTGCTTCCATCCTTATTCTATAAGTATAACTTATCTTAGAGTTCTCTTCCCCTGGAACAGATTTCATGTTCCAAATGGGGGGGGCTGTCGCTGTCTTGGTGTGTGGGGTTGCATCAAATTCCCCTTTTTTGCTCTGTTAAATTGCTGCACCAGTCCACACTTGACCGGTGGGGATCTCATTCTATTATGACTGTAACTGTTAGCTGCTCCTGGCATTCTCTAATCCCTGCTCTCCTCTCTCTGTCCCCCCCCCACACACATCCCTTGTGGTGTGGGGGGTTTGAGTTGTCAGCACCTGCCTGGTCGTCGGTCAGCCAACGCTGGACCTGGTCGCGAGTCTCCCGGTCCTGTCCTACATCTATAAAGTTGAACAATGGATTTTGGTGTTTTAAAAACCCACCGACACTGTATGACTATGTTTAGCCTGTGTTCTGCTCCTCTCTCTCACCAACCGTCTCTGGAGGAGGCGCTCCTCCCAAGGTTTCTTCAATTTTTTTCTCCTGTTGAGAGTTTTTTGGGAGTTTTTCCTTGTCGTCCTTGAGGGTTTAGGTTGGTTGAGGGGCAGTTCTATGGGCATATGTGAAGCCCTCTGTGACATGCTTGCGTGTAAAAAGGGCTATACAAATAAATTTGATTTGATTTGAAATCCTCGCTAATCTCAATATCTTTTTCAAATTTATTTCAAAAAATCTCAAATACACATCATATTATTCTAATAATGTCTGGCCTACTTCCACACCCTTTACTTTTTCAATAAGATATGTTTATATATATCTATGGTTCTCTCTATATTAGACATTCTCTGGAAGCAGTAATACATCACTAAAATCTGATTACAAACAGAAATTAAGACAAGCTAAATTGAAAAGTATTCATCCTGTAGGGAGCGGTAACGCACCTCATTTACGTTGGTTGCAATCCAGAAGAAGACTCGCGGAAGTCTGACCAAGTAACCCACGTTTTCAACAACAAACTGATAGGCCTACATTAAATCCTACAATGAATGAATGCTCTCCCTAAATTGAGTGTTCTTTTTCAACTTGCAATCTGCTCAACCAGAAATAACGACTTTGATTATCGACTAAGTGTGCTTCTTATCAGCCATGACAAGAGAAGGGCGGCGAACAAGTGAGGTAACCGTTTTATAACTCTCTTCCATGTTATTTGGCCATTGCTGACGTGACGTTGAACGATTGTCTCGTGACCAAATAGCCTAACATACGTACGTGTCGTTTGTCTGTTTCTTTTCTTTCCAGTCTACGGTGGCTTGATTTGCCACTTTGACATTGCAATCAAGTTGCTGTCCCATTTCCAGTTCGATGGCACTTAGCTTTTCAGTTGAGATACATAAACTGCTATACTGGTCCCGTTTACAATGTCAGAAGCTTTAGACCACCAAAAGCGCTTTCAGACCGCTGTCGACGTTATTCATAATTTGCCGAAAGATGGTAAGTAGGGGAGTCGGGTTGTTTGTAAACACTTTGTAAGCTGAGCTACATCCACCCTTTACTTCAATGTAAATTGTATTTTAATGATTAACTATTGTGACTCAGTTTCAGTTGTTGTTTATGAAAAGTAAACTAGTCAAATCAGAGAAGATAGCTTCTATGAGCAATTTTAAACTAGCAATACATTCTATGCACATCACATATGATGTGCATAGAACACTTGTCAGTATCCATCACTTCCTCCCTTACTTGACCTTGTTGGGTACCAATGAATTCGTTGGTGCGCGTGGGTGATATAATTAGGTCATACATGTACATTCATTTGATAAACTGAGCATGTTAGACAGTCTTAGTTATGGTAAGTTTATCCTTAGCCTGGTTATGGCCATATCTCAAGTCTTTGGTCTTAGGTGAGTCTCAAGTTAAATTGGCACATTTTAAGTAACTTTAACCAAATTATATATATTTTCCAATTGATATGAACAACTAACTTGAATAACTCAATTTTATATAAAGAATAATACTTAAACCACAGACTGACTGACTTCTCTGTAATCCCTGTGACGACTGATTTGCGGTAGATGTAGTGCAGGAGCCAATGAACGCACACATTGAAAATCTATTTTTTCATTATCATCTGACAGAATGCACAATGAAAACAGTAAACAACATAGACTGATAGGCTAGGCTACTCACTGTCAGAGAAAAATATTCTTTCAGTACAAAATGTAATTGTTCACAAAAGTAGTGATAGAGCATCAAGAGGTTGCAGGTTCAAATCTAACCCTGTATTCCAGGGGTCTCCAATCCTGGTCCTCGAGGGCCGCTGTCCTGTATGTTTTAGATGTTTCTCTGCTCCAGCACACCTGATTCAAATGAATGGTCATTACCCGGCTTCCACAGAGCTTGATAACAACCCATTAATTTGAAACAGGTGTGCTGGAGCAGGGAAACATCTAAAACATGCAGGACAGCAGCCCTCGCGGACCAGGATTAGAGAACCCTGCTGTATTGTATGTCGCTTTGGATAAAAGCATTTGCTAAATGGGTACATTTACAACTATTACATTGTAAAGTATAAATGGGCTCAGTTAGTCAGTGAGTGTTATTAAAACTGGGTTACTAACTCTCACAGGTTCCTATCGGCCCTCCTATAAGGTGATGCTTAATTTCTACAGCCTCTACAAGCAGGCCATGTGTGGCCCCTGTAACATACCCCGGCCAGGCTTCTGGGACCCAGTGGGGCGCTACAAATGGTGCGTTTGCATATGTGTTTTTTGGAAGGCACTGTGATGAAGAAAAAAGTTATTCACTAAAATGCAGTGCGTCACACTGCATTTAATTTGAGTTCTGGATTTATAAAGTATTATTTATCTGCAGATTGGAAGAGATAACCAGACGTCTGACAAAAAATGACAACACAGCAGACTTAGGTTTCAATCTTTTCTCCCTCTGCTCTCAAGGCCAGAGAACGGTGTAGTAAATAGGGAGAAATAAAGATAACATACAGCCAAAAGCTGTTTGTTATTATAGGCATGCGGATGCTACATCATAGAACATCAGAACACATGAATGATAAGACATAACATATGAACAGATAAGGTAATAGTTTATCTACTAATGTGGTTAACATAAGCACAAAGGATATCCCATTTCTTCCACAACTGCCACAGTGAGTTAGAGTTTGAATGTGTATTTGGTGCATGGACCACTGCATATTTGTTGATGAAAACATGTTGGCTGACACTGCATCCACAGGGATGCTTGGAACCGGTTAGGAGAGATGAAGAGTGAAAAGGCCATGGCTGAGTATGTGGAAGAGATGAAGAAAGTAGCTCAACAGGTAAAGTATGCCTTGGTCATCGTTACTAATGAAGTATGTATGCGTACGACCTGTGTATCAACTGCAGGCACACAGTCCTATATCTCCCCTCCTTAGGTTATTGATACCATCCCTATGAATGAAAAGACGGCATCACTGTTTCACCATTTTGAGCCTCTATACGTTGTTATCCATGACATGCCCAGACCACCAGTGTCACTGCTGAGTATGATTGAAGGTCAGTGAGCTGTGATGTGTCTGTATTTTTGCCTATAAGTAAATGTAATTGTTTAGACATCAAGGACACTTATCAGTCAGCTATTCAAACAGAAGCTGGGGATGGCAAGAGCTCTAAAGAGAACCCCAGCTTCCAGGGTCCAGATGTGGACCAGGAGACCTGTCAGACACCAGAGGTCACCTCCACCAGTCAGCCCCAGGGTGCGTCACACTGCACCTATCTGTCAATCTGGCATCTACAGTATAATACAACAAATGGATAAAGCACGTCCATGTGAACTCCTTAAGCTAATTTCCAATCAATAGATAGAAACAGAATTGTGATATTCCTTTTCGGTTTGTTGTTTTGTCCTTCTAGATATATTGCAGTATGAGGGGGTGGTGTTGACCAGTGACTCGGAGAGTGAGATCTTCTGTGACTCTGTGGAGCTGCTTGACAATGTAAAGGTGAATTGTGCTAATATCTTTACTAGTACAGTCGTGGCCATTAGTTTTGGCAATGACAAATGTTGTATTTTGCAAAGTTTGCAGGTTCAGTATTTGAGGAAAATGTTTTCACATGTTTCTATATAATACTGGAATACAATAAGGCACATTTCATATTTTTTAAAGCTTTTTTTAATTTTTTAATATATACCGTATTTCTTCGAATAAACGCCGCCTTAGAATAAACACCGCCCTCGAATGAACACCGCCCTCGAATAAACACCGCACCAAAAATGAACGTTGTGTAATAAACGCCGCCCTCGAATAAACGCAGCACCAAAAAATTCTGAAAACGGTTATTTAATTGGTTAAATTCAACCCGAGTATTTATTACACATGTACATAACTCTGCACAGCTTTCTGTTTGAAAGCTAACATGTATGAACGTTTAGGCATGCTGCTTCAGATTTCTACGCAATGTAGAACACTTTTATTTGAGACAGTTGTATTACCAACGCACACCTAATTGATAGTCAATGAGAAAGGGAGTTGCCGCACTCATAGACATTTACATTTATTCATTTAGCAGACGCTTTTATCCAAAGCGACTTCCAAGAGAGAGCTTTACAAAGTGCATAGGTCACTGATCATAACAACAAGATAGCCAAAAAACATTGCGAGTAGCCAAAACATGAAGCACACATTGTGAACAACCAAAGTAAGTGCCAAAGGGAAGAACCATAAGAGCATGTAGTTAAACAAGTTACAATTAAAGAACATGAACCGCTATAAGTGCAAGTGTACCTGTGGAAAAAAGACAAACAAAGAATAGACAAGGGGGTCAGCGGTAGTAGCCTAAATGTAACCTGCGTTTTTAGCTGCAGGATTCATTTGTCATAATGCCAGCAACGAAGTTGTCTATGGCTGCACTGCATCTACAATTCACGAAATCTCTCTTGCTAATTAAACGCCGCCCTCGAATAAACGCCGCACCAAAAATTAACGTTATTTAATTAACGCTGCAGCGTTTATTCGAAAAAATACGGTATGCAAATAGTCCCCTCTTTTACAGCAGTCAATCTGCTCTTAAAATCCAATCAGAATGATAGTGATTTCACCTGGCTAGAACTAGTTCACACTTTCCTCTGTGCTGATGATATGACATACTGAAATTATGTTAGCAGTCATTTTATGCCAAGGCCCAGCAAGCTTTGCAAACACAAAATGTATGTCGCTCCCAATACTTTTGGTCACAGCTGTACACTACCGTCACTCCTCATAATTCACAACTATCTTCATTTCCAATTTTTAACGATTCAACAACCATATCGCTTTCTTGAGCAAAACATTTACACCGGTAAAAGGGTTAACGTTAGGGTACCATAACAGGTACATACTTTGTTTGAGGTCTTGTGTTTACATTTTTATAAACAGGTTGACATCCCCAAATCAAATGGTCTTTACAGTGGCCATCCCTCTTCAGGGCCGTCCTCAGTCGGAGAACATCAGGAGTCGGCTGTTCCCCAGGCTACTCAGATGGGGGCGGGGAAAGGTGGAGAAGGAGCGGAGGATAGAAAGGCTCCGCCCATCAGGAGAAGTCGAGCTGCTGGAAGGAATGGAATGCAACATGGATGGAGAGAACGTAAGTTGAAAGGATATAGGACGGTTATATAATACAGTTTTTATTTTGTTATCAAGTATGTATTTTTTAGGTGCACCTGAGGACCTACATCTAACATCTCTACGACTTGTAAGAGACCATCATTATTTGCATACAGGCTTGTGTACAGGTACAATGTGCATGGATGCTATATGTGGACTCGCATACCTGCCCTGTCTTTCTAGGTGGTGTTACCCCAGGCGGCCCAAGGCAGGTAGGCGGAGGGGGGGCAGAGTTTGGGGGCGGAGCTGGCAGAGGGGGAGGAGACGGGTCAGAGGGAGGAGCTGAGAGGCTGCAGGACGTTCTACTGCAGCAGCAGATTGTGCTAGCCCTGCAGAGGCTCAGGGAGGATATGAGGAGCGTCATGGACAGACTGGAGGTGGTGGAGAGACTGGCTGCAGCACATGTATGTTCATTACCCCCCCCCCCCCCCCCCCCCCAAGGTCTATAAAGTAGCCCACAACATTGTTACAGGAAAGCTATGGTTAACATTGCAGATCATTTACATGTTTCTTAACCATTTGGTTATGTTTCTCTTTGTATCAATGTAATGTTCTCTGAAACAGTTTGAGAATACTGATTGGAGACCATGCATACAGCACAATGCAGCCCCCATCTCAGAGTCAGAGGTAAGACTATTAAGGGCGCTAACTAAACCATGTATCTGTAAAGAATGATAAATTCATAGATGGTCCTCTTTTTTTTGCCAAACAAATAATTTTGTTTTTCCTCAGGGTGAGAATTGGTGGCCATTTGACGTGTCAGTTCGAACGCTAATCCTATTGTTGCTGTGGCCTGTCGTGGCTCAGGGCTTGGTGTTTCTCCTGAGGAGAGGGCAAAGAAAACACCACATCCCGATGTGACAGAAGCTTCAGAGTTCTGTCTTAATGCATGCACTGTTTGGTTGGACATCATTACACAGCGACCACCTTTCATTTTGAGCACGCAGAGATTTGTTCATATTTCATGTTATGTTGACATTATCAACTCATCAGATGCACAAATCTAATGCAGGGTACACACTAAAATATTTTCACTCTTAACAATCCTCACACCATGGAAAAATCTGATAAGATAAATTTGTAGATAATCGGGACCTTACCTAGGATTGTCGGAAGGGGGAAATCGTCCCAAAATCAGCCCGATTATCTTGTGGTGTGTACTCAGCATTACACAATGTGGTAAATCAATGGACTAAACTATGTGGCCTTAATTAAGACCTTAACTGTGGAAATTCTGATTGAGCTGTATGTGAATGTGTAGACTTACAATTTGTAAGGGCAAAACCTTATATGTTGAAAAATAACTATTTTCAAAGCTATTGTCGTATGAACAACTTCTGTGAAATACTTCTGCTTGATCTCAATAAAAACCGTGGTGGTCACAAAAGCCAGAATGGCCAATTGGTCATCATCAACAAAAAGCAAGCAACAGGTAAACAATTTGGATGTACTTTAGTGATTCAAATGTTTTAGGAGACATTCCTGACAATATATAAAAGAATTATATGAAGAACAAGTTAATTTCAAAAGAAATAATTTAATATATTATTTAGAATATACAGTATACACAGGTTAACTTGACAAGGCTTTGTACAACTGTTACAAAGTTGGTAGACACACAGTCACCCACATACATGTAGTCCATGCACAAGAGCACAGACAAACTATTAAAGAGACAATGGAATAGGCTTGTAGGACAGATGTTGGCAGTAATACAGGCTGATTCACCACCATCTTGGTTTCAGACAAACATAATTTCCTGTACTGATACATAGAAACTAACAAAGCAGAAAGACTAACCGGTAAGACTTTAAGGTTTTGGATATGAGGAAGTTAGGCTAATTTCAAGACACCCTTTTTTAACTGTTCCCATGAAAATACTATCCCTGTAAAACTAATATCAACCAGAGTCACTCTTAGCAAGTGTTAACTCATACACAAGACACTGTATGCTTGGTTCCCTTTATCTTGTCTGTCTTTCCACTTGTAATGTAATGATGATTGGACATGCTACAATGGCCACAACTGTAAAAAGTAAATATTGGCATGACTTTATTGAGCTGCCACAGATACTTTGTTACTGTCATGGGGGGCCAGAGAGTGGTATTCCCAATATCTGGGTTTACACAGTAGGTAGGTAGGTTACACATTACACAGACAGCTACAATAGGCTTTGTTCAATGCTTCTTTGAATAATGTGTTTGATATGTACACCATAGGTAGCATGCAATTAATTCAAGGAAACTTTGGCATTATGAACACTGAGGAGTGAAAGAATGCATGTTTTAAACACCTAACAGATCACTATTCCTGTTTCACAGCTTTGAAAGAGCTTAGTAAAGAGATATGGTAAATGGAAGAGCTAGTCTATGGAAATTACCTTAGTTTTAGCTAAGAAGTGAACCTGTGCAGGAATAGTTTGTTTCCTTACATGTTCTAAAATGATGTATCCCTTTAAGTAAACACTTTATCTGCTTGTCTTTTCTGTCAGGCCTACCGTCAATAATTTTACCAAAGGCTAGTATAGAGAATGTCAACCAGATTTTTGCTCTTATACGTATAAGCTCCAAAGCAGTTCAGGATATGTCTGACAATGACACTAATACAGTTTGCCTTTGGTTTGGGAAAAAGTGAATGCTGTACTTACACTTTCCAGTGCATGTGGGTAAGGGCTAGTGCTTTTGACTTTTAAACTACCACTGTGTGACGGCGCCATGCCTTCCTCTTATGAGCCTCTAAGGTTGTTTTCCGTAGTACTATGGTGGAAGGATAGAGGGGATCCTGATCTGTCCGTCCAGCTGAAGAGTGGGGGAGAGAGGGAGGCCCTATCGTCAAGAGAGGGCCAGGAGCCAAGGCTGACAGTGTGCTGTCGGGAACTGTAACTGGGTGGACTGTGGCCCACTGAGAAGCCTCCACTGGGCTGCCGTGCTGACACTGCTCTTTCACTGGTGATCTTAGTAACTCAACCCTTTCTCCTCTTCTACTTTTTAATCCATCCTCATCCTTGCCAAGTTCCATCTCTAAATTCATGGACACAGCCCTCACTCTTATTCCTCTTTTTTTCCTATAACGCACTGGCAGTGTCAAAGAGCACCGCAGACCCAGTGGGACCCACTGGGTCTGCGGTGCTCTTTGAAGACTTGAAGCTTGGCTGAGGCTAGGCAGTCTGAGATGGGAGAGCCAGGAGGGGAAAACTGAGCATGCTTTGGCCAGGCTTGGGACATTTAAGAGGGGCAGGGCAGTGAGCTCCTCTTGGGGCCTCATTTGTGTGGTGCTGGTGATGATGTTGGGGGACTGACAGTGTGAGTATAGGAAGCTATTAGGACAAGGCTGGGGTATTTTAGTGGATAATCCCCCTTCATCCCGACGCACAATATTTCTTGCAGGTCTTTCTTTCTCTCTTTCCACTGTCACCCCACTTCCCCTAAACAGTGATTGTTTCTCCTCTATCCTCTTTTTACCCTTATTCACTTCTGTTTCCCCATTATTTTCTATTCTAGGACGGTTCAGTCCTTCAGTCACATGCTCTTGCTCTTGGTCCTTTCCCTTCTTTTCTTCCTCTCCCCCATAGTTGCTTGCTTTGATTGGCTCGTGCTCAGAGTCCTCACCAGAGCTGCTTCCCATTGGATGGGTACTGGGACATTTCTTGCGTTTCCGGGTGGCTGTAAAGATGAGTGATGGAAGGAAGTCTCTGGCACTCAGGTCCTTCTTGATTCCTTCCAATGAGACCTTAAACACAGATCCCAGATCAGACATGGTTGATTGCAGGATAGTCTGTGAGCTGAAGATCAGTCAATGATCATCATCAAGACAAAATAGTTCCATCAATCACCAATCTAACACCATCAACTCCGAATAAAGATCTGGGTAGTAATAGTGCTTACCTTTGATTTAACTGAATCGCTGGTTGTGGCAACTGCATTAGAGTCAAAAAAGAGAAGTTTACAAGGACATGGTGATCATTAGCAAATGAAATGGAGGTAGCATTTTATTTGGGAGGTCAAAGAGGCCACAAGTTATGTACTTGCTGATATCCAACCACTCAACAGTACTATAAGATACTGTTTGAGGATAATACTTGAGGATGTTAGAAGCCAGAAAAGGAATAGAATAATAGAGAAGTGAGAACACAGACAGGAAAACACACACATGTAACTTGAGGTAGTCATGCTCCTACCGAAGAAATTGATCCACAGGTTCAGCTACAGTAGGATAGGTGTGCAAGAAGGTCCAGAAAAAGAGTAATTGGGAAACAATAAGTTTACACAGGCAGAAATTAAACGGTGGGAGTGGAAAAAGTACAGATGTGCAGTACTGTAGCATGTGCAGTAGTCCTTAATGTTATCATTAGCATGTGCAGTATCCTCTGGGTTCTCTGGGTCCACACTCACCTGAGGTTTCCCCGAGCACACCTGTCCTACCGATGTTGGAAAGTAAGTGGTCAATATTTGGAACAGGCAGCATGTCTCTCTTATCCACTGGGGCCTACACACACATACATGCAAGTGCAAACACAGACAAAATAGAGAGAATGAGATTAAATATTTGTGAATATCAAGACCCAGTGTCATGTACAGTCTCACTTTTGTAGTCCAGAAACTACTGCTGGTTCATTATTGTTGTATAGTTGCCTTGTGCGATTCTACTGGGGTTAAGGCAGGGTTGTTGACATAAAGCCCTACTGGGGTTAAGGCAGGGTTGTTGCTAGACATAAAGCTCTACTGGGGTTTAGGCAGGGTTGTTGCTAGACATAAAGCTCTACTTGGGTTAAGGCAGGGTTGTTGCTAGAATAACGCTCTACTGGGGTTAAGGCAGGGTTGTTGACATAAAGCTCGACTGGGGCACAGGCCCCTCATTACTCATATCACCTTTTTTTTCTTTCAAGCTTGCTGCATACAAGAAGTGTGCAACACAATGCACAATAAAAACTTTCCTTGCTTAACCCACTATGTGTACAGTTCAGGGATATAAGTTTGATAGCCTTTTTAGGGACATCAAAAGTTGATGTGAGACCATTTATTTCGCAATACTTTGAGCACAAATAAAAATGTTGGAGCTTCATGTAATATGTTTTGGTTTGATGTTATTATGTTTGAGTCAAAATAAGATGATCGGTAGGCCCATTATTTAGAAACTTTCTTTAGTTTCGTAATTTTTTTTTTTTTTTGCCTGCCTGCCTGCCTGCCTGCCTGCCTGCCTGCCTGCCTGCCTCAATTCTGACGTGCTTGCCGACACCTGTACTTCTTTGTGCCACTGCAGTTATTATAGCAACCACAGAAAAGTGCACGGACATGGAATGCTGCTGGCACGCATCAGTTTGTGTTTTCAGATAAACTGCATTGATTTTACAAGCGTTGATGGGGATACTGCTTTCCTTTTTCCAGGATTATCAATGTTATATGAATGCATTGACAAATAAAGTAAATTGTAAAACTCAAACTTGAGATTTTACTGGGGCACGGCAGATATATACTGGGCATTGTGCCCCAGTAAAAAGGGTCTAGCGACGCCGCTGGGTTAGGATCAGTGTCAGGGTCAGGTTTACTGTCTACCTTCTCATCTCTATCCAGTGCTCCAGCATTGAAGAACCAGTCATGCTAGACAAAAAAAGAGAATTAGTTACAAAAGTTGATTATTTCAAGTCCAAAGCGTCTGAAGTAAGTTAGGAGCTTGAGTTCTTACATGTAAGATGAGTGTCTCAATGATCTTGTACCGGTCTGGCATGTGGGTGACCATGTCAGTCATGTTATCTTCTGATGTTCTAACCAGAGTGGGACCAAACACTAGAGCCAGATTTCTAGGCTCCATCTAGGATAGACCGAGACAAAATGAGGAATTGGGTGGTGGGGAAATGGAGAAGAATTAAATAGTGTGCATAAGATGAGCTTTGCACAGGGTTATTTTACAATTATGACATTGCAGTCAGGAATGACAGGGAACTGGCATACCTTATTTTTGTCAGAATAATCAGCTACTGTTTTCAGATGGCCAACCAAAAACTTGAGGGTGTGGTGATAGTGACTTGGTAGATCATGGATCTGACAGAAAGATGGATTGGAGAAGAAGATAGACGAGGAAGATGTAGAATTACATGGGGAATCATGGCACTTAGTACATGTGCACATGGTAATAATTAAGTTAAATGGGGGTAAAATAGAATACAATAATTATACATTTAATGTATAATTAAATGTATTTATAAAATATCAAATGAATGAAAAAAAAATAATATATATATTTTATAACTTGTTTTACCTACCAGTTTCCTCATGGTCTTAAGTCTGTCCTCTGCATCTTCTAGCCGATTGGCATCGATGAAGTTACTGTATTTGGCTGATTTCAAAAAACAGGTCAGCTATTGTTCCCTTAAAATTATTATTTAACTCATGATTTAAGAATTCAAGAATAAAGCTGTAAGAGTGGTTGGCCAGCCTATCAAAGTCACAAACATGATATGCAGACAAACAAACATATTAAATTAAAACATGAATACAGATACACATAAAAACACAGTTTTTGAAGGGGAGGGGGATTTCATTCTTGTTATGAGCTTACCATCTGTGAACAAGGGTTCTGGAAGTTTCCTGAAGAAGGACTTCAGCAGGCTACTTATGACATTTAAGTCCTGCCATCTCTGTGGATGAAAGAAATTAGATGTTGTTGTCTCAGAGTGTCTAAGCCTAAAACATATCAACCCAATGGTTTATTATTGATTTTGTGAAGAAAGCTGGTATGAATTTGTAAAAGGCTATTTATAGATGTATGTTTTACTTTATCTGGCACACATTCACACTTGTCTAAACATAACCAGACCTCTTCGGTGGTGATGATCTCCATCCCCTTATTGAGTTGCTCCTGAAGGCTGGACACCATGGCATTGTTGCCTGGTACCCTGTAGATGCCAGTGTACTCTAAACCCATGGTTTCCACCATACCACAGCACATCTCCACTATCAAAGGGACAAACTAAAGACAAACAGCAAGCCAAGTGTTGTCAGTTCATTGTTGTTTGTTGGTCTCCCTTCATGTGAGTGTTCCCTCATGTTCCTGATTTTGCTAAAATAATTACTATAGTTTTGATCCTGCCTGTCTGCTTTTCCTTGTGTTTGAGTCCATATGCTTACCTCATCGTGGCAATGGGAAACATTTAAGTCTTAACTAACAATGAGTAAAAGCTTTAAACATTAGTAAACATGAATTGCATTGTCAGTAAGTGTTAATAAAACAATAGTCACACATACATTAAGCATTAATGCAGGGGTGGAAGTAACGAATTACAACTACTCACATTACTGTAATTAAGTAGTTTTTTCGGGGGGTAATTGTACTTTTATGAGTAGATTATTAAGTCTGTAATTGTATATTTGTACTTAAGTATAAATTAATCTAAGTAATCTACTTTTCTACTTTTAAAATCACAATTCTTTACTGAGTAGCCTATAGCCTTCAATTTGAATTAATATTCAAACATTTGACCGGCATCTCAGTAGCCAATAAAGATAACTGATCGCAAATGAACCAATTAAAACCCTGATATTTGGACAGAAAAAAAGGTCCCTGCTGCAGCAAGTTTTAGAGAGAGTTTATCATAATAATCGCACAGTTAATTTACGGATAGAACTGAAGGTTTGGAGAAGCAAACCAACCACATGATGGAGATTAATGACAGCCACCATGAACTCATTGAAAATGACAAAGAAATTCCGGCTGACGAGTGCCCATGGCCGCACCTGGTGGAGTTGTTCATGTAGGCTACAGAGGGAGGAAAGGTGACGGCATGCTAATGCAATGCAAACTTTGTTTGCCATTTGCGGGGATTTCGGTTTACAAGAATTCAAACTGTAATCTCAAAAAACCTCGAATCACCATTAATTAGGGTTTCTCCGGTAGGAGGGAACCTATTGTTTTTGTTAGTATTCTTATTATTTTTCCTCTTCTCCGATAAATGGCTCAATAGCTCAAAAAGTCCTTGACCCGATTTTTTCAAATTTGGCCCAATGATACACCAGGTCACTCACTACCCCCAGACCGCTAATGGCCCATGTACGCCCATAGGTGGCGCTATAAGCCACGCCCAAAGTCTACGTGATTTCCCCAGCGCCCCATTATTCCAAAATGCCTGAAAATTGGCATGCCTTATTTCTCATGGGGAACAAAAAAGCCTCAAGAACCCATTGGGTCCGCCATGATAGATTTTGCTGTACTGTCCAAATTTGGTACAACCTTCATAACCCTTCTCTTCATGAACCATAGATCCAATCGACTTCAAAATTGTTGCAGATTTGTAGAATACATGTCTTTCTATAGGGTGAAATTGAATAAGGAATGCAATACAAAATGGCTGAAAGAAGTGTATTTATGTAAATGTTCACATTGCCACAATATCTTTTTGTTAATAAATCAAATATAATTTTGACTGATGGTTTTTCAAACCTTTGTACCTTCAAGATGACATCATTCTGAAGTACCATACGCAATTTCACCTTGATATGTCAATATATGATTGAATTCAATTGAATTGCTCCACAGCACACGTGCTCCAAATTCTCAGACTCATCCTGCCCCTTGACACTAGGGTGACCACCTGTCGCACTTTGCGTTGTGTCGCACAGCATTTTCACCCCTTGTCCCTAAGCCCCCAACCCTCGCCCCTCGGCTTGAAGCAACGGCCCCGGTGGATGTAGGTGGTATCGCATTTCGTGTTTGACTTCCGACTCTTCCGGTCGTTTTTATTCTATTAACTCCAGTCAACATTTACAAAACTATCTCCCCCAATAATTTTTGTTCGATTCTCGAACCTGGCTCACACTACTAGCTTTTTCATAGAATAATTTTTCCTGATTTTTGCTAAGTTTGAAATGGGTAAACTAGCACCCCATTTATTTGCTTACGTCAATAAAAGTTGCCTGCAAATGTGCTCGTGGATACTAACAGGGCACGAGCACTAAAGTTCACATTGGCGGATAGCCGATTTACCTGGAGCTGAAAGAAATGGCTTGAGTTGCCTGCCCTGTTGTAGCAAGTTTAGCAAATGGTTGTCACACATACATGAAATGTTGTTAATATAGTTTATTCCCGTTATTTTAAAATAGATTTGATTTTTCGTAAAAACGTTCATGACATGATGGCAAATATTATATTATGTTAAGCGTGAGCATAGATTGTTGACATGTCTATCTGGAGCAAAGACGAAGATTAATAGTACTTTAACTGATAACCACAATAGGAAATGATATATATATTTAAATAATATTAGTCTTGCCTTCAGAAGCTTTTGTTAAACACACTCATTATTCTTTTTTTGATCGTGTCAAAGCCAGACTGCTTTTGTGGGACAATGAAGGTCCTCAGTGACTATGTTTCACCCCCACTTATATCTGATGGAAACGTCTTGTATATAGTTCTGTTAATATGCCCCTTTCAAAAGCACGTTCAATAAAGTAGATTATATTTCAGACACACTTCTCAATTTATTACATTATTACCAAGTCTTGTTAGATCACGTTATATCCATTAATAGGCGTTTGGATTAGGGTTAACCCTACATATGAACATATAAAACACAAGCCACATTTCTACACTGATGTTAAATTGAAGGCAGTGTGATTTTCGTGGCATTTCGTTTGAATATAAAGTTGACAGTAAGCTATGGTAAGTCTGCATTATGGAAGATTTCTGTTACAAAAATAACTATTAAGCTTTCTTTGCCTGGCGAGAACAACGACGGAGCTAAGTGTTCATGTTAACAGTTTATTTAATCTGATACAATGCGTTGGAAATCATACTCAAATCACGAAGAAAAAAACAACATATGTGATGAGTTCCATCTAGAATAGCCCTATATTTAGCCCTATAGCCTATTTCTAAAAAACAAGTGAAAGGAATACTATACAGTGACAGCATACATTTCCGTAAAGTTTGCATCATGTCTCTGATTCTTATCGGACTTGTACCCCATTCTGCCACTGCAATGCCTTAGCTCACACGCTCGCAACCATATAAATCTATGCTCGCGACTGGTTGTCGCAAAGTATGACGTGTACAGCTAGTTGCAAGCGTGCACGAGGTCTCGGAGCTAGGGAAAAAAAGAGCCACTGTTTAAAGCTAGACCGGAAGAGTCGGAAGTGGAAAGATGGCGCGGTCCAGTTTCGTACTCTCGCTTGCCTCACTGCGCCACTGAGCACTTTTCATAGAAATGAATGGGGACGCCATCTTGGAAGACAAAAGTTGCTTCCTCTAGTTATATTAACTCTATGCTTGTCCCGCATGTCCCATATTGAAAATGCTGTGCGATACATCGCAAAGCGGGACAGGTGGTCACCCTACTTGACACACGCGCAAGCTTGGCGAGACGCACACACATCCTTTCTGGAAATTGTGTGCTGACCAAGCCCCCACGCTCTGTTTTTAGCTCCTGTTTCATTTCGCTTCCAATCGCAGCTCGCCGTTACGAATATAAATAATTTTTTCGGCGGCCAAGTTGTTTTCAACTGGAATCACCTGATAGTGTTGGAGGCAGCCACGTTCGGTAAGTCCTATTTTTACACATTTTAAGCTAGAATCAATGATTGGTTTTGTGAAAGTACACTACTCTTGAATTATGGTGAAGGTTTTAGCACTTTTAGACCTTTAGATCGTGAGTCTGAAGTGACGGAAAACCGATCTCGAAAAGTAGCTACTGTAGCTCTAGCTTTTTTCCTCTGTGTTTTTAATTAGTGAGTCATTTTGCATCGAATTGTTCATCAAAAAGGTTGAGGAGGGCAGCCTGTAGGAGAAAAAGCAATTCCCCACAGACCTTTCGGCTCAAAATTTTGATTTGGGGCGTGAACGTTTTTGTGTTAAGCCCATGCGCCAGGGAGACCGCATAGGCTTAGGCGGCAGCCATGTTTTGGTGGCGTCATGTTCATAAGTTCACCATTTTACAGTTAGGTCTACATGAAAAAGGTCGAGGAGGGCAGCCTTTAGGAGATGTGGGAATTGTGCTTTTAGCCAGATGCTCCGATTATTTTTGTGATTTGTGGACTTGCAATTGGAGTGATACTGCGTCCTGGGGGTACATTGTTTTGACGTTAGCCTCAGAGTCAGGCTCGGCTCGCCCACTGGCAGTGTGTAAACTATTTTGTATTTCACTCAATTCTACTCCAAAAACGTCAGGGAGGACGTTTTTGTAGACAAGGGCCTGCTAAAGATAGCCAATATCTGATTTTTCAAGGCGAGCCTGTTTCATTTCATTTCATTTATTCATTTAGCAGACGCTCTTATCCAGAGCGACTTACAGTAAGTACAGGGACATTCCCCCGAGGCAAGTAGGGTGAAGTGCCTTGCCCAAGGACACAACGTCATGTGGCATGGCCGGGAATCGAACCAGCGACCTTCTGGTTACTAACCCGATTCTCTAACCGCTCAGCCGCCTGACTCCCTGTTTCATTCGTCATATGCCCTGAGAAAGCGACCTAGGTTAGCCAGGCTAGTTTCGCCAATTTACATTTATGCATTTAGCAGACGCTTTTATCCAAAGCGACTTCCAAGAGAGAGCTTTACAAAAGAGCATAGGTCACTGATCATAACAACGAGATA
Source organism: Osmerus mordax (assembly GCF_038355195.1). Lineage (NCBI taxonomy): Eukaryota > Metazoa > Chordata > Actinopteri > Osmeriformes > Osmeridae > Osmerus > Osmerus mordax. The sequence goes on along the minus strand of NC_090059.1, from coordinate 391,322 downwards.
GCCCCAAACATTGCGAGCAGCCAAAACATGAAGCATACATTGTGGAAAACCAAATAAGTGCCAAAGGGAAGAACCATAAGAGCATGCAGTTAAACAAGTTACAATTGAACAACATGAAACTCCCCACAAGAGTGCAAGAGTGTACCTGTAGAAAAACAGGTAAAATCAACAGTAAAAATATTTCACAGCGAGTACAAGAATTTGAAACCGTTACAACTAACCAACAAGCGCAACAAGTCTCTCAATACGAGTCATTGTGATCCTGGAGGTAAGTCAGGCTATTTAAAGGTCTCTGACAGTCAGAATCACTGTTTACAGGCAAAGGTCGAGCTGGGGCCAGTTCTCCGTACGTCGCTAACTCAGTTAGCTGGATTTGATTGTTGACGATTTGTCATTATCTTGGATTGTTCGGTTCTCGAAGCTCATCCTGGACTTGCTGTCATAGCAACAGGTCCGTAAATTTAAACCTGCTCGGGAGCAGGTTTATTTTATGTAAACACGATTAGATTGAGGCTTTACAAGCAGAGGTGATACAGATAGTCTGTCACAGACATGTCTTGTCCGTTTTTAGTACAGGAACCTGTTGCAGAAGGTGCAAGAATAATTGGCAGAATTTAACATGAAACCGAATTAATTGCTCATTGCGTGAGGCTCCTTAAGCACAGCGCAATATGCTAGCCTATACTTTTTGAGAGGATAGCCTATCGTTTTTTTGTGAGGGTGTCATTTACACAATACATTTGTTGAAACCACATCATATGACATTAAAGATGATAAATGAAAATATGAAAGTATGAAAATAAAAAAAACATAGGCCTATAGCTTACTGTAATAAGCGATAAAACGTGTCACTCCTCTACATTTAATTTGGTCTGCTACTTTTTGTCCTCTTTCTTGGATTTTGCAGACTTTGAGGTGTTCCCTGGCGTTCTGATAAAATCTTCAAATTCGGAGTAACCTTCGAGCAAGCTGTTGCTCTGTTGGCTCTGTTGCGGAAAAAACAGGGTGCTCATTTTGGCCACGGTGAGCAGCCATAGACTTATGTGAGGAGCCAATAGCAGCGTTGCTGATCAAGGTTTCTACTATCGATACATACCCCCTTTTAGACCAACGTATAACTCAATCCAGCTATACTAATCATAAACAACAAGTGTGTTCGAAGAACCGAATTAGCCAGATCATGATAAGCAAGATGATGTCATCTTGGATGTGTCATTTGATCTCGGATGTAATGAGCGACGTACGGAGAACGGGCCCCAGGTCTTTGTCAGATGTGTATATATTGACCAGTTTAGAGCTAAATACTCTTGCCAGAGCCTGGAATAGAACCCGTGTTTTGAGTGACTTTGCATGGGTCTCCATCAGGTCAACACATTTGGATTCAAGTTCAAGTAATGCCACTGCATTTCACTGTCAAAACTGTAGTTTATGTCAAGTGTAGATGGATGTAACTGAACTGACATGGATCCTTTCTTCACTTTACAGGTCTGGAGGGTCATGCAGAGGCCTGCTCAACAGAGTTCAATAGAGGATGCTGAGAGCAACAACAGAGAATGCTGAGAGGATCACAGACCCCTTGCTGGACTATCCCTCTCTAGCTGGACAGCTTCATTCAGCTTGCCTGCCTGCCTGCCTGCCTGCCTGCCTGCCTGCCTGCCTGCCTGCCTGCCTGCCTGCCTGCCTGCCTGCCTGCCTGCCTGCCTGCCCTGCCCTGCCCTGCCCTACCCTGCCTGCCTGCCTCCCTGCCTCCCTTGATGAAAAAGGACAAACCAGCATTTTTTACTTTGATGAAAGTCTAAGTGTTTAATCCTTTCCATGTCCCAGTATGCCAAGCTGCTGACTTTGAGTGTCTTAAGTGATGAAACCAGTTCAAGTGATAGACTTTTTACCTGAATCCAATGATTATTCATCTGAATAAAAACCACTCAAGAGAAGTACTGCTTCTTGGATGATTTGTGCTCCACATCAGTACATCTCACACATTTGCCTTTGTTTCCATGGGATTCATGGAATTGTTAGTTTCTGCTCCACCATTTCCACCATAGTGTAATAATAAATATAATTTAGGACAGCAATTACATTTTTGTGTTATCCTTTCGCATTACACACATTTAGTCAATGTTCTTAAACTCAACCGATTATTGTCATTTTACCATACTGTTCATATTGAACAGACATCAGTGTTTACTTGGAAAGATTACTGTATATTTCCACTTTTGATTTGTATTTCCATCGTAAATTTGGTCTTCAATTTCATTTGGAAGTGGTATTAAAAGGTCTTACATTTAACTTGTTTATACCTGTAGACACCCTGTGAAGCCCCCACCCCCCACTCCAGAGACAGTTGGTGACAGAGAGGTGCAGACATTAAGTTAAACATGCCTTAAGAGTCGAGTAACAAATAGAGACTAAATGTGTAAATGGCTGTTGAAACTCAGTTCTCTGAGTTGGTGCATGTCAGTTTAGGCAAAGGTAGCCTTTTAAACCTCTAGGTTTAAAACATTCAGATTTGATTGGAATTCTCTCTTTTATACATTTATAGTTGGATTTGACATTTAACAGACATTTAATTCATTTAGCAAGTTGTTTAACTCAAACAACCATAACACAGTACATATGGTATACAAAGCTGCAGTCAGATTTGGCGAAATTGTTAGCTTGGATGTTATCTTTACATATAGATGGGGTCTTGATGATGATGCGCACGCAGCTTCAAGGCAGAAAGACGCGTTCCATTTCACTTTTACTGTACCTACACCTTTAATGTTCCCGCCATCCCCCCCTTTCTGAATAAAGTTCGACTGATCTGATTTGTTGATTTCTGTTGCTACGAAAACCAGTTTAGCCGAGCTAACTAACATTGTTTTTAGCTAGCTTGCATTACCATTCAATTGCTAACAAAACATTAGTAAAAGTAGCTTGCTAATAGGGCAGAACCTTATTAATGCAGGAGACTCAGAGACCTTAGCGCGTCACTAGCATATCGTCATATCACGCAGTCGGAGCACAACTAGATAATCAGCTGTCAGCACTCTTGAGTACCCAGCATGCAGTGCGGCATGTCAAAAAACGCAAAGACTTGTGGAAAATAGTTCGGTTACAACGGCCATGCGAGGGATTTCAGTTGTTGTCTTCGTTCAGTTAGATGTTTGTAATGTTATTGTTTGTTAGTTAATATAACCTTGTTGGTCACCCTGAGTGTGCATGTCGTGTAGTTTAATTGGAACAGAGAGTCGGCCGTTATATCATCAGAGGCTACACTCGCAAAGAGCTGGACATGGGCTGTGCCCCAGCCATTGCCTATGAAGCTATTTTTGAGACCTTCACAAGAAGAAAGTGAATATCCGTGGTTTTCAAGCCATCTTTGAGAAAGTTTGAAAACTATGTTGTGTTTGATGTGTATTGATTGTGGGAGGTAATTTTTGAACTACATCAAAACCTCACGCGGCTGCTGCAGCATTTCTGCTTGGCATGACCTGCGCTTGGAGAGAGGGAAACAGCATGGATGGGAACAGCATGGATGGGGATAGCGTACGGGCAGATGTGTCTTTATATAGGGTGAAATGGAATGAGAAATGCAATACAAAATGTCTGAAAGGGGTGTATTTATGTACGTGTCCACATTGCCTCAATATCTTTGTGTCAATAATTCAAATATAATTTTGACTGATGGTTTTTCAAACCTTATTGGCTTCAAGGTGACATCATTCTGATGTACCATGCGCAATTTTATGCAATTTTACCTTGAAATGTCAACCATTTCTTAACCTTTGTCCCAAAGCTGACCAAAGCTCATACTCTGCTCTTTCTACTCATACAATCTCAACAGTTGGTGTGTAGCAGAGAGGATAGAGAGACTTGTGACCAGATGCTCATGAGTTCAAATCCCCATTCAGCCTATTGTTGTTGGGAAAACATGAAGTAGTTTTGCTCTCTTGTTGTCCAACTCTCCATCTTCAACAGTGTACATGTTTATAATATTTTGCCATTTTGCGGAGGAACCCGCATCGCTGCTTGCAGCTATATTTAATAAGGATGTTTTTGCTGTTGTTGAAAGTAACTATTTTCTCTATAGATCTCCGTTTGTATTAAAAGTTTTTTTTAAACTTATTTTATTATATTATATTCTTTAAATATCACCAGCTAAAAAGTAACTAGTACTCTTTTCAGAAGAGTAGTTTGTACTTATACATACTTTAACACCTGTACTTTTACTTGTAATTTATCTGAGCAATGTAACAATACTTAAGTAACCATTTTCAGTATTCTTTCCACCACTGCATTAATATATATGCATGTAAATATTTTGTTAATCAATCTACTTATACTTAGTTATGGTATGTAAATACTCGACTTAAATGATCTTACATACCATTAACAACTTATTTACCACTGGTTTCAGTGGTTTGTAAATGATACATTTTGTATTACTTGGGTGACTCTGTTATTCCAACCAGTTGACTTTGCCCAAACGTTGAGTTTACTGTTTCTTTGTTTCACAGTGACACAATCTACAAAGAACCCCACCATGTTGTTGTGAGCAGGTTGACAGTCCTCCAGTCGCACTCCAAACACCTTGGGATTCCCTGTCTTCTTTGCCTTCTTCATGATGTTAATCCCCCAATGTGTCTTAATTTCATCTGAGCATAGACAAACATACCAAGACAGGCACACAGACATGGCACACAGACTTGTTACAAATACTCTATTACTCTTCTGTTTTCTGTACAGGTCTATACCATAAAAGAAAAGTCACTTACCAGTTTTGGAATAACGGTGCGAAGATGTGTTGTCTGTCTTGGTCAAGAGAAAAGGTGGCATCCTGCGATGGGTCTTGGGAGAGGCATCTGGCTTATTGCCTGTTGGACTGTGTAGAGATTATACTTTCTTGAATGATCAGGTCATGAGTAGATTATGTTTTTATGATCAGACAAATTGCATAGCAGATGCTGCCTTTCTTTCTCATAACACTGTAACATATTAGGACAAAGAAACAGTCTAGTTCCTTAGTAAAGATAAAGTAACCTTTGTTTCCTGTAATCATTGAGTTTCTTGCTGATGAGAGCTTGTCTGGAGAAACCCAGTTCCTAAAAAAGAAAATCAAAACTAAATCAAACATTTCCATTTCAAGAAAGTATTGCGAACTCACAGGTCAAGTAAATATACGTTATCAACATAGAAATGAAATGTCTTCCATTATCTCAATTTCAAATGTAGACAAAAGTGTCATATTAGGTCAAACTAACTTCATTGTCCGTCTTGCTGTTCTCCCGGATGACTCTGATCCAGCCCAGCATGTCATCTCGGTCCTCTGCTTGCAGCAGGTACTCACAGAAGTCCTGAGTGGTCAGCCTCAGCGTGTGCTTACGCTTAGTTTCACTATAAGCAATGTCAATCAAACAGCCCCGAATACTGATTGGTGGATGCTCATCTTCTGTGTGGCTGGGGCCTGCCCCTGCCCCATGAAGGACCGCCTCACGTTTGTCTTTGTAGAGGAACAGTGAATGGGAGCGTAGCACAGAAAAGACACGTTTCCATGGACGCATGCCTCCACCCACCTTCTGTGAAGGGTGAGGAGGGAACAATAGTAAATTCAGGGGAACAGCTTTAACATTAGATGGACAGCATATACAATAAGGTCTAACACCAACTGTTTCTTTGGGGAGGGTTCATATGAATATCCTTTTAACACACCATATGCCATATCTATCTATTTTCAAAACGGTTGTGACAATTCATATTTATTCTAAAAGGTCCCATCCTGGCACACGTGAGAGGTATTTGTTTTCTCACAATAAACATCGGATATTAATTGTATTAGTTTGATCCTTTTAGTTTTTCAACTAGTGCTCTTGCATGTGTTCCATGTGGTTCTATGGGGAAGAACATCAGTTTAAATATATTTTGTATAAGATATCATGTATAAGGATCTTAGTGAAGCAATTCAATTACAGCAAAGTTAATATTTCAAACACAAGATAAACCAAACCATTGTCATCCAAAGTAAAAGCAGGTAGACCTACAGTGACCCAACCATCAGCATCAAGCTAACAGTATTATGGAGTTAAAACATCTACATTTCAAGCCCAGCTGAACTTGGAACATCTCAAGCAAAAGCACAGTCAAAAGAAAATGGAAAAGTTGTGTGGAAGAGCAGAAGGACAACAATCATAAACTCATATTGAAGCTGTGCCTGACATATTTGAAGTACACGGAAAAGCAAGGAGTGCTAATTTACATGGCTTTCACTGACCAATCATCAAATAAACCCCACTGAACATATTTGGGAACATGTGAAAGGGGAAAAGGCACACTGACATTTTTTGACACATTGAGATGCTTGGAGATCAGAACAGTGACACTGTAGCGCTTAGATGCAGCTTGGCAGAACATACTTGTTAAAAATTCTGGAATTTCCTCTAGCCTCTAGCGTTCCGGTCTCCTACCCTGCCTGTATGGTTCCTCCACCCTGTCTGTATGATTCCTCCACCGTGCCTGTATGGTTCCTTCACCCTGCCTGTATGGTTCCTCCACCCTGCCTGTATGGCTCCTCCACCCTGCCTGTATGGTTCCTCCACCCTGCCTGTATGATTCCTCCACCCTGCCTGTATGGTTCCTCCACCCTGCCTGTATGGCTCCTCCACCCTGCCTGTATGATTCCTCCACCGTACCTGTATGATTCCTCCACCCTGCCTGTATGGTTCCTCCACCCTGCCTGTATGGCTACTCCACCCTGCCTGTATGATTCCTCCACCATGCCTGTATGGTTCCTCCACCCTGCCTGTATGGTTCCTCCACCCTGCCTGTATGGCTCCTCCACCCTGCCTGTATGGCTCCTCCACCCTGCCTTTATGATTCCTCCACCGTGCCTGTATGGCTCCTCCACCCTGCCTGTATGATTCCTCCACCCTGCCTGTATGGTTCCTCCACCCTGCCTGTATGGCTACTCCACCCTGCCTGTATGATTCCTCCACCGTGCCTGTATGGTTCCTCCACCCTGCCTGTATGGTTCCTCCACCCTGCCTGTATGGCTCCTCCACCCTGCCTGTATGGTTCCTCCACCCTGCCTGTATGGCTACTCCACCCTGCCTGTATGATTCCTCCACCATGCCTGTATGGTTCCTCCACCCTGCCTGTATGGCTCCTCCACCCTGCCTGTATGGCTCCTCCACCCTGCCTTTATGATTCCTCCACCGTGCCTGTATGGCTCCTCCACCCTGCCTGTATGATTACTCCACCCTGCCTGTATGGTTCCTCCACCCTGCCTGTATGGCTACTCCACCCTGCCTGTATGATTCCTCCACCGTGCCTGTATGGTTCCTCCACCCTGCCTGTATGGTTCCTCCACCCTGCCTGTATGGCTCCTCCACCCTGCCTGTATGGTTCCTCCACCCTGCCTGTATGATTCCTCCACCCTGCCTGTATGGTTCCTCCACCGTGCCTGTATGATTCCTCCACCCTGCCTGTATGGCTCCTCCACCCTGCCTGTATGATTCCTCCACCCTGTCTGTATGGTTCCTCCACCCTGCCTGTATGGTTCCTCCACCCTGCCTGTATGGTTCATCCACCCTGTATGGTTCCATTCTTCAGTTTGACCTTGTTTCTTTAAATTAAAATAAATGTTGTTTTGCAAAAAGTCCGAAAGAGTATCACACAGAAATGTCTTTATGGCCACACTTTTACAGATTTGCATTATGGACTCAAAAATATCTAACCCGGAAAACCACCATGAGGGGATAGGACTCTCCTTTTTCATTTCACTTAGGCAACACTCCCCAATAAAGACTACAATAATCAACATGTATGTGTAACTTTTCAGTGTGCCAAAATCGATTGGAAATCTCACTTTTCCACCTTCCAGCCCCAGGTTTGTTACAGAAAGAATGTCTGCCTGACTTCTCTTCATGGGTGTCCTCCTACCACCTCAAGTTTAACCTCAACAACACAAAGCTTTGCATTCTCAACAAGTCCTCTCCACCTCAAAAGCTCTCCAGAACTGTAGACAGCACCACGGTGGCTGGACTTCTAGGAGCATACACGCCCCAGTCCTGCAGATCCGGCAGATCCTGCAGATCCTACAGATTCTACAGATCCTGACTGAATTCTCAACCCAGCTCCTCAACCACAGTGCTCACTATCCTGAATTCTGCATCTCCCTTCTCGCAGGCCTACCTGCTTGTCTCATATAACCTCTGCAGCTCTTCCAGAGAGCAGCTCTACCTGCCTGGTCTTAAGTCTGCTGATGCTCTCCCACGTCACTCCCCTGCTAAGGTTTCTGCCAGGATGAGGTAGAAAATACGTCTTCTCATGTTGTTGTTGCACTGAGTCTTGTAACACAGACTGTCCTTTGGCATAAACTACTGTAGTATCGTTAGAACTGTGCACCTTTATTTCTTGATTATTTGCTGCACTCACTTTATTCACTTTTGTACGTTGGATAAAAGATTCTGCTAACTAAGAAGTGTTTACCATGTACGGTATCTATGTCTATGTCTATCTAAAGGATGTGTGTATGTTTGGGTATGCCTCTGAATGAGTGTTACCTTTCCCTTTTCGGTAAGGATCTGTTTGTAGTGCAGCCAGCCCTCCTTGCGGACATTACTGAAAGTGATAGTGCCCAACTCAGAGGTGGAGTGGCGTTTGGACCGCACCTCCTCTGCAACTCGCAAACTCTCTAGAGACTAAAACACAGACAACTAATCAGATAACAAATCTACTTATCCCAGCCAGTCATTGATGGAGATAGAAAGACAACAAATAAAACAGTTTCTTTGTACAACTCACCCCATCAGTGAAAAAGCTCTTGACCCTTTTTGGTAGTCGTCTGAGAAAAAAAGTGCACAAAAACTGTAATAAAAAAGTTGTCAATTTTGTGCCTATTTATGTTGGGTAGAAAGAACTTGGTTGGTAATTATTTCCAATAACTTTATATCTGTTTTTATGAATCTCAAGAGTGAAATCCTAAGGTAAACTCACGAGAAAACACGCCCTTCTTCCCTGAAGCTATTGAGACCCTCGTCACATGACTTGGATCGTTCAGTTGTGATGGCCAGCAAGTAGGAGGAACGGCGTCCCTTGATACTGCCTGATCAAAGATACAGATCACAAGATGGGGATTAGAGAGTCAATCAGAGAGGGTGATAAGGGGTCAGACAGATGTGAAATCAGAAATTCTACATAAAAAACCTGGCTGGGTGATACTGAAAATACATTATATAAACATATTTTAAAAACTATGGAGCAGATTTGAGCATTTATATTCAAATTAGTGCCTGACCTAAAAAATGATCTTGTGGCCTGAAGGGAAACAAATCCCACATCAATGTTTCAGCTTCTATTGGACAGTTCCCCATCAACAAGGAGATGTCTGTATAGTTAGCAGCTTTCTACATACTTTTGGCCATATAATGTCCATCTCAATATCTCAGTCCAGAACTTTGTTCTCCAACTTTTTGAAGTGCTCCACAATTCTGGGTGCTGCATCCATTTATTTGGTTGTCTAATGACTCTACACTTGGGTGGCTGCAGAGGTCTGGCTGCAGAGGTCTGGCTGTCAAGTTGTTTGTCTTGTGTGGTAAATATACATGTTTCACATTTAATCTTCATCTTCATCATCCCTGGAAGAGGAGATCCTTCACCTCATAATGCCAATCTCAGTGAAGGTTGGTGATTGGTGCTTATCTGTGGTCAATGGTAAAGCCCTTTGTGACATTGCTGTGCATTTTCTGTGAAAAACCTTATTATATAATTTTGTAAGTTATTTAAACTTCCTTTCTATCGAGGCTTAGTTGTTCTGTTTTGATACAATAGAATTTGAGTTGAGTGATAACGGTATTGAGGTTGAAGGGATAAACTTTTAGATGTGAAAGGAACAGTAGGGTAAGGTTTTGGGAACAATGGGGTAAGGGAGGGTAACTCACTGCAGTCCCTGGTGCGGAGTCGGACAGGGGAGGAGTTGGAGAGGATGGGGGACACCATATTAGAAGTGAGGAGGGTGGGCACAGAAGCGAGAACAGAGGGGCACTGGGCACTGGAGGACACCAAACTGCAGGCAGGCACATGGCAGGCACTGTCAGCATTAGGGCTTGTGGCCTCATCTGTTTGGGGGGGTAGTTTAAGGTCAAATATGTGGGAAGGTGGAAAGTGAGATTGTACAAAGAACAGTCATGTTACAGATGAGTCACACATGAAAATATTCTCACAGCATCTAGAAAGTAAGATGTTAAGTTTAAAGTTCAATTAAATTAAGAGTATGCGCAAGTAATAATCTTGGGACCACTCATACACTGCAGGTGCTATTTATGACACCCACATTCAAACAGACAGAATGAATACTTGGAGTGAAACACCAACAAAAGAAGAAGGGAAAGTGACAAGAGAGAAGGAGGAGAAGGGGCACTCACCTATGAAAGGAATGGAAGCCAGGGAGTTGTCAGGAGGCAGGTTACCATTAGCCTTTCGTAAACTATCCCCTGGCCTTGAACCCCCAGAGACAGGAGAGGACAGTGCGGCGGGAGGCTCAGCAGAGTCCACGCTGACAGTATAATGAGGATGTTGTAGAGTGTGGATGGGGATCCGACAACCCGACGGTGGCTTCTGCCTGAAGATGATCTCTTGGTTGAATGCAAGTGGTGAGAGGGCCTCCCTGTCTTGTTCAAGTGTAAGCTTGTCATCCTCAGTCGAAAAGAGAGCAGGAGTGGATTGGGGACGAGGTACAACCACCAACCCTAATTCGCTGTCCGAGGGACTGGTTTGGTTACAAGGGCTCCAGTTGAAATGAGAGCCGTAGGTGGGCTCCCTAAAAGAATGGTCTTGTTGTAAAAAATCACCAGCTTTGGGAGGGCACAATGGGCTGTAGCTTTTGTAGTCTACTGATTCTTTCCCTTCCATTCTTCTGGTTTGTGGTTCAGCCATCTGTTGGTGCTGCCGCCCAACAGCAGAGACTGTGGCAGAAACAACCATTGATGATGTGACTGTAGTTTTTAAATTTTTCTGCTGGTTTCCTAAACCTTGCTGCTTTTTTACCTCAACAGCTCTTGTATCTGGTTGGCCAGTTTGTGAAAGCCAGGCGGAGGTTTGGTCACCATGGGGGGAGACCAGCGCAGCTGCCTGAGCTAGTGTGTCCACTGAGCGACCGTAGCTGTGCTCATATTCAGCATACGCTGCTAACAGGCCCTCTGAGCAGGAACGACTTCCTGGTCCCACCATGCCCCAGCCTTCAAGCCAATAGGAGTTGTGGGAGGGGGCAGCTGCCTGCTGATGACATTGAATAGTTTCTTGGGAAACTCTCCAGCTTCTCTGATCAGCTGAGGAAGCAGAGCCAAGCGCCAGCCCCAGCTCAGCTAACCGATCCTGAGATATACTTCGATGGCGAGGGGACATGTCTGCTGCTTCTGCCTGGCTGTAGTACCAGTCCGACAGGGCCTGATGGCACCTGGCATCTGCTTGTGCACGTGAAGCTGGCAGGCTGCTTTTGCGTGGCAGCACATGAGGCAGCGTTGCTGAGGCAATGGCAGCATTGTGGTTGGCAAAATGGAAATCCAGAGCACTTAGCGTTGATAATGAACGACCACGATTATGACCGTAAGATGGATTTTGTGCAGAGACAAATTGGATGCCATTCTTCTGCTTGTGCTCTTCAGGACCCCCGGGCCAGCCAGAGGTCAATGTAGATGTGCTAGAGCAGTTGTCCAGGGGGAAGGCTTGGCTAACAGGGCGGCAGTGCCAGTTGTCCAGCGGGATGTGGGTGGGTAAGGCGATAGGAGGGGTGGGCTTGGATCGAGAGTAACAGAGAGGTGGTGGTTCTGGAAGGTTCTGTGGCCTGCCTGAATATGGCTTGATCCCTTGTAGGTTGGCATCCTGAGAGTACGCCTGCATAAGAGAAAATACAACAACATGTCATAAGAAAAAGAGGGAAATGCCAGATAGAATTATGGAATAGAATAAAAAATAAACAATACAGTTGTGAAGCAAGCAAGGATGGCAAGTTTGTTATTTCTCTGCATGGTTGTCGCTGAAATTAAAATGTTCTTCAACATTTAACATGCTCATTTGACTTTTTCACACAAATATTTTAATTGAATTTAAAGTAAGGAAAGAAAGAGAAATAGCATACTCACACTCACCAACTGCATCACATCCTCATCTTTTGGCATGATGGATAGTTCCAGAACATTTCCACTGATTTTCACAATAAGAACAGAGGAGAACTTCTTATGTTTTATGTAGTTTCAAATGTCTTGTTGTATGCAAGAATTACATTTCATTATGATAATCTGAGCATGTGTGCATGTGTTTCTCACCTGTTTTGGATTAGTGTTATCACCTGAGAGTAGGTCTTCCCCAGAACACTCTCTCCATTAACCTTCACCAGTCTGTCCCCTGGAACATACATACACACACACACACTTTTCAGAGTCTGCTAAATCCTCTTCTCTATTGTAAAATCTCCTTTTTACATTTTTCTTTGTAGTGTCATACCTGTACACAGGCCAGCCTGTTGGGCTGGGCCTCTGTCCCTCACACTCTTCACAAAGATGGTGTCCATGGGCTCCAGACCAGGTCTCAGGCTGGCTGAACACAAAGTTAAGAAATGGTTATGTCATAAGCATCACATTCAAAATAAAACAAATTGCAGACATAAATTAAAAATCTAAAACCTTATTTGAGAATTAGTGAAATAATGTGCACTAATAATAGTACGATATCACAGACCCTCCCTTACAAAAAAGAAGTATACTTCAAGTTTATTTTGTAAGTATACTTAGTATAAAAAGTATACTATTATCATGTTACTTAAAGTATACTAGCAGTGTACTTATTTATATACTATTTTTGTACTTATTTATATACTATTTTTGTACTAAGTAAACTGAATTGTCCCACTTTTTAGGTCACTTAGTACACTTTAAAGTACACTTATAGTGTATTTCAAGGTTTACTTTTGAATACTGTAAAGTAGCCTGTGTAGTGCACTTTCAGTTCATCAAGTATACTTCCTAAAGTACTTCAAAGTATACTTTGGAATACTCTAAAGTAGCCTGTGTAGTGCATTTTCAGTTCATCAAGTATACTTGATAAAGTACTTCAAAGTATACTTTTGGAATACTCTAAAGTAGCCTGTGTAGTGCACTTTCAGTTCATCAAGTATACTTCCTAAAGTACTTAAAAGTATACCTTGGAATACTCTAAAGCAGGGCTCCAGACTAACTTGTTGCCTCGGTTGCACTGGTGCGCCTAACTTTTTAATTGTTTTTGCACCAAAATGTAGGTGCACCCAACTTTTTCCTTGCGTTGCCACAATTTCAAGGTCACCTTTTTATCACGCTCCATATACATTCATATATATTATGTAAATGATCTTAAACAAGAATAAGGTGTAGGTAAATATATTTTTTATTTGAAGCACAATCATACTGTATTTATATCAAAAAAATATTTTAAGTGCTTCACTGAGCTACCAAACTAAAACATTTTAAGCAAAATAAAACATTTCAAAATAGAAAGTGCTACTGTTTAAAAGTGCTTCCCTGAACTGAGACCTAACATTTCATGGCTCAAAGTCTTATAGCGGGTCCCACCTTGCTGTCGCATGCCCTTCAGATGGCCAACACCTGTAATTTGGCCTTCTTGCCCTATGGCCTTGGCTAAATCATCTTTCCACACTCTCCCTAGCATCAAAATCCTAGCTCCATGGGTTAGCTCCATGGCCCAGCTTCGTAACTCAGGGGTCCGCAATTCATTTTTACAAGGGGCCACATGATAAACCAGGGCGCATGCTTGGCCCGTGCGCACTGTTGGCGAGGCCAGGGTCTTCTTCCTGCGAAGCTGCGTTACATTGTTTTGTTTTTTTGTATGGCTGTGTTACATTTCTTTCATGTCCGGAGTCCCGCCCACAAAGTTACTTGCGTTTCGTGTTTGATACTTGCGTTTCAGATCGTTAAAATAGGGCCCATACTGTTTGGTGAATACCATTAGATTTTCCAAACATGAATGTGGGAATAATTAAGATTGAAGCAGAATAAAGTCACCTTTTCCAGTTCCATTTCCATTTTCCTCATCCTGTAGAGAGAAAAACAGTAAGTTAGTGTGATGAGGGTATGTTGCTGTGATTACACGACAGGGAGGTGCTAAAGAAAGACATGAAAAAGAGATGATCCAATTTGTCCAAAGACAGTGGCACACCTAAAGGGAATGAACACACATGGACATGCAAGCAGGTTATGAGACATATTTGATCGGTTCTGAGTCAACGTCCATGGTGTGTAAAATTAGCGATGTAGGGGCTGAGAATGTTGCTTAAATACATTATGGTGTGTGATGGAAATGGTAATGTTAACTTCGGTATTCATCAGGGAATTGAAGCACATCGAATTGCGGTCTTATTATCTTATAATTTTGTTAGAGATCGGTCATCTGAACCAGGAAAGGACACCCCATGTCTGCCAACTGTATCAGGCTCAGAAAGTGGGAGGGGATAGGTAGAAATGCAGAGTTTGCTATGGAAAACCTGCTAGCGAGCAGGTTAGGTTTACAGAGTGAAACAGAAAACCCAGAGTTTGCCTCATTTCAGGGTTACCCAACTCTGGGTTTTCACTAAACCCGCTTTCTGGAATACCCCCCTGGGTAAGTTAACTGCTTAAACACAATGTTGCAGCAACTTACTGACATTGTTGCTGCAACACAGTGTTTAAACACAGGACACATCCAGCAGCCCCTGGATGATGGGACGAGGGCTTTAACCTGGGACTTAAGGCCACAGAGCCCTTCCCTCTAAACCTCTCTTTAGATTACATTTACATTTAGTCATTTAGCAGACGCTCTTATCCAGAGCGACTTACAGTAAGTACAGGGACATTCCCCCGAGGCAAACAGGGTGAAGTGTCTTGCCCAAGGACACAGCGTCAGTTGGCATGACCGGGAATCGAACTGGCAACCTTCGGATTACTAGCCCGATTCCCTCACCACTCAGCCACCTGACTCCCTAGGGGCCCACATCAGTAAAGATATGATGCACCTCAAGTAAATAACCCAGTCTCACTAAAAACCTCTATGGCTCTACCATTCATTTCAAGGCCAGGGACACCCATTTATGAAAACTCTACTATTGCTTCGTGAACATTTTCAACTGGTCAAGCTACTGCTAATGATTTTTAAACAAATTCACTGGATAAGATGTTCATGTTGTACTGTTCTAGAAAAAAGTCAGAACAGTATTGAACAACAGTCTAGGAAAGCACTAAAATAAACCATTTGTGGAAAGCATAGTTACTTTATGTGTCTGGAGAGACGGTGGGTAGAGAATGAAGTGGCGCAGTGTGAAGCCGAATCCCTGCTGACTCTTCTGGAGCACCACGGTGCGAGGGCCCTGCCTTGACACACCCTCAACCTCACCCAGCAACTGTGGATGGACATTCTCATTGGATGACACCATACCATCTCTCAGCCCTTTTGCCTGAAACAAAACAAAAAAAAGATTAGGATTAAAAATAATAGGATGAAACACAAACCATCCAAAGGAGTGGTTAGAATACATTGAAGATTGAGTTATGTCAACGTTCAATAGGCTGCTTTCACATTAATTATGACAGAGACCAACACTATGGTGATTGGGTGATTTTAACATTCATGTGGATGACCCAAAGGATCCTTTAAGTAAGGCCTTTACTGCTCTAATGTATTCCACAGGTCTCCCTCAGGTGGTTTCCAAACCTACCCATCTTCACTCGCATACATTGGATCTAGTTCTCACGCGGGTAATCAAGATTAGTGACGTGATTGTCCACCCCCACAATCCTATATTATCAGACCACTGCCTGGTTACCTTCAAAATGGACCTCTGCCAGAGCCTTGGAGGCACTCAGAATATTTCTACTAGACGCTGCATAACCCCAAACACAGCTCTGGAACTGGCTAGTATTCTACCCGCTGCACTAGAATCACTTGACGTCCCAAATGAATCATTAAATGCTAAAACGAGGGATCTGAATTTGGTTCTTCAGCTATCCCTAGACTCTGCTGCCCCACTCAAACCAAGGAAAAGAAAAGACAAGAAATTGGCTCCATGGTATTCAGAGGAAACCCGCACTCTCAAGAGGTCCACTAGAAAACTAGAACATAAGTGGCGTACCACTAAATTGGAGGTTTTCCGCCTGGCCTGGAAGGACAGCCAAATGGAGTACGCAAGTCCTCATCAGGTCCAGATCAGAATATTTCTCTAAGTTGATTAGTAAGAACAAGCACAACACTAAGTTCTTATTTGATACTGTTGCAAAACTCACTAAGAAAAGTACACTGTGTTAGTTCAGATCTCTCTCCCAATGATTTCTTAGACTTCTTTGACCAAAAAATCTATGCAATAAGGGACAAACTACAGACTAGTCCTGGAGGAGTGGCCATCAACACTGAACTTTCCTCTATACCAAGTATGCTGCATGTTGAGGCTCTCACTCACTTTAACCCTATTTCTATGGAAGCATTCATCGAGCTGATAGACTCCTCGAAACCCACTAGCTGCCTTCTCGATCCCCTCCCTGCCAAACTCCGTAGGGAACTTCTCCCTATTATTGGACCACCCATGCTTATTATTATTTGACAGCTCAGTCAAATGGCTGAGCGGTGAGGGAGTCGGGCTAGTAATCTGAAGGTTGCCAGTTCGAGTCCCGGTCATGCCAACTGACATTGTGTCCTTGGGCAAGGCACTTCACCCTACTTGCCTCAGGGGAATGTCCCTGTACTTACTGTAAGTCGCTCTGGATAAGAGCGTCTGCTAAATGACTAAATGTAAATGTAAATTATTAATGAATCTATTGTAACTGGCCAAGTCCCCAACTATTTCAAACAAGCTATTATTAAGCCCCTTCTTAAAAAAACAAACCTGGTTGTCTTAGCAATTACAGGTCAATTTCAAATTTGCCATTTCTCTCCAAAATTTTAGAAAAGGCTGTGACACAACAGCTCACTGAGCACCTCTCCTCAAATCAGCTTTATGAACCTCTCCAGTCTGGATTTCGTCTCCACAACAGCACTGAAACTGCATTAGCCAAGGTAGTCAATGTCAATGTCAAAAGTCTATTCAAAGTCTATTATTAGCCTCTGACACAGGCTCTATCTCTGTCCTGGTTCTTCTAGACCTAAGTGCAGCTTTTGACACTGTGGATCATGAGATTCTCCTGGAACGTATGGAGAACTATGTTGGGATTTCTGGTACGTCACTTAAGTGGTTTAGATGGTATCTATCTGATAGATCACAATATGTCCATTATGATGGCTGCTCATCCAGGAGCTCCACTGTAAAATACGGAGTACCGCTGGGTTCAGTTCTAGGCCCTCTGTTATTTTCACTCTATATGTTGCCTTTAGGAAACATAATTAGAAGCTCTGGGGTAAATTTTTGTTATGCAGATGATACTCAGCTATATATGTCTATAAAGTCTTGAGAATTTCCACATGCTATGGAAAAATGTGTTTCTGGGTTAAGAACTTGGATGACTGCAAATTTCCTAGACCCAGACGGCGTCTGGGTCTAAGGTATTAAGCATATTACCAGAACTGCATTTTTCCATCTACGTAATATTGCCAAAATACGAAAATTCCTCTCAAAGGATGATGCGGAAAAACTAATACATGCAGTTGTTACGTCCCGATTGGACTACTGCAATGTGTTGTTCTCTGGCCTCCCAATTACCTACCAATTTTTTTACAGTGGGTGCAAAATGCTGCTGCTAGACTATTGACTAGAACAAGAAAGTTTGATCACATAACATCTACTCTTGTCTCTTTACACTGGCTCCCCTATCCAAGCCAGAGCTGAGTTCTACTACTAACCTACAAATCTCTGCATGGATTGGCACCACTGTACCTCTCCGGTCTCCTTGTTGCTCCCTTGCGGGGCAATAGGGTGCAGATCTAACTCTTAGATCTCAAGATGCCGGCTATCTGGTGGTTCCCAAAATTAAGAAAAAAACAGCTGGAGGTAGGGCGTTCTCATATAGGGCACCTCTTCTCTGGAACAAATTACCTGTCTCAATTAAGGAGGCTGATACTGTTTCGACATTCAAAATTAGGTTAAAAACGTTATTGTTTAGTCAATTCTACGATTGTTAAAGGTAAGTATGTGTGTATTTACTTCTATGTAAATCTGGGGTGTGTGTTTGCCTATGTGTGTATCACATGTAACTTTTAAATTGTAATTATAGCTTATATGTTCACATTGCCCCATCTGGATGTTACATCGAGATGTTACAAATAAAGTAAATCTGTTACTGTATATTGTCACTGTTATAGTTTCTGTTGCTGTATATTGTTACTGTTATTGTTTCTGTTACTAGTTGGAGGCAACGGGGGACGGGTTGTTATCATACTTATTCTATAAGTATAACTTATTTTAGAGTTCTCTCCCCTGGAACAGATTTCATGTTCCAACCGAGGGGGGCTGTCGCTGTCTTGGTGTGTGGGGCTGCATCAAATACCCCTTTTTTGCTCTGTTAAATTGCTGCACCAGTCCACACTTGACCGGTGGGGATCTCATTCTATTATGACTGTAACTGTTAGCTGCTCCTGGCATTCTCTAATCCCTGCTCTGTGGTGTGGAGGGTTTGAGCTGTCAGCACCTGCCTGGTCGGCCAACGCTGGACCTGGTCGCGAGTCTCCCGGTCCTGTTCTACATCTATAAAGTTGAACAATGGATTTTGGTGTTTCAAAACCCATTGACACTGTATGACTATGTTTAGCCTGTGTTCTGCTCCTCTCTCTCACCAACCGTCTCTGGAGGAGGGGATCCCTCTCTGAATTGCTCCTCCCAAGGTTTCTTCCATTTTTTCTCCTGTTTTTCCTTGTCTTCCTTGAGGGTTTAGGTTGGTTGAGGGGCAGTTCTATGGGCATATGTAAAGCCCTCTGTGACATGCTTGCCTGTAAAAAGGGCTATACAAATCAATTTGATTTGATTTATGAATACTAGAACGTTTTTGCACAACCAGCATGTAACTGCAAACAAAGTGTGAATCATTTTGGAAAGAGTATACAGTATGTCTTACATTGGGAATATTTACTGGGTCATTGGTGAAACTATTTTTGTACGTGTGTGTAAGTACCTAACAGCATGTAAACCACCAAAGAATAACTTCAGAGAGGGAAGTTGAAGTTGGGGGCTCATTCACAAAGAAATTCAAACCCCACCCTGTGTCTGGAATTTGAAACTGACTTCCTCCTTCTCAGGAATATCTAGTTGGGTGTGCTTGCCTTCGGCAAGAGCACAACCTTTGTTCTCTCACATATTTTATTATTATTTATTTTCCCACCCCTAAATCTTCGTCAATATTTGGACTAAATAGACAACCTAGGTGTCAAAAGTTTCGTCTTGGTAGCGATTGAGTTGCTTGTATTTTTATTTACTTTCCGTTGCATGGTTTAGGCTCAAGTTAAGTTTTTGTGGTGAAAAGTGAAGCTAACGGTGGCTAATTTGCTAGCCACAGTCACTGACGTTGCTAACGTCACGAAAACACGCGTGACTATCTGTAGCAGAAGATTCGTTTTGCATCTGTTAACTTTGGGGATAGCTAGGCTAACTATAGCTTTACTGCAAGGCAGCTGCAGGAACGCCACAAGCAAAGAGGCCAGGGTGTTAACTATTTACTCATTTTACTTAGTGATGTGAAACACAATTGTGAAATGTAATGTACAATATTAGCTGATATTGTTAAGGAAGTAGGCCCACATCTACTTTCGGAAACGGTAGTTTACTATTTCACTGAAGCATTAGCATGACATTAGCCTCTGTTGCCCGGGCAACACATACTACAGTGGTTTATGATGCATCTGTTTTCAATCGTTAAAATAAACATTCCTCACAAATAAATTTTCGTTGTAGGATTTATTATGACATTACATAACAAGTAAACGATTTGTTGGTGAAATTATCATTACCCGTGGTTTCAAACCACAGCGTTGCAGTGTGGTTCACTGCAACGCTGTAGCCTACGCGAGACACACTACAAAAACATCTACACAGCTGTTTAGGAAGTCAAACGGCGACAGAACATGTTCGGCACTCCCCTTACTTAAATCAAAAGTCTTTCAATAGGTGAAACTATCTGACTACTAATCTGAACTTCATTGCCACTGTGGCGAAATTTTTGGGCATTCATTTGAGCGCAAAATAGTTTTTTGAGCTCTATGTAAAATAAACCGCAGCCGTTTTCCAATTGGTAAAAACCTTGTCTATGAAGGTGATGTCTTTATCACTTCTGGCTCCAAGTTGTCGACAGGGGAAGCAGAAACATGCATGTAGTTTGGCTGAGTTCGCTAATCAAGTTTGAGAGCGATGCCTAGGACCTTGGCTGAAAATGCGCATGGGGTACGTTTGTATGGAGGATTATAGGGGCCAAAACTGAATAAATAAATACTTGGATAAATAAATAATTATATAACACAAAGCATAAATAAATGACTAATTACATAATGAAATGCCTAATTGACATACAAAATATATAAATTACAAATTAAATGAGACACTAAATATATAAATGTTACATGTATTTATTAACGTTTTAATGTGTTCACATTTATTTATTTATCCTTACATTTATTTATTTATCCGTACATTTATCCACGGTGTAACTTGCTGCAGCAAAATAAATCCGTCGTCTACGTCACAAAGTCAGGGGGCGGGTTTAAGCCTCTGATTGGTGGTTCAACTTGAATCGACTGCTTTTGACTCATTCAAGATGGCAGCACCTAGTGCGGATTCAATGAATGAAATATTGCATGCTACAGTGGTCGAAATGTTGTCGGTATATAGCAGAAGAGATGGAGGCAACTGCCAATTCACTTTTTTTTTACATCATATTGAGAGCTTCGCCGAAATTATAGCAATGATATCGTCCCTGACTGACACAGACATCAATGAAAATGTGTTCACGATTAGGGATGCGTATTGATAAGATTTTAACGATTCCGACTCTTTATCAATTCCTGCTTATCGATTCGATTCCTTATCGATTCTCTTATCGATGTTCCCCTCTACAGCCAACTAGGTCTGTGCGTCCTGCACCCCCCCACACACACACTTGTTCTAAACCAATTTCTCAAACTGTCTTTGACTGGCTCTGAAATGAGCTAATACCTACCACCTCTAGGCCTCTTCAGGCCTCTGTTTTCAAAACAAAATCTAGTCGGAGATAGAAACTTTTAGTTTCTTTGTGTTCAAGCTTCTATTACTCAACACCAGTAGGACTTACAGGGGTCATAACAACAGGGGAAATAACTTCAGTGTCACGTTTCAAAAGAGAATATTTACATGCATGTACTCCAAATGGTTCAACAACAGCTTTCAATGTACTTTGGGTATGTTGTTTAGGCATTTTCAGGCACATTTAACAGGACTATTAAAAGGTTAAACAATTAAAATGCTAAGTTTAATAATGGATTAAAAATCGATATGCTCAGTTTAATAATGCGACACACGAACGTTTGCTGATAACACACGCCGCCCCGATAACGTCAATAAGATCAATACTAATGAGAGACGAATGCCGGAGATAAAATGTATGCTTCAAACGACGGGACAGAAGATAACTAGATCGACTACACATAATAAAGGCAAATTGCTTCACACAGTAACAAGTGGTTGTGATCACTTTTGAGCAGTTTAGCTTTACCTTAGATAGTTGAAGATGGAGAGATGAAGCGCGAACGTTAGCTGCGCTGCTGCATGCATTGAACACATGACGTTCCACTAACTTCATTCCATGCTGTGTTCAAATGCTTCTTCATATTTGTAGTATTTCCTCCCTTTGACGAAATAGACTTTTTACACGCGTTACAAGTGGCGTTGTTGTCATTTTGTCGTGTGAAATACAACCAAACTTTACAACGCATTTCCTAGTTGCCATGTTTGCTGCAGTCTGTCTTCGCAAATGCGCGCGCGAACTTTTATAGTTTATTCAGACAGACGTTCGCGTCTGTTTTTAATCCATTATTAAACTTAGCATTTTAATTGTTAAACGGCACAGAGAATCGTCAACTGAATCGTTAAGGAATTTTGCTAACGATTCCAAGGAATCGATTCACTGCGAACCGGTTCTAAACAAGAACCGGTTCTCGATACCCATCCCTATTCATGATCCTCGGCGAGATGGTACAGCATAGGGGGTGGGCGAATCGATCTCAAGACTGATAGTATCGATACCAACGTTGGCATCAGTAGCCTATTGATTGATACTGGCGTGATAAGATCGATACTTAAGTTTACATTTCTGTTCTC
Source organism: Osmerus mordax (assembly GCF_038355195.1). Lineage (NCBI taxonomy): Eukaryota > Metazoa > Chordata > Actinopteri > Osmeriformes > Osmeridae > Osmerus > Osmerus mordax. The sequence goes on along the minus strand of NC_090059.1, from coordinate 369,061 downwards.
TACATTCAGTACACAATTCCCTTTACATCATAGTGGTTGTAACATGTGCAAACGCCGTCTAACTTCGCCCAAGCTCACTTTGCCCCTCCCCTGCTAGGCTGTGAGTTGTTGCCGGCGTGTACGTGCAGTAACACGACTCAGCGGCACACACTAACAGTGCGTTCACTCTGCAGCGGAGCGGGCAGCGCGGGGCGTCGGCTTCCAATTAATTTTCAATGAAACCAGGCGTTGACGCTCGCGTAGGGCATTGTGGGAAGGCGAGCGGAGCGGAGCGTTGCAAGTTGGATTTTCTCAATTTTATGTAAATGAGGAGCGTGAAAACGCTAGCGTTGGCCAATCGGATTTTCGGTTTCTTGTTTCTTGTAACGTAGCAACCGTTGGTCATGATAAACATTTCTAGGTTTCACAATTTCAAGATGGAGGAGAACATTTTCGGATGTGTCTACACACCCAGTTATGTTCAGAACAAAGTTATTAATGTGACGAGCCTGAATTTAAAGATTACATTAAACTAATAATGCATTGTGCATGGTTGCCGATGTCGTCAGTGTTCCTAGTGTGTTTTTATAGCCTACTTTTAAATTCAGTCTCTCACATTACGTGATTGTTCTGTGCCACTGCTAGCTCGCTAGCCCAGCCTACAAACGACTGGTTGAGTGACCGGTGGCGTAACATGTATTCTACTGTAATCTTGCACTTGTAAAAATTCGTTGTTTTTAAATAAATGTTGTGTAAAAGTGGTATTTTGATCGATATTGTGAGTACATGAACCCAAATCTGCACGCTTGGCCATGACTACAACAGTGACCTTAGAGAACTACAACTCTGTATTAACTTGTCTAACACGCCCCCGAGCGTGGGGCACTGTGGGAAGGCGAGCGGTGCAGAGCGTTAAAAAACGCTGCAGTGTGAACGTACAGTAACAGTGTTTTTGACAAAACTCTTTGTCCTGCGTTTTATTATGACCATAATCACGAACAAGTAATTAAAGAAAAAATCATTAAATGATCATGAAAATTCAAATTGTTTATTTTAATTCAAATTTTCATATTGATATTGATATTCACTTCATAAATTATGAGGCATTGCGCCCCTCGACACGAAGGTAGATAAACTGCTTTTCTAAGTAAAAAGTAATATTGCAAATCAGCAATATTGGTATTGGCAGGGGCGCCGTATGGCCCTGTATTTACTCTTTGGTATTGGATCAATACTACATTTTGCAGTATTGCACACACCTAGCAGCTGCCGAGTGAGGCGATAGAGGATCCCTCTAGATTGAAGAGAGCTTGATCGACTGGTTGAGCCTGCCTGGTGTGTAATACTGTTCATTCACCAATCAGAGGCTTAAACCCGCCCCCTGACTTGGTGACGTAGACGACAGATTTATTTTGCTGCAGCAAATTACACCGTGGATAAATGTAAGGATAAATAAATAAATGTAAGGATAAATAAATAAATGTAAGTATAAATAAATGTGAACACATTAAAACGTAAATATATTTACATTTAGTCATTTTAGCAGACGCTCTTATCCAGAGCGACTTACAGTAAGTACAGGGACATTCCCCCGAGGCAAGTAGGGTGAAGTGCCTTTCCCAAGGACACAACATCAGTTGGCATGACCGGGAATCGAACTGGCGACCTTCGGATTACTAGCCCGATTCCCTAACCGCTCAGCCACCTGACTCCCATATATATATATACACACACACAAATACATGTAACATTTATATATTTAGTGTGTCATTTAATTTGTAATTTATATATTTTGTATGTCAATTAGGCATTTCATTATATAATTAATCATTTATTTAAGCTTTGTGTTATCTAATTATTTATTTATCCAAGTATTTATTTATTTAGTTTTGGCCCTTATAATCCTCCATACGTTTGCAGAACAGGCTGCATTGGATTGCTGTCATTCAAACCATGCTCGCCTTCACAAACAGCAGCAGTAATGTTGGTACCGAGAGACAGGGAAGTGCTTCCACTAGGACCAGCACGCTCTGCCTGCTCTGGAGTTTAATATCCCTTGTTGCAGGGGCAGTAGATGGTTTGGGGATCAGAAATCGATGCATGATAAAAGGTTTTTCTTTGTAGGTACAAACACGCACGCAAAGAACAATCGATGGCTAACAAAACTAAAAGACTATTAACGTCTTTAACCCGTGTATCTTCTATGAAAACAAATAAAGATTACAACTGAAACAGAAGTATGAAATTCCAGGGTCTAACATTAAACACCAATGCTACACCTACTATTCGTCAAAAGCCCTCCACAAAAGACCGATATACAATAACTTCGAGAACAAGTGAGTGAGTGGCAAGAGATTCGAGGTTGATTTCACTTTTATCGGAAAACGTGGATGCGGAGCTCTAACCTACGTTGCCCATTATCAACCAGATCACTGGGGAATCTTTTAAAAAGATTGGTTGAAAAAAAAGTATATTACTGAAAGCACTAACAGACTTTTTCATAGCTTCAACATGTAACCATTTTGGCTGAAGTCAGAAGGAGCTTGGGGGGGGGGGGCACGGCAGAAATCTGGGGGTGCGCAGCCCCCCCCAGCCCCCCCCTGTCAAACTGTTCATGAAAATAATTAATTTCAGTCTAAACCATACAACGGAATGTTAAATCGAATTCAACCAACGCAATCGCTACCAAGACGAACACAGCAGTAGTCTAGTAGGTGTACTGTAGTAGTAGAATTTACCTGGGCAGCTTCTCCACACAGGGCTATATCGTATTTTGCGTTGTTACTGACAATGATCGCTACCAGTGAGATTTTTATGAATGAGCGATTTTCCACTACATAAATGTCAAGCTTATTTACGTTTTTGGGAGCATATTTTCAGTTAGCAGATGGTACTGTTTGAATCGCGATTCCATCTTCTACTGCCGGTGACGTCGTAGAATAATCTTCAAAGAGGGTCCTTTATTAATGAATGAATGCAATATGAGTAGGCTAAATGCCTGAAAATATCACGAGAAGGGAAAACTTAAAAGGACGTTTAAGTCATAGAGATTAGGTAAATTTTTACACCGGTCTGCCAAATTTATTCGTTTTGATTCAGCTATGAGGCTGCCTCATGCAGGGGAAATGAGAAGACATCATATTTCATTCTACACTTCACTTGTATTTTGAGTTGTAAATGAGCAGCAAAAAAAGATGCTTTTAAATCTGTTATCTTTATAAATAATAAATATGCATTTTTATATAAAATATACAGAAATATCAGTTGTAAAAATGTCATTAAAAAACGGACCCCTGTGCAACCGACGCAAGCAAGCACACCCTACAATTTCCCCAGAAATTGTTCCCTCTCTAGTTGAACATGTACTTAAACACCACACTATTTTAAACAACACACAATGCTGGGGTAAAAATACATACAGAGTGGGTATGACATACCAGGAATAACAAGAACAGATCCCCCCCACTTTGATGCACACCTTCAAAATAAGAATCAGCCTCCAAAGTGAACACCCACATTTAAAAGCACAAATACAAAAAGAAAATTGCAACAATGAATCATGTCACTGTAGGACTGTAGTCAAGCATCCTGAAACATTTTTGCAGCCAAAACTCCATCCCTGCTGTTAGGGAACAATCCCCCACAACACTCCGTTACATAAGATCTACAGTACACACACACACACACACACTTACTCATCAAGACAGCAGAGAGACACATACTCTCACAGAGCTGTAGAAATTAAAGCTAGTTGACACACACAACACTAAACTTAGCACTCCGAAATACATTCCATTTCCTGAACAGACAGGAAAGGTGAAAGCAATCAAACTGAAGGCAGCATGGTTCACCTGTCTATGTGGCTCAGATCAGGAGACAGGCAGAAATTGGCAATCCTTGGCAGTATTTACCAATTGAAATCAAGCATTTTTCCACCAGTGTATGTTAACATATAGTGTAAGGTAACAGTTAAAATATAATTAACCATTATGTGTGGATCCATAACTACATTCTGTGAAGAAAACCCCACTTTAAGCACCTGCAAGCATAAACAATCTGTTTGCGGTTTAATTGACTTTATTGGTAAAGAAAATGTAGGGCTGCTAATCGTGCTAAATTTGACTGCCTTACCCTGGCCAGGCCACTACTCGGTATGGTCCTCCTGGGCACGCTCTGATGATGGGAAACGAGGGAAGATGCAGGGGGGTAGGAGTGTGGTGTGTTGTCTTGTGAAACCCTTTGTAACACTGCCAACCAGATACAACGTGGCTCTGGGTCACTGCAGTCCACCCCCACCGAACACTGGAAACACCAGTTCCGCCCTGGCGGGGCTGGGACATCTCCTCTCAACATCACACACAGTAGCTAACAGACAATTAGGTTGCCCAAGACACCTCACCTAGACAAACGACCCACATTTTCTAAACATGGTGGTCAAAAGTCAATACATGTACTCCCCCATATGTTTTCCATAATGTTTGAGGTAAGGTTCCTTATTCCTTTTGTTTCACTGCGCACTGAGAAGTTTCAGTGTCCGAGGAACAACAAGGTGAATGAGTAGGCTGGGGATGAATACAAATGTAGAGAGATCTGGATGGATGCAGTAGTGGTTCTGGTTCATATAAACTAGTGTCTGCTGTTGCCCTTCTGTTCTCTGAGTCCAATTTCCTGTAGTCCTCTTCAACAAGATATAGTATTGGAGCGGAGTATACCCAAACTAGTCCTGTTGGTCTATGTAACAGTTTTTTATCCATCATGAAAGGATCTGGTCCAGTAATCTGTACAGCAGGCAGAGCAGGTATCAGTCACCAAATGAATGACAGGAGTTAGTCTTCTATTTTGTATATGTGACAGATGGATCTCCCTCCCTCCTCTCTGAGTATCCAGATCTGATTAGTCTTCTCCATGTTGGTTGAAGAGTCCTGCATTGGTTAAAGCTACAGTAGGAGTCCTTGCTCTCTGTGTAGTCACACTGCATTAGGGTGCTTCACTGGTTCAGAAGAACTATCAGTATTAATCCAGTGTCAGTGGCTGCACTGTTGTCTATGTATAGTTTTCTCCTTTCTGACCAAGCATAGATTGCCTCCACCCCTCTTTCCCCACCGCTCTTTCTATCTTTTCCGTCTCATACCCCGGGTGCTCCATGCAACACTGGTACACTGTCACCACACTCACTCTTGTTCTTTCTCTCTCACACACAGATTCCTCACATCTATACTCTGCCCAGGCTGGTTCAGCTGTGAGCAGCAGTCCTCACAGTGCTTCTCTCTCTCTCTTGCTTTCTTCCTCTCCCACTATTCTGTCCTAATATTTCTCCCGCTCACTCTGTCTGTGGCTCCCTGTCTCTTCTTGTTGGGCTCAGCAGACACTGTGAAAAGCAGCCAATGTGTGTATGTGTGAGAGTGAGTCAGTGAATCTGCACAAATGTTCCTATTCAGGTAAAACTAAACTTCATTAGTTCAACTAAGTTGTTCTCTTTTTTGCTTGGACACCTGTGTGACATGCATCTAATGGATGACAGATAAGAGACAAACAACGGCAGACCAACTCTTCCCATCTATCCCCTCCCACCTCTGTTCTAAATTGTAACCAGCAAAAATAGAATGTGTGACTCAGTGTGGAATAAAAGTGCTGCCCTTCCTGCCTCTCTGTATCTCTCCTCCCATGGCTAACCCTAACCCTGGATATGAATGTTTGTGTGAGTCTCAAGCCCTGTTGGTGAGGGCACACACTAACCATCCCCCACTAGAGGGGGCAGGATGAAGAAAGTGGTCATGTGTGTGTCACATGTCATTTGTACGGTGGCCGACATGTGCAAACGCGCTGCAAATTAAGAAAACATCTTCACGAATTTGACAACACATGCGCAGCATTCAGCAAACGCGCTGCAAATACACACAACACAACCAAATACATGCAAATACATAAACGCGTTGCAAAAACATTAATACATTTACATTAATTTCAATGCAAAATAGTAAAATTATTTTTTCTAAATCAATGCATTCTGTAAACAGGCAAGTCAACGATCCTCAATTGTGAACAGTTGTTCTAATCAGAGTACAAAGTGTGCATAATGTCTCCAGAATATCAGTAGAAGCTATTGTCTTCAATAGACACTGGGTCTTGTGTGGCAATGAAGAAAACAAGTTTTAGGGTTAGGGGTTGTGTTAAAAGAGCAGCAGGAAGAAGCATACCATTTCAGTATGCACAAAGAAGTGAGAATTGAACACACAGTGCAATTCATACATTAATTCACACAGATGTGATAACAATCTTTGGTGATGCCCGGAGTTTTTGTTTTGAATATAGTTACATAGATACAAAAAACTAAGGACTTATGGCAATGCATTTTGGGGAAGCAGTAACATCAAAGGAAATTGGCAATATAAAGAGGGGAGACCTAGGAAGAAATTTTGTGTGAGTTGTTAGCTGTGTATTTCTGTGCACCTGTTATGTTTTCTTAATACATTGTTCTAGAAGATCTACTGTTGTACAATTGTTAAACAATACAAACAATACATTGAATAATCATTCTGATTTGAATAAGAATGACAACCTAAATTCATGGAATCCAGACATGGAAGCTAACCCACCAAAGTAATATGAAGGAGACACTCAACATACTGCACAGATTGTTGTTTCCGGGAATATATGCAAGGATTTAACAGTGGCTGTCAGTGCATCTTAGTCTGGGATCTCAAGAACACCAGAGAATTGCAAAGCCAGGTTCGTTGACCTTACATGGAGTTTCGAGAGATAGAGTCAGGAACCTCTAGTACCATAGGTTTATACTGTACGCACAAAAAATGTCCTGAGGCGAGTACCATCCCATTGAACTGTGGTCTCCTCTGACACATCCGTGAGGGAAGACGACAATGTTCATGTTAGTTGTTTTATGTTAATAGATGTTTTTATTTAATTTGCCTACACGCTCTTCTGGTAATGACTTATATGGGCTTTCATTGCCAAGTAGGAAACAGCATTTCTGCCAAATGCAATGTCATGGTCGTTTGCCACTGGCACTTTAAGCTCTTCATCAAGTTGCCTACCGCTCTGCAGTGTCTACTTTGTAATATCCAAGTGACATCACGCATGTCAATATTGTGCAGAACACAACATTGCACAAAGGAGACACTGGATTTTTCATAATTTGATAGGGGTTTTCAGTGAGGCCTGGTAACTGTCTTTCCAAGGTCAATAAGTAATCTTGTGAACTTCACACAGCTCTATCTGACACGAGACCGCTAGTTGGAGACAGTATGACCTTGCAGTAGCTGAGTTACGATATTGTCATATGTATTTGTATACAAGGCTAAGAAGTTGTACACTGTACTGTTCTATGTTAAAACTTCACCATTCCATGCTGTGTCCTAGAAGGCAAGCTCTACGGAAACTGCAGTATATTTGTACTTGTTTACTCCATTGTCACTCTGTAACCTATCCACTTCACTGATTAGAACCATGGTTCAATAGAATGGAATGGTTCAATGATGATTTCTAACCTTTCTATTGATAATCTTAGTTTTTCCTCAGACAGAAATAATTGGACATCTTCACAATAGTATAGTGCCCCCCACCCAAATATCCAACGTTGACGTCATTGATTGAATGCGTGTTGTCCCAGAAATGTCGGAACTGTGTTCAGTGAGACATGTTAAGAGTGATGAGCTAGGTCTTGAATGGATACATTTTTACAGAATATTTGTTCACGTAGTGTGTCCTATACAAATAACTTTGTAATGAGATAATTTCATATTAAAGTGCTTTAGGCCTATCTCTATACTCATACTCTACAGGAAATATAACCTTTGGAGGAAGGGAGTGGTTGTAGTGGACCAGTATAGTTAGCAACAACATACTGTATGTGTGATTGACAGTATTTGAAAAACTGTTGTGTGCTCTGTGAGTACCAGATCAAGGCCATAGTACCAGGCCAGTTGCAATTTAGCCTAGAACAAATTGTTATTTTGTTGGATGCTTAAGCTTACTGGTTGACATTACACTTTAAAAAGCTTTAATTGTTATTCATTCATAAGAACTGCTTGTTTTTATAAACTAGGCTAGCCCACAATGTACATGACAATGAAAGGATTTCTTTTTGGAGATGATTTAATCCAAAGTTATTTCAAAACATACTCAAGGGTAATAAACCTTGACATGTTAGTCTTCATGAGGTATGTGGGAAAAACAAACAAAAAGGCAACCAAAAATAGCGTTAAGCACATTCACAACTGCCATCATTTCATCTCTAAATATTCCTTGTCATTCAAGCCTAGTGTACACCAGATTCACGGCAGAGCAAATACTGCATGAGTGGCAACAGGGGTGAGGAAGCAGCTGGTTGTCCAGATGGGGTGTGATCCCCAGAGAGCTCTCAGAACTGGGGTGGTGATGGGGACATGCATGTCCCTCCCTCATATGTGATCCCCGGAGAGCTCTCAGAACTTGGGTGGTGATGGGGACATGTGTGTCCCTCCCCATATGCACTGTCTGGAAGCAGAAGTCTTTGTTGACTGCACCTGATACCTTGTGCCTATCGCTGCCTCCTTTTTACCTTTCCCTCTTTCATGTTTTTCTCTGTAGACATTAGTATCGCTTTCAAGCTCATCCCCAATTACTGGCCTGTATTTTCGGTTGTATTTTCTCCTCATTTCATTATTTTAAATATTTGTGTTCCTCGCTCTTTCTCTTTTTTTTATTGCACTGTAAATCTACATCAGTCTTTTGTTGACACAATCCTGTCAGCCCACCTGTGGGACAGTATATGCTGTGTATCCTAACATTCACAAACACAGAAATGCAAGCAGACAATGGCACGTACACACACACTCGTTTCTCAATCACTGTGTGGGAGCCCATCTTCCACCACAGACTGGGTATATCCAATGAACCCATCATTCTAGAATACAGACAGCACTGTCTACCCTTGACCTTTAAACCCTGACCCACACAGCCTCCAGCTACCCACATCATTTCTACCCTATCTTCAAGCACCATCCCAGCTCAACAGAGCCTCATTGTCAAGTTTGCATTTCAGTGTAGCTGAGTCTCATTCCTCAGTCCTGCCCCGCAAAAAAAAACATGCTATACAACACTTGCTGTCCCTGTGGTCAATGCAATTTTCTTCCTTTCACCCATTTGCATTTCTGCATTTAGCAGACGCTTTTATCCAAAACGACTTCCAAGAGAGAGTTTTACAAAAGTGCATAGGTCACTGATCATAACAACGAGATAGCCCCAAACATTGCGGGTAGCCAAACATGAAGCATACATTATGAAAACCAAATAAGTCCCAAAGGGAAGAACAATAAGAGCATGTAGTTCGACAAGTTACAATTAAACAGCATGAACCTCAAAAGTGTAAGAGTGTACCTGTGGAAAAAAGCAAGCAACAATAATATATTTCATGGCGAGTACAATAATTTTAAGACAGTTACAACAAACCAACAAAAGCAACAAGTCTCTCAATAAGAGACATAGTGATCCTGGAGGAAACTAACATCAGGTCAAGCCAATCATTCCTAAATGCCATTGTACTCCCGTTACCATCACTTCCACTACATACTTTCTTTCACTTGGATGATGAAAAGACACATCTGCAATGTTCTATCAAAGGAAATGCCGGAAGGTTTGTACCTTACTGATTTAAGTGGTTGTATGAGTAGTAGTATATGTCTGTTTCACCAACTTCTGTCACATTTTGAGGAATTTTCAATACATTTCATGTAGCATGGTTGACTTTATGACTCTTCACTAGCATAGTCAGAAGACTAAGACTGTTGGCTATCATAAAAGATCAAATCAGTTATATCATGATAGCACAACTAAGTAGAATGCAAAGAAGCCTCCATAATACACCAAGTGCTAATATCTGATAATAATAAATTAAATCTTGTCCAAATAATAAAGAATTGAACACTCTTCGAGCAACTTAGCAAATGTATGCAGAGGCAGTTGGAAGGCTGCCAGTTGGTCTCAATGGAATTACTTCAAATACTCAAAACTGGAATACTAAATTTTTTATCAACCCAAGATGAGTAATTTATGTTGGATTATGGCTGTAGGAACTAATCAATTGTTGTTTTTTAAAACTGGATGAACCATTTTGGTGAACCATACTAGCTTCAAGGAAACACCCAAGATTTCCCTATGGAAATCCCTATCCAAAAACACGACTCTGATAAGTTCATCCAGTTAGTCATACAGACACAGACGTTTGATGAACTGTTGAAACAGACAGAAAACATTGTATTAATTTAGTCCGTTTAATTCCATGAGCTGATTTATTCATTTTATAGGGAGGTAGTTGTAAAAGGGAGTTGTAGAGACAAGTGAGAGAGGTTGGTATGAACAAAACAAAAATAACTACATATTAACCTTAACAGTCTTGTTTATCGTAGGCTCATAACAGTACATGCTGCATTCAGAGACATTGTATGGCCATGTTTGACAGTCAATTAGAGAAAATTACAGCAACAGCAAAATGCAGCTACTTTTCAAGATGGCGTTCATCATTCAGTGGTAACATTTACAGAAGTTATTGTCCTTCAAACGTACTTGAACATTTAAACTCCAAACTATTTGAATTTTACATGTATTAATTTTGCAGACACATTTAAAGAAACATACAAATAGTGCAGAGGCTATAGTACAGCACCTATTCAAGGAACCGAGGTACACAGTTTAAACAGTATTTCGTGTCACGGTCTGTATTACCCCCAGACACAGTGCAACCCAATGTCCATCAAGATGCATGCTTTAATTTAGAATGGCAATAAGGAAAGTTGCATGCCAAGTACAAATCCTCCATGGCACAAAGTAAGATGTTTACTTTGGGAATTATATATTAGACAAGACTTTCTCAACGTAGGACACAGAATCTAATTAGATTCTATGTCACAAATCTCTCAAATATATTATTGATTTCATAGTGCAATACCTAAATGAAGCCGTTTTTGCACAAATACAATGAATGGGAATGTTACTGGGTATTGAGACCCCATATCTTAATTGATACAACAATTCCATAGCAATCAACAGTAAATAAGGGAGTCAGGTGGCTGAGCGGTGAGGGAGTCGGACTAGTAATCCGAAGATTGCCAGTTCGATTCCCGGTCATGCCAACTGACGTTGTGTCCTTGGGCAAGGCACTTCACCCTACTTGCCTCGGGGGAATGTCCCTGTACCTACTGTAAGTCGCTCTGGATAAGAGCGTCTGCTAAATGACTAAATGTAAATGTAAATGTAAATGTAAATGTAAATAAACCTAACCTAAGCCTAAACCCTATGTGGACGCCTACTAATGACTAAACTTGGGACAGATAAGAATGAGTACCAGCTACAACATGCCTTCTTCCATGCATGCTCCCCGTCTCTGGAACTCACTACCACCCCAACTCAGAAATAATGATTCATTCCCCCATTTCAAATCACAAATCAAAACACATCTCTTTACTACTGCCTATTCCACGTAATGTCATTTGCACTGCTTCCTTCTGTTGTTTTTAATGTTGTTGTATTTCTAATTTTTCTGCTGCTTTTAATGTTTTTTATATACCTCTGTACGGTGTCCTTGAGTGCCGAGAAAGGCGCCTTGGAAAATAAAATGTATTATTATTATTATTATCTGCAGGATAACATGGATGTTGAGGCATTCTAAACTTTATATTGGCTCTGACTTCCTCCCGCATATTATGCAATGGAGTAACAACTGGATCAACTAATTCTATGAAAGTTGAGAATCGGTTGTCACAGAGTGCAAATCTGTGTTTTTGAACACTCTTGAAATTACAAGTAATAAAGTGTCACATAATTAAACACAATACAACTGATTTTTCATAATTGCCATGTATGTCCAAAAAGCAAGCCCTGCTCTTAAACTCATAACTTTCCTGCACAATAACATAAATATAGCTGGTCATGCTCGGTGCGTACTTACAAAACGTATTAACAATAAGATGTAACTTCCCAGTGAACACTGTCCATATAGACCCACCCATCGCACAGTGCAGTAAGAGTTGATCTGTAAGGGCACCGACCTTGCCTCCCTCAGTCAGCGTCAAAGACGAATAAAAAGTGAACAGTTTCAAACAAACAAAGCCTAACTCTATTCAATCAAATCGTTCAGACTTAAACATTTCTTTAACAGGTGCACTTACGTCTGCTACAGTGTTGCGCGGAATTCCAACAAGGCAAAAAACAACTCCATTCATTGGGCAGCCCGTATAGTGTGCCTCAAAAGTGTGCGACGCGAACTAACAAAAAATAATTTTATATTATTCTGTCAACATTATGTGGTGTCATTCGGCAATCCTTCATATATCCCTCATTCACCCAGTATAAACAATTCAATCCCGCCGTTTTCGATAGGATGCCCAATTAAACTATCCCATCATCGACTCTCCTTCCTGGGTCCAATAGAGGAGGAGAGCAAGAACGCAACCAAGACACGGACCCGCCCTTCTACTACAATATGAGGGTATTAGAGCCTACATGTTAAGTTTCCTGGAACGGACAGTAGTTGTATTTGTCCGTCGTAAGAAAAAACAACATAGCAGCCAGTCGTTACTTAAAATAAAGTGGGCTAAATGTTTGGTCCAACCAAGGGACTTGTGTAGCTACACGAACAGAGGCACTGTAAAGACATGAACTTTATTATTTCTCCAAGGACCAAGTGTCCAGGTAACTCCGTTTGCACTGCTACAGAATTTAAAACAGTTAGCCCAACACATAAGCAGCAATTGAATGAATATAAATAAATCCAGAAATGTCATATTCGTGGGGGAAAATGAAACTGCCTTGGAATAGAACGTAAAATACTGCATTTGTACCTATGTAACAAGTTGGATATGTAGGCTTATGCATCGCTGTTATGGCGAACATAACTTTCCATCGATTTTAAATGACGTTTTGTATACCTGTGAAAAACGTTATAATAGCATAACAGAACCAGAACAAGATGGTGCAGTAATGAGCTCGCTAGTGGGGAACAATCACTATAGGCTTTCAATCGGGTCAGTCGCTCAGGTCTTATCCCTCCCATAAGGAGGAGTGGCCCTTATTTTTTAGGTAGCTACTCATTTGTGCTTCCCATTTTAATCAGAAACATACACATACCGACAGGAGCATAGACATACCAACCGCTAGAATGCGTCATTGTCCATCACACCATAAGGCAGGGCCTGTGTTACGCAGAGCTGTGTTACAACTACGCAAGCAGCACACGATACCGCGCTTTAGAAGGCAGCATTAGTGATAGCCTTGAAGTCTACTCACTCCTACATTTGGTAAGCAGGGACATGAAAACAATACAACTCTGGAAAAAAATAAGTGACCTGGCACGTTTTTCTTAAAAAAAAAGAGGAGGAAAGGAAGGCCACTGCAAATTTTACTCTTCTGTTCCTCACTCTAAATTGTCCTTCTCAACTTATCTAAAAAGGAAAGAAAAAGATGCAGTGGTCTCTTAATTTTTTTCCAGAGCTGTATTTGTATTCAAATCATATAGAAATAGCTCCAATAATTGCACATTTTGCAGTATGCAGTCAGTGTACTGTAGCTTACGGCCAGCTTGATAGCATTCTACATAAAAATAAATGTATGTTATCTCCTTTTCAAGTCTAATACTCTCTACCCCTCTTGATACTGACTAGCACTTTTTGCTCATAGTGCCCACAACTATTTTCAGTAGATGACTTAGCCAGCGGGATCCATTTGCCAATATATTCTTCATGACGAAATGGGATTGTGCAATTTCACTTTAAACGTGTAATAAACAAACAAACAAAAATAATGAATGCATTTAATTCTGAACATAGGAATTTAAGGGAAACACCCATTGAGTCAGGAATTGTCTTTGTTGTACCATATTCTTGCTTTGTTTTGTGTCTTTACTCTTCATAGTATGTCTGTACTTGGAATTGCATCTAGAAAGAAGAAGAATCAAACTATATTCCAGAAACATGAATTTGTTTTTATGCTTTTCTATTCCATATTGTTCCTCAAACTTAAAATGCTGTACTAAAGAGTGGAGCCGGATCAATTATTATTTCTGTTTCAATTCTGAATGATGCAACTAAAACTAAACTGACATTAACCAAGGCATCTTATCTGTCTGAACATAGACACATGACCTGATTCCGGTTAATAAGGCCTTTAGAAGCTTTTGTACACATGTATATGTATCCACTATATAGGTGAAGCAGGGTCTTTACGTCCATTAAGATATTATAAACTTCTGAGTGTCGGTATTTTGATGGAATACTCATCTGAATGTCACAGAACACACGTCTGAATGTCTGTTTGCAGTTCACTGTTCTTGTTCTATATGAATCTGCAGGAGAATCCCCACGCCTACAGGGAGCGAGTGTGCAGCATGCTCTGCATGAGTCTGGCCCTGATGCTGATGTTAGCTGACATTCCCCTCAGGCTGTAGTTGGGAGCATGCGCATATATAAATGAACATTTGTACTCATTGTACATCATTATGTAACAGCTATTCATGAAAACACAAGGGAGGTAGGGGCGAAAGAACCACTCAAACTGCATCTAAATTATTCACTGTTCATTGTGATATACTGTGTGCTGGTTTGAGACCCTCTCACATATACACACACATATATACTTCTTACTCTACTTATTTGCCTCATTCTACTCTTGTCTTGCTTCCTGACGAAGACTGTGATGAAATTACAGATTTCATTTCCGGAGATTTTGACCTGGGCATCACATTCTGTTTGACCTTGTACCAGCTCAGTCACAACGTGAAGAGAACATTTGTTCACTACACTACCATAATCATATTTAATGTTGTAGTGGCTACATGCCACTGAATGACAACCAACCCACCTTGTCTGTATGCATTCAACATTTCATGGCTAGACGGGGGAGGGAGAGGTAGCTTGTTTGTGCTTTTCTTTGAGTTCAATGGGGACTTAGAGGGCTATTGCTGGTTCCCAAGGTCCCTTGGGATTTCAAGGATGGTTCTGTACTGTGGCAAGATGCCAAGAGTGCTCGAATAGGAAGTATAAATTGAAAAGTGTATTGTGTATTTAATAGCTATGCATTTAATCAATTTAACTTTCCTGCTTAAATTGAACTTACTCACTTACTACCCCCATTTGTAACTTATTATGGGTTAAATCGGTAACTTTGCTTCATTATTCATTTAGTTTTCTCCCAATATAGAAACAAGACAGACCATGTTACTTTCTCTACCTCCAAAATATTTATGTAAATGAGAGATCATGGGCCACAATCTCGCCCCACCCAAAAAAAGATTAATAATCATAATAACACCACAGAAAATATTTGTATCATGATTGTGTAAAAGCCCTTAGCCTTTAACACCCCTTTGGCCCATAAAGAGGGAAGCTAGAGAATCAGTCTAGACACTGTTGCAAAGTGTCAATGTAGAACAGAGGGTGATGGAACCCATGGTGGCTGTGTAGGGGGCTGCCCTCTGTGAGTGGGGGTTGTGTGTCACTAATCTCTCCTTGCCCTGACAGGGTTTCATCCTCTCTCCAGGGGGTTGAGCATTCTCTAGCCCCAACCCCCCCTCCCTTCTCTCATATGACCTGCTTAGCCCCCTCTCATTCTCATACCCTGTCCTTAATATTTAAATCCATCAACATAATTACACACACCTCTTTTTTATTAACCGAGTATGCAGCCATTTAACATAATTTTCTCAATAAAATGTGGGGGGTGGGGTCATATTAGCCATTTTACAAAAGTGTATAATGTATGTATAATGTATAAGGAATAATGTATAAAGAAACCCTTGCCCCTGGTCAAAAGTATGTACTGTAGACACCTGCTCTGTATACGCACATTAAGGAATTGGTCCCCGATTTGACAGCAGATCAAGAGGTCTCAGGTTCAAATACCCCCTCCCTGCATACACAGCTTTGATAAGGCAGCTGTTAAATGAAATGAATGGTTGTTGTTAATTTGCGCATATGGTGGAACAATGCTGCAGTATTTGTTTCCATTGACCTACAGTAGCATGCCCCCAGGAGCCCTGAACCATTAGTCCCTCACCTCTGTTGCCCCACTCAAACCTAGGAAATGAAAAGATAAGAAAATGGCTCCATGGTATTTAGCGAAAACCCGTACTCTCAAAAAGTCCACTCGAAAACTGGAACGTAATTGGCGGACCACAAAACTGGAGGTTTTCCACATGGCTTGGAAGGATAGCATTTTGGAGTACAAGCAGGCTCTCATCAGGAACAGATCAGAATACTTTTTAAAGTTGATTATTAAGTTGAGAGAATCGGGCAGAGCTGAGTCATGCAGGAGACTCAGAGACTTTAGCGCGTCACTAGCATCTTGTCATATCACGCAGTCGGGGCACACCTTCTTAGCAGGGCGGGCTATTTAAACAGGATATCGCTGCACTCTGCATTGCTAATGCGACACAGGATGCTCTCTGTTTAAATCTGATGCCTCCGCCTCCACGGCCTCCACCCTTGGTTCTGTGTTCTTTTAGTAGGGGGAATGCAATTACTGCTCTCTGCTCATCAATAAAGTATCAAGTAATCACTACTACTGAGTCCTCCTGCCTGAACCAGCACAACGCTAAATTCCTATTTGATACCGTTGCAAAACTCACAAAGATAAGTACATATGGTCTCAGGACAGATCTCTCACCCGATGACTTTCTATAATTCTTCAACCACAAAATCTATGCAATCGGACAAACTACAGAGTAGCCCTGGACAAATGACCATGAATACCGAATCTTCCTCCGTACCAAGCACGCTGCATGTTGAGGCTCTCACCCACTTACCCTTATAGATGCATTCCTAAAACGAATAGATTACAGTTTTTCTCAATTTCTAAAACACTAAAACCCATTGGCTGAACAAAGTTCTCAGTTGCCTGAACTCATGTAGCTAATTGTGCCTGTCTGTTGTCAATACCTTAAGCCACTTCACATGGTAAAACACAATTTGCAGATCTCACTTAGAATTTTGAGCAAAAATTGTAAACACATTCTCATTCTCAAAACACATTCTGCACTCTAATGCACATCATCCATACTGGTAAACACAAATGGCAACAATCAAATACAAATAGAGAAAACATGTCATTGACTAAACACAACCACTCAAAATTGATTTCACTTGTTCCAAATGATGTGACACAACCAATATAAGCCAGTTCAGAGAGCAAACAGGTTGTTGAAGGTGGGAAAATAGATTTAGATTTAGTCACTTAGCAGACGCTCTTATCCAGAGCGACTTACAGTAAGTACAGGGACATTCTCCCAGAGGCAAGTAGGGTGAAGTGTCTTGCCCAAGGACACAACGTCATTTTGCACTGCCGGGAATCGAACTGGCAACCTTCAGATTACTAGCCCGCTTCCCTAACCGCTCAGCCACCTGACTCCTCCTTCGAATTATTGCTTGTGATGTCGACAAAGTGCCTTGGCCTAACCCAGCCCAAAGACAATAAGAAGCACATTGATCACATGTTTACTTCTTTGATTTTTGTCCCTTTTAGTATTGTATACTGTAGTACAGTGCATTGTAGGCTGTATACTGTACAATGAACAAATTGTATAGCCCTAAACATTGTGCTTTCCATTTGTTACAGTAACAGTACTGACTGCTCAATAGATTTTGACTGGTTGCAGGTTCATATCAACAAAGAACAAAAGTGAGTTGTGAGTAGTGAGATGCAGGGTACAGTACTGTATAGGGGTACAAGGAGGAGAAAAAACAAAAAAATTGCAAAGAGCAAAGCAGAGTAGTAATTTCTGATCAATTTTGAGCTACTATGACAAAGCATGTTTTTGTTCATCAAAAGACAATGACGGATAAATATGAGATTACGTAAAACGTACGTGCTTTATAGTGTATATATTTGTGGTTTTGTAAATAGTGCTTGAAGATGAGGTTTTGTGTTTACAGGTTGAGAAAGTGGGTGACTGTTTCAAGAAATGTGTTTTAGCAATTGTGAAAAACTGTAATCTAAACCCACCAGCTGCCTTTTAGATCCACTTCCTGCCAAACTTCGAAAGGAACTCCTCCCCATTATTGGACCACACATGATAATTATTATGAACAAATCTATTGTAACTGGCCAAGTCCCTGTCAACTTAAAACAAGCAATCATTAAGCCCCTGCTTAAAAAAACAAAAAACCTGGATCCTGGATCTTTCAGCAATTACAGGCCAATTTCAAATCTGCCATTTCTCTCAAAGATTCTTGAAAAATTTGTAGTACAGCTCACTGGACAACTTTATCTCTGTCCTGGTTCTCCTGGACCTAAGTGCAGCATTTGACACTGTGGATCATCAAATTATCCTGGAACGTATGGAGAATGATGTTGTGATCTCTGGTCCAGCACTCCATTGGTTTAGATTGTATCTATCTGACAGACTATGTGACAATTTGTCCACTATGACGGCCGCTCATCCAGGAGCTCCGTTGTAAAATACGGAATACAGCAGAGTTCTGTCCTAGGCCCTCCGCTATTTCCCTCTACATGCTGCCACTAGGAAACATAATTCGAAGCTCCTGAGTAAATTTCACTGCTATGCAGATGACACCCAGCTATCCATGTCCCTAAAGCCTGGAGAACAACCACACACTCTTGAAACGTGTTTCTGCGATAAGAACATGGATAGAAGCAAATTTTCTACTTCTCAACTTGAATAAAACGAAGGTGCAAATTTTTTTTACCTAAAAAACCCCAGGAGAGATCTGTCCAATCTCACCCTGGACGTCAACGGCATCAAAGTCTCCCAAAGCCAGCTTGTCAAAAATCTAGTCACAATGGACCTCTCATTTGACATTTACATTTATGCATTTAGCAGACTTTTATCCAAAGCGACTTCCAAGAGAGAGCTTTACAAAAGAGCATAGGTCACTGATCATAACAACGAGATAGCCCCAAACATTGCGAGCACCCAAAACATGAAGCATACATTGTGGAAAACCAAATAAGTGCCAAAGGGCAGAACCATAGGAACCATTTCAATACCATATTAGGAACATTACCAAAACTCAATTTTTCCATCTACGTAACATCGCTAAAATAAGACATTTACTCTCAAAGGATGATGCTGAAAAATTAATACTCTCATTTTTTACATCTCGATTGGACTACTGCAATGTATTATTATCTGGCATCCTAAGGACCGATATAAAAAATTGCAACTGGTGCAAAATGCCACAGCAAGACTCCTCACTAGAAACAGAAAATACAAAACAATCTAATATTGCCTCTACACTGGCTTCCAATCCAAACCAGAGTTGATTTCAAAGTCCTACTCCTAACCTACAAATCTCTCCATGGATAAGCGCCACTTTACCTCTCTGGTATCCTCACACCCTATCACTCAATGAGGAAACCACGATCCCAAGATATCGGCTATCTGGTGCTTCCCAAAGGCAACACAAAAACTGCTGGGGGCAGGGCGTTCTCATAAACTTCTCTGGAACAAACTCCCTGTTTCAAAGAAGGAGGCTGACACCGTTTCAACAATCAAAGCTAGATTGAAAACCTTTCTGTTTAGTCAGTTTTATGGTTGCTAAAGTTTGTGTGTATGCATGTACGTTTCATTTCAAACTTACAAATAAAGCAAAGCTGAAGTGTTTGTGTGTGTCTGTATATATGTATCGTATAACTTTGAATTACAAATGAAGCATCTTTATGTCTGTATATGTAAAATAAAGCAAACTTAATTGTCTGAGAAATTTAGAATGTAAGGTTATATTCTGAAAATACTTGTGCTAGCATTCCTTTGTCAGTAGAGAGCCCTCTCCCCACATGACCTATAGATGACACTAGGCTTACGTAAACAAACTGACTTAGGTTTACCATTATCATGCTAGAGGTGCAATAAACCTTATCTGTGTTGAGTGAATCATATGGTCAAGCCTAGGGTCAGAGAACTCTGTAAGTTTCCACGTGCACACGCACTCTGTCTCTGGGATCGATCATATTGACAGCTGATATGCAGGGGAGGAGACTTCTTACCAATAAATGGTCTTACCTGAAGACTTTTGAACCAGACAAACTTTGTAGCACAATGGCGTGTGATGTTTTTGTCTCCTTGTGGGCCGGCCGCAAGCAATAAAGCTTTCTTAAACTTGTTCACCAACTGACTGTGCAATGCTTGATAGATTAATATTCCTGACACTAATAAACCTTGTTTATTACTTCTGTTGCTAGTTGGAGACGATGGGGGACAGGGCTTTTTTATTTAGAGTTTCTCTTTGTAACAGATTTCATGTTCCAATCTAGGGGGATGGCACTGTCTTGGTGTCTAGGGCTGCATCAAATACCCTTTTTGTCTGCTAAACTGCTGCACTAGTTCACACTTGACCGGTTGGGACCTCATCCTTACAGTTATTGTAACTGTTAGTTGCTCTTTTGCATTCTCTAATCCAGCTCTATTCTCTCTGTCCCCATCTACACTTCCCCTGTGGTGTGGGGGGTCACACAACCAGGCAGATCTGCTAACGTTGGACCTAGTCGCCAAGTGGATATCGGTCTCCTTTGATGGACAACAGGGAGTTCCTGGTCCCTTACTGTCCATCCATCTACCCGGCTGTCCTGGGATGCTGCAGAAATCACATGCCCCAAGGCCTATGGCTACCACTGCTTAAACTAACATTCACCTGTTATGTATGAGCCACACCAGTCGTGGCTCTAGCTGTTGCAGTTAGCACAGCAGTTTTATGACAGGCTGCCAAAAACGGGTTTGTTCCTGTGAGAGGGCTGTTTAAGTCATGTGCAGACACAATAAAGTTCGCTGTGTGAACTGACAGCGGTCATTAGATATAACTTTGGCAATGGCGATGGAGTTTTCATTCCTACCTCTTTCTCCCTTCCTTGCTCTGCCTGGCGAGCCACCGATTCCATGGACTCGCTGGCATGAATCCTTTCAAACATTCATAGCAGCCATCAGATTAACAGATGCTAGTGACGACCGGCAGAGATCCATGCAAATCTACAACCTGGGCAGCAAGGGCAGTGGATTTTTCAGACTCTCGGACACACTGCTACATATGTTGAATGTGTCACACGGCTGTCTGGACATTTCGCTCCGGCGGATCAATTGCCACCAGCGTCGTTAACAGGCGGGTGAGTCAACCCACCATTATGTAGCCAATCTGAGGGGCTTGGCCAGCCTCTGTAAATTTGGGGCACTGGAGGATGAACTGATAAAGGACCAGCTAGCTGAAAACACTAACAACACGAAACTCAGGGAGAAACTTCTGATGTCCCCTGATGATTTAACCATGATAAAGGCTGTGGAAATAGCATTCCAGCTTGAATCTGCGACTGGTTTAACATCACAGCTAGCACCCTCCAACCCCTCCCTCTCTCCACCCATGCTATTGACACAGATGGTGGGCCTGCCCACAGGGTCTCCTCAGGACATCCCTGAGGTTAACTTTGCCGGATGCCAGCGCGCCAGACCTGTGGTAATTGCGGCACCCCAACCCTGACTTGCCCTGCCCTGCCTTCCCAAGGGGCAGAAGTGTCAATGTTGCGACAAACCATTTTGCCAGGGTCTGTCGCTCTGCCCCCGCTGCAGCCAGTTCAACGTCACATCCTGGTCTGCCAGCACCAACTACCATTCATTCAGTGAGCTCCACCTCCCGGTCATTCAAGTGGTGCATATTGGAACAAGAGAGGGTAAAATTTTTGGGGAAATTGTAGGGTGTGCTCGCCTGCGTCGGTTTCAGGTGGGTCCGTCCCCTTAAGTTTTTCACATCTAGTTATATTTTCAAGCATTTAGCCTACTCAAGAACCCCCTTTGAAACAAGCTACTGTAACAACGTTGTCACCGGCAGTATTTCAGATGGAATCGCGATTCAAACAGTACCGTCTGCTAACTGAAAATATGCCCCCAAAAACGTAAACAAGTTTAACATTAATTTAGGGGGAAATGGCTCATTCAAAAGAAGTTTGCTATGAGGAAGCTATGCTGTCACTGAGGGGATTGTTTGAAAGCACCAGAAATGAGAATGTTTCTTTTGACATAAAGTTTAGGCTGTGGCATTGAAGACAGCGACGCACCACACAAGCTTGAGTTTAAATACATTATTTAATGTGACATTACTTACTGTACATGCAATTCTTGATTTGCTTAAATGTATATGTGCTGCAAGTACACCACAGCACGATACTCGCTGTGCAACGTTGCACATCAATCTATGCGTCGTTGCTAACGTGTGCTGACGTGGTGACATAGCTAGCACTGAGTACCCTTGGTTGACTAAAGGCACTTTTTGCCACAAAAACGTTGTAACCTCCTAAACCGTGCAACGGAACGTAAATAAAAATACAAGCAACGCAATCAAGACCAAGACGAACATTTTGACACAGGCTTTGTCTATGTAGTCCAAATATTGACTGATCCTTAGGGGGGCGAAAATAAACAAAAATAAATAATAAATATATATGTGAGAGAACAAAGGTTGTGCTCGCCGAAGGCGTGAGCACACCCAACTAGATGGGGTGTGCCTGACACTACTGCTGGATACAGGGGCTTCATGGTTACTATTAAATGTTTCTACTGTCCAGCGTGTCTTTTCGCTCTGGACACCCTCTTCTGGCGCTGAGGACCCGTATGGCTATACACACTCTAGAATTGGCATGGTAGGCACAATCACCTTCTCTGTGCACTACGGGACTGTCAGAAAAGTTAAAGATGAAACTCTTTATCCTTTATAAGAATGATACCGTGTTTAGCTTTGTGTGCAAAGAGAGGCTACCCCTGAATTAACTCTAGGCTTATGTAAACATACTGGGCCCTTATCTTGACCTGGGGGAAGGGTGAGCATTTGTTACAGACCAAGGCTGAGAGGATGTTTGGGGGGTTGAGCTTTTACGACACCAGAACCAGAGATTCAACTAGGGTTGCAAACACGCACACGCGCGCGTGCCAGGTCTATGCAAGGGAGCCAATGAAGGAAGAGCCATGGGACATTTGCATGCCTTTGTTTTAGCCAATAACTGTCAAGAGCGGTTCTGTTTAAAACGTTGCTAGCAACATGCTAGCGGACAAACTTTGTAGCACAATGGTGTGTGATGTTTTGTCTCCTTGCGGCCGCAAGCAATAAAGCTTTCTAAACTTGTTCACCGACTGACTGTGCAATGCTTGATAGATTCATATTTCTGACAGGGACCAAGGCTCTCCTTTCATTCACCTTCCAAGTGTCTCGCCATGGGGCCAACCTCATTAGCATGGACTTGTTTTCTGACCTGGGTTTCCCTTTCCTGGACAACACCGGTTCAGCCATCTTGATTGTTTGCCTTGAGTGCAGCGCTGGCCTTCACTGTTCAATGGTCTGGGTTTCATCAACACTTTTTACCACCAGCCGCTGTTCAACCCTGAGGTGCGTTCTGTCATTCAGTCCCTGCGCCGCCTGCCCCTTGCCCTGTGTGACAACGTCACTGCTCAACTCCAAAAGCTGTTGGAGGCAGGTATAATCGAGCGTGTGGATTCCTTGGTATCCTTGGATTTCAAACTTAGTGGTAGCGAGGAAAAAGTCAGCTGGCCTGTGCCCATGCTTTGACCTCAGGTCAGTGAACAAGGCTGTGATCTCAGTATCCACTGCCAACAGGATACAACTCCACGTTCTCCAAACTTGACCTTCACCAGGGATAGCTGCTGGTGCCACTGCATCCTAGCAGCCTTGCAGCTTTTGTGTCCCACGTTGAGGTTGGCGCTGTGCCTGCCATCGAGTTTGTGGGGTTTCGCCTGACCGCTGACGGCCTCAGCCCACCTCACTCTAATGTGAGGTGCAGTGTCTCCCTGAACTGTCTAGCCCAGCCCAGATGGCATCGTTCCTGGGGATGACAGCCTACTACCTACACTTCCTTCCCCAACATTCCACGACAACTGCCTAAAAAGGACGCCATTTGGACGTGGACCCTTTGTTTTCATAATATAAAACCCACAAAAAGAACAATCCCTCGTTGAGTCCATTGATACCGCAAGTCCAGTGAAATCGGATAGGCATTCAAAAATGATCTCACCAAAGTTTCTCCTGAGATTCAACAAGATTAGTGATTGCAACACTTCCTGAACCCTTCTGTAGAAGTACCTAAACGCAATTCTTATTGCAATGTGACTGAAATAACCAAACTCAAGTCTCACAGCCCATTAAAAGGAATAATTTGATGAAAGGACTTTCTGATGAAATTACACAGATTTGTTTACAGCCAAGACTTGGCTGTAAATGTGACTACCCTTTTAACCTGACTTCTTTTTTGACCCATAACTTCAACACACCGGCAAAAGTAAATACGACTAGCTATTTCTTACTTGTGACATTGGCGTGAAGTAATGTATATTGTGTGTGTTTGATTAGACTACACGGAAAACTAATTCCCGTTAGTTAACACTAGACCATTCCTGTTATTAGACAAAGCCTTCTCCTCTCCCGCTTTTTTCATCTGATCCATTGTTTGTTGTTTTGTTTCATTTGTTAGCTTATCAAACTCTTACAAATACCAATAACAAATATATCCAGTACCGTTCATTATATTTCCATTTACTTCAATGAATCATTGCTTATAATTATTTTCCGCGTAATCTATTCCCTCATGTTATCTGATCTGCTCTACGCTTTGAACCAATTAATTCCTTCATGTTACGGACAAAATGCATAATAACTAGGTTTCATGGTCCCTAAAACCAAATTCCAAGGGGGTGCCCCGACTAATAAATACTTGATTAGAAATGAAGTAATTCTATTCTACAACGACCACACCCCGCTACAGGATGCCGTGTAAAATGTAAATAAAAACAGAATGCAATGATTAGAAAATCTCATTAACCCATATGCTATTCACAATAGAACATATAAAACATATGAAATGTTTAAACTGAGGAAATGTACCATTTTAAGAAATAAATAAGGTAATTTTGATGATGGCCGCAACACGTCTTGAATAAATTGGGACAGGGGCAATAAAAGGCTGGAAAAAGTAATTGTTACTTAAAAGAAACAGCTGGAGGAATATTTTAAAACTAACTAGGTTAATTGCAAACAGGTCAGTAACATGAGTCTAGAAAGAGTATCTTAGAGAAGCAGAGTCTCTCAGAAATAAAGATGGGCAGCAGTTCACCAATCTGTGAATCTACATATTGTGGAAGAATTTCTGAATAATGATCCTCAATGTGCAAAGACTGAATATTGCATCATCTACAGTAAATAATACAATCAAAAGATTCAGAGAATCTGGAGAAATGTGCAAGAGACAAGGGCGGAAATAAATACTGCATGCATGTGATCTTCAGGCCCTCAGAAGGTACTGAATAAAAAACAGGCATGATTCTGTCATGGAAATCATTGCATGGGCTCCGAAACAACTTCAGAACTTATTGTCTGTAAACACAGTTTTCCGTGCCATCCTTGGGTTAAAGTTCTATCATGCAAAGAAGCCATATGTGAACACTGCCATTTTCTCTGGGCTAAAGCAAATTTAAAATGGACTGAGGCAAAGTGAAAACTGTTCTGTTGTTGTTGTCAGCTCTCAGTTCAAAATCCTGCATCTCTGATGGGGGTGCATTCGTGCCTATAGTGGGCAGCTTGCACATCTGGAAAGGCACTATCAATGCTGAAAGATATATACATGTTTTAGAACAACATTTACTTCCATCCAGACAACATCTTTGTCAGGGAATGCCTTGCATATTTCAGCACGACAATGCTAAACTACATTGCATATGTTACAACAGCATGGCTTCATAGTAGAAGAGTCCGGATGCTTAACTGGCCTGCCTTCAGTCCAGACCTACCAGTTAAAAAATTAAAAATAGGACAAAGAAGACCCAGGACCGTTGACCAGCAATAATCCTGTATCAGACAGGAAAGGGACAACACTCCTCTCCCACAACTCCAGCAACTGGCCTCCTCAGTTCCCAGACAGATATAGATTGAAAAGAAGAGGGGATGCTACACAGTGGTACACATCGCCTGTTGCATTTTGCTGCCATCAAATTCTAAATTACCATATAATTTCCTTAAAATAGTACAGTTCATCAGTTTACATGTTTGATATGTTTTCTATGTTCTATTATGAATAACATAGGTTTATGAGATTTGTAAATCATTGCATTCAGTTTTTCTATTTACATTTTACAAAGCATCCCAACCTTTGGGGAATTGGTTGTAGTTTTAAACTAGATAGGGAGCAAATAAAAGTAGGTGATCAAGAATAGTAAGTATACCGAATAACCGAAGAGTCCTTCCTTCTGCAATCCAACCAATAAATTACAGGTATTTGATGAAGTTTTAAAGCTAGAAATGGCATTTAAGTTGTTGGTATAAAATATCTGCCATTGTCCTTCCCTGTGTTTGTAAATTTTTCAGATAGCACCAAGCTGAGTTTCCCAAATATCTAATCCATCTAATCGTTTCCATGTGGTTTTGGAGAAGGTCTGTACCAACACAAGCTGTCCACTGGAGGGTGCCTGAAGTGCATTCCAGTTTTGATTAGTGAAAATATCCTTGAACCCATGCATTTAAGTGCACATACACTTAGTGAGGAAACACTCACATTCCTCTACACACAACAAAAAAGGTTCAACATACCTAACTGCATAAAGCAATAATGCCCACACTATTTTACTTTTCTAACCATAGTGACATTTCTCCAACCTCCAAAATTGTTAGGAACGTTATGAAGACTCTAGACTGATTTAAAGTGAATGTCCTATAAAGTAATAGTTCCTTTAGAAGCCATGGTGGCCTAATCGAATCAAGGATTCAGCGATGATTGTACCGGGGCACCACATCCCTGGAGGGATGAAGAGCTAGGATTGGACTGTCTGGTTGAGTGATTATGTGTCTGCATAAAATGTGACCTCATGGATAGAGCTTGTAACATTGGTTCTGAAAAGTCAAGAATGTTAAAACTAGAAGGTTATGATAGAATTTTCACTGAACACATCTTTCATGTTTTTTACTTTAATTCCTAACTCCTCTCCTTCCCTTCACTCTGCTCTATTTCAATGTTATGTTAGGCAGACCATGAGTGGTCAGAGGAGCATGATGTCTATTTGTCACAGTTCCAGTTCATCCCTACGTACACAGTACACTTTATCCCTTCAAGGGACAGACACACACAGTTACCTAACAACCATAATCCCCTGGATTTAAGCCCACTGCTGTGAATATACAAGCACTAACACAGTGCTGCAAAGGAGGTGAGGAGAAGACCTTGTTAAGAGTTCCATTCATAATTGTCTTTTTGCTCTCACAGATACAGCTGTATGCTAGCGATTCAACAAAATGGAGCATGAAGCAAAGGAGACTGCCTCTAGGTCCTGAACATGCAGCAAGCAAGAAAACACACATGGGTCTGCTCTGGACGACAGAGGGCTGGGACCCTAAGGGAGACACACAGAGGAAGCCCATTATCTGGTAGTCATACACTTTTGTTTCCTCTTCTCTCTCACCATCATCTTTATCCACTAACACACAGACACACAGGCAAGGCTTTGGACATTATTTACAGGCCTGATAAGGCAGTATGAACCAGACTAAAGTGAAGCAGAAAGTGGGCAATGAGATCAACCATAAGCAAGTACAGAAAAACATAGATTTACATCAATACATTTGTACACATGAACATTTATAAACTGACAAATACACAATCCTACACAAGCTATTATTTCACATTAACAAATGGTAACTGTGACGGCCTCCTCAGCCGTTCAGTGGCTACACCTGGGCCCGGCGGTCTCTTCTCCTTTAAGAGGACGTCAGGAGAGAGAGAAGACCCTTCAGTTTGTCCGCAGCACGTTTTTGTTTTGAGTTGTGGCCACCTTTTGACTTTTGTTTTTACACCCTTCAACACCACTCACTATCATGAGACACTCACACACATGTACACCACTGAATTACATACCTCGATTTTTTGCTATGTTAGATTAATATTCTTTAATAAATTACCACAGCATTAGTCCTCGCGCATGTGTTCCCCTTTGTTTTGTCTCAACCCCCAAGCCGGGTTCGTGACATGGGGGCTCGTCCTAAACTCCTTCGTTGATTACAGGTTCGGGTTTTTGTCAGGTTTGCTTTAGGGGGCATATGCGCTGAGATTCTGGTTTTTGGCTGTTTTTGTTGTTGTTTGTTTTGGTGCTGCTGCTTGTACGTCGCTCCGTTGGGCTGAGTGTTGGTTTGGCAGGGAGAGTCGGTGCTGGTTTTCCCCTGGTAGGCGTAGCGGCGTGGTACTTTCGGGACGCGCTGGTTTTTGTTAATTTTGTTAGTTATTTTTGGGGGTCATTGTGGTTGAAGCATTTGTCTCGGGGGCACTTCCGTGGTTTGGGGGAGTCGTCAGCTTGCTGGTTGCCTGTTTCCACTCCAGCGGGCTATAGTGCGTAATTACCTGCCACAACGTCCTTGAAGACTAGGGTTGAGCTAGCTGTAGTTGGGGATCCTCTCCTGTTGGGCCGGGCGACTGACCTGGAGTTCGTGGGTATAACAGCTACTATGGAGGACTTCATTAGGGCTCCGTCGGAAGAGCTGTTGGCAGGGTTTACTAAGGACCAGTTGTTGGGGCTCGCTGACCATTATAAGACAGGTGGGGGTGGCTCGTATCGAGACTGTCACTATTGACAGGAATCGGGGCATTGGAAGAATGAGTGCCCTGCCTTGAGGGCTAGACATAGAGGTTCCGCTAATGTTAGACCTACTGCCTTGGCTGCGCCGGTCCCTGGTTATTCTAAGGGTGTCCAAGACCCTGATGGGGTGAGTGGTTCCTACCCCTCTGTTAAGGGGGATTATTTGCCGTTTATCACGGATGGGTTTGTCTCCCTTGTGGGTAGTGAGTTGCAGGTTCCGGTCAGGGTATTGAGGGACACTGGTGCGTCTGAGACGTTCGTGTTGCAGTCTGTGTTTCCTTTTTCCACAGTGTCTGGTACTGGGTACTGTACACTTTTGCGGTTCCTTTGCACAGGTTGGTTCTCCAGTCGGATCTGGTGCGAGGTGAGGTGGTGGTTGGGGTTCGACCTTCCTTGCCCGTCTGTGATATTGGGTAATGACCTGGCGGGTGCGCGTCTGGGGGGATGCTACTCCGTCCCTGGTGGTTTGCCCTGACCCTGTACCATCGGGGGCTCCCGATCACTGTGAACAATGTTTCCCCGAGGTGTTCTCTGCTTGTGCTGTGATGCGCTCCATGGGCTGCATCTGGCCGGGATAAGGATGTTTCCTCTGAGGTGCTTGCTTCTACCTTGCCCTCGATTCCACTGTTGGTGGACCTACCCCGTGCTCGAGGAGCAGTGGGAGCTTAAGGGGTTGTTTAGTCTGGTTGTTCCTTTTGACGAACTGGGAAGTGTTGGGCAGGGTTACTTCCTGCGTGACAGGTTGCTAATGCGTAAATGGGTGCCGTCTGGCGACTGTTTTGTGGGGGAGGCTATATACCAGACTGTAGTGCCAGGAAGGTTTAGGGAATTGGTTTTGGGGGCTTCTCATGGGGACGTGGCACACCATTTGGGGGTGAGGAAGACCTACGATCGTATCCTTAGAATTTTTTTTTGGCCTCGGTTAAAGTGAGATGTGTCTGCCTTTATTAGGACCTGCGGTACATGTCAGGTGGATAGGAAGCCGAATCAGTCAATCAAGCCTGCTCCGTTGTTTCCTATACCTGCAGTCTCTCTGCCTTTTGAGTATTTGATTATTGATTGTGTTGATCCGTTACCTCGTTCGAAGGCTGGGTTTAATTATTTGTTTACATTGATGTGTCAGACCACTCGTTATCCTGCTGTGTATCCACTTCGTACCATTGCCACGAAGTCGGTGTTTAAGGCGTTGACCCAGTTTAATGTCGGTGTTCGGGATTCCTAAAGTTATTCAGAGCGATCAGGGCTCTAACTTTACCGCAGCCTTTTTTCTCAGCTTTTGCAGCAGCTCCGTATTAGGCACCATCCAGCCAGTGCGTATCACGTTCAGAGCCAGGGTGCGTTGGAGCGGTTTCTTCAGACACTTAAATCGTTGCTGTGGGCATACTGGGCTGAGACTGGGGGGAGGGTCTGCCCTGCTTGATGTTGTCTGCTCGCAAGGTCTCACAGGAAAGTACCGGGTTCAGCCCCAACGACCTTGTGTTTGGACATGCCGTTCGCGGGCCTTTGGCCGTGTTGCAGAACGACTGGATGTCTTCTGAGCCGCCACAGAGCTTGTTGGCTTATGTAAATGATTTTCGGCAGCGGCTGTGTGTGGCCGGTGTGATGACTAAGATCCAAGATGGCGCCGATGAAGGCTGCCTCGGTCGTTAGGTACGCTCTTTTTTGTCTAGTTTTGTCTGTTAATTCAGTGTTCTGCCAAGATTTCCGGGGTTCTCTAACAAGAGAAGTACTTCTAAACATCAGGACTACAACTCCTGCGGATTTATTTCCCACTTTTCTGCTTCCAGCGGCAGAATTAGTGGGAATTATAGTCAAAGCCACCCTCGGCTTTGTCCTAGCAGCGAAGCGTCGTAGGAGAGGCAAACGAGCCGGTGCACTGGTACGACTCCGTCGGCATGGGGCACGCACAGCGTTACCGGGGATATTTCTCTCCAACGTGCATTCACTGAGCAACAAACTGGATGAACTTCAGCTACTGGTGTGGAAAAACAGAGACTTTCATTCATCTTCCGTTTTGTGCATTACGGAGACATGGCTGAGTGAACTGATCCCAGACTCTGCGCTACAGCTAGCAGGTTTCAAACTGCTGAAAGCAGATTGTGACCCTGTGCTCTCTGGCAAAACGAAAGGCGGTGGTATTTGTTTTTACATTAACAGTGGCTGGTGTAAAGATGTGACAGTGATTCTGCAGCACTGTTCTCCTGATCTGGAATCATTTTTTATTAACTGTAGATCTTTTTACTCAAGGCTCAACGTGTGCTCGCCAGCCAGATACTGAGTGTGGAGCATGAAAATCCGGATTCCTTGGTTATTGTGCTAGGTGACTTTAACAAAGGCAATCTCACTCAAGAACTCCCCAAATACAGACAATTCATCAAATGCCCTACCAGAGAAGGAAACACCTTGGATCACTGCTACTTTACAATCAGCAAAGCATACCATGCGGTCCCCCGAGCAGCACTGGGTCACTCTGACCACACCATGGTCAACCTGATTCCTGCATACAGGCAGAAGCTAAAGCGCTGTAAGCCTGCTGTGAGGACATCGAAACAGTGGACCAGTGAAGCTATGGAGGATCTGCGGGCGTGCTTGGACTGCACTGACTGGGACATGTTCACGACTGCTACCAATAGTCTAGATGAGCTCACAGAGGCTGTGACATCATACATCAGCTTCTGTGAGGACTGCTGTATACCAACAGGCACCAGGGTGAGCTACAATAACGACAAACCCTGGTTTACAGTTAAACTCAGAAGGTTGAGGTCAGCGAAAGAGGCCGCGTTTAGGAGTGGGGACAGAGACAGTTTCAAGGAGTCGAAGAACAGGTTTAGCAAGGCGGTGAGGGAGGCTAAACGACTGTACTCGGAGAGACTAAAACACCAATTCTCTGCAAACAACTCTGCTTCTGTCTGGAGAGGGCTCAGGCAGATTACCAACTTCAAGCCCAGAGCCCCCAACTCCACTAACGACGCCCGCCTGGCCAACGACCTGAATGAACTCTACTGCAGATTTGAAAGACAATTGGACAGTCCTGAACTACCCCTTCCCACCCAGGAGGCCTCCAGCAGGCTGCAGCGTATCATCCGCACTGCTGAGAAGCTGATTGGCTGCAATCTGCCTACCCTCGAGGATCTGCACAACTCGAGGACCCTGACGTGAGCGAGGAAGATTGTGGCCGACTCCTCCCACCCTGTTTCAGTCACTCCCCTCCGGCAGAAGGCTGCGGTCCATCAGGACCAATACCTCAAGCCACAAAAACATTTTCTTCCCTTCCGCTGTTGGCCTCTTCAACAAGGCCAAGGGTCCACACTGACTCTAATGACTTCCTGCTTAAAACACACTGCTTTTTGCACTGCATTACAAAATTGTATCTTGTACATTTGTATTTTTATATTGTAAATTACGGCAATTTATATTTTATTGTATATTTCATTTAATTCTAATTCCACTTAGTACTGCTAGTTTATGTACCCTTAGTATAGATAGTCCACATTTTTTTATTTTAGGTTCCTATATGTTTATTGTATGCACCTTCCTGCTAAAGCAAATTCCTTGTCTGTGCAAACTTTCATGGCGAATAAATCCCATTCTGATTCTGAAGAAGAATCTGGCCGCCTCACAGGTAAAGATGAAGCGGCTGTTTGATCGTCAGGCGGAGCCCCGTCAGTTTACGTCGGGTGACCAGGTTCTGGCGTTGCTGCCTGTAGCGGGGTCTCCGTTTCAGGCAAAGTATAGTGGTCCTTATACCGTGGTGCGGCAGTGCTCGGACCTGGGGTCTCATTTATAAAGCTTGCGTACGCACAAAACGGGGCTGAAAATGTGCGTACACCACTTTCCACGCAAAGGTTGTGATTTATAAAAACCAAACTTGACGGGAGAATGTGCGGTCCTCCACGCAAACTCTGACCCTCCTGTAGGCCTACGCACATTTTGGAAACAGTTGGAATTGGCGACGCAGATGACCGTACTGTAGTCAGACTGCAGAAAGTAAATGTGGGAAGAACGATTACTCGTAATATTTATATATTTTGTTTTCTTCACACACGTTTTTTTCAATTGATTTCATCTTATCATGAAGATTCAATCCAGCAGTATTATTTGAGCTTGTACTCAGTGATAATTGTTCCATAAACACCTTGTACAATCAACTCAAATTTTAAATCAAAATTCAGCGCTGTCTCACCATCATATTGTCCACTACCGGAGTGCAGGAGGGGGAAATGCCCGACTGCATGAAATGCAGATAACATCACATATCCTACCTTTAATTAACTGCAGAATACATTGTATAACTAAATATATGTCTTTAATACTGTACATATCGCATATATCGCAGCGGCCCGCCTGGTCTACAATCTACCCAGACGCTCCCATGTTACCCCGCTCCTCATCTCTCTCCACTGGCTACCTATCATGGCCCGTATCAGATTCAAGACCCTGGTACTGACCTTCCGAGCAGTGAACGGGACTGCATCCGTCTACATCAAGTCTCTCCTGCAGCCTTACACCCCCACCCGTCACCTACGGTCTTCTTCAGACAACCGCCTGGTGGTCCCACCGCTCAAGACCGCTCGGTCCCAACACAAGCTCTTCTCCTGTCTGGCCCCCCAGTGGTGGAATCAACTCCCCACCTCCATCAGAGACACTGACTGTCTCTCCACCTTCAAGAAAAGGCTCAAGACGCACTTGTTCCGGGAGTACAACGGTACTTAGGAATGGTTCGCTTGACCCGATGTTAGTTTCCTCAAGGATCACAATGACTCTTGCTTACAGACTTGCTGCTCTTGTGGTTAGTGGTAACTGATTTAAATTTTTGTACTCGCTGTGATATATTGTTTTTATTGTTGCTTGCTTGCTTTTTCCACAGGTACACTTGCACTTATAGCGGTTCATGTTGTTTAATTGTAACTTGTTTAACTACATGCTCTTATGGTTCTTCCCTTTGGCACTTACTTTGGTTGTTCACAATGTGTGCTTCATGTTTGTTTGTTTTGGCTACTCGCAATGTTTTTGTGGCTATCTTGTTGTTATGATCAGTGACCTATGCACTTTGTAAAGCTCTCTCTTGGAAGTCGCTTTGGATAAAAGCGTCTGCTAAATGAATAAATGTAAATATATCATCATATGTCAAAAACTGGAAATACAGTCGTTAAGCTCTCGCACAATCGCTACACTTCACGTCCTCGTTGTCAGTCCAGACTTTAATAGATTACTGTTCATAACAAAACGCTTTTGTTTTCAAATTGTATCTCGACTCGCGGTATCACTTGCACAGTTGACGCCACTCGCACAGTGTTTTTAATTGGTGATATACCGGCCACCAAATTTTTTGAGTTTTTGGGCTCCACCAATAGGATAACAGTGTCTGAGAAGTTGTCATGCGCCATGATTCACCGTAAAGAACAATCGCATGCCAGGGTCATGATGAGATACTAGATTAGCATTCATGAGGTGCTTTGCATTGACTATTTATGGTTAAAAATGGGCGTGTTCAGGGCGGGGTACAATGCTGATTCACGTACGCCCACTTGTGGGTAATCTGTGATTTATAAAGGGGACATTGCGTACAGGTGTGCGTACGCACGGTTATATAAATCTGAATTTTTGTGTGCGTACGCCATTTTAGGCTTTTGGGCGTACGTACACTTTTAGTAAGAATCCTACGCACAGTTTTATAAATGAGACCCCAGAACTACGAGCTCGCTACTCCTGGCCGGAGGAAGAAAAGTCAGCAGTCATATTAACCTGCTGAAGGCCTATTATACGCGTCGGCTTGGTTCTGGGCCAGAGGCTGATGTTGGGAAGGTTCGGCCAGTTCTGTTGGTAGAGTCTGTGCCAGGGTTTTCCGGGTCTCTGGCGGTGCCTATGGTTGATGAAGAGGGGGTTCCTCACGTGGACGATTTTGTGCTTTGGGGTCGGTTGAGGAATTCGGAGTCTCTGGCTTCTTTGCCGGACTTGTTATACCATTTGCCCCCTGACCGCTGTGCCGCGGTGGTTGGGTTAGTCCGGGCCTATCCATCCTTGTTTGCGGATACCCCTTCCCGTACTCACTGGGCCGTGCACAACATTGATGTTGGTGATGCAGAGACGATTCGTCAGCGTTTCTATCGGGTTTTGTTTGAGAAGCGGGCCCACATGGATTTGGAGATGGCGTACATGCTGGAGAATGACATAGCTAGGCCCTCGTCGTTTAGTTGGGCATCGCCCTGTCTGTTGGTGAATAAGCCTGACGGTGCGTTTAGGTTTTGCACAGACTACCGTAAGGTTAATCGTGTGACCAGGCCGGATTCGTTCCCACTTCCGCGGATGGAAGATTGTATTGACAGCGTTGGTCCTGCTAAGTTGGTGAGTAAGTTTGACTTACTGAAGGGCTATCGGCAGGTGCCGTTGACCCCGAGGGCCAGTGACATCTCCGCATTTGTGACTCCGTCAGGTCTTTATTCTTACTCAGTAATGAGCTTTGGGTTACGGAACGCGCCGGCCACTTTTCAACGCTTGATGAACAAGGTTGTTTCATGTCTGGAGGGCTGTGCGGTTTATTTGGTAGATGTAGTGGTGTATAGTGACACTTGGGGAGAACATCTGTCCAGCATTCAAGCTCTGTTTGACCGGCTGGCTGACGCTCGTCTAACCGTTAACCTGGCGAAGTGTGAGTTTGCCAAGGGGGTGGTTACGTACCTGGGTAAGGGCCATGTTCGTCCTGTGCGTGCCAGGGTTTTGGCTATCGATGATTTCCCAGCTCCGGCCACTAAGAAGGGACTTTTTGGGCATGGTCGGTTATTATCGGGGTTTCTGTAAGAACTTTTCTACCGTGGTTGCGCCGTTGACTGACCTGCTGAAGGCGCACGCACCGTTTGTTTGGTATCCAGACTGTCAGAGAGTTCTCGCTGCTCCTCGGGTTGGGCTGCCTTTTTTGTTGCAAGTTGACGCCAGCCAGGTCGTAGCCGGAGCAGTCCTCATCCAGGCTGTTGGAGGTGTGGAGAGGCCTGTCAGTTTCTTTTTGAGGAAACTGAATGGTCACCAGCTGAACTACTCTGTGATCGAGAAGGAGGCTCTTGCACTTGTTTAGGCCCTTCAGCATTTTGAGGTCTATGTGGGTTCTGGGGTGACTAACGTTACTGTTTATACGGGCCATAACCCTTTGACCTTTCTGCACTCCATGCTTTGTCCTAATCAGCGGATAATGCGGTGGTGTATGTTTTTGCAGGGGTTTAATTTGGATGTGCGCCACATCAAGGGGAGGGACAATGTGGTGGCTGATGCTCTGTCGCGTGCCCATGTCCCTTAGGCTTGGTGTGTGCGCTGTCTTCTTATGCTGTTCCTGCCTGTTCCCCCCCCCCTTTTTTTGTTCTGTTCCAGGTTCTGTGGGCTGCTGGTGCGGTTGGGGCCCGGTTTGTGTTTCGGTGACACCCTGTGTCCCCGTCTTGTGGAGGGGCGTGTGACGGCCTCCTCAGTCGTTAAGTGGCTACACCTGGGCCCGGCTGTCTCTTCTCCTTTAAGAGGACGTCGGGAGAGAGAAGACCCTTCCGTTGGTCCGCAGCACGTTTTTGTTTGGCCACCTTTTGACTTTTGTTTTTACACCCTTCAACACCGCTCACTATCATGAGACACTCACACACATGTACACCACTGAATTACATACCTCACTTTTTTGTTATGTTAGATTAATATTCTTTAATAAAATACCACAGCATTAGTCCTCACGCATGTGTTCCCCTTTGTTTTGTCTCAACCCCTGGGGGGTATTCGTCGTAGCTCGCTAAGCATGTTAGCGAGCTAATTTTCAGGCTAAGATAAAAAACGCCCCTCTTTTTGGTTCGTGGAAGCAACTTTCGATAAATCACCATAGTAACATATCAATTAGCACTAACCTGCTCCAGAGCAGGCTAACGTAAGTGTAGCTGGATAAGCTTGCCACACCCCTGGAAAATAACATGGCAGCTCCCTTTTTGAGAGACCCAGTTGACCAAGGAGCTATATTTTAGTTCGATTAGCTTTCCATACCAATAGAGTTCTTCGCGATTGCCAAGATCGTTTATTTCACACGGATGAGTTCTTGTTTGAGCGATATCGATTCAGCCGACAAGGACTCATTTATTTGCAAGACCTTCTACATTGCCGTACATTGCAAATATCACACGCCGCAGCAAGCTTTATGCTTTATTATGAGCTTATGCTGCTGTATGTGAATATGTAACGCTATGTTTTACGAAATGTCTTGTCTTATCTGTTGTGCCTGTGCTTTTTATATGTTTCACTGTGGGAGAGTGGGAAACGTCATATCGATTCCTTTTTATGTCTTGACATGTGAAGAAATTGACAATAAAGCTACTTGAAACTTTAACTGTTCTTCAGACTGCATAGCCTTGAGGTTTTTTGCGTCAGGTAGGCTATAGGCTACATTTTTATACAGTATAGGCGATGCAGAAAACATTGGTAAAGCCGCAGCATGCGTTGCTGTAAGAAAAGTGTACTTGGCGCTTAACCAGCTGATGAATCAATTCATCATATTCCCTGGCCATGTCCCAGTCAATTAAATCAAAGAGGGATTTACACATAGGCCTAAATGCACATATATAGTAGGCCTACATGATATAAGCGCAGTATATCCTCATAATTGTCTATGAATTCGTATCAATTAGATACTCTTTGGCCTTGTTTTTATCTAGCCTACTTATTCTGAAAGAGTTGAGATCATTATTTTCTCTAGCAAGATCTCATTCGATTATTAATTTCCATTAAGCCTATACCAGCAGGCACATTTAAAGAAATGTGATCTGATTGATTGGGGTAATGAGGCACTTAAAATGAGCCTATACATTTCCCCAAAACTGTCGCATTTAGCTTATTGGCAATTTTTTGCCAAGCTGCTTGTCTTGCTCTGGCAGCGGTGCTGGTGTTTGACTTAGCCATGATAATATATGCTTATTGTCTTATAGTGACTCATTATAATAGTTTTGCTCGGATGGCGAGAATAGCCTATCACCGCTCTCTCTTTCGTATTTTCCGCCATCATACCGTTAGAAAATCACGGTTTTGGTGATCGACCTTTCCTGCCTTTTGAAGTAGGACGTGCACGTGCAATTTCCCTGATAAGTTTAGCCTGATTGAAATTAACCACATGATTTGGATGCGGATCAGCCGTTGACGAACCGATATTTGCTATTCTCACTCATCTCGCTAATGTTAACGGGCTAAAGGCACAATTGATTAACTTAGCTTCAACCCTTACGACGAACGGGGCCCTGAGCCAGGTTCGTGACATAACACACATTAAATGTTTTATCTTACATTTTTGTGTCAGGGATGATGCCTGACGAGGTGTACATTATCACCTACATTTACATTTTATTCATTTAGCAGACGCTTTTATCCAAAGCGACTTCCAAGAGAGAGCTTTACAAAGTGCATAGGTCACTGATCATAACAACAAGATAGCCAAAAAACATTGCGAGTAGCCAAAACATGAAGCACACATTGTGAACAACCAAAGTAAGTGCCAAAGGGAAGAACCATAAGAGCATGTAGTTAAACAAGTCACAACCAAACAACATGAACAGCTATAAGTGCAAGTGTACCTGTGGGAAAAAGCAAGCAACAGTAATAAAACAATATATCACAGTGAGAACCAAAAATTTAAATCAGTTACCACTAACCACAAGAGCAACAAGTCTCTAAGCAAGAGTCATTGTGATCCTTGAGGAAACTAACATCGGGTCAAGCGAACCGTTCCTAAGTACCGTTGTACTCCCGGAACAAGTGCGTCTTGAGCCTTTTCTTGAAGGTGGAGAGACAGTCAGTGTCTCTGATGGAGGTGGGGAGTTGATTCCACCACTGGGGGGCCAGACAGGAGAAGAGCTTGTGTTGGGACCGGGCGGTCTTGAGCGGTGGGACCACCAGGCGGTTGTCTGAAGAAGACCGTAGGTGGCGGGTGGGGGTGTAAGGCTGCAGGAGAGACTTGATGTAGACGGGTGCAGTCCCGTTCACTGCTCGGAAGGTCAATACCAGGGTCTTGAATCTGATACGGGCCATGATAGGTAGCCAGTGGAGAGAGATGAGGAGCGGGGTAACATGGGAGCGTCTGGGTAGATTGTAGACCAGGCGGGCCGCCGCGTTCTGAATCCTCTGAAGAGGGCGGGTTGCACATGCTGGGAGACCAGCGAGCAGAGAGTTGCAATAGTCCAACTTGGAGAGGACGAGTGCTTGGACTAGCAGCTGGGTGGAGTGCTCAGACAGGTATCTCCTGATCTTCCGGATGTTGTAGAGGGTGAATCTACACGACCGGGAGACCGCAGCAATGTGGGCCGTGAGGGAGAGCTCGTCGTCCATGGTAACCCCAAGGTTCCTGGCAGAGGATGAAGGGGTCACCGTCGCAGATCCCAGGGTGATTGAGAGATCGTGGGAGATGGAGGGTTTAGCCGGGATGATGAGAAGTTCTGTTTTGGCGAGGTTCAGCTGGAGGTGGTGCTCGGTCATCCAGGCGGAGATGTCTGTGAGGCAGGCCTCAATCCTAGCTGAGATCCCCGGATCGGTCGGGGGGAACGACAGGTACAGCTGCGTGTCGTCAGCGTAGCAGTGGTAGGAGAAGCCGGGAGGTGATGATTGGTCCAAGTGAGGTGGTGTACAGAGAGAACATGGTGTACATTATCACCTGATAATGGACGATGCGGAGGCGTGAACCGTCCCACGCGCAGCGGAGTCCATTATCAGTGATAATGTACACCTTGAAGGGCATTATTCCGCTTATACCATGGTCACTTGCCAAAATTTGAAAATATGTTTTCATGCGTTTTGCAATAGAAATGTAGCGTCAATGTTAGCCAACTCTGATATTTCTAGTCCGCTCAGCTCATAGAACCAACACAGGCTTTCCTTTGGCTGAGCTATTAGCCCGAAAGCTAACGTTATTCTAGCAAGATTCAAAGGCAATAACATTGTGTACGGTTGACAAACAGTAGATATAATAGCCTGCTCCATAAAGCAGCCTATAGCCTGTTCCATAAAGCGAGTTTACCGAATAAGCCAGACTTATGTCAGTTAGTTTGACTAATTTCTAGTTCATTCGGTTCCATAAAGCTAGCTCAACGTAGTTCGAACTCAGTTACTATGGTAACTTATGCTTCGAAACTAGCCTGGTCCGGGTCAGGCTAATTGTCAGGCTTAGACCGTGTTGTTGCTTAACCAGACGCTCCTGTAACACTGACCCAATGGGAAAATTTACCACGGAAATTCTCATTTTCTTATTCTCATCAGTTCAATATGTTCAATATTTATAGAAAATCTACTTAAATAGCCTACATAGGCTACAACATTTAGCCTAATGCATTAAACGATGATGAACAATGATTTGATACACACCATAGCCACGTTAAACGTATGGCTATATGGTAGTTTGTGATTTCGAATGTTTAGGCATCAGAAAACGTACCTCTAAGGAGTACGCTGCCAGCATCTCTATCCTTGCGCGGTATGCTCTGCGCTGACCCCTGTCCTGCTCCATTCGACACCTCTCCTCTTCCATCCACTCCTGCAGAAACTGATGGACAATTGCAATGTTCGCCATTCTCGCCATTTTTCATTTTAAAGTATTTTAAACCTTACAGTTTTAAACTAACTAAAGTTTAACTTCACTTAAAAACGACTTACCTTAGTTTAGCTTACCTAAGCTAACCTTAACTTACCTTGCCGTAACTTAAATTACCTTAAGTTTACCTCAAACTAACTTAATGGAATCTGACTTAATTTAAATTTTAGCTTAATTTAAGTTTAAATACACTACAGTTTAACTTGACTTAGTGTGACAATAAACTTGTGTGACTGAAATATCAGTTGTAAAAATGTCATTAAAAAAGCACCCCTCTGCAACCGACGCAAGCAAGCACACCCTACAATTTCCCAAGAAATTGTACCCTCTCTAGTTTGGTTTATTTTCCTTTGATGGAAGTAATAAACATAAATTTAATGTAATTAATTTTGTTTTATTACTTGCTAAATTTCATATTCATAAATGTAAATGTAGTACCAAAAACCCCTGTTTTCTTGTCTTGCAAAAATAAATTGAACAATACTTTAAAATAATCTAGAACTCTTCCAACAAAACAGTACTTAATTTGATTGTTTGTTTGTCCCTTAAAGTCTTTGTTTAAAAGGTCTGTACCCCAGAGGCCTGTTCCATAAAGCGAGTTTACCGAATAAGCCAGACTTAGGTCTTATTATGACTCATTTCTAGTTCATTCAGTTCCATAAAGCTAGCTCAACGTAGTTCGAATTCAGTTACTATGGTAACTTATGCTTCGAAACTAGCCTGGTCCGGGTCAGGCTAATTGTCAGGCTTAGAATGTGTTCTTGCTTAACCAGACGTTCCTGTAACACTGACCCAACGGGAAAACGATGATTTACCACGGTCATTCTCATTTTCTTATTCTCATCAGTTCAATATGTTCAATATTTATAGAAAATCTACTTAAATAGCCTACATAGGCTACAATATTTAGCCTAATGCATTAAACGATGATGAACAATGATTTGATACACACCATAGCCACGTTAAACGTATGGCTATATGGTAGTTTGTGATTTCGAATGTTTAGGCATCAGGCATAGGCCTATCTCAATCTAAATTATCCGAGTATAATTATCATAGGTATATAGTTGTTAACAGTAGTCTGCAATTGCAAAACAAACCTAAATCCATATAGGCTACATCTGTCCTCCATTTTCCCGACACAACAACCATGTTAAAAAGTTAGGCTACTGGGTAATGTATTGATTAATAGTAGGCAATTTAGATGTGTTTAGAGGGTGTCTGTTTTTTAATCAACAAAGTAAAGGTCTAAAAAAGGACCTCGACCTACGTAGCCTATCGTTCACGTCAATCATGGCGTGTCATTTTATTTTGATGAAGCAGTGGATGAGGGTGCTGTCATAGTACACGGCTTAAAAGGAACTTTTCTTTTTGGAAGAAGTCACATGGCCGTGTGCATTGCTTTTGGCGTGGTGGATTGTATGATCCATGTTTTACCTCTCGGGCTGCTTAAGAATAGGGTGCACGCACAATTAGCTTGACTACTTAAATATGACTTGAATTAGTAGGATTGCGTGAGCTGAAATTGGCCTTTAAGGAACCGCTTTAGCCCCGCTTGACTAATTAAATGTATTCAAGTCTGTTTGGGACTTTAAGTCCAGCTTTCCTGAGCAGCCTTTATGGAACAGGCCTCAGGTCTTTTATTTCTTTCTTTTGTTTTGTATCTGTATAGAATTGTTGTCGTTGTCATATACCGTACTTGTGATGCTACTATTTTGCTAATTTGTTTGTAACTTTTCTCATTGCTTGTATTTCAGTACTGCATTTAAATCATAATAAAAAAAAATAATGAACGAATACCTCTCTGAGACTACTCGTTAGGCCTATTATAATCCCGAGTCATACTACAGATTCGTTCAAAATGAACCAATCTTTCTAAATCACAAGAACTGTTGCAAAGTAAACGACTGAGAGCAAAGCAATCGCCAAGATCCATTGTACAAAAGCATCAACTTTTTGGCACAAATGGAACCCCATAAAATCCTGCTTTACATTGTCCCAGGTTTTCAAAACTGTCCTCTGTGAAATGGTTCGAGCAAAGGTGTAATTGAGGGTCGAACTACACACAAAAGACATCACACAGCGTTTTGATTTTCGCAACCATTTGTTAGTTACAGCCAATCAAATTGAGCAACTGATCCAGAAAAAGTGAGGTCATATCTTAGCCAATCTTTGATGCATTGACTCCAAACTTGGTGTATGGACTCGGGACCCCCTTATTAAGAGGTCTGAGACAGGTAGTGTCATTTGACATCTAGGGGGCACTACAATAGGCACGATTGTGTGTTGACCAATAACTGTTGATTTGTTTGTCTTATTTAAGTGATTCCTTTGTCTCGTGTCTGACATATGTTAACTTTTGATACAAGCCGAATTGATGTGGCCGGCATTTTGAAGTTTGTCCAATCTTCACCAAATTCGGCACAGATCATCTTCAGACCAAGCCTCACAAAACACATCACATGTTTTTTTGATTTTCTAAACCTTTTGTCTGGAACAGCCAATCAAAGTCGTCAACCAAGCCACCATAAAAGAAGTGAGGTCATATCTCAGCATCTCTTCAAACGTGGTACAGGTGTTCCAAAGAGGTCCACAAGGTTGTGTCAAGTCACCGCTAGGTGGCGATCCCGTGTCTTACACATGTTAACATGTGATACCAGGTGAATTGATGCGGCCGCCATTTTGAATGAATGAATACAACCTTTGTTCCCTACTCCTACAAAATGTATCCAATATTCACCAAATTTGGTGAATATTGGAACCACCCCAACTGCTTATATTTTTACACAGTAACTGAACACAGTAATTTCCAGCACTGAGAATAGCTCACTAGGATAAGTTGGTGTCCTGGCAAGGGCAACATAAGAGGTTCAAATCCAGCCAAAGCCAACAAGCCTGTCATGTCACTGGTTATCTGTTTACACTATCAAACCTCACCTCACTCTATCAAAATGATTTGAGATTTTCAAAACCATTTGTCCGGTACCATTTGTCGAACTCGGCAGCAGAGCTGCCAAACAGAAAGTTGTGTCGTAGCTAGGGCTGTCCCCACTCAGTCCACTAGTCGATTTTCTGGTCGATATGCTCTGTCGCGTGCCCATGTCCCTTAGGCTTGGTGTGTGCGCTGTTTTTTTTAATAGATTTTTTTAGTCAAGCTGCCGTATGGCAGTGTGAGATCTGATTCCCGCTTGTGTCATCATTGCTGAATTAACAAAATGTTCTACAGAAATTGTATATTATATTATTTAAGACAAATAAAGCAACTCTAAAAATGTAGAATTTAAAAGAAAAGGTGTTACTGTTTTCCCTTTCGTTAATCTGCGCTTTGTTTTGTTTTGGTATTTTGCACACGGCACGAGCACAATTGGCTGCCGAACTACAAACTCTGCCATAGCCTACTTTGTCGGTGTAATTAGTCAAAATGGCAAAGCAATCTGTGGTATGGCAGCATTTCATTAAAGTACATTTACATTTACAAAGTACAGATTGAAAAATGAATATGCCAATTATAAGAATCACATCCAAATCGAATGACATTATCTTCTCCGGCCAAGACAACAAAATCTTTCTTTGTTGCACTGTTCCCCACTCAGCGTCTACGTAAGTTCGCATGCTGCAAGTTTTCAGGCAGTGATAAGCGCGCTCTGATGATTTGCATGTTAAACAAACAATATTTTTAATTTGTAGTTCATTGAAAGAGATATTAAATACCATCGGCATTCGATTACAACAGGACTGGTGACACGAGTCTTATTATTAGTAGGTTATTAGCGGCTGAATCTGCAATGTCCAGCAGCCATTGAGTCAGATCGGGAAAATGTTTGTATGTTTTTTTTTTTTTTTTTTTTGATTAGTCGATTTTCAGACGTTTTAGTTGAGTCTTGGTCGACCAAAGAAAATCTTAGTCGGGGACAGCCCTAATTGTAGCTCAGCAAATCTTTGATGGATTCACACCAAACTTGCTGCGTGTACTTGGAACCCTCTTCTGAGGATGTCGAAAGTTTTTTCTCCTGCTTGGCCACCCCATTGCTGCTTGCAGCTATACTTATCATTATTTTCCTCCTGAACTCAGCCTGTGAACTTGAAATTATTGTTGCTCTCTAGAGGGCATTTCCAAACCCTAACCAAATGATGTCCTTAGAAACATGAATCCAAAATACTTCATGGTGGCAATATAGCAACTAATAGACTAATAAAACTTTAAACGTTATGAAATCCAATAAAAATCACAGAAAACAGCTAAGCAAGTCAGAGATGTCCACCATTTTGGGGATCAGTATC
The DNA here is from genome assembly GCF_038355195.1 of Osmerus mordax. Taxonomy (NCBI): domain Eukaryota; kingdom Metazoa; phylum Chordata; class Actinopteri; order Osmeriformes; family Osmeridae; genus Osmerus; species Osmerus mordax. The sequence goes on along the minus strand of NC_090059.1, from coordinate 324,614 downwards.
TGACAATGTAAGACCAAAGTGTTCATCAGACAGTTTTTTGTACTGTACCTGTGAAATGTAATAACACAATTAAACTCACACCGACTTAAAGGAAAAGAAAGAAACTATTTTATTTTAAACTTAATGTACAGAGAGTAAATTCAATTGTTTTTAAGAAATCCTGCAATTTACCCCCAAATTGGAGTATGTGTAAACACATCCCTCAAAAAATACAGCCAAGAATCAAACCAGCAACCTTCAGATTATTAGCCCAATTCCCTAACCGCTCAGCCACCTGACTCCCTATATAAGAAAAATATTTACAAAATGTAAGTATGCTCAATCTTGAATCCATACACAATGTACTACATTAATATGGTGTACTACTCTGCTTTTAATAATAAGGGAACATACGTTTTTTCTATTTTTTGTAGCAGTGTGTCAAAATATAAAAAGGACAACTCTACAATGGCTTAAATTCTTCTTATAATGCTTTTATTAGACTAATCACAAAATCTTAAGGAAAAATTCTGTCTGCTAATATCCACACACCGGAAGTTATGCCAATGTAGCGCTTTATCGTTTGGTAAGAGCCCTGCACATATTGTACCTTCCAGTTTTCTGACCCTAACCCTGAACAGTAGACCTATCTAGCCTACTGTGTAATGCAAAAAAGGAATTACATTGAAGTTCAAAGTCAGACTTTAATGGCCCTGTTGGTTGTTGGGATTAACAAATGGACAGTTGAGTGCATACAGTTTAAATATGAAAAATCCCAGCAATAAAGTAATAGCAGTGATATTTTGGAATACTTCTAGTCCTTGAATATCTGCTACATTTACTGTAAGAGTACTTTGCTTTTTATATACAATTATTTGTAATTTAATTTCACTTCAACTCAATGTAAGTTTACTGGAAACATTATTTACAACACATTTTAACGGTAAGAGTTTCAGCTTACTAGAGTGCTCTTTATATGGAAACCTTTTATTGTAGGATTTTCTCAAAGAAAATATTTAACAATAAGTGGAGCCTTGAGTTTACAAAGTTGGGGAACCACTTTTCGCAAAGTTAGGTCACCTGAGACACAGAAGCTTTAGGGTGTGAGATAACCCCAAACTTTAACTGTTTGGATGCCATCAATGCTGCTTTTAGCTTCATTTTCATTATGTTTTTACAGACAGAAGTACAATTAACAACAACAAATATTGACAGTGACATATTCAATTTTGGTTTTGTCCACTTTGTGTCATTTTGAGAATAAAGGTCACATAAAAATAAGTTTGCAAACAGCACAATCCAAAACTGCTATGTATGAAAATACCCTTACAAGAAAAACTTTGGTTCTTGTCTCTCTCTCCCTCCCTCTCTCTCTTTCTGTCTGTCTCTGTCTCTCTGTCTCTCTCTCTCACACACACAGTTTATCAATGAGGCTGGATTTAAAGTGATGATTAACCTCAGTAAGGGTCTCGAGAGTCAGAGACCCACTGTTCAGATTATTTTTTTGTGGTAGTGGAGAACATGATAAAGTAAGGCCTAATGAGACATTCACACAAGGATCGTAAGGGTACATTATTTTGAGGCTCTACCCGGTCAGCCTTGAGCTTTACAGTCCGTTTGTGCATGGAAGGATTCAGATGCTGCTAGCTAGCTAGCTATGTTTAGGTCCTAGCATCCACATTTACACAACCTGCTTCATGTAAAACAGAATAAACATTAACCATTACAACCGTAGCCATCACAGCCTTCCCTCTTGTACCAGCTTTGTTTTAATCCATGTTTTGTTTATACCAAGATAAAAACAGGTGCATAGGTACATCAGAGATAGGAAGAAGTGGAACACACCAGTATGGTTCCATATGGGTTTCATTGATCAGTCGCCACACCCTTTTGTCACCAAAAAGTTGATAATGTTTCACATTTCATCCTTGCTTGACACACCTGACACTTTGACAACCTGCAGCATTTCCCATTAATCCTGACTGGACACTGATACATAGTACACACACTGTTTATTAATTTGACAGTTGTATATTATGGTCAGGACCTATATTATACAATTATCAAATTTTACTGAAAATTAAGAAAATAAATGTACTACTAAGAAAGGCATCCAACCATTGTTCAAACTTAAATAAATTAAAGCTTGTGTGAAGACTGTCCAATTTATAAATCATCATCTTCCAACTCTACTGGAAATGTACTCCAATTCTATTCCCATTCTTTGTGCAACAATTGGAAATAAATCTTCAAAAAATGCATTCCAGTAAACATATCTGGCTGTCCAAAAAGTAGTCAAGAGCAGGATATCCTGACTCCAGTTATTGCCATCCACATACACACACCCTCAGTGTGACCCAAAACACAATAGTATTGGATTGTTCCATTATGTCACGAAGAGTAGCTTTAAACACACTTAATTGTGTCTATATGTAAACTCTCTGACAATACATACTCACTCTGTCTTTAATACTGTACTTACAAAAGTATATAGGAAAACCCAGTCTCGCTATACCAAACTGACCAACATCACAGCACTTTCACTAAGAGCAAAGTAACATTCTTGTTACCTGTTCCATCTCTTCAGCAGGACTCCAGGTGACTCCAAGTCTGTGACATGGTTCCGAATTGCTAGAATTCTCTTCAGATACACATTAAAGAGACAATCAAGCAAGGATATATCCCTCCTATCTTTTTCTGTAACCAGCATCTCCCATCATCACATCTCCAAACCCTCTTTCTTTCTTGACAACCCCACAGCCAATGTCTTCTGGCTGAGTGGCCTTTTCCTCTGTGTAAAACAAATACAGACCTTTTCCTGTAACTCCCTTTCTCTCTTTCCAGCTTGACTACAGTCCCACTGTTCTCTACCTTACTCTCGTATCTCGCAACAAGGTCGTCTTGCTGCTTGATGCCACTTCCCGGTCACCATTGCTTCCCCTTGTTCCCTTTCCTCCCCTCCCCCTCTACTTCACTGTACACACGCATGGCATTAGAAAGAGTGCAAAGAGAGAGAGAGGATCAGAGAGATAGTAAGTAGGAGACCATGTGACATGCAGCATAGTGTAGTAGGATTCAGTACCAGCTGTTGTGCTCATTCCTTCATATAGATTGAATGAGATAGGCTTCAACAGTCACTCCTTTCTGCCTGGAATGAGATAGGCTTCAACAGTCACTCCTTTCTGCCTGGTTGACATCACAAACTGTGGGTTCATGTCTTCCCCAAAGGATTCTAGGATTTATTGTATTAATGAACACTTACAGTTGAGCATATTTAAACCTTTTGTATTTTAGTTTTAGAGGCCAATATTTTCAAAATACTTAGGAACTAGTTAACTTCAGGGAATGAGTGTGAAAATGGTTTACACAAAGTTTCAACCACACAGAATTGTTATTACATATTGTTATTTCGGGTACATTATCCATACACATGCACAACCTAATCTATTTTTGTAATCAGGAAGGGGACATCCTTTGGTGTTTCCTTCTCAGTGTTTAACTGGAAACTCCCTCATCTAAACAACAGGAACTGGGCATGCAATGTAGCCTAACTAGAAACTGATCATATTATTTCATGTCCAGATCATATACTCTGTTGCATTTTGTATGTTGTAATCAAATAAACTTAGACAGAAAAAGATCACAGGTTGCTGAGAATTTCCAATAAGATACAAATAAATGTAATCGAGGAAAATGGTAACAAATGAAATGTTGGGGTTAACTACTACAGATGGCTAAAGAAGTGTGTACATATCAAAGACCTATTTGTTAACAGATGAGTCATGCACCTATTAAAGTCAAATTTAATGTATACTATTAAGATTTTTGTTTAGATTGTTTCACAGGTGCAAAGCGCCATCTAGTGTACAACTAAAAGCCCTAGAGCTACTTCTGACACAAATTTACCAGGCAAATTATGAAAGTTAATGTTCATCTCTCTAATAATGCCAGGAATCTGTTTGTGTGTGTGTGTCCGCGTTAGTAGAACTGGGCACTCTGTAAAATTCATTTCACAGGTTTCCTTTTTATAATCCAACAGAATGCAATGCGTCGCTTGACGTTGTTTGGTCAGCTTTTCGACATTTCCAAAAACAATCCACATCTTTCATGTGCCTCCAAGGCATCTTGGGAACTCATCCCAGCCCCTTCACTCTGATTGGTCATCCTTTTCTCCCTCACCGTAACACTCCAGGACCCATATCTGAAGAACCAGGCACTCTGCAAATTTCATATTTTGCACCTGGATTGAACTAATGCGATTCACAAGGCATTCACAATGAAACGCACCAGAGTTCATAGTAAAGGAAAATAGGGAAATTCTGTTTCAATATTTAGAAGCAAATTCGCTTTTCCAACCTGTAATCAGCTGCACAAGGCACAGTAGCGGCCGGCTATCTGGTGGTTCCCAAAGTTAAGAAAAAGACAGCTGGAGGTAGGGCGTTCTCATATAGAGCACCTCTTCTCTGGAACAAATTACCCGTCTCAATTAAGGAGTCTGATACTGTTTCGACATTTAAAATTAGGTTAAAAACGTTATTGTTTAGTCAATTCTACGACTGTTAAAGGTAAGTATGTTACTAGTTGGAGGCAATGGGGGACGGGTTGCTTCCATCCTTATTCTATAAGTATAACTTATTTTAGAGTTCTCTTCCCCTGGTCGTCGGTCAGCCAACGCTGGACCTGGTCGCGAGTCTCCCGGTCCTGTCCTACATCTATAAAGTTGAATAATGGATTTTGGTGTTTTAAAAACCCACCGACACCGTATGACTATGTTTAGCCTGTGTTCTGCTCCTCTCTCTCACCAACCGTCTCTGGAGGAGGGGATCCCTCTCTGAATTGCTCCTCCCAAGGTTTCTTCCATTTTTCTCCTGTTGAGAGTTTTTTGGGAGTTTTTCCTTGTCTTCCTTGAGGGTTTAGGTTGGTTGAGGGGCAGTTCTATGGGCATATGTGAAGCCCTCTGTGACATGCTTGCGTGTAAAAAGGGCTATACAAATAAATTTGATTTGATTTGATTTAGCGGCTGTACTTCTTAAGGAACCTAAAGAAGGCCCGCCTATCCACCAACATCTTGGGAGGTATTCCATCAAGTCACTGACGAAAGCCGCGCTTACACAAAAAAGCCTTGCTTAGGTAAACGGTAACTTAGACTCAAAGATCCTGTAAAGAAAATTACATGATTTGCTTCTCAGTACATTATATACGTGTGAAATGAGTTCCTGAAAGCATGTGCAAAGCGCGAAAACTTTGTCGCACTGAAATGTGGAGTTAGACCGTAGAACAGTTTCTCTTCCGTTTTCAGATCAGGTTTTAATGGGCGGAGCCAAAACATGACCTATCTACGTCATTTTGACCCATCTACGTCAGATCACTGAATGGCTCCTCCTGCTGTACTGTTATTGTAGCCTACATTAGCTAGCTAGCTAGCTTCAGGATGTCTCCCTCCACCCTCCACTGCATCTTCCCTGGATGCAAGAACTTCAGCTGCAACGTTATTTAATTTCCCAATTGATATGGAAAGGAAAAATAGCTGGATTGATTTTGTGAAGAGCCACGCTGATGGAAAACTTTGGATAAACTCCAACAGCCGCTTCTGCAGTGACCATTTCACGGCGCATAGTTTTAACATGGTCCAGAGGTATCTTTGCTATGAGTAAGTGCAAACCGCTAACTTGATATTAGGCTACTCGGTGTAGAATGATTGTATTTTGGTGAAATGGTAGCTAATGTGCTAGAAGTAGCCTATTTGGAGAGCTCACTGTCTGCTGTCTCTGGTGTAAATTTTTACTGTTACAGCTCAGGGGAACATTTCATTTATATGCATCTGTATGTTTCACTCATTGAACAAATAAATTCTAATTCTATATGGTTTTGTTCGGCTTGACGTAGCGTCCATTATCTGGGTCGTAGGTAGCCTACTTGAGGTGGCGCCTTCCAGCGAGGGGGCGGAGCTTCAGCTCCTTCAGGCGACACGCCCCCCCAGTCTCAAGCAGAGAAGACTGCTGAGACTGGGTCGCAGCCGATCGCAGGCAGTGTGTCCCAGGCGTAAATGGGTCTCTTTCACCTGATTGTCGTTGAGAAATCTCAGATTTGATTGTAGTTTTTGCATGTTCAACATGGATTACAGGTCGAAAGTTGAATGAACGAGTACTTATGTCCTTTCGATTTCTTACAGGGTAAGTCGTTGTTGCCCATAAAACGCTAACATTCTGCTAACGAATGCTGATTGGTTAGTGAAGGACTGACTACGACCAGAGATCCCGCTGGCATCTGAAGCAGAACCAAAATGTCAGAGCATTAGCAACATTAGCAACAACATTAGCAAACCAAAACTCTTTCTAGCATGTGTTTTGGCAGGGAGAGCCTCCCCCGTCAGCTGTGTTGTCGATGCCTCAAGAGAAAAATGGAAGTGACCAGAGCTTGCCGTGAAGCAGTATATCTGGCCGTACAATGTGTATGACGTCAATGACATTTAAAAGGCTTTTTAGAACAGAAAGGCGACTTAAAAAAAATCTAACACCCAGGAGTGTGTATTTTTTTTGCCTCCCCTTTCGAATTCAGAATTCAAATTACTAGACAAAAAATTATATCCTGAGAAAAGTGGATTTTGAGGGGTCTAGCTCCATAGACCTCCATTCATTCTGCACTCGACTGTTAGCGCCCTCATATGGAACTAGAGTGGAACTGCAACCGGTTCAGAACCCGGAAGTTTCCCGTGAGTGGCAGTTCTCCCCATATTAGACATTCTCTGGTGTCACTTAGCTTAGGCTACCTCTTTTATGTTGCCTTTCTAATTGTCGGGGCTCCAGTCATCTAAAGTCAGTATCCGTAGCTGTTAGGGTGTTATATTGCTGAATGTACATACTGCTGTGGGTATGTAGCAAGAAAGCCACTTGTGTCTGCCAGTGCTTCGAGGGAATTATAGTACACTTGTGATTTACTTGTGTAATAAATAGTGTGTTTTAAATTAACCAATTAAATAACAGTTTTCTGCTGAAACTAACTTATGGAACGGCATATCAGAATGGGATTTATTCGCCATGAAAGTTTGCACAGACAAGGAATTTGCTTTGGCAGGAAGGTGCATACAATAAACATATAGGGACCTAGAATTTAAATATGTGGACTATCTATACTAAGGGTACATAAACTAGCAGTACTAAGTGGAATTAGAATTAAATAAAATATACAATAAAATATGTGCCAACACGTGTTAGCGTTCGCGTTAAGACGACTTAGTTCTCGTCTTGACAGACTGGTCTGCCTCAAAAGGTGCCTGCTAGTGATGTGTCGTTTGTGAACGATTTGTTCATTTGGAACAAATCTCTAGTATGACTCGGGAGTAACGAGTAGTCTCAGAGTAGTCTCAGAGAGTGATTCGTTCATTTTCTTGTGGCAGCGCATTGGGTAGTGATGTGTCATCAGGGAAAGATTGGTTCATTTTGAACGAATCTTTAGTATGACTCGGGATTATAATAAGCCTAACGCGTAGTCTCAGAGAGGTATTCGTTCATTTACATTTTTTATTATGATTTCAATGCAGTACTGAAATACAAGCAATGAGAAAAGTTACAAACTAATTAGCAAAATAGTAGCATCACAATTATGGTATATGACAACGACAACAATTCTAAACAGATACAAAACAAAAGAAAGAAATAAAAGACCTGAGGCCTGTTCCATAAAGGCTAGGGACGCTCTGGATAAGAGCGTCTGCTAAATGACTAAAAAAAAATGACTAAATGTATTGTCATTTGGCGTGTGAGTGAGTATTAATCATCACAAACTACATTTTAACCAGCCTTGGTTCACTCGTTTAATTTTGCTACATTATTGTAATTTTGTACAGAAACAGTATGCAAGCAAAACTATACCATAATGAATACATTCCATATTTAAATGCTGAAGTGCTGCACTGTGAAAGCAGCTCTGTGTGCAAGTCCTCGCTGGTCATTGGCTGCCTCTGCCACCATGGGCACATCTGCATCATCCTGATCTTCCATTGGCAGATCAGGACAGCCATGCTGCGTCAGGTAGTTGTGCAGCACAGCTGTAGCAATGATCACTTTGCAGCATCTTCTTGGCTTGAAACGAAGCGTATTTCGTAAGCACTGGAATCGAGTTTTCCATACTCCAAACATACGCTCGATCATCCCTCTAGTACGGATATGAGCTCTGTTGTACCTTTGCTGCTCAGCTGTTGTGGGATTTAGATGTGGTGTGAATAAATAGTTACTCTGACCATATCCACTATCACCAAGTAGTAGTCCACTATGTTGTCCTCTCTCAAATTGTGCACACAATGAAGAGTTGAGAAAAATCCTTGAATCATGGGTTGCACCTTTCCAACGGGCAACAATGTTTGAAAACTCCAAATTAGGAGTGCATACACCCTGAACATTGATTGAAAAACTGTTCTTACGATTCCTGTATTCCTCTGCATCAGGAGTTGATGGACACTTGATAGGCACATGACATCCGTCTATACAGCCAATCACTCCTGGGAAGTGCCCATATTCATAGAATTGCACTTTATAGTTGGCTTGCCCAGCAACATCAGGGAACTTGATGTAAAGACTCCTCAGTTCACAAATGGCACTGCAGACTTTGTGAACTATTCTACATACAGTTGGTTCACTGACACCACACAAATCACCAGTTTCACGATAAAAGATTCCACATGCCAAGAACCTCAAAGTGATCAGAACTTGCAGTTGATTGGACACAGGCTTTCCTCTTTGAGACAGAGAGGAAAGTCTAGGCTCAAGCAAAGTAATTATCTCCAATGCATTTTCCTTGTGCATACGAAAGCGGTCTCGAAAAGTTATTTCATCAAACTGACTCACTGGATCACTCCTATCCAGCAGTATTCGTCTGGCTGGCCTTTGTCGTGCATGTTGGTCCTCATTTAGATATTCCAAATAGTCCATGCTCCCAAACAATCCAAGCTCAGTTTCACAAACAGTAGCCTAGCCTACTAAGCGGGAGTTAAACCTGCCTCCTTGGCAGATTAGTTTAAGCTTCAATTCAGTCCAATTTAGTCCTGGAGTAGCTCTAATGCTCAATTTTGCAATCAGCTTTGTTTAATCCAGAACAGGCTTAATCCACGACTATTTTAAACTACGTCTGTGCAAGTGAATTTCAGTTAAGACAGCTCAAACAGCATTTTAGTCTGGGACTAGGCTTAAGCCTTGTCTCCGAAACCGGCCGAATAAGACCTAAGTCTGGCTTATTCGGTAAACTCGCTTTATGGAACAGGCCTCTGGGGTACAGACCTTTTAAACAAAGACTTTAAGGGACAAACAAACATTAATCAAATTAAGTACTGTTTTGTTGGAAGAGTTCTAGATTATTTTAAAGTATTGTTCAATTTATTTTTGCAAGACAAGAAAACAGGGGTTTTTGGTACTACATTTACATTTATGAATATGAAATTTAGCAAGTAATAAAACAAAATTAATTACATTAAATTTATGTTTATTACTTCCATCAAAGGAAAATAAACCAAACTAGAGAGGGTACAATTTCTTGGGAAATTGTAGGGTGTGCTTGCTTGCGTCGGTTGCAGAGGGGTGCTTTTTTAATGACATTTTTACAACTGATATTTCAGTCACACAAGTTTATTGTCACACTAAGTCAAGTTAAACTGTAGTGTATTTAAACTTAAATTAAGCTAAAATTTAAATTAAGTCAGATTCCATTAAGTTAGTTTGAGGTAAACTTAAGGTAATTTAAGTTACGGCAAGGTAAGTTAAGGTTAGCTTAGGTAAGCTAAACTAAGGTAAGTCGTTTTTAAGTGAAGTTATTAAGAGAAGTTAAACTTTAGTTAGTTTAAAACTGTAAGGTTTAAAATACTTTAAAATGAAAAATGGCGAGAATGGCGAACATTGCAATTGTCCATCAGTTTCTGCAGGAGTGGATGGAAGAGGAGAGGTGTCGAATGGAGCAGGACAGGGGTCAGCGCAGAGCCTACCGTGCAAGGATAGAGATGCTGGCAGCGTACTCCTTTGAGGTACGTTTTTAAAACATCATTTTGGAAATACGTGATTATAGTAAAATGTCAATTATCACTGTGTGTGACATAATTCTGCTATAGTATGTAGTTATCGTCGAGATACAATCACCACGTACAGCATCTAGATACCGTCGACCTTACCTTCCTGAGGTAAATACAGTACAGTAGAGTGACTAACTGGCACGTAGTCGCTCACGATAGCTTCATACTATCCGTGATTATAGTAAAATGTCAATTATCACCGTACAATCAGTTACATATATGTGATATTTACAGTTATGTTCATTAATGTGCACTGTCCATGTCATGGATGGATGAATTCATGAATAAATAACATCTTTGATGAACAACTGGTTAACATTGTTTACATGTCATCAATTTCAGGGTGGTGTACGGTATGCCAGCCTGAACAGGGCAGTGCCCCTTCTCCGGCATTATTTTGCTGGGGAAGACACTCGCCCTGATTTCCGGCTCAGCAGAGCCTCCATAACCAGTCTGCTGCAGCTGCTCAACCAGGAGCGGTGCCATGGATGGGGGCCAACCATAGAGGGCCTGGTGTTTCTGTTTTGGCTGGCCAGCGGTACGTCTTACCTGGGCCCTCAGGCATTGGAATGTGCCCAAGAGGCTCATTTTCAATCTCAAATAGTGGGGTCGAAACTGACATCAGTAGATTCTGCAACATAACCATGAGCACAGTTACCTGTATCACACTTAGTGAACTTTCCAAAATTGTCAGCGAATCTAACTCCACAACCTCAGATATTGATCCTATACCCACAACATTCTTTAAGAGAGTGTTTGATAGTGTCTCAGGTCCGGTGCTAGAGATTATAAACACATCCCTTAGAACTGGCGTCTTCCCAGATGCCTTCAAAACAGCTGTTGTAAAGCCCCTATTAAAGAAACTCAAATTGGATAACAGTCTACTTCCAAATTATCAAACCTTCCATTTATTAGTAAAAAGATAGTTTTAGTCCAATTAAATTATTTTCTTGAAGAAAATAACATCTTGGAAGTCTCGCAGTCAGGTTTCAGGAAATATCACAGTATTGAAACTGCTCTCACCAAAGGGTTAACCCTAACCGCTTTCCGCTGTATCGCACAGCATTTTCAATATGGGACGTGCGGGACAAGGGGTGAAAATGCTGTGCGACACAACGCAAAGCGCGACAGGTGGTCACCCTAGTGTCAAGGGGCAGGATGAGTCTGAGAATTTGGAGCACGCGCGCTGTGGAGCAATTCAATTGAATTCAATCATATATTGACATATCAAGGTGAAATTGCGTATGGTACTTCAGAATGATGTCATCTTGAAGGCACAAAGGTTTGAAAAACCATCAGTCAAAATTATATTTGATTTATTAACACAAAGATATTGTGGCAATGTGGACATTTACATAAATACACTTCTTTCAGCCATTTTGCATTGCATTCCTTATTCAATATCACCCTATAGAAAGACATGTATTCTACAAATCTGTAAAAATGTTCAAGTTGATTGGATCTATGGTTCATGAGGAGAAGAGTTTTGAAGGTTGTACCAAATTTGGACAGTACAGCAAAATCTATCATGGCGGACCTTATGGGTTCTTGAGGCTTTTTTGTTCCCCGTGAGAAATAAGGCATGTATACCAATTTTCAGGCATTTTGGAATAATGGGGCGCTGGGGAAATCATGTAGACTTTGGGCATGGCTTATAGCGCCACGGGAGTAGTGAGTGACCTGGGGGGTATTCGTCGTAGCTCGCTTAGCGGTTTAGCGAGCTAATTTTCAGGCTAAGATAAAAAACGCCCCTCTTTTTGGTTCGTGGAAGCAACTTTCGATAAATCACCATAGTAACATATCAATTAGCACTAACCTGCTCCAGAGCAGGCTAACGTAAGTGTAGCTGGATAAGCTTGCCACACCCCCGGAAAATAACATGGCAGCTCCCTTTTTGAGAGACCCAGTTGACCAAGGAGCTATATTTTAGTTCGATTAGCTTTCCATACCAATAGAGTTCTTCGCGATTGCCAAGATCCTTTATTTTACACGGATGAGTTCTTGTTTGAGCGATATCGATTCAGCCGACAAGGACTCATTTATTTGCAAGACCTTCTCGGGCCGTATATTGCAAATATCACACGCCGCAGCAAGCTTTATGCTTTATTATGAGCTTATGCTGCTGTATGTGAATATGTAACGCTATGTTTTAGGAAATGTCTTGTCTTAGCTGTTGTGCCTTTTTATATCTTTCACTGTGGGAGAGTGGGAAACGTCATATTGATTACTTTTTTTATGTCTTGACATGTGAAGAAATTGACAAAGCTAGCCTACTTGAAACTTTAACTGTGCTTCAGACTCTGCATAGCCTTGAGGTTTTTTGCGTCAGGTATAGGCTACATTTTTATACAGTATAGGCGATGCAGAAAACATTGGCAAAGCTGCAGATGCGTTGCTGTAAGAAAAGTGTACTTGGCGCTTAACCAGCTGATGAATCAATTCATCATATTCCCTGGCCATGTCCCAGTCAATGAAATCAAAGAGGGATTTACACATAGGCCTACATACACATATATAGTACATGATATAAGCGCAGTAGCCTACATATATCCTCATAAGTGTTTATGAATTCTTATCAATTAGATACTCTTGGCCTTGTTTTTATCTAGCCTACTTATTCTGAAAGAGTTGAGATCATTATTTTCGCTAGCAAGATCTCATTCGATTATTAATTTCCATTAAGCCTAGTGCCAGCAGGCACATTCAAAGAAATGTGATCTGATTGGGGAAATGAGGCACTTAAGATGAGCCTATACATTTCCCCAAAACATTCGCATTTAGCTTATCGGCAATTTTTTGCCAAGCTGCTTGTTTTGCTCTGGCAGCGGTGGCGGTGTTTGACTTAGCCATGCGCTTATTATCTTCGTAGAGACTCATTATAATAGTTTGCTCGGATGGCGAGAATAGCCTATCACCGCTCTCTCTTTCGTCTTTTCCGCCATCATACCGTTAGAAAATCATGGTTTTGGTGATCGACCTTTCCTGCCTTTTACATTTATTCATTTAGCAGACGCTTTTATCCAAAGCGACTTCCAAGAGAGAGCTTTACAAAGTGCATAGGTCACTGATCATAACAACAAGATAGCCAAAAAACATCGTGAGTAGCCAAAACATGAAGCACACATTGTGAACAACCAAAGTAAGTGCCAAAGGGAAGAACCATAAGAGCATGTAGTTAAACAAGTTACAATTACGCAACATGAACCGCTATAAGTGCAAGTGTACCTGTGGAAAAAAAGCAAGCAACAGTTACCACTAACCACAAGCGCAACAAGTCTCTAAGCAAGAGTCATTGTGATCCTTGAGGAAACTGACATCGGGTCAAGCGAACCATTCCTAAGTACCGTTGTACTCCCGGAACAAGACGCACTTGTTCCGCCTTTTGAAGTAGGACGTACACGTGCAATTTCCCTGATAAGTTTAGCCTGATTGAAATTAACCACATGATTTGGATGCGGATCAGCCGTTGACGAACCAATATTTGCTGTTCTCACTCATCTCGCTAATTTTAACGGGCTAAAGGGACAATTGATTAACTTAGCTTCAACCCTTACGACGAACGGGGCCCTGGTGTATCATTGGGCCAAATTTGAAAAAATTGGGTCAAGGACTTTGAGCTATTGGGCCATTTAGCAAAGAAATATAATAATACGAATACTAACAAAAACAATAGGTTATTAGGGTTCCTCCTACCGGAGGAACCTTAATAAATATATATGTAAGAGAACAAAGGTTGTGCCCTTGCCGAAGGCAAAGCACACCCAATAATGATATATATGTGCGAGAATATTGGTTGTGCTCGCCGAAGGCGTGAGCACACCCAATAAAGCACCATACCAAGATCCCCAGGAAGTTTAATGATCGTGATCCCAGGATGAGCATTAGGGACTTGGGGGGAAGATGAGCCATTCCCAGTCGGTCTCCCATCCAAGTACTAACAAGGCCCAACCCTTCTTAGGTTCCGAGATCGGGCATTGCCATGCTGGTTTGGCCGTACGAAATACGTTGACAACCATAGGCTACTCCAGATTTTGTATTTGACAATCCAAAGTGGTCTCTCTCTCTCTCTCGGCAAAATGAAAACAGCTTCCAGCCCCTTTCATGAAGGACTACTTGTGCGTATTGCAAGATTTCAGTTTTCTAAGTGAGTGAGCAAAAATACATACAGCACCTGGTATTCCCAGGCAGTCTCCCATCCAAGTACTAACCAGGCCCAACCCTGCTTAGCTTCCGAGATCGGACGAGATCCGACGTTGTCATGCTGGTTTGGGCGTACGAAATACGTTGACAACCATAGGCTGCTTATTCATATCCAGATTTGGTATTTGACCCCGGCTGCACACCTGTCTGCGTGCGGGCTGCGGGGGGGCGGAGGAGACTGGCGAGCCGCGCCTTTGCCAAGGAGGTGTGGGGGGAGCTGGGCCGCCTCTTCCGGGGCATGGGGCCCCTGTCCCTGTCCTGTGACTTTGTGATGCTGGGGTTGGGCCTTTGGGGGAGGGGGCGGGCAGGTTTCCTGATCTGGCTACTGCTCTCAGTGGGGAAGACGGTCCTCTGGGATGCTCGGCGGGAGCTGGTGTGCCACCGGGTGGACTGGGGTGTGGGTGGAGTCGTGTGGCGGGTGAAAGCCGAGCTCCTGAGGAGGAGGATGGAGAGGGTGTGCTGGGGGTACCACGCAGGCTTGGAGCGGTGGAGATTTTTGTTCCCTTAACATTGTCTTTGGTTTTGGTTTGTGGGTTTGGTCTGTGAGTGTTTTTCTCCTGTTTTTTGTTGTTTTCCTGGCATGTTGATGTCTGTGGTTTTGTTGTGAGTTTTGTTTGTGTTGGTTTTTCTCCTGTTTTCTTTTTCCTTGACCGGTGTGGTCCATGTGGCTATAAAGCCTGGTGTTTTGGTGTGTGTTTGAGATAATAAACTCATTAACATTCAAAAGTAAAAAAGGTGATCTAGAGGTTCATTTTCAATCATATAATCCATAATCATTCTCCATCTTCATAATTACAACAGTGTGATGTTATTCCACTTCATTCTCCTTACGAGCATGTTCGGGAAACGCACGTAAGAAATAACGATGGATCGTTATTTTGATCGTAGAGAACCCTCATAACAACTACGATCCATCGTTATCGAGAAAACGCAGCCCAGATTAGTCTGGAGTATGGAAAAAAAAAAGGCTTCAGAGGCAAGACATTTCAACACCACTTCAACACTCTCATTTGGCAGACACTTCAAAACGCTCCGGGAAGGGAGGCGAGCGCCGCCTTTCGGAGGACACGCTCCCTGGAAGGGAGGAAAGAGGCCTGGGCGGTTTCGGAGAGGTCGCTCGCTCGGAAGTGTGGGGAAAAAAGGCTTCAGTGGGGATGTTTTCAAAAATCCCATCCAAAAACTGCACGTTAAGGGGATTCTAATGAGCAAACCAGACCAAGTTTGTGGCCTGGGGGAGCCTCCTAGGCAGAGTTATGGGGGGGAAAGGTAGACAGAGTCAAGCGGGAGTCCAAAACCCACTTTCTTCAAAATGGTACAGTCGAAAACCCCCCTTTCTTCAAAATGGTAAAGTCCTAAAGTGTCTTTCTCTAACCCTAACACTCAGGTGCCTGGTCCTGCCCTACTCTGCCATGTCCCCTGAAATGACCCATTTTATTTCACAGGGGCACCTCCACATTTCTGGGGGGAGGCCCTGACACCTCAGGTGCCTGGTTCCACCATACACTGCCATGTCCCATCATTTAGTTTCACAGGGGGCCCTTCTCCATCTCTCGGGGAGGGGGGGGTGGCCCTGGACCTCTCTGCATTGTGTTGGGGGGACAGCCCAGGGCCTCTCCGCATTTCTGGGGAATGGGCCTGACACCTTTGGTGCCAGTCAACCAATCGCTGTGTCTATCAGACAAGCAGGCCGATACCACTCTTTGGGGCTACCATTCCTACCTTTGGTTTCTCAAATCATTTTGCGTTCCCATGATCCTTTGGGGCTGACTGTTTGGTGGACATTTTCCAGAAATTTTCCAGTTTGATTATGCTCAATGGGGTTTTGTAGCAGTAGCAGATGGAAAGAAACTGTTCTTATGGCGTGAGGTTTTGGTCCTGATGGACCGCAGCCTTCTGCCAGAGGGGAGTAGCTGGAACAGGGAGTGACCAGGGTGGGAGGGGTCGGCCACAATCTTCCTTGCACACCTCAGGGTCCTCGAGGTGTGCAGGTCCTCGAGGGTAGGCAGATTGCAGCCGATCACCTTCTCAGCAGTGCGGATGATACGCTGCAGTCTGCTCTTGTCCTTGGCAGTGGCAGCAGCGTACCAGACGGTGATGGAAGAGGTGAGGTTGGACTCAATGATGGCTATGTAGAAGTGCACCATCATTGTCTTTGGCAGATTGAATTTCTTCAGCTGCCGTAGGAAGTACATCCTCTGTTGTGCTTTTTTGGTGAGGGAGCTAATGTTCAGTTCCCACTTGAGGTCCTGGGAGAGGATGGTGCCCAGGAAGCGGAAGGACTCCACAGTGTTGACTGGGGAGTCGCACAGGGTGATGGGGGTGAGTGGGGCTGTATTCTTCCTGAAGTCCACAACCATCTCCACTGTCTTAAGAACATTGAGCTCCAAGTTGTTCTGGCTACACCAGGTCACCAGGTTGTCAGCTTCCCACCTATAGTCAGACTCATCCCCGTCAGAGATGAGCCCAATGAGGGTGGTGTCGTCCGCAAACTTCAGAAGTTTGACAGACAGATGACTGGAGGTGCAGCTGTTGGTGTACAGGGAGAAGAGCAGAGGGGAAAGGACGCAGCACTGAGGAGATCCGGTGCTGATGGACCGGGAGTCAGAGACTTGTGTTCCCAGCCTAACAGCCTAGGGTTAGTTAGGCACCTGGCACCTGTCTGTTAGGTTAGCTAACCCTAACCCTAACAGACAGACAGACTGGCAGACAGACAGACAGCAGTAAACACAGACTCACAGACAGACAGACAGAAAGGTAGGCAGGCAGTAAACAGATTATTCGGGAGTGTGGAAAAAAAAGGCTTCAGAGGCAAGACATTTCAACACCACTTCAACACACTGCGACACCATCATTTGGCAGACACTTCAAAACATGCCGGGAAGGGGGGCAAGCGTTGCTTTTCAGAGGACTCGCTCCGTGGAAGGGAGGGAAGAGGCGTGGGAGTTTTCGGAGAGGTTGCTCGCTCGGAAGTGTGGGGAAAAAAAGGCTTCAGAGGTGGTGTTTCCAAAAAATAAACATCCAAAAATTCCATCCAAAAACTGCACGTACAGGGGCTTCTAATGAGCAAACCAGACCAAGTTTGGGGCCTAGGGGAGCCTCCTAGGCAGAGTTATGGGGGGGGGGAAAGGTAGACAGAGTCAAGCGGTCGTCCAAAACCCCCCTTTCTTTGAAATGGTACAGTCCAAAAAAAACCTACATGGTAAAGTCCTAACCCCCTTTCTTCTCCATGGTGAAGTCCTAAAGTCTCTTTCTCTAACCCTCAGGTGCCTGGTCCCGCCCTTCATTGCCATGTCCCCTGGACTGACAGGTCGGTGGACCCATTTTGTTTCACAGGGGGCCCCTCCCCATCTCTATCTCTATCTCTCTGGGGTGGTGGCCCTGGACCTCTCCTCATTTCTGGGGAGTGGCCCTGACACCTTTGGTGCCAGGTCAACCAATTGCTGTGTATCAGACAAACAGATTGGCTTGATGTTCACTTAAAATCATGCCGTTACCCCTCTTCGTGGCTACCATTCCTACCTTTGGTTTCTCTCAATCAAGCGGGAGTCCAAACCCCCGTTTCTTTAAAATGGTACAGTCCAAAACCTCCCTTTCTTCTCCATTGTAGTCCTAAAGTCTCTTTCTCTCTCTAACCCTAACCCTCATCAGAATCAGAATGGGTTTTATTCGCCATGAAAGTTTGCACAGACAAGAAATTTGCTTTGGCAGGAAGGTGCAAACATTAAACATATAGGAATCTATATGTTTAACTATTATCTTAAATGTAAATATGAGGACTAACTATACTAAGGGTACATAACCCAGTGGGCAATTGATGTTGAAAATACATTAAATTTACATCAAACATTGGCATCAAAAAACTGGTCAAATATGCAAATCAAGTTGATGTCAAAAACTTGATGTCCATTTGACATCCAAACACTGATGTTGAAAATACATTACATTTAGATCAAACATTGACATCAAACTATAGGTCTAATATGCAAATCAAACTGATGTCAAAAACTTGATGTCCATTTGACATCCACTCGACAACCAAAAAATGACTCATACGTAATCAAATTTAAGAAGTTTTATTCATGAGCTTCAAATTTAAAAGTACAAATGTAGGCTGGATTTTGTCAAATACTTATTCAGATCCTGAACAAAGATCGACTGCTGTCTGGCCCTTTTGGCGTCCCATACCCCCATATCTGTCGGGAGCAGACCGGAGATAGTTCTTCATATGATTTTTTATATCCACCTCTGACGATGCTGGTTTTGACTGCTGTACAGCACCTGAATAAAGATGGAGAAACATTTATTAGAATTTTAGGATATTAGAATGTAAAGAATACATTTTCAGAAACCATCACTGGTACATACACTCAAGCTGAGCATCTCAGAGGACTGGACAGAACGGATCTAGATAAAACCATACTCGAAGTGATGAAGTATTACACAATTACCTATTATAACTTGGCAAAGCCTTGTTTTGCCAAAGGCTTTCTTTGGCCCTGTGCCATCCATGTTCATCATAGCCATCAACTTGTTTGTAAGAACTCTGTAAAAGGAAAAACAACAATCAAGTGAAATCAGAAACCAATATTTGTTAAGCTGAATGAACAATACAATTAAGTGACCAGAGCGGCGGAGCCTTCAAGCAGAGGCTGACTGTCTTAGTTTCTCAGTCACTTTGGTGCATTTCTCAAATTATCATTAACGTTTGCACAACAGTAAAGGCCTTTGCACACTGAGTCCGAAATGTTCGTGTTTATTTTTTAATGTGCGAACATTTCAGACACAAATTTTGGACTCTGTGTGCAATGGCCTTAAGTACATTGCTTGATCCAATCAGTACAAACCGCCCCACACAATGCTTTGTAAAATGCTTACTTTATGTCTCAAAAGCAAGTACTTATGCCAATCAACATGTCAGTGCCATTTTAATGAAGAGTTGATTTTACAGTTAAGTTTGTACTGCAGTTTGTCGGCAGATCATGTAATTAATTGTCATACAAGAGTATACTGATTTACAAAACAGCAATTCATTCTAGAAATGTGTAATAGAAATGGAAAAATTATTGAAAACAAACTGCAAACTTATTCAATACTTCATATAATGACTCAGGCAATGACTTAATACCTAAATGTGACTATTCAACAGAGCTTTTATGATGTGACTAGATTTGACATTTTAAATTCTGATATGAGAAAGGCACCAAAGTGACTGAGAGAAACTATATTATGGATTAATTTACCTTTTCATCATATTCTTCACACAGTCCTCAAGATCTGCACCCCCAATCTTGACCAACTGAGACATCTGATAATAAAAAATACCTATCAGGAACACAGAAAACACTGAATATGATAGGAACAGTATTACTATTGGCCTGGCATAGTTAAACTGACCATGAGATTTTTCTTTCCTTTATCAGCCAGTTGCCCTTCCAGGTTCTTGAGCTCACGCCTGCTGTTCATCTTCACCAGGTGGAACTGAGAGTCTGGGGGCTCACAGTTTTGGCCCACCTGGGACAGCTTTTCACGAATATCGGCCAGCAGATAGAGGACCCGTCTTTGGAACTCTGAAGGGCAAATCGGAATGAAAATGAACATAAGTCCCATTTGTAAAAACACCACTGTTAGTAAAATAAGGAGGTATACTAACTTCCATGATCTAATGGGAATGGTTCACCACCCTCTTTGTGCTGGTTTCCCCTATGTGGAGTGTGGGACCACTGATGAGTGGACTGGGAGTGCTGGTGTGTAGAGCTGTGGTGAGGAGAGCGGGATCTGTGGCGCAGTGTGTGGGATCTCTGGCGCGGTGTGTGGGATCTCTGCCGCGGTGTGTGGGATCTCTGGCGCGGTGTGTGAGATATCTGGCGCGGTGTGTGAGATCTCTGGCGCGGTGTGTGAGATCTCTGGCGCGGTGTGTGAGATCTCTGGCGCGGTGTGTGAGATCTCTCGCGCGGTGTGTGGGATCTCTCGCGCGGTGTGTGGGATCTCTCGCGCGGTGTGTGGGATCTCTCGCGCGGTGTGTGGGATCTCTCGCGCGGTGTGTGGGATCTCTCGCGCGGTGTGTGGGATCTCTGGCGCGGTGTGTGGGATCTCTGGCGCGGTGTGTGGGATCTCTGGCGCGGTGTGTGGGATCTCTGGCGCGGTGTGTGGGATCTCTGGCGCGGTGTGTGGGATCTCTGGCGCGGTGTGTGGGATCTCTGGCGCGGTGTGTGGGATCTCTGGCGCGGTGTGTGGGATCTCTGGCGTGGAGAGGGGGATCTCTGGCGCGGAGTGCTGTGGAATGGAGAGCTGGAGCTTTTGTGCTGAGTGTGTGATCTTTTCGGTGTAGTTTGAGGGATGTGTAGGAGACTGTGGGACTTAGATCTAAGTCTCTTTTGTTGAACCCTTGGTGGTTTTGGCAAGGATGGACCTAACGAATGAAATACAACAAAATGGAGCAATTAGATGACGGATTTGCCGCATTAAGCACTTTCAGATAAAAAAATATATATAAAAGTTATAATGCTTAACAGTTTGCTTACTGTGTTGTGACTGTGCTTCCACACATGGTTTCTGCACATTGCCACATCCGGTTCCAGCACCATCTGAGCTGCTTTCATCCTCACCTGTGTAAGAAGAGAAACAACAGTATTACCACAATGCATAGTGTCACAACATATACTTTTATCCAGCACCAGAAACTATGGGCCTGCCACAATGTGCAGTTATTGTATACCTAAGACAAACCCGGGGTATTTTTTCTTCTTCACCCTCCTAACAGGAGTGCATTCTTCCTCACTTAGCTCTGCAGTTGTTGTTTGGTCGAATGCTTCACACTCTTCTCGCTTCTCTGAAGTAAATGGAACAAGCATGCTTATAATAACTAACTTGATTTGAGTAGTAGAAAAACCCAGATTTAGCTTAATTATTCATGTAAACTTACTTGAGTTGATTTTGATTTTCAGCAGTGGAAACTTTTGCCAGCTGCTTGCTGGTTGTCGCATTTCTTCGGCTGCTTTGGTTACATTAGCTCCTGTTGGCCAGTAAACCATGTTATCCTTCACCCAAACCTCCGGGATGACTCCCTCTTCTTCTCCCTTTGGCTCTGTCCAAACTGCCCTGACCCACATCATGAGACCTGTACAACAACCAGAACAAAATATGCAAAGATTCAGGCAACTACAACAACTAACTTTAGGCAACTTAGTCATTCTCTGAATGTGTTGCTCTCAATCCACATAAGGGTAGCATTTTCCCCTCCACACTCAGAACAATAATTGTATACAACCTGCACACCCTGACAATGATAGTTATTGGAAAAGCCCTGAGGAACATTAATTTTAGTAACATACTTACAATTCAGTTACTTGCGTTCTATATGATGCAGCATGGGGAACAAAATATACCCGGTGTCAGCTTCACCAGGGTTGGCTTGCAGACAGACAACTTTACGATGCAACTGCTGTTTGCTGATAAGTCGACGTCTAGCTCTGCTCATGTCACTAACACGGACGATGTTGAGCAGTTTAGAATCACAAGGATCATTGAAGAAACTCTCTGTGTGGTATTGGCGTAGGACATCACAAACCAAGGTGCCTTCTTCGCGTATTTCCTTCACAAATACAAAGTCATTGTTCTGAAGGATGAAACAACAATCTCGTGGTCTTGTGGAGATGCGAGTAAAGCTCTCTTTGGTAAAAGGCCTACATTTTGTAGAATGTTCTAGTTCTGCTAGACGTTTGGCAACCTGAGCTATAGGATTGCGAGATTGTCTGACCATTTTCTTTAGAGTCTGCAGGTAGTTCTCAAATGGAAAGCATGAAACATCATTCAGTGAACATCTGAAGTGTTCTACATCATCTGCTAAGTGAGTTAGTGAGTGCACATTGTACACAGTGAAGGTGTTTCCATATATATCCTCACACTTCCTCACATAGTACATGAGTAGCTCTCTGACATAGTCCAAGTGTTCCTCACGCTCTGCATCATCAGAATTCAACAGTATCGACACCGCAACCATCAAGGAAAGAAAGTGATTGTATACAGCACGTGAAACCACTCTTCTCAGAACCACTGGTCCAGTATAAAGCAGAAACTGTCTGAGTTCTGTAGCCTTCCACCTGTCCAATTCCAGTAAACTCCTAGGCTGCCGAGCAAACTCACTAGGAAGTTCTCCATTCAATGCCATGAGTTTATCCGAAATCACACTCCTTTTCTGAAAAGACAGTTTGCATGTGTTGGGTCCTCCCTTCATGTAGTGAAGCATTCTCCTAACTACACCCAAACACACCAAGTGCATGTAGTCCAATGCAAATGGTTGAATGCATGGAATCCCAGCTAGGGTCAGTGGGGATTTCTCAATTTGGTGGTCTTTGTAGGCAAGTCTACCAAATTCTGCTTCAGACCTTGCAACAACACCAGGTGCTGTAGCACCGAGAACAACTCGTCCCACATATGTGCCTCTAACTGTGCAGCGCTCACAAGCGAAGTAGCTATTGTGATTCTTTATGCACTTCAGGAATGATCTGGCTGGTGCATCACAAATGAAGGCTTTTACAGTCACTTGAAGGGTTTTCTCTCCATGGACTATGCCATCTTGCTTAAGTTGCTGCAACTCCTGAAGAAAATCAGACAGGTAATCTTGAACTGGGCTGGGTTTTGCCTTTCCACAATAGAGTGCCACAATAAAGGGTGCAAAAGCATGGAAATTGCACAGGATTGGCCACATCTGCATATTTGATGATTTAAACAGTGGAATACCATCAATGTTGATGCACATGTCTATGCGATCTTCATGGAAATCAGGGCACTGGGCTAAAACTTTCAAAATGCCAGATGTAATACCAAAGTAAGCATATTGTCCACCACACATTTCAACTGTTGCCACTCTTTTAGGGGTCTTCAGCAGTGTTCTGGCATCCTTGGGGAGGCGATGTCCTTGGCGCCTTAGAATTTCTAATAGTTCATTTAGTGCAGACCGCTTGCATTTGTTGGTAGCTGCCCAAGATGCAACTTCTTCAACCAGATCAGGAGCAGTTTCCTCTGCAGAATCCTCAGACAGATTGTCCGCAACCTCAGAGTCAGTTTCAGAAGACAGCACTAATACATCAGAGTCGTAATACGAGATGTTGGCATCAGCTGAAGGTGACAAACACACAGTTTCATCCTCACTGGACTGAGCCCTCAGCAACACATCTGCATCACTGCTATTTGAATCATCAGCTGCAAGAGCCAGCACTTCAGCATGACGTTTCCGCCAGTTTCGGTGGTATGCCATCACACAAAGTATAGCTGCAAAAAAGCAAACTAGTTTAATATTAATCTACTAATATTTCATTTTATGGAATATTTTTTCTTATATAACTAATGTATTATTATTTATTATTTCCAAATATTTTTTTAAAATTTGTATTATTTAAATCCATTTATTTCATTTATTAAACTATTTGTTGATTTACGTCATGAAATATAATTTTAAATTCAGGATCAAGCTGATACATAACGACTGGCCAGTTAAGACAGCGTTGCTTGAAACTAGGGCTGCAACTAACGATTATTTTAGTAATCGATTAATCTGTCGATTCTTTTTTCGATTAATCGATGAATCGGATAAAAAAACAAAAAACAAAAAAGCATTAAACAAAAAAGTTATTAATATTAGCGTGGATTTAAAGCTATTTTCAGAGATGAGCAATTTATTTGAGTTTTGTTTAAAACATTTTTGAAAATGGAAAGGTTGTGGAAGTAGGCCAGACTTTATTAAAATAATGTGGCGTATATGTATGATTTTTTGACACAATTTAAAAAAGTTAAAGGTCACATGACATGCTGTTTTTGGATGCTTTTATATAGGAATTAGTGGTTCCCTAATACTGTATCTGAAGTCTCTTTCCCGAAATTCAGCCTTGGTGCAGAATTATAGCCACCACGAGTAGTCCACAATGAGCTTTCCTCAGAACGCGCCGTTTCTGTGTCTGTAGCTTTAAATGCTAAATGAGGAGGAGAGGCGGCACCATGCGCTAATGTTTACAGTGGATGTATCGCAATGGCTCGTAGACCCGTTGCTGTAAGATGCCTCGAATTTGCCCATTCTCATCTGATAACCCGGGTTTGCAGAGCTGCACACTCAGTCATTTCAGATTCTAAGGGTAGCAAGCTAGGTAACCATATCGCAAGCAACAAAATTATATAGCGTTAGTTGACTTACTTGTCCGAGGTTTGAAGCTGGACCAAGGAGTAGGCTACTGATCCAGAATTTAATTTCAGATGGTCAGCAAGGCTAACTTTGTATTGGCTCAAGTTAAGGAAACAGTGGTGGCTGAAATGTTTGGCGCAGACATGCAAAACTTTGAGAGGTTGTGTCGGCGCATTTCCAGCGAAAAAATGTGCAGAGGCTCCTTGTGACGTCAAAAGGAGCGTTTGAGCCTTAATTTTATCCAAGGTGGAGAAGAACACCCTGGGCTTAGTTTACACCTATCGAAAATTCTAGCCACTGGGGGACCAAAGGCAGGCTAGGGGAACTCATTAATGTTAAATAACCTCCTAAATTGAAGTTTTCATGTCATGTGACCTTTAAGATTTGCGAGGATTAAGCTATTTTCAAAGATCAGTGATTTTCGATCATTTTATTTGAAACTTAATTGAAAAAGTAAAGGCTGTGGAAGTATACCAGACATTGTTAAGATACTCTGGTGTCTGTCTGAGGTTTTATATTCATAAAAATATTATAAAAGTCTACATTTTTCAAAATGGTATGGGTAGTTTTCACCCGGTCCCTAGCGCGACGCTGCAAAGTAATTCTTCCGAATGTAAGATGAATGTCGAATATGAAACTAACTTCACCCTGGTCAATTAACACACCGTTTCGACGTATTTAGTGTGAAATGCTCCCACACCTTGGATGACTTAAGTCGTACTGATTTCTCCGCCACGTGTTTCAGAACAACGTTACTCAACAACGTCTCTCCGATGGTCTTTCCTCTACCTCCGCTTTGCTCCGCGCTCAACTAAACTTTTTTTAAATACTCAAACATCTCCGCGACTTATTGAGTGGTGTAGTAATCGCGCGACACAACGAATGGATAACGAAATTTGTTGCCAACGCTTTTAATAATCGATTTTAATCGATTTAATCGATTCGTTGTTGCAGCCCTTGAAACTGAAAATTATCTAAAATGGCGGAGATATCTCCGCCATTTTAGCTAGATTATTTTCAGTGCTACAATGCATTCCGCGCGCTTATGTGTAAAGTACAGTAAAATCATGGGAGCTGCCTATTTATAAGTTATTAGTTCAACGAACGTAACATTTACATTTACCTCTTTGACATTTAAAAACGGGCTAGAATGGGTTTAGAGTAACCCATTCTAGACAGAGTTTCAAATATTTCCAAAAGTCCCCACAGTGCAAGTTATTTTTCCAAAACTGTAGGCTAGCTAGCTAGCTTAGCTAACGCTAAGTGACCTAGCATTATACTCGTAGCAATACTACCATGCTAATGTTACTGGCTACTACTAAAGCGTTTGTAGCGTAGTTTTTGTCTATTCAATTGCACTTTTTCCGAATTACATTACTGTGGCAAACGGACATATGACGCTACTCCTTTTTACACAGCTTCAACTGGCCTAGCATTATTCAGGCTACATTAGCTTTCACTGGCGGGAGATTAGAGCTATAGCATACACAAAAAGTACCAGAAATAGTAGCTAAATGTTTCATTAAAACACACGTTCTTCGAAGTTTAATTAATGTTTTACATTTCATGAGATGTCAGCACATTTACCCACCTGATTAAAAGATGATGAGCTGAACACAGTGAAAATATTTTCCGTTGAGGTTGGGTCGTTCCTTTGGGTCCGTGGATTCTCGCGGCTCACACTTGACCTTGTCATAACCAGAAGCTACTAACACAGCTCCATCTACAGGTGTGGTTTTAAACAGCAGAGAAATCCTCATTAAATGGGCATTGTGTCTAGATTTGTTGAACTGCAAAAAGGAAATCATTAGTAGTAAAAAAAAAAATTGTAGTTTTTGTTTTTCAGACATCAAATGTCAATGTTTTTTCACTGTGAAACATTAGACCTACTATAAATTTAACACTAATTAACACTTTCCAGCTTCACATTTGGGAACAATTGTGGTAGCCTACATTGCCGTCCAATCACCGATGTATTTCTGAAAACTGCCAGATCCTCATGACAATAGAAAAGCACAATATTAGCTAAAATAATTAATGTACACGGTTCAAAAGGAGGTGTGCCAAAAGGGTGTGTTTTGGGGAAAAAATGCTATTTCAACTTAATTAAGCTGACAATTAATATAAATGTATAAATATAATAATATTATATTATATAATCCTAAGTAAACATACTAATCATTGATGTCAATGCGATGTCTGTATTACATCAATGTCTACGTCTAAAATAACAAGATGAATTTATGTCAATCGGACGTCAAACATATTGGCCTACATATACATAAAACCAATTTCTGTGTGGGATTAGTTTCCTATTTTCACCCACCTACCATTGGAATAAATTGCCATACAAATTGAATTTTAAATTATGTTATACAGCATCTTGATCAAGTCTTGACTAATATTGGACCTCAAATTGATATCAAGGTGCCCGCTGGGAAGTAGCAATACTAAGTGGAATTCGAATTAAAATAAACTATACAATAAAATATAAAATAAAATAAGTTGCAGTCATTTACAATATAAAAATACAAATATTACAAATATTAAAAAAATACAAATGGTACAAGATTGTGTAGTGCACTGCAAAAAGCAGTGTGTTTTAAGGACATTGAGTCATGAAGTCAGTGTGAACCCTTGGCCTTGTTGAAGAGGCCAACAGCGGAAGGGAAGCATGTGGTATTGGTCCTGATGGACCGCAGCCTTCTGCCGGAGGTGAGTGACAGAAACAGGAAGTGACCAGGGTGGGAGGAGTCTGCTACCATCTTCCTCGCTCGCCTCAGGGTCCTCGAGGTGTGCAGGTCCTCGAGGGCAGGCAAATTGCAGCCAATCACCTTCTCAGCAGTGCGGATGATACGCTGCAGCCTGCCTGGGTCTGCCCTACACTGTCATGCCCCCTGGACTGACAGGTTGGGGGACCCAATTTATTTCACAGGGGCCCCTCCCCATTTCTGGGGGGTGGCCCTGACACCCTCAGGTGCCTGGGTCCTCCCTACACTGCCATGTCCCCTGGACTGACAGGTTGGGGGACCCATTTTATTTCACAGCGGCCCCAACCAATCGCTGTGTCTATCAGACAAGCAGATAGATTTAATCTTCACTAATACTCAGGCCGATACCCCTCTTCGGGGTACCATTCCTACCTTTGGTTTCTCAATCATTTTGAGTTCCCATGATCCTTTGGGGCTGACTGTTTGGTAGACTTAGGACATTTTCCAGAAATTTTCCAGTTTGATTAGGCTCAATGGGGTTTTTGATACCCGCTGCCGACACCGCTTGCCACTCTCACCGTTGAAAGATTTGCTACCTCAGTTGATGGGGTCTCCCTGAAACGATTCAAGGCCTCATCCGGATCCCTCGGCAGACTCCTGACGTAGGGGTTCCAGACCGGGTTTTCCACGGCTTTGGTGAGTATACTTTTCCGAGGTATAGTTAGCGTCGGTAGAAGACTGGTGGGTCCAGTGGTTTAGCACAATGGGACATAGTCCCAGGACTCACCCGCCGTCAAACCTAGGCCCTAGCCACTGGTAGAAGCTTGTAGGGAGTTCCAAGGCTCGATAGGAGCCTTACCTCCCTTTCGCAAGCACTTCTTAGCCCCCGCTGGGTAAGCTGTGACAGGGGCAGCTTGTCTGGGTGGGCGGGAGACTTTGATCCACTCTGGGCAGGCTGTGATCACAAGCAGTCTGTCCGGGCAAGTGGTTCTTCAGGCTCTCCGGGCAGGCTGTGGTAACCTTGCGGTGTTAACAAGCAGTCTGTTTGGGTGGGCGGTAAGTATGCGGCCCTCCTGCGTCCCACTCGGGACAGCACGCAGGATGTGGTGGTCCAGGGCTCAGGACCTTGATCGTAGCCCAGTCTTTTACGGGGGGTAGCCCCACTCATGCACCACTGCACCTTTGACTGATCCTGATCATCACCCTTTAGCCTGAGGGGTGTGATCAAACCCATACCCCAGGATACGCTTTTGCCTCCCTGGTTCCCGTGACTTTGCTTCTCCATGAGAAATTTATTCTCTTGGAAACTTCCTCTTGCACAGCATATTGTGTTCTACACTTTGGGTATCCATCCTACCCCAACGATTTTCCGTATGGAGAGAGCAGAGGGCAGGATTCAAGGTAAGACTAAAACCATTTTACAAAGTTTGACACTGATGCTCCTTCCAAGCCCTCCCACAACACCCACCTACTCCAACTCCATCCCAACAGTTAGTCGCCCTAATGTCTCCGGACACCAGTATTTCAATCCAGGTGGGGATGACCCTATCCAAGACTCTCAAAAGACCTAGTCACTTCAACTTTATCCCAACAGGGAGTCACCTTAATGTCTTTAGACACCACTATCTCAATCCAGGTGGTAACAATACTATCCAATACTTTGATTTCCCCCCTCCTTCCTCCCTTTGTTGAAATGATCTATATTCTGCAGTTCATCCCTAGTTTGGATCTTTCTCATTACTCTTATGTATACTTTGTGCTCAACAAACTCAGTTCTACTCAGATGACTGTTCATTTATAACCTTAATCCCTTTCTTAATGGACTCTTCAATGGAGACTTAACCAATTAGAACCTTATGACCTGTTTCACTAATTGGACAGGAAACACACACTGGGACTTGATCAACTCTGGTGGGCCTGCCTAAGGAGAGGGTGTCTAGTAAATTGACATAAGGCCGAACACCCAATGACCCTGAGTTTGCTACTGATGTGTTTCCACAATTTTAGAATCCTTTTAGTACATGTTTACTATTCTCCTTTACTTGGACTGGACTTCAACCTGACCAACATGTATCTTTATGATTATGACCTGGCAGCTAGCAAGCTTCAAGTCTCCAGACAACAATATTTTAACCCAGGTGGTGTTAATACTGATTGATGCCTATTCACCCAGTGTCCTTTCCTCCTAGTAGTGTTGCTTCAAACTTAACTATACATTGACAGAGGGTAATTGTATAATCCTACCCAAGCGGTTGTTTTTTTAAATATTTCCAGACTACAATATACCTACTCTGGGGTTTGTTATTCTGATAGACACCCAATGGCCCATTGACACAGCCTTAGTCTCTGGACACCAGCTGTTACAACCTGGATTGTGTTTGTTGTTGGCTTGAGATCAAGAAGGGGACATGGAACCTTTAACCCTCGGTCGCTAGTTTGGATTTATCATTTCAGGCTAATATCTCCCTGACGTCTCAGTCTTAGTGTCTCCAGACACCAGTTATCGCTCCACCCTTGGAGGGTGGTGATAATCAGACTGACATCTATTATAGATGAAAACCAATGGTCTTAGACATTTAACCACCAGAGCTCAATTGGATCATTAGATTGATTCTGGCCAAAGCCTTTTATATAACTGTCTCGAAGATTCCGGACCAACCCTGGTGGTTATGAGTTAGACTGATTACCAGTTCTCTTGTACTTCTTGTTGGAGACGGGGTGAGTGAGATTTGAGTGCTTTCGTGGGGTCTCACCTTAACTGTGGTCCCGTCTGGGTCCTGCAGGGTGTTTCCTCATTAATGCTACCACACCTAACCTGCCTGGGCCTTGGTCTCTACTCACCCCTACAGCTCCTTCTCATTCCAACCTTAGATTTGCCTTGAGTCCTTTATCATTAAGAAGATCTGAAGATTTGCCGTCAATTTTCTCTCCTTTGGTTCTCTTCCTTTACCCCAAAAACCCTCTCCCTTGCCTTGGGGACCCCTTGATAGCAGCTGTGTTCTTCTGGGAAATGGATACGGTCCCCCAATTTCACCCTGCAATCCTCTCCTCTGGGAAGGTGCTTATGATTCTTCACCTAAAACCCTACCCTTAATTACCCCTTTGCACCCTCTCCTCCCATCCTTGGGACCACCCTTTGGATGGGAGGTAGACTTGCTTAGCCCTGTGGGCAAGTGTCCTTTGCTCTGTGGGTGTTGGCTCTGTAGTCATTTCTCTCTCTCCCACTTCCTGACTTCTCCTTGTCATTTCTCCTGTCTATACATCCCTGAGCCTCTGGACCAACACCTAAATGTAACATTGTTGGAGCTTTGGACCTGTACTAGTCGCTGTTGTAACTAGAAACCTATCCAACTCTCTAACCCTAACCATTTGGGACCTATGCCTAAAGGACCCGGTTCTGACCTTCCTGCTACCTACAGCATCCTCCTCCACTCCAATGGGACTTTTATTTTGACAAGCTCTCATTGGTTGTCTCTGTCCACCACACTGCCCACCCCCCTCCTGTGCCTGAAATTGTAAAGGACCTTTCTTTGAAAGGCTTTCCTCTTACCTGCCACTGGTCACCCTGACCCATGGCTTTCCATTCACTGAACCCTTGTAGGGCCCTCTCCCACCCCCAGTGGTCATCCTGCCATACCTTCACTTCATTGGGACTTTTTTGAAAACGCTACCGCCCATCTCTGGTTACCCCCACACAGACTCACATTCTCATTGGACCTCTCTGCTACCATCATGACTTTCCTTCTTGGGCACAATTTGAAGGGACTCTTATTTTTAAGGACCTTCCTTTCACCCACCACTGGTCAGTCATGGTCTTCTTACAATAAGGCCCTTGTAAGATCTTTCCTTACCCCCAGTGATTGTCTTCTTCCTAATGGGACTTATTTTGATAAGCCTTTTGGCTTTCTGCCACGGCGTAACTTTGACCTTATACTCCCAATCATTCTCAGAAGACTTTTTTGAAAACCCTGTCCATCTCCTGGCAACCCAACCCTGGCTTTCCATCCATTAAGACCCTTGTAGGGCCTCTCCAACGTATCTTAAAGGACTCGGTTCTGACCTTCCTGCTACCTGCAGCATCCTCCTCCACTTCAATGGGACTTATTTTGACAAGCTCTCATTGGTTGTCTCAGTCCACCACACCGCCCACCCCCCCATCCAACAAGACCCTTGTCATACCTACCGACCTCCTCTGCCTGAAATTGTAAAGGACCTTTTTTTTGAAAGGCTTTCCTCTTAACTGTCACTGGTCACCCTGACCCATGGCCTTCCATTTGTTGAACCCTTGTAGGGCCCTCCAACCCCCAGTGGTCATCATCCTGCCATACTTTCACTTCATTGGGACTTTTTAGAAAATGCTACTGCCCATCTCTGGTTACCCCCACACACTCACATTCTCATTGGACCTCTGCTACCATCATGACTTTCACCAACGGTCTTTACTGACCCCAGTGATTGTCCTCTTCCTAAAGGGACTTATTTTGAAAAGCTTTTTGGCTTTCCGCCACGGAGTAACTTTGACCTTATACTCCCAATACTCGCTCATGAGCCTTATCTCACCATTCTCAGAGGACTTTTAGCTTGAAAACCCCATCCATCTCCTGCCAACCCAACCCATGCCTCTTCATCCTGAAGACCCTTGTAGGGCCTCACTTCCCTCCCTGATCCCAGTACTCCAACAACCCCCTCGTATCTTAACAAGGGGCCACAACACTGTTGTCATCTTCCACATCCAACCAATCAAGGTTGTCCTCCCCGATTGCTGGACCCTTACCGTCCATGCCTGTTCCCTAGGGGAACCTTCGTATGACCCACTTACATACCCGTGGTCACAGAACAGGCATTACCCATCCCTATGCAAATTACCTGCATTTTGACCCCTTAACATGTTATATCCACCACAAGGGGCAACGATTGTGACCTTATAGTATGGCAATGGTTCAAATTCTTAGTTTTTGGGGCACCCCTGTCTTACATGCTTCACTGCTCTAACATACACAATTCAAATGAAGGGTGATTATCAAGCTTCTGCAGAGCTAGATAACTACCGATTCATTAAAATCAGGTGTGTAGGAGGAGGGGAAACATAGAAACCACCTGTTCTGTATGATTTACAAGGACCAGGGTAGAGATTGGTCACTATTTCTCAAGGCCCCACTATCCTAGATTTTTCCAACATTCCTGATATAAATGAATTGGTTGTTATCTAGCTCTGCAGAAGCTAGGAAGGGCTGTTCATTAAAATAGGGTGTAGGCGGAGTTGAAATATTCAGAACAATCTGTAATGCCTAAGGTCGAAAATCACAGGCGTAGGTCACTAGTGCTCAACCCTGGTCCTCAGGACCTCCCTGTCCTGCACATTTTACATTTTTCCCTGCTCCAACATACCTGATACAAATGAATTGGTTGTTATCAAGCTCTGGAGAAGCCTAATAATGACTGTTCATTTGTATCAGGTATGTTGGAGCGGGGAAAAATAAATGTGCAGGGCAAGGGGCCCTGAGGTTGAGGATTTTGAAACCCTTGGGACCAGGGGGCACCCCAGGATAAAAGGTCAGGCTGTAGGGCAGGGTTAGGGTTGGGGTTAGGATAAAAGGTCAGGCTGTAGGGCAGGGTTAGGGTTGGGGTTAGGATAAAGGGTTAGGGTTGGGTTTAGGGTTAGGGTTAGGTTTAATGTCTGAAAATCCCCCGAGCCCAGTAGTTCGGTACTTCGACCCACTTAGGCTCAGGACTGAGGCACACGCTATGCCAATGCTGAGTCATCCACCACATCCGAACAGGGGCTAGGCCCCTCCAGGAACCCCGAGGGGAACCCAGGCCGGGTAACACCTGAAGCGCTCGCCACTCAACACAGGGTGAGTGAGGAGTACTCAGGGGGATAGTAATATATAAACATACAACAAGAAACAATGCATAATATATAAGTATAGGTCGAGCACATGGATAGCCGTCTCCGTATCCACTTGACATGTTCAGGTAGCAGGGTCAATGCGGGAGCATGCTCAGAGTCAGAAAGGTCCCTTGTTGTTAGTAGAAGTTATTATCTGGAGGGTCTCTGTCCACCTGGGGACAAAGTAAACACCATCAGAGTATATAAAAGTCATAGAGTGTTTGAAACCGAGTTATTATTCCAACTATGGTATTGATCCTTAGAGTTCCGATCCCCAAGGGGTCAAGGTACACATCCTCAGATTATAAATCATGTTTGATGTCTGATGATCCCTCGAGCCCAGCAGTTTCGTGCTTCGACCCGCTTAGGCGTGAACTCTCACTGGTTGGGGTTAGAAAAAATGACTCAGTGAGGTGGCCCAGTGATCAGAGATAAACCCACTGGGGGGAAGCAACGGTTAAGTTTTAGGCGTAGACCCCCCCAGGTTGGGGTTAGGATAAGTGACAGGGGGGCTATCCCACCCCATTAAGTCACAGTAGGTTAGCTTTACGGTTAAGTTTAGGCGTAGACCCTCCCAGGTTGGGGTTAGGATAAGTGACAGGGGGGCTATCTCACCCCATTAAATCACAGTAGGTAAGCCTATGGGATGGTGACGGTTGGGTTGAGGTACGCGGAGGAGGGCAAGAAAGGGAGCAATATGCAGGCGTCTAGGGGGAGTACCCGAGGAACGCAGGAGGGATAGATAGAAATTAAATAAAGGGCCTGTGTGGACATATGAGGTGCAACTGAGTGTGTGAGTGCGTGTCCTACCTTGACCGGGCAGCTAACTTAATCTGAAAAGCTAAAAAAGGTTCTACCTGGAAAGTTAAGAATCTATACCAATCCCGGGTGCAGATGTGGGGAGGACCCCAAGGAAATGCAGGGCTGTGGAAGGAAGGGGTTAATAAACAAGATACATGAGTGTCATAGCCCTGTCCTCACTGCACATGAGTGCGATGAAGATAAAGCCATGCAGACAATAGTGGTGGGAGTGGGGTGAGAGAGATATAGAGAGAGGCGCTCCTGTTAGAGCAAATAAAAGTTGTAGTCAAAAACGCAGGACTCCATTCCCTGGGCGGTGCCTCCTGCCGGGCCCATGCCAGAAATTAAGCAGGGATATACGGGGTCCTAACTGGCCACGACCGGTTTCGTCCTCTCCCAGGAATCGAGAGGGAGAGAGAGGGGGAGGGCGCGCGCGTGTGTGTGAGGCATGTGTATACACTCAGGGTGGTGAATAAGCTAAGTGAGAGGAGAAGATCTGTAAAAGAAGAAGCATGGGTTAGGATTAGTGAAAGGGGGTCCAGAAAAACCTGTGGAAGGAGGGGGGGGGGGGGGGTTTGTCTTTATGTGTGAGTGCTTAATGCACAGAGAAGCCTAAAATGTGTGTGTGCCTAGAGAAGGAGAGAGAGGGGAACAGACCAGTAGAGAATAGTAGAGAGAGGGAGACAGAATGTGTGTGTGAGTGTGTGAGAGAGTATGTGTGTGAGCAAAGCTTGAGATTATGTGTGTGTGCTTATGCACAGAAAGGAATGTGTGAGCATGGAATGGGAGGGGGAGGAGGGAGAGGGAAGAAAAGAGAAAGAAAGTACATTATATCCATGTATACATATAAATACACAGACATGCAGTACATGCATGCACACACACTATCAGCAGTTCATGCAAACGCGTGGGGTATGAGTATGAGGTGGTAGGCCCAAGTTATTAATAAATGCACCCTATTAAATCAATCAACCAAACCAGACTAGAAGGAAAAACTTACATATGGCCCCAGAAGATGGAGAAGTGAAGATAAGATGGGAGATCCTAAGATGGATGCTTGCAGCGCGTGGTAGCAGCCGGTGCGTTCATGGGCAAAAAACAAGTGGGCTAATTAGCAACAGGTCCGCTAGCACGCATGCATTCAGAGCGCAGTACTGAATATGACACAAAACCAGCTAATAATTCGATAAAAAACTAGATAAACAATTTATGGACAACAAAAGCAAGTTAGAAAACGTATTATTGAGGGGTGGGAAATGGTCTTACGGTCACGCAGCTCCGATCGGCAGTCACAGTCTCAAACGAACAAACAGGCTCATTAATACCGGAGTATTAGTGACGGCGAAGAAAAAAGTTTTTGGATAGAGGACGTCAAGGGACGGGATCTCCAAGGGTTAGGGTTAGGTTTGGGTGGGGTTAAAAAGAAAAACTGGATGGTCTTAAAAAGCGCGGGCCTATCATTTCTGTGTTTAAAAATATATAACAAAGGAGAGGAAGGAAAACAGAAATACAAAAAAATGTGTTGTGAAATAATGTGTGTGTTTTCTTTAACAGGTGCTGTGTGGTGGTGGCTGAGTGGATGGTGCTGAGGATTGGAGGATTAAGGTAGGTGTTGTTGAATTTGTTCTTTAGTGTGTAGATCTATGTGCCAGTATGTAAGTGTGTGCGTGTGTATGGATATATAGTCAGGTAAGTTATGTGTGTGTATATTACTTTGGGTCATGTATGCGTAAGAATATGTATGAGTGTGTACCTGTATATGTTCCAAAGTGTTTGTGAAGTAATGTGTTTGTTCTTTTGCAGATGCTGTGTGACGATGGATGAGTGGATGGTGCTGATCAAGGTAAGTGTTGTTGAAGGTGTAATTTATTTATTGAGTGAAGCAGGTCTTGTATGAGATGAAGAGTGTTATGTTTTTTCATTCAGTCCCAGGGGTGTAATTGTGTTTAACTGTGTGATCCATTTTCTTTCGGCGTGTTTCCGCTGTCCACTGGACCACCCGGATCCCGACTCCACACCAGATATGATGAGGTGAGTGACGGGGTGTTCCTGGAAGTGTGTGACGAGTGTTGTTTGTAGGTGTGCCCGTGAGATGTTGTATAGGTGTTGTTTGAGCCTAGTGTCTATTGATGAACCGGTTTCTCCTATGTAGTGTTTGTGACAGAGGGTGCAGGTGATGATGTATACTGCATTGGAGGTTTGTAAGGTGAGGTTGTCCGGGACTGGAGCTGATGTGTGACTGTGAGGGTTTGTAATGAATTTTCTGTATTTATAATGAAGTGTATGAGGTTTGGCTGCTGGAGAGGGCATGGTGCTGAATTTGGTGTGTATGAATATGTCCTTTAAGATTTTATTTTTTCTGTATGCTGAAATGATTTTGTAGGGTTTTAGTGCGGGGTATGTGCGTTGAGCCGTGGTGAAGTTGTGTTTGAATGCATGTTGTAGGGGTCGAGTTTTATGTGAAAAGGTGGTGACTAGGGGAATGATTATCAACGGGTCCGTGACGGTGTCTGAGGTGAACGGTGTGCCGGTGTTGGTTGTGGGTGGTGGGGACGGGGGGGTGAAAACAGAGTCCTGAGTGTTGTTAAAATCAGGATCGGGAAGAATGGTGGAGTTAAAGGGCGGGTCAACATTCAGTGGGGAACTAGGGAAGGTATTAAAGGTAGGGTTAGGTGTGGCAGTAATAACGAGGAAACACCCTGTGGGACCCAAACGGGACCACAGTACAGGTGAGACCCCATTTAGGCACGCGCACCTGAAACCCCACTCACTCTGTCCCCCTGAAATGAATGAGCAGGAGTCTGTTTTATAGGCTCCTCCCTTTCCACTGCCAGACCTATTGACCAATAGGAGTAGTATTAGTAACCCTCAGGGATACAGTTGTCCAAAGACTTTACTACTACCAATTGTAACATAGGATATTCTTCTTGGACGTATTGTTCCTGATGATCCTATGTCCATGTCTTGTTTTCTTCTTTCCAACCTGACCCTATTGGCAAATAGGAGCCTATCAGTATTAACAACCCCCATGGATGACATACTGTTGTCCGAAGACATTAACACTACCCATTGCTAAGGTCATCGAATAAAAATATCTTGTGTCCAAGTCTTCATCCAACATCTTGTGTCCCAGTCTTCTTCCAATAACCTGTGTTCAAGTCTTCATCCCACATCCTGTGTCCAAATCTTCTTCCAATATCCTGCGTTCAGAATATCCATGTCTTGTTGTCTTCTTTCCAACCTGACCCTATTGGCAAATAGGAGCCTATCAGTATAAACAACCCCCAGGGATGACATACTGTTGTCCGAAGACATTAACACTACCCATTGCTAAGGTCATCAGAATAAAAATATCTTGTGTCCAAGTCTTCATCCAACATCTCGTGTCCGAGTCTTCTTCCAATATCCTGTGTTCAAGTCTTCATCCAACATCCTGTGTCCAAGTCTTCCTCCAAAATCCCGTGCCCAAGTCTTCTTCCAATATCCTGTGTACAAGTCTTCATCCAACATCCCGTGTCAAAGTCTTCTGTCACTGTCAGGTCTTCTTTAAAACCTAACCTTTTTTGGCAAGTAGGAGCCTATCAGCATTAACATCCCTCAGGGATGACATACTGTTGTCCGAAGACTTTAACACTCCCCATTGCTAACATAAGTACAGCTGTCTTATCGTCTGTCAGTCAAGTAGAAGTGAGAAATAAATCCAAATGTGAATCTAAATTGTGGAAACACATCATCAGTAGTATACCTAGGATCATCGGGCGTTTCGGCCTTCGAAACACTAGACACCCTCCCCATAGGCAGGCCCACCAGGGTTGATCAAATCCCCAGTGTGTGTTTCCAGTCCAATTGGTGAATCAACAGATAAATTTGGAAAAATAGTAGTCCACAGAAAAACAGTCCACCCTAATGCAGTCTTGAGGTGTAACTGGGGAGAATAAAGAAAACACCAGCGGAATACATATACATTTATTAATTAAACAGCCGCCTTGAACCAAAGCGTCTTTACAATAAAAAGTCACTTAACAATAAAACAACATGAATGTCAACAATAATACTTACCAATAAAAAGTCCCTTAACAATAAAACAACATGAATGTCAACAATAATACTTACCTGTGCTAGGATTAAGGGGGTTAGGGTTAGAAGAGAAAGCAAGGAGGGTTAGGTTTAAGACAAGAAAGAGAGAGACCCACCAGGGGCCTAGGGTTGGGGTTAGGATAGGGTGCAGGTGGGGTTAGGGTCGAGAGCAGGAGGGTTGGGTTTAGGTAAGAGGAGAGGGAAATTAAATCAGTGACTCATACAGGGTCGACACCCACAGGGCGAATGACACTGCTGCCCACAGAGCTTGAGTCGAGGGTTAGGGTTAGGTTTGGGTTAGGGTAGGG
Organism: Osmerus mordax; assembly: GCF_038355195.1. NCBI lineage: Eukaryota > Metazoa > Chordata > Actinopteri > Osmeriformes > Osmeridae > Osmerus > Osmerus mordax. The sequence goes on along the minus strand of NC_090059.1, from coordinate 286,420 downwards.
TTAAAAGAAAAACTGGGTGGTCTTAAGGAGCACGGGCCTCTTATTCCTGTGTTTTAAAATATAACAAAAGAAAGGAAAACAGAAATACAAAACAATTTGTTGTGAAATAATGTGTATGTTTTTTTCTTTTGCAGGTGCTGTGTGGTGGTGGTGACTGAGTGGATGGTGCTGAGGATTGGAGGACCAAGGTAGGTGTTGTTGAATTTGTTCTTTAGTGTGTAGGTCTATGTGCCAGTATGTAAGTGTGTGTGTGTGTATGGATACATAGGCAGGTAAGTTATGTGTGTATATTTTATTTTTGATGATGTATGCGTAAGAATGTGTATGAGTGTGTACCTGTATATGTTCCAAAGTGTTTGTGAAGTAATGTGTTTGTTCTTTTGCAGATGCTGTGTGGCGATGGATGAGTGGATGGTGCTGATCAAGGTAAGTGTTGTTGAAGGTGTAATTTATTCATTGAGTGAAGCAGGTCTTGTATGAGGTGAAGAGTGTTATGTGTTTTCATTCAGTCCCAGGGGTGTAATTGTGTTTAACTGTGTGATCCATTTTCTTTCGGCGTGTTTCCGCTGTCCACTGGACCACCCGGACCCCGACTCCACACCAGATATGATGAGGTGAGTGACGGGGTGTTCCTGGAAGTGTGTGACGAGTGTTGTTTGTAGGTGTGCCCGTGAGATGTTATACAGATGTTGTTTGAGTCTAGTGTCTATTGAAGAGCCGGTTTCTCCTATATAATGTTTGTGGCAGAGGGTGCAGGTGATAATGTAAACGACGTTGGAGGTTTGTAAGGTGAGGTTGTCCGGGACTGGAGCTGATGTGTGACTGTGAGGGTTTGTAATGAATTTTCTGTATTTATAATTGGGTGTGCTTTGCCTTCGGCAAGGGCACAACCTTTGTTCTCTCACATATATATTATTATTATTTTCTTTTCTTTTTTTTGCCCCCCTAAAATGGGAGTCAGGTGGCTGAGCGGTTAGAGAATGGGGCTAGTAATCAGAAGGTCGCTGGTTCGATTCCCGGCCGTGTCAAATGACGTTGTGTCCTTGGGCAAGGCACTTCACCCTACTTGCCTCGGGGGAATGTCCCTGTACTTACTGTAAGTCGCTCTGGATAAGAGCGTCTGCTAAATGACTAAATGTAAATGTAAAACTCAGTCAATATTTGGCCTACATAGACAACGTAGGTGTCAAAAGTTTGGTCTTGGTAGCAATTGAGTTGCTTCTATTGGAATTTACGTTCCGTTGCATGGTTTAGGCTTAAGTTAAGTTTTTGTGGCGAAAAGTGAAGCTAACGGTGGCTAATTTGCTAGCCACAGTCACTGACGTTACTAACGTCACGAAAACACGCGTGACTACCTTTGGCAGAACATTCGTTTCGCATCTGTTAACTTGGGGGATAGCTAGGCTAACTATAGCTTTACTGCAAGGCAGCTGCAGAAACGCAACAAGAAAAGAGGCCAGGGTGATAACTATTTACTCATTTTACTTTGTGATATGACACACAATTGTGATGTGTAATGTACAATATAAGCTGATATTATTAAGGAAGTACATCTACTTTCAGAAACAGTAGTCTACTATTTCACTGAAGTATTAGCATCATGACATTAGCCTGTGTTGCCCGGGCAACACATACTACAGTGGTCTATGATGTAGCGTTATCTGTTTTCAATCGTTAAAATAAACATTCCTCACATATACATTTTCGTTGTAGGATTTATTCTGACATTAGAAAACGATTTGTTGGTGAAATTACCATTACCTGTGGTTTCAAACCAGTGTAGCTCACTGCAACGCTGTAGCTTACGCGAGACACACTACAAAAACATCTACACTACACAGCTGTTTAGGAAGTCAAACGGCGACAGAACATGTTCGGCACTCCCCTTACTTAAATCAAAAGTCTATCTAACTACTAACCTGAACTTCATTGCCACAGCCTAAACGTTGTCAATCTGTTCATGAAAATAATTAATTTCAGTTTAAACCGTACAACGGAACGTTAAATCCAATTCAACCAACGCAATCGCTACCAAGACGAACACAGCAGTAGTCTAGTACTGTCCCGTAGTAGTACAATTTACCGGGGCAGCTTCTCCACACAGGGCTATATCGCATTTTGCGTTGTTACTGACAATGATCGCTACCAGTGAGCTTTTTATGAATGAGCGATTTTCCACTAAATAAATGTCACGCTTATTTACGTTTTGGGGGGCATATTTTCAGGTAGCAGATGGTACTGTTTGAATCGCGATTCCATCTTCTACTACCGGGTAACGTCGTAGAATAATCTTCAAAGGGGGTTCTTTATTAATGAATGAATGCAATGAGTAGGCTAAATGCCTGAAAATATCATGAGAAGGGAAAAACTTAAAATGACGTTTAAGTCAGAGATTAGGTCAATTTTTACACCGGTCTGCCAAATGTATTCGTTATATGTAACGATGAGGCTGCCTCTTGCAGGGGAAATGAGAAGACATCTATTTCATTCTACACTTCACTCGTATTTTCAGTTGTAAATGAGCAGCAAAAAAAATGCTTTAAAATCTATGTCATCTTTATAAATAATAAGTATGCATTTTTATATAACATATACAGAAATATCAGTTGTAAAAATGTCATTCAAAAACGGACCCCTGTGCAACCGACGCAAGCAAGCACACCCTACAATTTCCCCAGAAATTGTACCCTCTCTAGTGAAGTGTATGAGGTTTGGCTGCTGGAGAGGGCATGGTGCTGAATTTGGTGTGTATGAGTATGTCCTTTAAACTTTTATTTTTTCTGTATGCTGAAATGATCCTGTAGGGTTTTAGAGCGGGGTATGTGCGTTGAGCCGTGGTGAAGTTATGTTTGAATGCATGTTGTAGGGGTCTAGTTTTATGTGAAAATGTGGTGACTAAAGGAATGATTATTAACGGGTCCGTAACGGTGTCTGAGGTGAACGGTGTGCCGGTGTTGGTTGTGGGTGGTGGGGCCGGGGGGGTGAAACCAGAATCCTGAGTATTGTTAAAATCAGGATCGGGAAGAATGGTGGGGTTAAAGGGCGGGTCAACATCCAGTGGGGAACTAGGAAGGATATTAAAGGTAGGGTGGGGATGGGAAGGCAGGTTAGGGTTAGGTGGGGGTTTTCTAGAGGGCGGGGAGGGGGTGGGGGAGCCAAACCCAGTTCCGGGAGGAGGCGGAGCGCCGGGAGGCGGAGTGCCGGGTGGAGGAGCGCCGGGCGGAGGAGCGCCGGGAGGCGGAGCGCTTGGCGGTGGCGGAGGGCCGGCTGGCGGCGGTGGTGGTGGCGCCTCGGGTGGCGGGAGGCCGATGGGACGGCCTAGGACGGGAATGAAGAACTCCCTCCGGTTTTCATGGAGGGACCCGGATGTGCCGAGGCTGTCAAGGGAGGTGTTCACCCGGCAGGTGGTGATCGCCATTTTAAAACTGACGCCGGCGGAGGTCCTGTGTCTACAGGACAACGTACAGGAGAGGGGGTTCGATGTGACCCTGAAGACGGCGGCTATTGCGGCGTCGGTCCTGGGCTTGGTGCGGGCCCAGAGGGCGGTGGCGCCCCTTGGGTCATATGAGGTGGTGGACCTTGACCGCCAGAATTTTAGGGTGGTGACGGTCCATTTATATAATGGGAACGTGTCGGAGCAGGCGGTGGCCGCGTTTCTCAGCCGCTATGGGGACGTGAAGTCAGGGGCTCGGTACGTCCTGGACTCGTTGGGGTACTGGACGGGGCGGCGCCAGTACCAGATGCTGTTGGGTGAGGACGGGGCGGGGATGGACGGGCTACAGCACCCCCCGGCCTATTTTTCCATCGGGAGTGACAGGGGCTACTTGTTCTATGCTCGCCAGCCCCCTTGCTGCAGAAGGTGTCGCCGGGTGGGGCACACGGAGGTGACATGTGGGGGGCCCCGCTGCGGTGTGTGTGGTGAGGAGGGGCACGTGGCACGCTGCCACGTGCCAAAGACCTGCCACCGCTGTGGTGCAGCGGGGCACCTAATGAGGTCATGCCCTGCCCGGGAGAGGAGTTGTGCGGGAGCCGCAGCAAGGGAGGCTGGTGCCCCTGTCACCCCAGGCGTCGCCCCTGGTGCCCCGGGCGGGGCCCCTGACGCCCCAGAGGAGGCCCCTGAGGGGGCCTCGGAGGTTCCGGACGTAGCCCCCGACACCCTGGTCATTCCAGAGACGGCGGAGGAGAGGGGGGAGGCGGCGGACGAAGAGGTCACCGTGGACGGGTTGCGGCAGCTGACACGGGTCTTGGAGGAACTGACGGCGCAGGCGGAGGTGGCCCTAGATGCTGGCGGCCGAGGCTAGAGTCGGGTGGCGAGGTGGATGGTTTGGTGAGGGCTGGAGGCGGCGGGGCGGGCCCGGCGGGGCTCGGGCAGCTGCAGCTGGTCCTGGACAGAGTGGATGGGGGGGAGGTGGGGGGGTCGAGGAACCCCCGTCGAAAGGCGAGTGCGCTCACTGAGGGGGAGCAGGGTGAGCAGGGTGTGGCGGGGGGTAAGAGGGGGAAGGGGAGGAAGGGTAGACGAAGCGGGGAGAGGGGGCAAGGGCGGACTCTGCCCAGTTCGATGCCCGACACCCCGGTGGAGTTAGGTGGGGGTTTTATAGAGGGCGGGGAGGGGGAGGGGGAGCCAAACCCGGTGCCGGCCTCCTGGGGGGAAAGGATGGAGACGGAGGAGGGGGAGGATTTGTATGGGTGATAGGTTGGGGTCTTGGTGTTTTTTTTTCTTTTATTTATGTATCATGTCTTTCACTGTTTGTACTTTTAATTTGCGGGGATTGAGGGACAGGGTGAAGAGGGCGGCTGTTTTTTCGTTTTTGGGGGGTTTGAATTTCACTGTGTGTTTGGTACAGGAGGTGCACTTAAGGGACAGGGGTGATGTGGTGGGGTTTACGCGGGAGTGGGGAAGGGGGGGGTCTGTATGGAGTGTGGGGGGGGTGCACTCATCAGGGGTGGGGATTTTGTTTGGGGGCGGTGGGGTCCGGGTGGAAGGGTCTTTTATGATATCACAGGGGAGGGCCATGGGGGCTGATATTTGTGTGGGGGAAATGAAAATGCGGGTGATTTGCGTGTATGGGCCACAGGGGAGGGTGGCGAGGGGGGAGTTGGTGGAGTGTGTGGCCCCTCACTGTGCAACAAACAGGGTGTTGGTGGTAGGGGGGGATTTCAATGTTGAGTTTGGGGGCACGGGTGAGGTGAGTGTAGCAGCATGGAGGGTTTTGTTTAGCGGGCATAGTTTGGTGGATGGGGGGAGGCGCACTACCCCTCAGTTGGACGGGCCCACGTGGCGTAATTCCCGTGGGGTCCAGAAGCGTTTAGACTACGTTTTCTTGCCTCGGTCTTTGGGACCGGTGTCGGGCCGGGTGCTCCCTGTATTCTTCTCGGACCATGATGGGGTCCTCTTGACGGTGCGGGCCCGGGTGCCGGTCTTTGGCCGGGGGTACTGGCGCCTCAACCTGGGGGTCTTGGAGGAGCGGGAGTTCTGCGACTCCGTGGCCCACTTCTATCAGGGCCTCGTGGGCCTTAAGCCCTTCTACGCGGGGATGGTCGAGTGGTGGGAGACTGTTAAGGCCCGACTGAGGGACTTTATCCAGGGGCACTGCAGGAGGCAGGCGAAGGCTTTGAGGGCGGAGATCGCACGGCTGCAGCACCAACTTGAGCTGGAGCATTCCTTGGGAAACCTGGGAGTGTCCCCCGACTTGCAGCGGTGTGCCGCTCTCAAGGTCCGTTTGAGGGTCATCCACGAGCGTCGTGCTCGCGCCTACCTCTTGAGGGCGCGTCAGGATTTCTTGGAAGAGAATGAGACGTGCTCGGCCTCTTTCTTCGCCTCGGTCAAAGCGGCGAAGAGGAGGTCAGTGTTCGCGGGGGTGAGGGACCTCCAGGGCCACGTAGCAGCGGAGCCTGCCCGTATGGTGGAGGCCGCCACCGACTATTACCGCGTTTTGTTTAGTGCTAGGGAGGTAGATGAGGGTTATGGCGAGGTCTTCCTTAGAGCGTTGACCCGGCGGGCGCCTCCAGAGGTGGCGGCGGCCATGGAGGCGCCGTTGTCCCTTGGGGAGCTGGAGGGAGCACTGAGGCGCATGGGCCGGCGGAAGGTGCCGGGCCTCGATGGGCTGCCGGCCGAGTTCTATCTCAAGTTTTGGGATGTGATCGGGCCGGCGGTCCTCGAGGTCCTCACCGAGGTCCTCGGCACGGCGACCCTGGGAGGGTCGATGGCCGACGGGGTGCTGTCCCTCCTGTCGAAGGGAGGGGACGGCACCGACCTGGGGAACTGGCGGCCATTGACCATGCTGTGCGTGGACTACAAACTGTTGGCCAAGGTCTTGGCGGACCGGCTGCGCACAGCACTCCCGGGCGTCGTGCACGAGGACCAGACCTGTGGCGTAGGGGGCCGGTCCGTGCGCTGGAATCTCCAGCTGCTCCGGGACGTCATAGCCTGGGCCGGGGACCGCGGGCTGCCTCTGATGGTAGCCGGCCTCGACCAGGCAAAGGCTTTCGATAGGGTCCACAGAGGTTTTTTGTTTAAGGTGTTAGAGAGGCTAGGGATAGGGCACGTGTTCATCGGGTGGCTGAGTACTCTGTACTCGGCCGTGGGGTGCACGGTTTCTATCAATGGGCACTTGGGACAGAGGTTTGACTTGGTCTCAGGGGTTAGGCAAGGGTGCCCGCTCTCGCCCTTGCTGTTTATCCTTTACATGGAGCCCCTGGCGGCGGTCATTCGGGCCGACCCCGGTGTTGATGGGATACTGGTACCAGGTAGCGGGGGCCTACGGGTCAAGATGACTCAGTACGCAGACGACACCACTCTGCTGCTGGGGAGCGACGCTAGCCTGATCCGAGCCTTGGAGACCTTCCAAGACTTCACGAAGGCCTCTGGTGCGGTGCTCAACCTCACCAAGTCGTCGGTGAAGTTCTTTGGGCGCTGGAGGGGAAGGACGGATGTATCAGGGGGGCTGGCTCACTGTGCAGGGCCCCTGCGGATCTTGGGGGTGCATTTTCAGGCAGCCCAGTGCGCCACGGCCAACTGGACCAGGCGCCTAAACGCGGTCGAGCGGAAGTTGTCCCTGTGGAAGGCCAGGACTTTGACATTCGTGGGGAAAGTACTGGTCCTGAAGATGGAGGTGTTGCCGACTCTCCTCTTCCTGGCTTACGTGTATCCCATGCCGGCTGGCATGCGGCGGCCCTTGACGCGGCTCGTGTTTCGCTTCCTCTGGGGGGGGAGATACGAGATCGTGTCGAGGGTCCGCATGCTGGCCCCCGTGAGTCAGGGGGGGAGGGACGTGCCGCACTTCCCGCTGAAACTTGACTGCGTGTTCGTTTGTTTTCTTTTGGGAGAGTTGTCCAGTCCGGTGCTACACCCTTCTGGGCACTTCCTACGTTTTTTCTTTTCGTATCAGGCGAGGCACTTGATAGAGTGGTCCAACCTGGGCCCCCGGGCGGAGCAGCTGCCGTGGCACTTTGGCCAAGCGGCCAAGTGGATGAAGCTGCACCCTGCGGCCAGGGACCCGGTACTGGGCCTGAGTCAGAGGGCCCTGTATGCCGAGTTGGTGCAGGGAGTCTGTGCGCCGGCCGTGGTGGGGATACCCGCCGCGGTCTGGTCGTCAGTACAACTGCCCGGTCTTGACAACGGTCTCAAAGACCTGAATTGGCTGTGCCTTCACAAGGGCCTGCCGGTGCGGGAGATCATGCACCGGCACGGCCTGGCACGGACCTCGGTGTGCCCGCGGGCCACCTGTAGCGGTGACGAGTCCATAAGACACGTCATGTGGGACTGTCCTTTTGCGGGGGTAGTGTGGGCGAGGGCGGGGTTTTTGCTGGGCAGGGTGGTCACGGGGTTTAGGCTCACATGGGTGAGGGTGGAGAGGGGTGTGGGGTGGTCAGGGGGGAGGCATAATCGCTTCCTCCTGTGGCTGATCATCAGCCTTTTTAAACGGGTGTTGTGGCAGGCGAGGAAGGAGTGGGTGCAGAGAGGGGTGGACTGGGGGGTGGAGGGGTGTGTTAAGAGGGTGGAGGATAGTCTACGGGTGAGGGTGGGGGTGGATGTGAGGAGGGGGGGGATGCACGCGGCCAGAGAGAGGTGGAAGGGGGGTCTTGGCCTCCTGTGAGGGGCGGGGTTTTTTTTGGGTGGTGTTGGTTTTTGTGTGGGAGGGTCACCCTGTCTGTGTTTTTTGTGTTATGCTGGGATTGGCCCTGAGCGTGGCCTTTGGCCCAGTGAGGTCCTGATTGTGTCCCTGTGTACCCTGCCCCTGTGTGAAGCCTCAGATTTTGTGTATTGCCACTACGGGTGGTTGGTGTGCGTTTATTGTTTCCTGTTATTCCTATTATTTGTTTTATTTAAGGATTTCACTTGTGTGTGTAAGGGGCTGGGGGTGTGGGGGTTTTGGGAAGGGCGATGGTTTATTGTGGTGTCTATGAGGTGTTTATGGGGATTGGGGTTTGTGCGGACAGTGTCGGTTGGGTGAGTGGGGTTTAGGGCCCACGCCTTTCTTGTGTTGTGTATGTTGTGAATAAAACTTTTAAAACTAAAAAATCTGTTCTTATCAGTTTAATATCTGATATGTCCTCCATGCGAGGACAACATATTAAACGGATTTTTGCAACAGGGAGTCGGAACAGGGGCTCGCTCCGTCCGCTCCGCGCATCGCCCCGGTATTGCAGCGTCTCCGGGAAGGGTGCAATCTTTCTAAGCGTGTCAAAGAGAAAAGCTAGTGAGGGAGGGAGGGAGGGAGGGAGGGAGGGAGGGAAGGAAGGAAGGAAGGAAGGAGGGAGGGAAGGAGGGAATGTCTGAATGAGTGAGGTTTGGGGGAGAGGGGTTTAGGTTAGGGCTAGGGTTTTTGGGGTGAGGGTCAAAAAACCCTCAAAAGGGGGGGGCCCCCCAACAAAGCGGAACAAGCGATCCCTACCAAAAAAACGGGGTGAAAAGGGGGTGTGGGCGGAGCCCTGTCGGCCGGTGGCGTTTTCCCGCCCTTTTAGATATAAAAAAAAAAAAAAAAAAAAAAAAAAAAAAAAAAGTGAGTGACTGAGTGAGTGAGTGACTGAGTGAGTGACTGAGTGAGTGAGTGACAGAGAGAGAGAGAGAGAGAGAGAGAGAGAGAGAGAGAGAGAGAGAGAGAGCTGGCTGACATTCAGCGGGGCCGAGGTGAAAAACTGGAAGGCAATCGGAATGAGTTTTTTATCGCCGTGTCAGTCGACACCAACACGGAGTGGACTGGCTGGAAGGCGCATACGATAAACACGTACGGATCTTAATGGAGAAAAAGCCATCAATGAAATGGAGAAAGTGCGGTAAGGAAAGAAAAGCCAAGCGGGCGGGCCGAGCCCCTCTGCGGCCCGTGGCGTTTCCGCGCCTTTTTTTTCCCGAGAAGGATGCGGTTCGCCCCGGTTCTCCCCGGTTCGCCCCCGCGGACGGGTGAGTCAGGGCCAACGGAGGGGTTGGGGGTAGGCCGTTTGGGTCGTTTCAAATCGACGCTCTGGTTCCCCTTCAGCACGCACAAGCCTTTCGCCTTTTACTAAAGACTTCCGTGGAGGGGAGCGCCGACGAGTGGAACGTGGTATTTTTGGGAGGCTTTGCCCGAGGGAGGGCAGAGCCTGATGGACGTGTGACAAAAGCAGGGTGAGGTTGGCTTTGGGGTTAGGTGCGTGCCTGCGGGTAAGGCAGGTTTTGTCTTTGCTTCTTCTGTAGCTGTTTCAATTCTGTTGCCTTTTGGCCTGGGCTTTCCGCTTCCGTCCCTGCTTGTCCTGCGGCTTTTGGCCTGGGCTTTCCGCTTCCGTCCCTGCTTGTCCTGCGGCTTTTGGCCTGGGCTTTCCGCTTCCGTCCCTGCTTGTCCTGCGGCTTTTGGCCTGGGCTTTCCGCTTCCGTCCCTGCTTGTCCTGCGGCTTTTGGCCTGGGCTTTCCGCTTCCGTCCCTGCTTGTCCTGCGGCTTTTGGCCTGGGCTTTCCGCTTCCGTCCCTGCTTGTCCTGCGGCTTTTGGCCTGGGCTTTCCGCTTCCGTCCCTGCTTGTCCTGCGGCTTTTGGCCTGGGCTTTCCGCTTCCGTCCCTGCTTGTCCTGCGGCTTTTGGCCTCGGCTTTGGTTTTGGCTTTTGGTGGTTTCGGCCGTTCTCGGTGTGGTGACCGAGCGGCCCAGGTGGTGCACGGAGGGTCCGCGCGCCGGGGGCGTCCGATAATGCGGTCATCGCTTCTCGGCCTTTTGGTTGAGATCAAGAGCAGTATCGAGCCTTATCGATACTAATCGAAATCTCACCTTGGGCCGTGGGCGATCGACCGGCCGGTGGGCGTTACCCTTTTCAGTTGGTGTTTGTCCTTATCATTTTGAATTTGATTTGTCTTGATACTGTGTTTGATTTCTGTCTCTGTCCTTGTTCCCAGGTCCACAGACGGTTGCCGGAGCCAGTGCTGGAGGAGGAGTCACTCACCGGAAATTTCCATTCTTCCACTGGCCTAGCCCAGTGCTAGGCCAGGTGAGTGCCTCCAAGGCCAGTACTTTTCCGGTCCCCCTGTGGGCCTTGTCTTGTGTTGTGTAGTTTAGCCTGTTTTTTTGTTTATCTTCTTGTTTGTTTTGTGTGTCCTATTTGTTTAAATATTGTTAGGTGTTTCCTTTCTGTCTTGTTTTAGTAGTTTGTCCATAGCTTGTTTGTCCATAGTCTTTTTGTGAGTTTTAGTGTTTGTTTGGTGTAGCCTAGCCACCAATCCTTGATTGGTGGCAGGTGTGTCTTGTTAGTGTGAGTGTTTGTCTCAGTAGTTTTCCGTTTGGTGTATTCTTTTATTCTTGTCTTGTGTTTTTGTGTATTGTCTAAGTGTATTTGTGGTTAATTTCTTTTGGCCGGTCTTTTCAGTTGCTTTTACTTTGTTGATTTGGTTTTTGGTGGGGTGTTTGTGTAGTCCAGTTCAGTGTTTGTTACCCTCCATTGTATTGTTAGTGTCCCCCCCCCCCCCCTCCCCCCCTCTATCCCCTCCCCTATCCCCCCCCCCCCCCCCCACACCAGTGTTTGTCTCCCCCCTACCCTCTTGTGTTGGTGTTCCCTCCCCCCCCCCTCCTGTTCCCTCTTGCTGTGTCACCCCCCCCCCCCACGTGTCTGATTGTTTTTTGTTCAGTGTTGTTCGTGCCTCCAAAATGTCGGCCGCTCGTGCTGGCATGAGGAGGCACAACAGTGTCCGTTTTTTGTTCAAGGTGGTGGGTGGAGTGAAGGTGGAGATGTCCAGGTTGGACTTCTCAAGAAAGGTGCTGCAGAAGCTGCTCAGGTTCTCGCCGGCCGAGCTGAACTGCATCGTGGCCTTGCCTGCTGGGCAGGGCTTCGATGTCAGCTTCAGCACGGCCATGGTACTGAAAGAATTCTGGACACGTTTCGAGGTGAGCAAAGATCAAGTTACCCAAACGTTCTGCGTGGAAAAACTGACTGACAACACCTTGAAAGTGGTGATTGTCAGGATGTTTAATGAAACTGTGAACCCCGAGGATATCTGTGTCTGGTTGAAAAGGTACTGCACAGTTAAAGGGGTTCCAGTTAGAGTGAAGGATCTGGATGGCATATGGAATGGAGCTTGGAGAGTGCCCATCCAGCAGGTTCCAGATCCGACAGGTTTTGAAGGACTGAGGCAGTTACCCTCAATCATAGTGTTGGGGGAGAACAGGGGCTTCGTGCACTACATGGGACAGCCAAAGCTATGCAGAAAGTGCATGAAGCATGGGCACCTCGCGGAGGCGTGCCAGGAGGTGGTTTGCGGAAAATGTCGGGAGATCGGGCACGTCTTCGCGGAGTGCCCAAATGGGAGAGCTTGCAACTTGTGTGGCGAGCTCTCCCACCTGTTCAGAGACTGTCCTCAGTCCTTCGCCAACAAGCTCCGGGCGGCCAGGGCGCCCGTGGAGCCGATGGGACCAGCCACAGAGGAGAGAGTGGTGGTGGAGGTGGTGGAAGGGGAAAAGGAAGTGGACGAGGAAAGGGCGGAAAAGGAGGTGCAGGAGGAAGTGGCAAAGAGAACGGTCCCTGTTTTAAATATTTTAGACCAGGAGGCCGAGCACGGGAGGCGGGAGGAGCGCGTAGAGGAGGAAGAGAGCCCAGGAGAGGCCGACAAGGTCACCTCCTCCTCCTCCGACTCCCGTGACTCGGCCGAAAGTGAGGTTTTAATGCAGTGTGGCCAACTCCCGGCGGGGGAAAAACATAAAGATCTGTCCGCTGACATCGATCACGCCGGGAAGAGGGGGAGGCCCGAAGTGAGCTCTGAAGAGTCAGATTCCTCTTCCAGGGTATTTCCTTCCAGCTCTCCGAACCAACTGTCCTTTTTAACTGTGAACCTGGTCACATCGTCCCCTAAGGAGAGCTCGGGCCTCCCCCAACGAAAGAAAAAGAAGGCCAAGAGTGAGCAGAATAGTGTGGAGGTCACCTAGATCTGTTTTTAGTGCTTGTTTTATTTGCTGATTATTGTCTCTCTGTTTTATTGGTTTTATTTGATCACCTTTTTAGACCCAACCCCCCTCCCTGTTTTTAGTAATGCACACGTCCCTTTTAACCCCCTTCACCCTTTTTATGGCGCTCACTTTTACCACTCTTAATGTAAGATCGATTAAGTCGAGTTTTAGAGCCCAGTCCATTTTAACCTTTTTAAGCACTGTTCAGACAGACATTGTTTTAATTCAGGAGTGTGGACTGCCTTTTAAAACTTTTTACCAACAGTGGGAAAATAAGTGGAGCCAAGGACCCTCGGTGTGGAGTGGGTCAAACAATAATAAGAATGACGGAGTGGCGGTTTTAATAAAAAATGCACACATCTTGGTGAAGGGGAGCACGGTTTTACATAACGGACGCATGCTTTTACTACATTTGAACTTTTTAGGGAAGGATTTTAAATTGATAAATGTGTATGGTTTTAGCGGGAAAAATGAGAGGTGTGACCTTTTAGAAGATCTGCAGTCCCACCTGCTAGGGAGGGATCCCCTGGTGGTAGGAGGGGATTTTAACTGTGTTTTATCAAGAAGAGATAGGAGAGGAGCTGGGGAACTTTTTAAAGTAGACAGATCGTCGGTTTTATTACACGGACTTTGTAGGGATTTTAAACTAGTTGACTGTTTTAGATCCCTGCATCCTAGAGAGGAGGGCTTCACCTGGTTCAGTGGTGATGGCACCAAAGCCTCTCGCATCGACTACTTACTGACCCGGGACGCCCCCCCAACCGATGCTAGATTAACCCCGGTATTCTTTTCGGACCACTGTATGCTCACGTGCACCCTTTCACTGACCTCAGGTGTGACGGTAGGGAAGGGTCTGTGGAAACTGAACTGCTCCCTGTTGGAGGACGAGGGAATAACAAGGTCGTACAGGGAGCGGTTCAGGGACTGGCAGACCCTTCAGGACATGTTCGAAACACGAGCACAGTGGTGGGAGATGGTAAAACACAGGACACAGACTTTTTTTAAGCAAAAAGGGAGGGAAAAAAGAAGGAAAGCAGAGAGACGCATGGTGGGACTGCAGAAAAGGCTAGAGAGGTATTTTAAACTTACACAGGAAGGGCTGGATTTTAACGATGAAATAAGAGAGGTGAAAAAAGAAATGGTTTTAATGGCGGAAGAGGTGAGCAGAGGAGTGATTTTAAGAAGCAAAGAGAGAGACCTGGAGGAAGGAGAAAAATGTACCAGGTACTTTTTTAAGAAAATAATCAGCAGGAGCAATGTTTTAACGAGTATCAAAGATAAAAATGGGATTTTAAAAACTGACACACAACAGATTACGAAGGTGGTGGAGGAATTTTATGATGAGTTGTTTGAAAAGAAAGAAGTTTTTAATCACGTCATGGACGAGGTTTTAAGCTTTTTAGACAAAACAGTTGTAAACACCGTGCTTTTATCCCAGGATTTTACCCTTTTAGAAATGGACAAAAACATCAGATGTTTTAAAAAAGGGAAATCCCCAGGCGAGGACGGGCTCCCCCTGGAATTTTATCTGACCTTTTGGGATATTTTAAGACACGACCTGTTGACTGTTTTTAAGGACTTTGAACGACTCGACCGACTACCTGACAGTTTTAGGATGGGCATTGTATCCCTTTTATTCAAGAAAAACGACAAAGCGGACCTAAAGAACTGGCGACCTATCACTCTTTTAAACGTTGACTGTAAACTTTTTAGCAAGATTTTAACCTCTCGTATGTCTTGTGTTTTAGGGGACTTGATCCACCCGGATCAAGCCTGCGCCATCCCGGGAAGGAGGATCACGGACAGCCTGGTACTGATCAGAGACGCCATCTGTTTTGCGAGAGACAGAAACATTCGGCTAGTAGTCCTAAATTTAGATTTTGAGAAAGCCTTTGATCGGGTCTCGCACCAGTACCTTTTCAAGGTACTGCAAAAAGCGGGTTTTCCGGGGAGATTCCTAGCTTGGGTGGGACTGCTGTATGGGGACATTACCAGCAAAATCCTTGTTAACGGGTTCTTATCCAAAGCAGTGGAAGTTAACTGCGGCGTCCGTCAGGGGTGTCCCTTATCCCCCTTACTCTATGTCTGCTGTATAGAGCCGCTGGCGCAGATCTTGAGAAGGGACCAACTCATTTGTGGGTTGGGGATCCCGGGGACTGGGGGACTGACTGCCAAGTGCATTTTATACATGGACGACATCAACATTTTATGCACTGACCTTTTATCCGTAGACAGGACCCTGGACCGGACTGACTGGTTTGGCCTCGCTTCGGGTGCCAAGCTTAACAGGGACAAGACAGAGGGGAGACTTTTCGGACCGTGGGGTGGGACAGACATGACTAGGCTTCCCATGACGACGACCCAGACCGACCTCCGCATCCTCGGGGTACAGTTCGACCGGGAGGGGGGAGGGAGCGGAAACTGGGAGGGCTTACTGACAAAAACCCGACAGAGACTGACGTTCTGGGGACTCAGACGACTGACATTTGAAGGCAAGGTTTTAATCATCAAAGCAGTGATTTTACCCTTGTTCTTATTGATCGGTTCTGTTTTTATCCCCCCCAAACCCATTCTTTTAGTCCTCGACAGGATGGTGTTTTATTTCATCTGGGGGTCCAAGTGGGAGCGCCTGAAAAGAGATGTAGTGAAGAGAGCCCCACGAAACGGAGGGAAGGGACTCCCGGATTTTAAAGTGTTCTTTGGTAGCCGGTACACCGCACTCCACCTGGCACTGGCGACGACCCCATCCGGAAACCACAAGACCGCGGCCCTGACCAGATTCTGGATGGGGTCCTACCTCAGGCACCTGCAGTGGATCCCGAAAGACCTGAGGACGCCAGTGTCTTTTAACCTCCCCCCGGCCTACCTTTTTATTAAGACGTTTTTAAAGACACACATTTTAGAGAAAGAACCACTCACCGTTTTAACCAAACACCGCTCTGTTCTCTCTCTTGTGCAGGAACGGGAGGAAGTGACCCGAGTGCGCCGACTCGCCCTGGGTGAGTCGGCCACGGTCTGGCGGAACGTGAGCCACCCTGCCCTGCTGAACAAGCACCGAGACCTCTCCTGGATGGTGGCCCATGAGATCCTCCCGGTCAGAGCCGTCATGCACTCCCGGAGGCTGGCGACGACATCCAGGTGCCCGCGGCCGACTTGTGGCGGAGAGGAGACCGTGAGGCACCTGCTCTGGGAGTGCAGTGCCGCCCGGGACCTGTGGATCCTGGCGGGGCCCCTGATAACCCCGTGCCTGCCGGCAGGGGAGGTCCTAAACGCACAGCTGGTGCTCTACGGGGTGAGCCAGAGGACCATGACATCTGGACAATTCCGCCAACTCTGGCTCACCCTGACATGCTTCAAAGAAGCCCTCTGGACCTCCAGGAACCTGCTGGCGGGGAAGCGCGTGGAGATGTCCACCCAGGCAGCGGCGGAACTGGCTGCAGAGACCCTCGGGTGGTACATCCCACGCGCCATACGGAAGGGGCCCCCCTCCACGTGAAGTGGTCCGGGCGGCAGCGGCCTGGCTGCGCCGGAATGGCTGCCCAGGTCGAGGATCTCCGCTGGGCCCCGGAGGGGGAGGACTCGGTGGCTTGTTCAGCGGGGCAGGTAGAGGCAAGCCAGACAAGCTCATCCCGGTCCTGCACAATTGAGGAACAGAACCTTTAAATGCACTCACACACACACACTCACATAGCCACACAAGACACATAGCCACATACGCACACACACACACATAGTCACACACACACGTCACATTTTTAAAGACACATTGTAAAACATTCCTTTAAAGATGTCTTAACCAAGTGTACATTCTTTTATGGCTTTTTAACACTGCTGTATTTATTCATGATCACCTTGTTGTTTTAGCGGGCACTTTTTAACTACGATTTCGATTCAGTGCTTTTAAAGTAATTACACCAGTGTTTTAGCGCCCCCTATGCCCTGTAATTAATGTACCTTT
Organism: Osmerus mordax; assembly: GCF_038355195.1. Classification (NCBI taxonomy): domain Eukaryota; kingdom Metazoa; phylum Chordata; class Actinopteri; order Osmeriformes; family Osmeridae; genus Osmerus; species Osmerus mordax. The sequence continues at coordinate 270,067 of NC_090059.1, read as the reverse complement.
TAAGAAAAGAAAAGACATGTAAAACGAATTGTTTTTATGAACTGTCAACGGTGAGAACCAATAAATTTTTCTCAAAAGAAAAAAAATCTGTTCTTATCAGTTTAATATCTGATATGTCCTCCATGCGAGGACAACATATTAAACGGATTTTTGCAACAGGGAGTCGGAACAGGGGCTCGCTCCGTCCGCTCCGCGCATCGCCCCGGTATTGCAGCGTCTCCGGGAAGGGTGCAATCTTTCTAAGCGTGTCAAAGAGAAAAGCTAGTGAGGGAGGGAGGGAGGGAGGGAGGGAGGGAGGGAAGGAAGGAAGGAAGGAAGGAGGGAGGGAAGGAGGGAATGTCTGAATGAGTGAGGTTTGGGGGAGAGGGGTTTAGGTTAGGGCTAGGGTTTTTGGGGTGAGGGTCAAAAAACCCTCAAAAGGGGGGGGCCCCCCAACAAAGCGGAACAAGCGATCCCTACCAAAAAAACGGGGTGAAAAGGGGGTGTGGGCGGAGCCCTGTCGGCCGGTGGCGTTTTCCCGCCCTTTTAGATATAAAAAAAAAAAAAAAAAAAAAAAAAAAAAAAAAAGTGAGTGACTGAGTGAGTGAGTGACTGAGTGAGTGACTGAGTGAGTGAGTGACAGAGAGAGAGAGAGAGAGAGAGAGAGAGAGAGAGAGAGAGAGAGAGAGAGAGAGCTGGCTGACATTCAGCGGGGCCGAGGTGAAAAACTGGAAGGCAATCGGAATGAGTTTTTTATCGCCGTGTCAGTCGACACCAACACGGAGTGGACTGGCTGGAAGGCGCATACGATAAACACGTACGGATCTTAATGGAGAAAAAGCCATCAATGAAATGGAGAAAGTGCGGTAAGGAAAGAAAAGCCAAGCGGGCGGGCCGAGCCCCTCTGCGGCCCGTGGCGTTTCCGCGCCTTTTTTTTCCCGAGAAGGATGCGGTTCGCCCCGGTTCTCCCCGGTTCGCCCCCGCGGACGGGTGAGTCAGGGCCAACGGAGGGGTTGGGGGTAGGCCGTTTGGGTCGTTTCAAATCGACGCTCTGGTTCCCCTTCAGCACGCACAAGCCTTTCGCCTTTTACTAAAGACTTCCGTGGAGGGGAGCGCCGACGAGTGGAACGTGGTATTTTTGGGAGGCTTTGCCCGAGGGAGGGCAGAGCCTGATGGACGTGTGACAAAAGCAGGGTGAGGTTGGCTTTGGGGTTAGGTGCGTGCCTGCGGGTAAGGCAGGTTTTGTCTTTGCTTCTTCTGTAGCTGTTTCAATTCTGTTGCCTTTTGGCCTGGGCTTTCCGCTTCCGTCCCTGCTTGTCCTGCGGCTTTTGGCCTGGGCTTTCCGCTTCCGTCCCTGCTTGTCCTGCGGCTTTTGGCCTGGGCTTTCCGCTTCCGTCCCTGCTTGTCCTGCGGCTTTTGGCCTGGGCTTTCCGCTTCCGTCCCTGCTTGTCCTGCGGCTTTTGGCCTGGGCTTTCCGCTTCCGTCCCTGCTTGTCCTGCGGCTTTTGGCCTGGGCTTTCCGCTTCCGTCCCTGCTTGTCCTGCGGCTTTTGGCCTGGGCTTTCCGCTTCCGTCCCTGCTTGTCCTGCGGCTTTTGGCCTGGGCTTTCCGCTTCCGTCCCTGCTTGTCCTGCGGCTTTTGGCCTCGGCTTTGGTTTTGGCTTTTGGTGGTTTCGGCCGTTCTCGGTGTGGTGACCGAGCGGCCCAGGTGGTGCACGGAGGGTCCGCGCGCCGGGGGCGTCCGATAATGCGGTCATCGCTTCTCGGCCTTTTGGCTAAGATCAAGTGTAGTATCTGTTCTTATCAGTTTAATATCTGATATGTCCTCCATGCGAGGACAACATATTAAACGGATTTTTGCAACAGGGAGTCGGAACAGGGGCTCGCTCCGTCCGCTCCGCGCATCGCCCCGGTATTGCAGCGTCTCCGGGAAGGGTGCAATCTTTCTAAGCGTGTCAAAGAGAAAAGCTAGTGAGGGAGGGAGGGAGGGAGGGAGGGAGGGAGGGAGGGAAGGAAGGAAGGAAGGAAGGAGGGAGGGAAGGAGGGAATGTCTGAATGAGTGAGGTTTGGGGGAGAGGGGTTTAGGTTAGGGCTAGGGTTTTTGGGGTGAGGGTCAAAAAACCCTCAAAAGGGGGGGGCCCCCCAACAAAGCGGAACAAGCGATCCCTACCAAAAAAACGGGGTGAAAAGGGGGTGTGGGCGGAGCCCTGTCGGCCGGTGGCGTTTTCCCGCCCTTTTAGATATAAAAAAAAAAAAAAAAAAAAAAAAAAAAAAAAAAGTGAGTGACTGAGTGAGTGAGTGACTGAGTGAGTGACTGAGTGAGTGAGTGACAGAGAGAGAGAGAGAGAGAGAGAGAGAGAGAGAGAGAGAGAGAGAGAGAGAGAGAGCTGGCTGACATTCAGCGGGGCCGAGGTGAAAAACTGGAAGGCAATCGGAATGAGTTTTTTATCGCCGTGTCAGTCGACACCAACACGGAGTGGACTGGCTGGAAGGCGCATACGATAAACACGTACGGATCTTAATGGAGAAAAAGCCATCAATGAAATGGAGAAAGTGCGGTAAGGAAAGAAAAGCCAAGCGGGCGGGCCGAGCCCCTCTGCGGCCCGTGGCGTTTCCGCGCCTTTTTTTTCCCGAGAAGGATGCGGTTCGCCCCGGTTCTCCCCGGTTCGCCCCCGCGGACGGGTGAGTCAGGGCCAACGGAGGGGTTGGGGGTAGGCCGTTTGGGTCGTTTCAAATCGACGCTCTGGTTCCCCTTCAGCACGCACAAGCCTTTCGCCTTTTACTAAAGACTTCCGTGGAGGGGAGCGCCGACGAGTGGAACGTGGTATTTTTGGGAGGCTTTGCCCGAGGGAGGGCAGAGCCTGATGGACGTGTGACAAAAGCAGGGTGAGGTTGGCTTTGGGGTTAGGTGCGTGCCTGCGGGTAAGGCAGGTTTTGTCTTTGCTTCTTCTGTAGCTGTTTCAATTCTGTTGCCTTTTGGCCTGGGCTTTCCGCTTCCGTCCCTGCTTGTCCTGCGGCTTTTGGCCTGGGCTTTCCGCTTCCGTCCCTGCTTGTCCTGCGGCTTTTGGCCTGGGCTTTCCGCTTCCGTCCCTGCTTGTCCTGCGGCTTTTGGCCTGGGCTTTCCGCTTCCGTCCCTGCTTGTCCTGCGGCTTTTGGCCTGGGCTTTCCGCTTCCGTCCCTGCTTGTCCTGCGGCTTTTGGCCTGGGCTTTCCGCTTCCGTCCCTGCTTGTCCTGCGGCTTTTGGCCTGGGCTTTCCGCTTCCGTCCCTGCTTGTCCTGCGGCTTTTGGCCTGGGCTTTCCGCTTCCGTCCCTGCTTGTCCTGCGGCTTTTGGCCTGGGCTTTCCGCTTCCGTCCCTGCTTGTCCTGCGGCTTTTGGCCTGGGCTTTCCGCTTCCGTCCCTGCTTGTCCTGCGGCTTTTGGCCTGGGCTTTCCGCTTCCGTCCCTGCTTGTCCTGCGGCTTTTGGCCTGGGCTTTCCGCTTCCGTCCCTGCTTGTCCTGCGGCTTTTGGCCTGGGCTTTCCGCTTCCGTCCCTGCTTGTCCTGCGGCTTTTGGCCTGGGCTTTCCGCTTCCGTCCCTGCTTGTCCTGCGGCTTTTGGCCTGGGCTTTCCGCTTCCGTCCCTGCTTGTCCTGCGGCTTTTGGCCTCGGCTTTGGTTTTGGCTTTTGGTGGTTTCGGCCGTTCTCGGTGTGGTGACCGAGCGGCCCAGGTGGTGCACGGAGGGTCCGCGCGCCGGGGGCGTCCGATAATGCGGTCATCGCTTCTCGGCCTTTTGGCTAAGATCAAGTGTAGTATCTGTTCTTATCAGTTTAATATCTGATATGTCCTCCATGCGAGGACAACATATTAAACGGATTTTTGCAACAGGGAGTCGGAACAGGGGCTCGCTCCGTCCGCTCCGCGCATCGCCCCGGTATTGCAGCGTCTCCGGGAAGGGTGCAATCTTTCTAAGCGTGTCAAAGAGAAAAGCTAGTGAGGGAGGGAGGGAGGGAGGGAGGGAGGGAGGGAAGGAAGGAAGGAAGGAAGGAGGGAGGGAAGGAGGGAATGTCTGAATGAGTGAGGTTTGGGGGAGAGGGGTTTAGGTTAGGGCTAGGGTTTTTGGGGTGAGGGTCAAAAAACCCTCAAAAGGGGGGGGCCCCCCAACAAAGCGGAACAAGCGATCCCTACCAAAAAAACGGGGTGAAAAGGGGGTGTGGGCGGAGCCCTGTCGGCCGGTGGCGTTTTCCCGCCCTTTTAGATATAAAAAAAAAAAAAAAAAAAAAAAAAAAAAAAAAAGTGAGTGACTGAGTGAGTGAGTGACTGAGTGAGTGACTGAGTGAGTGAGTGACAGAGAGAGAGAGAGAGAGAGAGAGAGAGAGAGAGAGAGAGAGAGAGAGAGAGAGAGCTGGCTGACATTCAGCGGGGCCGAGGTGAAAAACTGGAAGGCAATCGGAATGAGTTTTTTATCGCCGTGTCAGTCGACACCAACACGGAGTGGACTGGCTGGAAGGCGCATACGATAAACACGTACGGATCTTAATGGAGAAAAAGCCATCAATGAAATGGAGAAAGTGCGGTAAGGAAAGAAAAGCCAAGCGGGCGGGCCGAGCCCCTCTGCGGCCCGTGGCGTTTCCGCGCCTTTTTTTTCCCGAGAAGGATGCGGTTCGCCCCGGTTCTCCCCGGTTCGCCCCCGCGGACGGGTGAGTCAGGGCCAACGGAGGGGTTGGGGGTAGGCCGTTTGGGTCGTTTCAAATCGACGCTCTGGTTCCCCTTCAGCACGCACAAGCCTTTCGCCTTTTACTAAAGACTTCCGTGGAGGGGAGCGCCGACGAGTGGAACGTGGTATTTTTGGGAGGCTTTGCCCGAGGGAGGGCAGAGCCTGATGGACGTGTGACAAAAGCAGGGTGAGGTTGGCTTTGGGGTTAGGTGCGTGCCTGCGGGTAAGGCAGGTTTTGTCTTTGCTTCTTCTGTAGCTGTTTCAATTCTGTTGCCTTTTGGCCTGGGCTTTCCGCTTCCGTCCCTGCTTGTCCTGCGGCTTTTGGCCTGGGCTTTCCGCTTCCGTCCCTGCTTGTCCTGCGGCTTTTGGCCTGGGCTTTCCGCTTCCGTCCCTGCTTGTCCTGCGGCTTTTGGCCTGGGCTTTCCGCTTCCGTCCCTGCTTGTCCTGCGGCTTTTGGCCTGGGCTTTCCGCTTCCGTCCCTGCTTGTCCTGCGGCTTTTGGCCTGGGCTTTCCGCTTCCGTCCCTGCTTGTCCTGCGGCTTTTGGCCTGGGCTTTCCGCTTCCGTCCCTGCTTGTCCTGCGGCTTTTGGCCTGGGCTTTCCGCTTCCGTCCCTGCTTGTCCTGCGGCTTTTGGCCTCGGCTTTGGTTTTGGCTTTTGGTGGTTTCGGCCGTTCTCGGTGTGGTGACCGAGCGGCCCAGGTGGTGCACGGAGGGTCCGCGCGCCGGGGGCGTCCGATAATGCGGTCATCGCTTCTCGGCCTTTTGGCTAAGATCAAGTGTAGTATCTGTTCTTATCAGTTTAATATCTGATATGTCCTCCATGCGAGGACAACATATTAAACGGATTTTTGCAACAGGGAGTCGGAACAGGGGCTCGCTCCGTCCGCTCCGCGCATCGCCCCGGTATTGCAGCGTCTCCGGGAAGGGTGCAATCTTTCTAAGCGTGTCAAAGAGAAAAGCTAGTGAGGGAGGGAGGGAGGGAGGGAGGGAGGGAGGGAAGGAAGGAAGGAAGGAAGGAGGGAGGGAAGGAGGGAATGTCTGAATGAGTGAGGTTTGGGGGAGAGGGGTTTAGGTTAGGGCTAGGGTTTTTGGGGTGAGGGTCAAAAAACCCTCAAAAGGGGGGGGCCCCCCAACAAAGCGGAACAAGCGATCCCTACCAAAAAAACGGGGTGAAAAGGGGGTGTGGGCGGAGCCCTGTCGGCCGGTGGCGTTTTCCCGCCCTTTTAGATATAAAAAAAAAAAAAAAAAAAAAAAAAAAAAAAAAAGTGAGTGACTGAGTGAGTGAGTGACTGAGTGAGTGACTGAGTGAGTGAGTGACAGAGAGAGAGAGAGAGAGAGAGAGAGAGAGAGAGAGAGAGAGAGAGAGAGAGAGCTGGCTGACATTCAGCGGGGCCGAGGTGAAAAACTGGAAGGCAATCGGAATGAGTTTTTTATCGCCGTGTCAGTCGACACCAACACGGAGTGGACTGGCTGGAAGGCGCATACGATAAACACGTACGGATCTTAATGGAGAAAAAGCCATCAATGAAATGGAGAAAGTGCGGTAAGGAAAGAAAAGCCAAGCGGGCGGGCCGAGCCCCTCTGCGGCCCGTGGCGTTTCCGCGCCTTTTTTTTCCCGAGAAGGATGCGGTTCGCCCCGGTTCTCCCCGGTTCGCCCCCGCGGACGGGTGAGTCAGGGCCAACGGAGGGGTTGGGGGTAGGCCGTTTGGGTCGTTTCAAATCGACGCTCTGGTTCCCCTTCAGCACGCACAAGCCTTTCGCCTTTTACTAAAGACTTCCGTGGAGGGGAGCGCCGACGAGTGGAACGTGGTATTTTTGGGAGGCTTTGCCCGAGGGAGGGCAGAGCCTGATGGACGTGTGACAAAAGCAGGGTGAGGTTGGCTTTGGGGTTAGGTGCGTGCCTGCGGGTAAGGCAGGTTTTGTCTTTGCTTCTTCTGTAGCTGTTTCAATTCTGTTGCCTTTTGGCCTGGGCTTTCCGCTTCCGTCCCTGCTTGTCCTGCGGCTTTTGGCCTGGGCTTTCCGCTTCCGTCCCTGCTTGTCCTGCGGCTTTTGGCCTGGGCTTTCCGCTTCCGTCCCTGCTTGTCCTGCGGCTTTTGGCCTGGGCTTTCCGCTTCCGTCCCTGCTTGTCCTGCGGCTTTTGGCCTGGGCTTTCCGCTTCCGTCCCTGCTTGTCCTGCGGCTTTTGGCCTGGGCTTTCCGCTTCCGTCCCTGCTTGTCCTGCGGCTTTTGGCCTGGGCTTTCCGCTTCCGTCCCTGCTTGTCCTGCGGCTTTTGGCCTGGGCTTTCCGCTTCCGTCCCTGCTTGTCCTGCGGCTTTTGGCCTGGGCTTTCCGCTTCCGTCCCTGCTTGTCCTGCGGCTTTTGGCCTGGGCTTTCCGCTTCCGTCCCTGCTTGTCCTGCGGCTTTTGGCCTGGGCTTTCCGCTTCCGTCCCTGCTTGTCCTGCGGCTTTTGGCCTGGGCTTTCCGCTTCCGTCCCTGCTTGTCCTGCGGCTTTTGGCCTGGGCTTTCCGCTTCCGTCCCTGCTTGTCCTGCGGCTTTTGGCCTGGGCTTTCCGCTTCCGTCCCTGCTTGTCCTGCGGCTTTTGGCCTGGGCTTTCCGCTTCCGTCCCTGCTTGTCCTGCGGCTTTTGGCCTCGGCTTTGGTTTTGGCTTTTGGTGGTTTCGGCCGTTCTCGGTGTGGTGACCGAGCGGCCCAGGTGGTGCACGGAGGGTCCGCGCGCCGGGGGCGTCCGATAATGCGGTCATCGCTTCTCGGCCTTTTGGCTAAGATCAAGTGTAGTATCTGTTCTTATCAGTTTAATATCTGATATGTCCTCCATGCGAGGACAACATATTAAACGGATTTTTGCAACAGGGAGTCGGAACAGGGGCTCGCTCCGTCCGCTCCGCGCATCGCCCCGGTATTGCAGCGTCTCCGGGAAGGGTGCAATCTTTCTAAGCGTGTCAAAGAGAAAAGCTAGTGAGGGAGGGAGGGAGGGAGGGAGGGAGGGAGGGAAGGAAGGAAGGAAGGAAGGAGGGAGGGAAGGAGGGAATGTCTGAATGAGTGAGGTTTGGGGGAGAGGGGTTTAGGTTAGGGCTAGGGTTTTTGGGGTGAGGGTCAAAAAACCCTCAAAAGGGGGGGGCCCCCCAACAAAGCGGAACAAGCGATCCCTACCAAAAAAACGGGGTGAAAAGGGGGTGTGGGCGGAGCCCTGTCGGCCGGTGGCGTTTTCCCGCCCTTTTAGATATAAAAAAAAAAAAAAAAAAAAAAAAAAAAAGTGAGTGACTGAGTGAGTGAGTGACTGAGTGAGTGACTGAGTGAGTGAGTGACAGAGAGAGAGAGAGAGAGAGAGAGAGAGAGAGAGAGAGAGAGAGAGAGAGAGAGAGCTGGCTGACATTCAGCGGGGCCGAGGTGAAAAACTGGAAGGCAATCGGAATGAGTTTTTTATCGCCGTGTCAGTCGACACCAACACGGAGTGGACTGGCTGGAAGGCGCATACGATAAACACGTACGGATCTTAATGGAGAAAAAGCCATCAATGAAATGGAGAAAGTGCGGTAAGGAAAGAAAAGCCAAGCGGGCGGGCCGAGCCCCTCTGCGGCCCGTGGCGTTTCCGCGCCTTTTTTTTCCCGAGAAGGATGCGGTTCGCCCCGGTTCTCCCCGGTTCGCCCCCGCGGACGGGTGAGTCAGGGCCAACGGAGGGGTTGGGGGTAGGCCGTTTGGGTCGTTTCAAATCGACGCTCTGGTTCCCCTTCAGCACGCACAAGCCTTTCGCCTTTTACTAAAGACTTCCGTGGAGGGGAGCGCCGACGAGTGGAACGTGGTATTTTTGGGAGGCTTTGCCCGAGGGAGGGCAGAGCCTGATGGACGTGTGACAAAAGCAGGGTGAGGTTGGCTTTGGGGTTAGGTGCGTGCCTGCGGGTAAGGCAGGTTTTGTCTTTGCTTCTTCTGTAGCTGTTTCAATTCTGTTGCCTTTTGGCCTGGGCTTTCCGCTTCCGTCCCTGCTTGTCCTGCGGCTTTTGGCCTGGGCTTTCCGCTTCCGTCCCTGCTTGTCCTGCGGCTTTTGGCCTGGGCTTTCCGCTTCCGTCCCTGCTTGTCCTGCGGCTTTTGGCCTGGGCTTTCCGCTTCCGTCCCTGCTTGTCCTGCGGCTTTTGGCCTGGGCTTTCCGCTTCCGTCCCTGCTTGTCCTGCGGCTTTTGGCCTGGGCTTTCCGCTTCCGTCCCTGCTTGTCCTGCGGCTTTTGGCCTGGGCTTTCCGCTTCCGTCCCTGCTTGTCCTGCGGCTTTTGGCCTGGGCTTTCCGCTTCCGTCCCTGCTTGTCCTGCGGCTTTTGGCCTCGGCTTTGGTTTTGGCTTTTGGTGGTTTCGGCCGTTCTCGGTGTGGTGACCGAGCGGCCCAGGTGGTGCACGGAGGGTCCGCGCGCCGGGGGCGTCCGATAATGCGGTCATCGCTTCTCGGCCTTTTGGCTAAGATCAAGTGTAGTATCTGTTCTTATCAGTTTAATATCTGATATGTCCTCCATGCGAGGACAACATATTAAACGGATTTTTGCAACAGGGAGTCGGAACAGGGGCTCGCTCCGTCCGCTCCGCGCATCGCCCCGGTATTGCAGCGTCTCCGGGAAGGGTGCAATCTTTCTAAGCGTGTCAAAGAGAAAAGCTAGTGAGGGAGGGAGGGAGGGAGGGAGGGAGGGAGGGAAGGAAGGAAGGAAGGAAGGAGGGAGGGAAGGAGGGAATGTCTGAATGAGTGAGGTTTGGGGGAGAGGGGTTTAGGTTAGGGCTAGGGTTTTTGGGGTGAGGGTCAAAAAACCCTCAAAAGGGGGGGGCCCCCCAACAAAGCGGAACAAGCGATCCCTACCAAAAAAACGGGGTGAAAAGGGGGTGTGGGCGGAGCCCTGTCGGCCGGTGGCGTTTTCCCGCCCTTTTAGATATAAAAAAAAAAAAAAAAAAAAAAAAAAAAAAAAAAGTGAGTGACTGAGTGAGTGAGTGACTGAGTGAGTGACTGAGTGAGTGAGTGACAGAGAGAGAGAGAGAGAGAGAGAGAGAGAGAGAGAGAGAGAGAGAGAGAGAGAGAGCTGGCTGACATTCAGCGGGGCCGAGGTGAAAAACTGGAAGGCAATCGGAATGAGTTTTTTATCGCCGTGTCAGTCGACACCAACACGGAGTGGACTGGCTGGAAGGCGCATACGATAAACACGTACGGATCTTAATGGAGAAAAAGCCATCAATGAAATGGAGAAAGTGCGGTAAGGAAAGAAAAGCCAAGCGGGCGGGCCGAGCCCCTCTGCGGCCCGTGGCGTTTCCGCGCCTTTTTTTTCCCGAGAAGGATGCGGTTCGCCCCGGTTCTCCCCGGTTCGCCCCCGCGGACGGGTGAGTCAGGGCCAACGGAGGGGTTGGGGGTAGGCCGTTTGGGTCGTTTCAAATCGACGCTCTGGTTCCCCTTCAGCACGCACAAGCCTTTCGCCTTTTACTAAAGACTTCCGTGGAGGGGAGCGCCGACGAGTGGAACGTGGTATTTTTGGGAGGCTTTGCCCGAGGGAGGGCAGAGCCTGATGGACGTGTGACAAAAGCAGGGTGAGGTTGGCTTTGGGGTTAGGTGCGTGCCTGCGGGTAAGGCAGGTTTTGTCTTTGCTTCTTCTGTAGCTGTTTCAATTCTGTTGCCTTTTGGCCTGGGCTTTCCGCTTCCGTCCCTGCTTGTCCTGCGGCTTTTGGCCTGGGCTTTCCGCTTCCGTCCCTGCTTGTCCTGCGGCTTTTGGCCTGGGCTTTCCGCTTCCGTCCCTGCTTGTCCTGCGGCTTTTGGCCTGGGCTTTCCGCTTCCGTCCCTGCTTGTCCTGCGGCTTTTGGCCTGGGCTTTCCGCTTCCGTCCCTGCTTGTCCTGCGGCTTTTGGCCTGGGCTTTCCGCTTCCGTCCCTGCTTGTCCTGCGGCTTTTGGCCTGGGCTTTCCGCTTCCGTCCCTGCTTGTCCTGCGGCTTTTGGCCTGGGCTTTCCGCTTCCGTCCCTGCTTGTCCTGCGGCTTTTGGCCTCGGCTTTGGTTTTGGCTTTTGGTGGTTTCGGCCGTTCTCGGTGTGGTGACCGAGCGGCCCAGGTGGTGCACGGAGGGTCCGCGCGCCGGGGGCGTCCGATAATGCGGTCATCGCTTCTCGGCCTTTTGGCTAAGATCAAGTGTAGTATCTGTTCTTATCAGTTTAATATCTGATATGTCCTCCATGCGAGGACAACATATTAAACGGATTTTTGCAACAGGGAGTCGGAACAGGGGCTCGCTCCGTCCGCTCCGCGCATCGCCCCGGTATTGCAGCGTCTCCGGGAAGGGTGCAATCTTTCTAAGCGTGTCAAAGAGAAAAGCTAGTGAGGGAGGGAGGGAGGGAGGGAGGGAGGGAGGGAAGGAAGGAAGGAAGGAAGGAGGGAGGGAAGGAGGGAATGTCTGAATGAGTGAGGTTTGGGGGAGAGGGGTTTAGGTTAGGGCTAGGGTTTTTGGGGTGAGGGTCAAAAAACCCTCAAAAGGGGGGGGCCCCCCAACAAAGCGGAACAAGCGATCCCTACCAAAAAAACGGGGTGAAAAGGGGGTGTGGGCGGAGCCCTGTCGGCCGGTGGCGTTTTCCCGCCCTTTTAGATATAAAAAAAAAAAAAAAAAAAAAAAAAAAAAAAAAAGTGAGTGACTGAGTGAGTGAGTGACTGAGTGAGTGACTGAGTGAGTGAGTGACAGAGAGAGAGAGAGAGAGAGAGAGAGAGAGAGAGAGAGAGAGAGAGAGAGAGAGAGCTGGCTGACATTCAGCGGGGCCGAGGTGAAAAACTGGAAGGCAATCGGAATGAGTTTTTTATCGCCGTGTCAGTCGACACCAACACGGAGTGGACTGGCTGGAAGGCGCATACGATAAACACGTACGGATCTTAATGGAGAAAAAGCCATCAATGAAATGGAGAAAGTGCGGTAAGGAAAGAAAAGCCAAGCGGGCGGGCCGAGCCCCTCTGCGGCCCGTGGCGTTTCCGCGCCTTTTTTTTCCCGAGAAGGATGCGGTTCGCCCCGGTTCTCCCCGGTTCGCCCCCGCGGACGGGTGAGTCAGGGCCAACGGAGGGGTTGGGGGTAGGCCGTTTGGGTCGTTTCAAATCGACGCTCTGGTTCCCCTTCAGCACGCACAAGCCTTTCGCCTTTTACTAAAGACTTCCGTGGAGGGGAGCGCCGACGAGTGGAACGTGGTATTTTTGGGAGGCTTTGCCCGAGGGAGGGCAGAGCCTGATGGACGTGTGACAAAAGCAGGGTGAGGTTGGCTTTGGGGTTAGGTGCGTGCCTGCGGGTAAGGCAGGTTTTGTCTTTGCTTCTTCTGTAGCTGTTTCAATTCTGTTGCCTTTTGGCCTGGGCTTTCCGCTTCCGTCCCTGCTTGTCCTGCGGCTTTTGGCCTGGGCTTTCCGCTTCCGTCCCTGCTTGTCCTGCGGCTTTTGGCCTGGGCTTTCCGCTTCCGTCCCTGCTTGTCCTGCGGCTTTTGGCCTGGGCTTTCCGCTTCCGTCCCTGCTTGTCCTGCGGCTTTTGGCCTGGGCTTTCCGCTTCCGTCCCTGCTTGTCCTGCGGCTTTTGGCCTGGGCTTTCCGCTTCCGTCCCTGCTTGTCCTGCGGCTTTTGGCCTGGGCTTTCCGCTTCCGTCCCTGCTTGTCCTGCGGCTTTTGGCCTGGGCTTTCCGCTTCCGTCCCTGCTTGTCCTGCGGCTTTTGGCCTCGGCTTTGGTTTTGGCTTTTGGTGGTTTCGGCCGTTCTCGGTGTGGTGACCGAGCGGCCCAGGTGGTGCACGGAGGGTCCGCGCGCCGGGGGCGTCCGATAATGCGGTCATCGCTTCTCGGCCTTTTGGCTAAGATCAAGTGTAGTATCTGTTCTTATCAGTTTAATATCTGATATGTCCTCCATGCGAGGACAACATATTAAACGGATTTTTGCAACAGGGAGTCGGAACAGGGGCTCGCTCCGTCCGCTCCGCGCATCGCCCCGGTATTGCAGCGTCTCCGGGAAGGGTGCAATCTTTCTAAGCGTGTCAAAGAGAAAAGCTAGTGAGGGAGGGAGGGAGGGAGGGAGGGAGGGAGGGAAGGAAGGAAGGAAGGAAGGAGGGAGGGAAGGAGGGAATGTCTGAATGAGTGAGGTTTGGGGGAGAGGGGTTTAGGTTAGGGCTAGGGTTTTTGGGGTGAGGGTCAAAAAACCCTCAAAAGGGGGGGGCCCCCCAACAAAGCGGAACAAGCGATCCCTACCAAAAAAACGGGGTGAAAAGGGGGTGTGGGCGGAGCCCTGTCGGCCGGTGGCGTTTTCCCGCCCTTTTAGATATAAAAAAAAAAAAAAAAAAAAAAAAAAAAAAAAAAGTGAGTGACTGAGTGAGTGAGTGACTGAGTGAGTGACTGAGTGAGTGAGTGACAGAGAGAGAGAGAGAGAGAGAGAGAGAGAGAGAGAGAGAGAGAGAGAGAGAGAGCTGGCTGACATTCAGCGGGGCCGAGGTGAAAAACTGGAAGGCAATCGGAATGAGTTTTTTATCGCCGTGTCAGTCGACACCAACACGGAGTGGACTGGCTGGAAGGCGCATACGATAAACACGTACGGATCTTAATGGAGAAAAAGCCATCAATGAAATGGAGAAAGTGCGGTAAGGAAAGAAAAGCCAAGCGGGCGGGCCGAGCCCCTCTGCGGCCCGTGGCGTTTCCGCGCCTTTTTTTTCCCGAGAAGGATGCGGTTCGCCCCGGTTCTCCCCGGTTCGCCCCCGCGGACGGGTGAGTCAGGGCCAACGGAGGGGTTGGGGGTAGGCCGTTTGGGTCGTTTCAAATCGACGCTCTGGTTCCCCTTCAGCACGCACAAGCCTTTCGCCTTTTACTAAAGACTTCCGTGGAGGGGAGCGCCGACGAGTGGAACGTGGTATTTTTGGGAGGCTTTGCCCGAGGGAGGGCAGAGCCTGATGGACGTGTGACAAAAGCAGGGTGAGGTTGGCTTTGGGGTTAGGTGCGTGCCTGCGGGTAAGGCAGGTTTTGTCTTTGCTTCTTCTGTAGCTGTTTCAATTCTGTTGCCTTTTGGCCTGGGCTTTCCGCTTCCGTCCCTGCTTGTCCTGCGGCTTTTGGCCTGGGCTTTCCGCTTCCGTCCCTGCTTGTCCTGCGGCTTTTGGCCTGGGCTTTCCGCTTCCGTCCCTGCTTGTCCTGCGGCTTTTGGCCTGGGCTTTCCGCTTCCGTCCCTGCTTGTCCTGCGGCTTTTGGCCTGGGCTTTCCGCTTCCGTCCCTGCTTGTCCTGCGGCTTTTGGCCTGGGCTTTCCGCTTCCGTCCCTGCTTGTCCTGCGGCTTTTGGCCTGGGCTTTCCGCTTCCGTCCCTGCTTGTCCTGCGGCTTTTGGCCTGGGCTTTCCGCTTCCGTCCCTGCTTGTCCTGCGGCTTTTGGCCTCGGCTTTGGTTTTGGCTTTTGGTGGTTTCGGCCGTTCTCGGTGTGGTGACCGAGCGGCCCAGGTGGTGCACGGAGGGTCCGCGCGCCGGGGGCGTCCGATAATGCGGTCATCGCTTCTCGGCCTTTTGGCTAAGATCAAGTGTAGTATCTGTTCTTATCAGTTTAATATCTGATATGTCCTCCATGCGAGGACAACATATTAAACGGATTTTTGCAACAGGGAGTCGGAACAGGGGCTCGCTCCGTCCGCTCCGCGCATCGCCCCGGTATTGCAGCGTCTCCGGGAAGGGTGCAATCTTTCTAAGCGTGTCAAAGAGAAAAGCTAGTGAGGGAGGGAGGGAGGGAGGGAGGGAGGGAGGGAGGGAAGGAAGGAAGGAAGGAAGGAGGGAGGGAAGGAGGGAATGTCTGAATGAGTGAGGTTTGGGGGAGAGGGGTTTAGGTTAGGGCTAGGGTTTTTGGGGTGAGGGTCAAAAAACCCTCAAAAGGGGGGGGGCCCCCCAACAAAGCGGAACAAGCGATCCCTACCAAAAAAACGGGGTGAAAAGGGGGTGTGGGCGGAGCCCTGTCGGCCGGTGGCGTTTTCCCGCCCTTTTAGATATAAAAAAAAAAAAAAAAAAAAAAAAAAAAAAGTGAGTGACTGAGTGAGTGAGTGACTGAGTGAGTGACTGAGTGAGTGAGTGACAGAGAGAGAGAGAGAGAGAGAGAGAGAGAGAGAGAGAGAGAGAGAGAGAGAGAGAGCTGGCTGACATTCAGCGGGGCCGAGGTGAAAAACTGGAAGGCAATCGGAATGAGTTTTTTATCGCCGTGTCAGTCGACACCAACACGGAGTGGACTGGCTGGAAGGCGCATACGATAAACACGTACGGATCTTAATGGAGAAAAAGCCATCAATGAAATGGAGAAAGTGCGGTAAGGAAAGAAAAGCCAAGCGGGCGGGCCGAGCCCCTCTGCGGCCCGTGGCGTTTCCGCGCCTTTTTTTTCCCGAGAAGGATGCGGTTCGCCCCGGTTCTCCCCGGTTCGCCCCCGCGGACGGGTGAGTCAGGGCCAACGGAGGGGTTGGGGGTAGGCCGTTTGGGTCGTTTCAAATCGACGCTCTGGTTCCCCTTCAGCACGCACAAGCCTTTCGCCTTTTACTAAAGACTTCCGTGGAGGGGAGCGCCGACGAGTGGAACGTGGTATTTTTGGGAGGCTTTGCCCGAGGGAGGGCAGAGCCTGATGGACGTGTGACAAAAGCAGGGTGAGGTTGGCTTTGGGGTTAGGTGCGTGCCTGCGGGTAAGGCAGGTTTTGTCTTTGCTTCTTCTGTAGCTGTTTCAATTCTGTTGCCTTTTGGCCTGGGCTTTCCGCTTCCGTCCCTGCTTGTCCTGCGGCTTTTGGCCTGGGCTTTCCGCTTCCGTCCCTGCTTGTCCTGCGGCTTTTGGCCTGGGCTTTCCGCTTCCGTCCCTGCTTGTCCTGCGGCTTTTGGCCTGGGCTTTCCGCTTCCGTCCCTGCTTGTCCTGCGGCTTTTGGCCTGGGCTTTCCGCTTCCGTCCCTGCTTGTCCTGCGGCTTTTGGCCTGGGCTTTCCGCTTCCGTCCCTGCTTGTCCTGCGGCTTTTGGCCTGGGCTTTCCGCTTCCGTCCCTGCTTGTCCTGCGGCTTTTGGCCTGGGCTTTCCGCTTCCGTCCCTGCTTGTCCTGCGGCTTTTGGCCTGGGCTTTCCGCTTCCGTCCCTGCTTGTCCTGCGGCTTTTGGCCTGGGCTTTCCGCTTCCGTCCCTGCTTGTCCTGCGGCTTTTGGCCTGGGCTTTCCGCTTCCGTCCCTGCTTGTCCTGCGGCTTTTGGCCTGGGCTTTCCGCTTCCGTCCCTGCTTGTCCTGCGGCTTTTGGCCTGGGCTTTCCGCTTCCGTCCCTGCTTGTCCTGCGGCTTTTGGCCTCGGCTTTGGTTTTGGCTTTTGGTGGTTTCGGCCGTTCTCGGTGTGGTGACCGAGCGGCCCAGGTGGTGCACGGAGGGTCCGCGCGCCGGGGGCGTCCGATAATGCGGTCATCGCTTCTCGGCCTTTTGGCTAAGATCAAGTGTAGTATCTGTTCTTATCAGTTTAATATCTGATATGTCCTCCATGCGAGGACAACATATTAAACGGATTTTTGCAACAGGGAGTCGGAACAGGGGCTCGCTCCGTCCGCTCCGCGCATCGCCCCGGTATTGCAGCGTCTCCGGGAAGGGTGCAATCTTTCTAAGCGTGTCAAAGAGAAAAGCTAGTGAGGGAGGGAGGGAGGGAGGGAGGGAGGGAGGGAAGGAAGGAAGGAAGGAAGGAGGGAGGGAAGGAGGGAATGTCTGAATGAGTGAGGTTTGGGGGAGAGGGGTTTAGGTTAGGGCTAGGGTTTTTGGGGTGAGGGTCAAAAAACCCTCAAAAGGGGGGGGCCCCCCAACAAAGCGGAACAAGCGATCCCTACCAAAAAAACGGGGTGAAAAGGGGGTGTGGGCGGAGCCCTGTCGGCCGGTGGCGTTTTCCCGCCCTTTTAGATATAAAAAAAAAAAAAAAAAAAAAAAAAAAAAAAAAAGTGAGTGACTGAGTGAGTGAGTGACTGAGTGAGTGACTGAGTGAGTGAGTGACAGAGAGAGAGAGAGAGAGAGAGAGAGAGAGAGAGAGAGAGAGAGAGAGAGAGAGAGCTGGCTGACATTCAGCGGGGCCGAGGTGAAAAACTGGAAGGCAATCGGAATGAGTTTTTTATCGCCGTGTCAGTCGACACCAACACGGAGTGGACTGGCTGGAAGGCGCATACGATAAACACGTACGGATCTTAATGGAGAAAAAGCCATCAATGAAATGGAGAAAGTGCGGTAAGGAAAGAAAAGCCAAGCGGGCGGGCCGAGCCCCTCTGCGGCCCGTGGCGTTTCCGCGCCTTTTTTTTCCCGAGAAGGATGCGGTTCGCCCCGGTTCTCCCCGGTTCGCCCCCGCGGACGGGTGAGTCAGGGCCAACGGAGGGGTTGGGGGTAGGCCGTTTGGGTCGTTTCAAATCGACGCTCTGGTTCCCCTTCAGCACGCACAAGCCTTTCGCCTTTTACTAAAGACTTCCGTGGAGGGGAGCGCCGACGAGTGGAACGTGGTATTTTTGGGAGGCTTTGCCCGAGGGAGGGCAGAGCCTGATGGACGTGTGACAAAAGCAGGGTGAGGTTGGCTTTGGGGTTAGGTGCGTGCCTGCGGGTAAGGCAGGTTTTGTCTTTGCTTCTTCTGTAGCTGTTTCAATTCTGTTGCCTTTTGGCCTGGGCTTTCCGCTTCCGTCCCTGCTTGTCCTGCGGCTTTTGGCCTGGGCTTTCCGCTTCCGTCCCTGCTTGTCCTGCGGCTTTTGGCCTGGGCTTTCCGCTTCCGTCCCTGCTTGTCCTGCGGCTTTTGGCCTGGGCTTTCCGCTTCCGTCCCTGCTTGTCCTGCGGCTTTTGGCCTGGGCTTTCCGCTTCCGTCCCTGCTTGTCCTGCGGCTTTTGGCCTGGGCTTTCCGCTTCCGTCCCTGCTTGTCCTGCGGCTTTTGGCCTGGGCTTTCCGCTTCCGTCCCTGCTTGTCCTGCGGCTTTTGGCCTGGGCTTTCCGCTTCCGTCCCTGCTTGTCCTGCGGCTTTTGGCCTCGGCTTTGGTTTTGGCTTTTGGTGGTTTCGGCCGTTCTCGGTGTGGTGACCGAGCGGCCCAGGTGGTGCACGGAGGGTCCGCGCGCCGGGGGCGTCCGATAATGCGGTCATCGCTTCTCGGCCTTTTGGCTAAGATCAAGTGTAGTATCTGTTCTTATCAGTTTAATATCTGATATGTCCTCCATGCGAGGACAACATATTAAACGGATTTTTGCAACAGGGAGTCGGAACAGGGGCTCGCTCCGTCCGCTCCGCGCATCGCCCCGGTATTGCAGCGTCTCCGGGAAGGGTGCAATCTTTCTAAGCGTGTCAAAGAGAAAAGCTAGTGAGGGAGGGAGGGAGGGAGGGAGGGAGGGAGGGAAGGAAGGAAGGAAGGAAGGAGGGAGGGAAGGAGGGAATGTCTGAATGAGTGAGGTTTGGGGGAGAGGGGTTTAGGTTAGGGCTAGGGTTTTTGGGGTGAGGGTCAAAAAACCCTCAAAAGGGGGGGGCCCCCCAACAAAGCGGAACAAGCGATCCCTACCAAAAAAACGGGGTGAAAAGGGGGTGTGGGCGGAGCCCTGTCGGCCGGTGGCGTTTTCCCGCCCTTTTAGATATAAAAAAAAAAAAAAAAAAAAAAAAAAAAAAAAAAGTGAGTGACTGAGTGAGTGAGTGACTGAGTGAGTGACTGAGTGAGTGAGTGACAGAGAGAGAGAGAGAGAGAGAGAGAGAGAGAGAGAGAGAGAGAGAGAGAGAGAGCTGGCTGACATTCAGCGGGGCCGAGGTGAAAAACTGGAAGGCAATCGGAATGAGTTTTTTATCGCCGTGTCAGTCGACACCAACACGGAGTGGACTGGCTGGAAGGCGCATACGATAAACACGTACGGATCTTAATGGAGAAAAAGCCATCAATGAAATGGAGAAAGTGCGGTAAGGAAAGAAAAGCCAAGCGGGCGGGCCGAGCCCCTCTGCGGCCCGTGGCGTTTCCGCGCCTTTTTTTTCCCGAGAAGGATGCGGTTCGCCCCGGTTCTCCCCGGTTCGCCCCCGCGGACGGGTGAGTCAGGGCCAACGGAGGGGTTGGGGGTAGGCCGTTTGGGTCGTTTCAAATCGACGCTCTGGTTCCCCTTCAGCACGCACAAGCCTTTCGCCTTTTACTAAAGACTTCCGTGGAGGGGAGCGCCGACGAGTGGAACGTGGTATTTTTGGGAGGCTTTGCCCGAGGGAGGGCAGAGCCTGATGGACGTGTGACAAAAGCAGGGTGAGGTTGGCTTTGGGGTTAGGTGCGTGCCTGCGGGTAAGGCAGGTTTTGTCTTTGCTTCTTCTGTAGCTGTTTCAATTCTGTTGCCTTTTGGCCTGGGCTTTCCGCTTCCGTCCCTGCTTGTCCTGCGGCTTTTGGCCTGGGCTTTCCGCTTCCGTCCCTGCTTGTCCTGCGGCTTTTGGCCTGGGCTTTCCGCTTCCGTCCCTGCTTGTCCTGCGGCTTTTGGCCTGGGCTTTCCGCTTCCGTCCCTGCTTGTCCTGCGGCTTTTGGCCTGGGCTTTCCGCTTCCGTCCCTGCTTGTCCTGCGGCTTTTGGCCTGGGCTTTCCGCTTCCGTCCCTGCTTGTCCTGCGGCTTTTGGCCTGGGCTTTCCGCTTCCGTCCCTGCTTGTCCTGCGGCTTTTGGCCTGGGCTTTCCGCTTCCGTCCCTGCTTGTCCTGCGGCTTTTGGCCTCGGCTTTGGTTTTGGCTTTTGGTGGTTTCGGCCGTTCTCGGTGTGGTGACCGAGCGGCCCAGGTGGTGCACGGAGGGTCCGCGCGCCGGGGGCGTCCGATAATGCGGTCATCGCTTCTCGGCCTTTTGGTTGAGATCAAGAGCAGTATCGAGCCTTATCGATACTAATCGAAATCTCACCTTGGGCCGTGGGCGATCGACCGGCCGGTGGGCGTTACCCTTTTCAGTTGGTGTTTGTCCTTATCATTTTGAATTTGATTTGTCTTGATACTGTGTTTGATTTCTGTCTCTGTCCTTGTTCCCAGGTCCACAGACGGTTGCCGGAGCCAGTGCTGGAGGAGGAGTCACTCACCGGAAATTTCCATTCTTCCACTGGCCTAGCCCAGTGCTAGGCCAGGTGAGTGCCTCCAAGGCCAGTACTTTTTCCGGTCCCCCTGTGGGCCTTGTCTTGTGTTGTGTAGTTTAGCCTGTTTTTTTGTTTATCTTCTTGTTTGTTTTGTGTGTCCTATTTGTTTAAATATTGTTAGGTGTTTCCTTTCTGTCTTGTTTTAGTAGTTTGTCCATAGCTTGTTTGTCCATAGTCTTTTTGTGAGTTTTAGTGTTTGTTTGGTGTAGCCTAGCCACCAATCCTTGATTGGTGGCAGGTGTGTCTTGTTAGTGTGAGTGTTTGTCTCAGTAGTTTTCCGTTTGGTGTATTCTTTTATTCTTGTCTTGTGTTTTTGTGTATTGTCTAAGTGTATTTGTGGTTAATTTCTTTTGGCCGGTCTTTTCAGTTGCTTTTACTTTGTTGATTTGGTTTTTGGTGGGGTGTTTGTGTAGTCCAGTTCAGTGTTTGTTACCCTCCATTGTATTGTTAGTGTCCCCCCCCCCCCCCTCCCCCCCTCTATCCCCTCCCCTATCCCCCCCCCCCCCCCCCACACCAGTGTTTGTCTCCCCCCTACCCTCTTGTGTTGGTGTTCCCTCCCCCCCCCCTCCTGTTCCCTCTTGCTGTGTCACCCCCCCCCCCCACGTGTCTGATTGTTTTTTGTTCAGTGTTGTTCGTGCCTCCAAAATGTCGGCCGCTCGTGCTGGCATGAGGAGGCACAACAGTGTCCGTTTTTTGTTCAAGGTGGTGGGTGGAGTGAAGGTGGAGATGTCCAGGTTGGACTTCTCAAGAAAGGTGCTGCAGAAGCTGCTCAGGTTCTCGCCGGCCGAGCTGAACTGCATCGTGGCCTTGCCTGCTGGGCAGGGCTTCGATGTCAGCTTCAGCACGGCCATGGTACTGAAAGAATTCTGGACACGTTTCGAGGTGAGCAAAGATCAAGTTACCCAAACGTTCTGCGTGGAAAAACTGACTGACAACACCTTGAAAGTGGTGATTGTCAGGATGTTTAATGAAACTGTGAACCCCGAGGATATCTGTGTCTGGTTGAAAAGGTACTGCACAGTTAAAGGGGTTCCAGTTAGAGTGAAGGATCTGGATGGCATATGGAATGGAGCTTGGAGAGTGCCCATCCAGCAGGTTCCAGATCCGACAGGTTTTGAAGGACTGAGGCAGTTACCCTCAATCATAGTGTTGGGGGAGAACAGGGGCTTCGTGCACTACATGGGACAGCCAAAGCTATGCAGAAAGTGCATGAAGCATGGGCACCTCGCGGAGGCGTGCCAGGAGGTGGTTTGCGGAAAATGTCGGGAGATCGGGCACGTCTTCGCGGAGTGCCCAAATGGGAGAGCTTGCAACTTGTGTGGCGAGCTCTCCCACCTGTTCAGAGACTGTCCTCAGTCCTTCGCCAACAAGCTCCGGGCGGCCAGGGCGCCCGTGGAGCCGATGGGACCAGCCACAGAGGAGAGAGTGGTGGTGGAGGTGGTGGAAGGGGAAAAGGAAGTGGACGAGGAAAGGGCGGAAAAGGAGGTGCAGGAGGAAGTGGCAAAGAGAACGGTCCCTGTTTTAAATATTTTAGACCAGGAGGCCGAGCACGGGAGGCGGGAGGAGCGCGTAGAGGAGGAAGAGAGCCCAGGAGAGGCCGACAAGGTCACCTCCTCCTCCTCCGACTCCCGTGACTCGGCCGAAAGTGAGGTTTTAATGCAGTGTGGCCAACTCCCGGCGGGGGAAAAACATAAAGATCTGTCCGCTGACATCGATCACGCCGGGAAGAGGGGGAGGCCCGAAGTGAGCTCTGAAGAGTCAGATTCCTCTTCCAGGGTATTTCCTTCCAGCTCTCCGAACCAACTGTCCTTTTTAACTGTGAACCTGGTCACATCGTCCCCTAAGGAGAGCTCGGGCCTCCCCCAACGAAAGAAAAAGAAGGCCAAGAGTGAGCAGAATAGTGTGGAGGTCACCTAGATCTGTTTTTAGTGCTTGTTTTATTTGCTGATTATTGTCTCTCTGTTTTATTGGTTTTATTTGATCACCTTTTTAGACCCAACCCCCCTCCCTGTTTTTAGTAATGCACACGTCCCTTTTAACCCCCTTCACCCTTTTTATGGCGCTCACTTTTACCACTCTTAATGTAAGATCGATTAAGTCGAGTTTTAGAGCCCAGTCCATTTTAACCTTTTTAAGCACTGTTCAGACAGACATTGTTTTAATTCAGGAGTGTGGACTGCCTTTTAAAACTTTTTACCAACAGTGGGAAAATAAGTGGAGCCAAGGACCCTCGGTGTGGAGTGGGTCAAACAATAATAAGAATGACGGAGTGGCGGTTTTAATAAAAAATGCACACATCTTGGTGAAGGGGAGCACGGTTTTACATAACGGACGCATGCTTTTACTACATTTGAACTTTTTAGGGAAGGATTTTAAATTGATAAATGTGTATGGTTTTAGCGGGAAAAATGAGAGGTGTGACCTTTTAGAAGATCTGCAGTCCCACCTGCTAGGGAGGGATCCCCTGGTGGTAGGAGGGGATTTTAACTGTGTTTTATCAAGAAGAGATAGGAGAGGAGCTGGGGAACTTTTTAAAGTAGACAGATCGTCGGTTTTATTACACGGACTTTGTAGGGATTTTAAACTAGTTGACTGTTTTAGATCCCTGCATCCTAGAGAGGAGGGCTTCACCTGGTTCAGTGGTGATGGCACCAAAGCCTCTCGCATCGACTACTTACTGACCCGGGACGCCCCCCCAACCGATGCTAGATTAACCCCGGTATTCTTTTCGGACCACTGTATGCTCACGTGCACCCTTTCACTGACCTCAGGTGTGACGGTAGGGAAGGGTCTGTGGAAACTGAACTGCTCCCTGTTGGAGGACGAGGGAATAACAAGGTCGTACAGGGAGCGGTTCAGGGACTGGCAGACCCTTCAGGACATGTTCGAAACACGAGCACAGTGGTGGGAGATGGTAAAACACAGGACACAGACTTTTTTTAAGCAAAAAGGGAGGGAAAAAAGAAGGAAAGCAGAGAGACGCATGGTGGGACTGCAGAAAAGGCTAGAGAGGTATTTTAAACTTACACAGGAAGGGCTGGATTTTAACGATGAAATAAGAGAGGTGAAAAAAGAAATGGTTTTAATGGCGGAAGAGGTGAGCAGAGGAGTGATTTTAAGAAGCAAAGAGAGAGACCTGGAGGAAGGAGAAAAATGTACCAGGTACTTTTTTAAGAAAATAATCAGCAGGAGCAATGTTTTAACGAGTATCAAAGATAAAAATGGGATTTTAAAAACTGACACACAACAGATTACGAAGGTGGTGGAGGAATTTTATGATGAGTTGTTTGAAAAGAAAGAAGTTTTTAATCACGTCATGGACGAGGTTTTAAGCTTTTTAGACAAAACAGTTGTAAACACCGTGCTTTTATCCCAGGATTTTACCCTTTTAGAAATGGACAAAAACATCAGATGTTTTAAAAAAGGGAAATCCCCAGGCGAGGACGGGCTCCCCCTGGAATTTTATCTGACCTTTTGGGATATTTTAAGACACGACCTGTTGACTGTTTTTAAGGACTTTGAACGACTCGACCGACTACCTGACAGTTTTAGGATGGGCATTGTATCCCTTTTATTCAAGAAAAACGACAAAGCGGACCTAAAGAACTGGCGACCTATCACTCTTTTAAACGTTGACTGTAAACTTTTTAGCAAGATTTTAACCTCTCGTATGTCTTGTGTTTTAGGGGACTTGATCCACCCGGATCAAGCCTGCGCCATCCCGGGAAGGAGGATCACGGACAGCCTGGTACTGATCAGAGACGCCATCTGTTTTGCGAGAGACAGAAACATTCGGCTAGTAGTCCTAAATTTAGATTTTGAGAAAGCCTTTGATCGGGTCTCGCACCAGTACCTTTTCAAGGTACTGCAAAAAGCGGGTTTTCCGGGGAGATTCCTAGCTTGGGTGGGACTGCTGTATGGGGACATTACCAGCAAAATCCTTGTTAACGGGTTCTTATCCAAAGCAGTGGAAGTTAACTGCGGCGTCCGTCAGGGGTGTCCCTTATCCCCCTTACTCTATGTCTGCTGTATAGAGCCGCTGGCGCAGATCTTGAGAAGGGACCAACTCATTTGTGGGTTGGGGATCCCGGGGACTGGGGGACTGACTGCCAAGTGCATTTTATACATGGACGACATCAACATTTTATGCACTGACCTTTTATCCGTAGACAGGACCCTGGACCGGACTGACTGGTTTGGCCTCGCTTCGGGTGCCAAGCTTAACAGGGACAAGACAGAGGGGAGACTTTTCGGACCGTGGGGTGGGACAGACATGACTAGGCTTCCCATGACGACGACCCAGACCGACCTCCGCATCCTCGGGGTACAGTTCGACCGGGAGGGGGGAGGGAGCGGAAACTGGGAGGGCTTACTGACAAAAACCCGACAGAGACTGACGTTCTGGGGACTCAGACGACTGACATTTGAAGGCAAGGTTTTAATCATCAAAGCAGTGATTTTACCCTTGTTCTTATTGATCGGTTCTGTTTTTATCCCCCCCAAACCCATTCTTTTAGTCCTCGACAGGATGGTGTTTTATTTCATCTGGGGGTCCAAGTGGGAGCGCCTGAAAAGAGATGTAGTGAAGAGAGCCCCACGAAACGGAGGGAAGGGACTCCCGGATTTTAAAGTGTTCTTTGGTAGCCGGTACACCGCACTCCACCTGGCACTGGCGACGACCCCATCCGGAAACCACAAGACCGCGGCCCTGACCAGATTCTGGATGGGGTCCTACCTCAGGCACCTGCAGTGGATCCCGAAAGACCTGAGGACGCCAGTGTCTTTTAACCTCCCCCCGGCCTACCTTTTTATTAAGACGTTTTTAAAGACACACATTTTAGAGAAAGAACCACTCACCGTTTTAACCAAACACCGCTCTGTTCTCTCTCTTGTGCAGGAACGGGAGGAAGTGACCCGAGTGCGCCGACTCGCCCTGGGTGAGTCGGCCACGGTCTGGCGGAACGTGAGCCACCCTGCCCTGCTGAACAAGCACCGAGACCTCTCCTGGATGGTGGCCCATGAGATCCTCCCGGTCAGAGCCGTCATGCACTCCCGGAGGCTGGCGACGACATCCAGGTGCCCGCGGCCGACTTGTGGCGGAGAGGAGACCGTGAGGCACCTGCTCTGGGAGTGCAGTGCCGCCCGGGACCTGTGGATCCTGGCGGGGCCCCTGATAACCCCGTGCCTGCCGGCAGGGGAGGTCCTAAACGCACAGCTGGTGCTCTACGGGGTGAGCCAGAGGACCATGACATCTGGACAATTCCGCCAACTCTGGCTCACCCTGACATGCTTCAAAGAAGCCCTCTGGACCTCCAGGAACCTGCTGGCGGGGAAGCGCGTGGAGATGTCCACCCAGGCAGCGGCGGAACTGGCTGCAGAGACCCTCGGGTGGTACATCCCACGCGCCATACGGAAGGGGCCCCCCTCCACGTGAAGTGGTCCGGGCGGCAGCGGCCTGGCTGCGCCGGAATGGCTGCCCAGGTCGAGGATCTCCGCTGGGCCCCGGAGGGGGAGGACTCGGTGGCTTGTTCAGCGGGGCAGGTAGAGGCAAGCCAGACAAGCTCATCCCGGTCCTGCACAATTGAGGAACAGAACCTTTAAATGCACTCACACACACACACTCACATAGCCACACAAGACACATAGCCACATACGCACACACACACACATAGTCACACACACACGTCACATTTTTAAAGACACATTGTAAAACATTCCTTTAAAGATGTCTTAACCAAGTGTACATTCTTTTATGGCTTTTTAACACTGCTGTATTTATTCATGATCACCTTGTTGTTTTAGCGGGCACTTTTTAACTACGATTTCGATTCAGTGCTTTTAAAGTAATTACACCAGTGTTTTAGCGCCCCCTATGCCCTGTAATTAATGTACCTTTTAAGAAAAGAAAAGACATGTAAAACGAATTGTTTTTATGAACTGTCAACGGTGAGAACCAATAAATTTTTCTCAAAAGAAAAAAAATCTGTTCTTATCAGTTTAATATCTGATATGTCCTCCATGCGAGGACAACATATTAAACGGATTTTTGCAACAGGGAGTCGGAACAGGGGCTCGCTCCGTCCGCTCCGCGCATCGCCCCGGTATTGCAGCGTCTCCGGGAAGGGTGCAATCTTTCTAAGCGTGTCAAAGAGAAAAGCTAGTGAGGGAGGGAGGGAGGGAGGGAGGGAGGGAGGGAGGGAGGGAAGGAAGGAAGGAAGGAAGGAGGGAGGGAAGGAGGGAATGTCTGAATGAGTGAGGTTTGGGGGAGAGGGGTTTAGGTTAGGGCTAGGGTTTTTGGGGTGAGGGTCAAAAAACCCTCAAAAGGGGGGGGCCCCCCAACAAAGCGGAACAAGCGATCCCTACCAAAAAAACGGGGTGAAAAGGGGGTGTGGGCGGAGCCCTGTCGGCCGGTGGCGTTTTCCCGCCCTTTTAGATATAAAAAAAAAAAAAAAAAAAAAAAAAAAAAAGTGAGTGACTGAGTGAGTGAGTGACTGAGTGAGTGACTGAGTGAGTGAGTGACAGAGAGAGAGAGAGAGAGAGAGAGAGAGAGAGAGAGAGAGAGAGAGAGAGAGAGCTGGCTGACATTCAGCGGGGCCGAGGTGAAAAACTGGAAGGCAATCGGAATGAGTTTTTTATCGCGCCGTGTCAGTCGACACCAACACGGAGTGGACTGGCTGGAAGGCGCATACGATAAACACGTACGGATCTTAATGGAGAAAAAGCCATCAATGAAATGGAGAAAGTGCGGTAAGGAAAGAAAAGCCAAGCGGGCGGGCCGAGCCCCTCTGCGGCCCGTGGCGTTTCCGCGCCTTTTTTTTCCCGAGAAGGATGCGGTTCGCCCCGGTTCTCCCCGGTTCGCCCCCGCGGACGGGTGAGTCAGGGCCAACGGAGGGGTTGGGGGTAGGCCGTTTGGGTCGTTTCAAATCGACGCTCTGGTTCCCCTTCAGCACGCACAAGCCTTTCGCCTTTTACTAAAGACTTCCGTGGAGGGGAGCGCCGACGAGTGGAACGTGGTATTTTTGGGAGGCTTTGCCCGAGGGAGGGCAGAGCCTGATGGACGTGTGACAAAAGCAGGGTGAGGTTGGCTTTGGGGTTAGGTGCGTGCCTGCGGGTAAGGCAGGTTTTGTCTTTGCTTCTTCTGTAGCTGTTTCAATTCTGTTGCCTTTTGGCCTGGGCTTTCCGCTTCCGTCCCTGCTTGTCCTGCGGCTTTTGGCCTGGGCTTTCCGCTTCCGTCCCTGCTTGTCCTGCGGCTTTTGGCCTGGGCTTTCCGCTTCCGTCCCTGCTTGTCCTGCGGCTTTTGGCCTGGGCTTTCCGCTTCCGTCCCTGCTTGTCCTGCGGCTTTTGGCCTGGGCTTTCCGCTTCCGTCCCTGCTTGTCCTGCGGCTTTTGGCCTGGGCTTTCCGCTTCCGTCCCTGCTTGTCCTGCGGCTTTTGGCCTGGGCTTTCCGCTTCCGTCCCTGCTTGTCCTGCGGCTTTTGGCCTGGGCTTTCCGCTTCCGTCCCTGCTTGTCCTGCGGCTTTTGGCCTGGGCTTTCCGCTTCCGTCCCTGCTTGTCCTGCGGCTTTTGGCCTGGGCTTTCCGCTTCCGTCCCTGCTTGTCCTGCGGCTTTTGGCCTGGGCTTTCCGCTTCCGTCCCTGCTTGTCCTGCGGCTTTTGGCCTGGGCTTTCCGCTTCCGTCCCTGCTTGTCCTGCGGCTTTTGGCCTGGGCTTTCCGCTTCCGTCCCTGCTTGTCCTGCGGCTTTTGGCCTCGGCTTTGGTTTTGGCTTTTGGTGGTTTCGGCCGTTCTCGGTGTGGTGACCGAGCGGCCCAGGTGGTGCACGGAGGGTCCGCGCGCCGGGGGCGTCCGATAATGCGGTCATCGCTTCTCGGCCTTTTGGCTAAGATCAAGTGTAGTATCTGTTCTTATCAGTTTAATATCTGATATGTCCTCCATGCGAGGACAACATATTAAACGGATTTTTGCAACAGGGAGTCGGAACAGGGGCTCGCTCCGTCCGCTCCGCGCATCGCCCCGGTATTGCAGCGTCTCCGGGAAGGGTGCAATCTTTCTAAGCGTGTCAAAGAGAAAAGCTAGTGAGGGAGGGAGGGAGGGAGGGAGGGAGGGAGGGAAGGAAGGAAGGAAGGAAGGAGGGAGGGAAGGAGGGAATGTCTGAATGAGTGAGGTTTGGGGGAGAGGGGTTTAGGTTAGGGCTAGGGTTTTTGGGGTGAGGGTCAAAAAACCCTCAAAAGGGGGGGGGCCCCCCAACAAAGCGGAACAAGCGATCCCTACCAAAAAAACGGGGTGAAAAGGGGGTGTGGGCGGAGCCCTGTCGGCCGGTGGCGTTTTCCCGCCCTTTTAGATATAAAAAAAAAAAAAAAAAAAAAAAAAAAAAAAAAAGTGAGTGACTGAGTGAGTGAGTGACTGAGTGAGTGACTGAGTGAGTGAGTGACAGAGAGAGAGAGAGAGAGAGAGAGAGAGAGAGAGAGAGAGAGAGAGAGAGAGAGAGCTGGCTGACATTCAGCGGGGCCGAGGTGAAAAACTGGAAGGCAATCGGAATGAGTTTTTTATCGCCGTGTCAGTCGACACCAACACGGAGTGGACTGGCTGGAAGGCGCATACGATAAACACGTACGGATCTTAATGGAGAAAAAGCCATCAATGAAATGGAGAAAGTGCGGTAAGGAAAGAAAAGCCAAGCGGGCGGGCCGAGCCCCTCTGCGGCCCGTGGCGTTTCCGCGCCTTTTTTTTCCCGAGAAGGATGCGGTTCGCCCCGGTTCTCCCCGGTTCGCCCCCGCGGACGGGTGAGTCAGGGCCAACGGAGGGGTTGGGGGTAGGCCGTTTGGGTCGTTTCAAATCGACGCTCTGGTTCCCCTTCAGCACGCACAAGCCTTTCGCCTTTTACTAAAGACTTCCGTGGAGGGGAGCGCCGACGAGTGGAACGTGGTATTTTTGGGAGGCTTTGCCCGAGGGAGGGCAGAGCCTGATGGACGTGTGACAAAAGCAGGGTGAGGTTGGCTTTGGGGTTAGGTGCGTGCCTGCGGGTAAGGCAGGTTTTGTCTTTGCTTCTTCTGTAGCTGTTTCAATTCTGTTGCCTTTTGGCCTGGGCTTTCCGCTTCCGTCCCTGCTTGTCCTGCGGCTTTTGGCCTGGGCTTTCCGCTTCCGTCCCTGCTTGTCCTGCGGCTTTTGGCCTGGGCTTTCCGCTTCCGTCCCTGCTTGTCCTGCGGCTTTTGGCCTGGGCTTTCCGCTTCCGTCCCTGCTTGTCCTGCGGCTTTTGGCCTGGGCTTTCCGCTTCCGTCCCTGCTTGTCCTGCGGCTTTTGGCCTGGGCTTTCCGCTTCCGTCCCTGCTTGTCCTGCGGCTTTTGGCCTGGGCTTTCCGCTTCCGTCCCTGCTTGTCCTGCGGCTTTTGGCCTGGGCTTTCCGCTTCCGTCCCTGCTTGTCCTGCGGCTTTTGGCCTGGGCTTTCCGCTTCCGTCCCTGCTTGTCCTGCGGCTTTTGGCCTGGGCTTTCCGCTTCCGTCCCTGCTTGTCCTGCGGCTTTTGGCCTCGGCTTTGGTTTTGGCTTTTGGTGGTTTCGGCCGTTCTCGGTGTGGTGACCGAGCGGCCCAGGTGGTGCACGGAGGGTCCGCGCGCCGGGGGCGTCCGATAATGCGGTCATCGCTTCTCGGCCTTTTGGCTAAGATCAAGTGTAGTATCTGTTCTTATCAGTTTAATATCTGATATGTCCTCCATGCGAGGACAACATATTAAACGGATTTTTGCAACAGGGAGTCGGAACAGGGGCTCGCTCCGTCCGCTCCGCGCATCGCCCCGGTATTGCAGCGTCTCCGGGAAGGGTGCAATCTTTCTAAGCGTGTCAAAGAGAAAAGCTAGTGAGGGAGGGAGGGAGGGAGGGAGGGAGGGAGGGAGGGAGGGAAGGAAGGAAGGAAGGAAGGAGGGAGGGAAGGAGGGAATGTCTGAATGAGTGAGGTTTGGGGGAGAGGGGTTTAGGTTAGGGCTAGGGTTTTTGGGGTGAGGGTCAAAAAACCCTCAAAAGGGGGGGGCCCCCCAACAAAGCGGAACAAGCGATCCCTACCAAAAAAACGGGGTGAAAAGGGGGTGTGGGCGGAGCCCTGTCGGCCGGTGGCGTTTTCCCGCCCTTTTAGATATAAAAAAAAAAAAAAAAAAAAAAAAAAAAAAAAAAGTGAGTGACTGAGTGAGTGAGTGACTGAGTGAGTGACTGAGTGAGTGAGTGACAGAGAGAGAGAGAGAGAGAGAGAGAGAGAGAGAGAGAGAGAGAGAGAGAGAGAGCTGGCTGACATTCAGCGGGGCCGAGGTGAAAAACTGGAAGGCAATCGGAATGAGTTTTTTATCGCCGTGTCAGTCGACACCAACACGGAGTGGACTGGCTGGAAGGCGCATACGATAAACACGTACGGATCTTAATGGAGAAAAAGCCATCAATGAAATGGAGAAAGTGCGGTAAGGAAAGAAAAGCCAAGCGGGCGGGCCGAGCCCCTCTGCGGCCCGTGGCGTTTCCGCGCCTTTTTTTTCCCGAGAAGGATGCGGTTCGCCCCGGTTCTCCCCGGTTCGCCCCCGCGGACGGGTGAGTCAGGGCCAACGGAGGGGTTGGGGGTAGGCCGTTTGGGTCGTTTCAAATCGACGCTCTGGTTCCCCTTCAGCACGCACAAGCCTTTCGCCTTTTACTAAAGACTTCCGTGGAGGGGAGCGCCGACGAGTGGAACGTGGTATTTTTGGGAGGCTTTGCCCGAGGGAGGGCAGAGCCTGATGGACGTGTGACAAAAGCAGGGTGAGGTTGGCTTTGGGGTTAGGTGCGTGCCTGCGGGTAAGGCAGGTTTTGTCTTTGCTTCTTCTGTAGCTGTTTCAATTCTGTTGCCTTTTGGCCTGGGCTTTCCGCTTCCGTCCCTGCTTGTCCTGCGGCTTTTGGCCTGGGCTTTCCGCTTCCGTCCCTGCTTGTCCTGCGGCTTTTGGCCTGGGCTTTCCGCTTCCGTCCCTGCTTGTCCTGCGGCTTTTGGCCTGGGCTTTCCGCTTCCGTCCCTGCTTGTCCTGCGGCTTTTGGCCTGGGCTTTCCGCTTCCGTCCCTGCTTGTCCTGCGGCTTTTGGCCTGGGCTTTCCGCTTCCGTCCCTGCTTGTCCTGCGGCTTTTGGCCTGGGCTTTCCGCTTCCGTCCCTGCTTGTCCTGCGGCTTTTGGCCTGGGCTTTCCGCTTCCGTCCCTGCTTGTCCTGCGGCTTTTGGCCTGGGCTTTCCGCTTCCGTCCCTGCTTGTCCTGCGGCTTTTGGCCTGGGCTTTCCGCTTCCGTCCCTGCTTGTCCTGCGGCTTTTGGCCTCGGCTTTGGTTTTGGCTTTTGGTGGTTTCGGCCGTTCTCGGTGTGGTGACCGAGCGGCCCAGGTGGTGCACGGAGGGTCCGCGCGCCGGGGGCGTCCGATAATGCGGTCATCGCTTCTCGGCCTTTTGGCTAAGATCAAGTGTAGTATCTGTTCTTATCAGTTTAATATCTGATATGTCCTCCATGCGAGGACAACATATTAAACGGATTTTTGCAACAGGGAGTCGGAACAGGGGCTCGCTCCGTCCGCTCCGCGCATCGCCCCGGTATTGCAGCGTCTCCGGGAAGGGTGCAATCTTTCTAAGCGTGTCAAAGAGAAAAGCTAGTGAGGGAGGGAGGGAGGGAGGGAGGGAGGGAGGGAAGGAAGGAAGGAAGGAAGGAGGGAGGGAAGGAGGGAATGTCTGAATGAGTGAGGTTTGGGGGAGAGGGGTTTAGGTTAGGGCTAGGGTTTTTGGGGTGAGGGTCAAAAAACCCTCAAAAGGGGGGGGCCCCCCAACAAAGCGGAACAAGCGATCCCTACCAAAAAAACGGGGTGAAAAGGGGGTGTGGGCGGAGCCCTGTCGGCCGGTGGCGTTTTCCCCGCCCTTTTAGATATAAAAAAAAAAAAAAAAAAAAAAAAAAAAAAAAAAAGTGAGTGACTGAGTGAGTGAGTGACTGAGTGAGTGACTGAGTGAGTGAGTGACAGAGAGAGAGAGAGAGAGAGAGAGAGAGAGAGAGAGAGAGAGAGAGAGAGAGAGCTGGCTGACATTCAGCGGGGCCGAGGTGAAAAACTGGAAGGCAATCGGAATGAGTTTTTTATCGCCGTGTCAGTCGACACCAACACGGAGTGGACTGGCTGGAAGGCGCATACGATAAACACGTACGGATCTTAATGGAGAAAAAGCCATCAATGAAATGGAGAAAGTGCGGTAAGGAAAGAAAAGCCAAGCGGGCGGGCCGAGCCCCTCTGCGGCCCGTGGCGTTTCCGCGCCTTTTTTTTCCCGAGAAGGATGCGGTTCGCCCCGGTTCTCCCCGGTTCGCCCCCGCGGACGGGTGAGTCAGGGCCAACGGAGGGGTTGGGGGTAGGCCGTTTGGGTCGTTTCAAATCGACGCTCTGGTTCCCCTTCAGCACGCACAAGCCTTTCGCCTTTTACTAAAGACTTCCGTGGAGGGGAGCGCCGACGAGTGGAACGTGGTATTTTTGGGAGGCTTTGCCCGAGGGAGGGCAGAGCCTGATGGACGTGTGACAAAAGCAGGGTGAGGTTGGCTTTGGGGTTAGGTGCGTGCCTGCGGGTAAGGCAGGTTTTGTCTTTGCTTCTTCTGTAGCTGTTTCAATTCTGTTGCCTTTTGGCCTGGGCTTTCCGCTTCCGTCCCTGCTTGTCCTGCGGCTTTTGGCCTGGGCTTTCCGCTTCCGTCCCTGCTTGTCCTGCGGCTTTTGGCCTGGGCTTTCCGCTTCCGTCCCTGCTTGTCCTGCGGCTTTTGGCCTGGGCTTTCCGCTTCCGTCCCTGCTTGTCCTGCGGCTTTTGGCCTGGGCTTTCCGCTTCCGTCCCTGCTTGTCCTGCGGCTTTTGGCCTGGGCTTTCCGCTTCCGTCCCTGCTTGTCCTGCGGCTTTTGGCCTGGGCTTTCCGCTTCCGTCCCTGCTTGTCCTGCGGCTTTTGGCCTGGGCTTTCCGCTTCCGTCCCTGCTTGTCCTGCGGCTTTTGGCCTGGGCTTTCCGCTTCCGTCCCTGCTTGTCCTGCGGCTTTTGGCCTGGGCTTTCCGCTTCCGTCCCTGCTTGTCCTGCGGCTTTTGGCCTGGG
Source organism: Osmerus mordax (assembly GCF_038355195.1). NCBI lineage: Eukaryota > Metazoa > Chordata > Actinopteri > Osmeriformes > Osmeridae > Osmerus > Osmerus mordax. The sequence goes on along the minus strand of NC_090059.1, from coordinate 237,287 downwards.
CTTTCCGCTTCCGTCCCTGCTTGTCCTGCGGCTTTTGGCCTGGGCTTTCCGCTTCCGTCCCTGCTTGTCCTGCGGCTTTTGGCCTGGGCTTTCCGCTTCCGTCCCTGCTTGTCCTGCGGCTTTTGGCCTCGGCTTTGGTTTTGGCTTTTGGTGGTTTCGGCCGTTCTCGGTGTGGTGACCGAGCGGCCCAGGTGGTGCACGGAGGGTCCGCGCGCCGGGGGCGTCCGATAATGCGGTCATCGCTTCTCGGCCTTTTGGCTAAGATCAAGTGTAGTATCTGTTCTTATCAGTTTAATATCTGATATGTCCTCCATGCGAGGACAACATATTAAACGGATTTTTGCAACAGGGAGTCGGAACAGGGGCTCGCTCCGTCCGCTCCGCGCATCGCCCCGGTATTGCAGCGTCTCCGGGAAGGGTGCAATCTTTCTAAGCGTGTCAAAGAGAAAAGCTAGTGAGGGAGGGAGGGAGGGAGGGAGGGAGGGAGGGAAGGAAGGAAGGAAGGAAGGAGGGAGGGAAGGAGGGAATGTCTGAATGAGTGAGGTTTGGGGGAGAGGGGTTTAGGTTAGGGCTAGGGTTTTTGGGGTGAGGGTCAAAAAACCCTCAAAAGGGGGGGGCCCCCCAACAAAGCGGAACAAGCGATCCCTACCAAAAAAACGGGGTGAAAAGGGGGTGTGGGCGGAGCCCTGTCGGCCGGTGGCGTTTTCCCGCCCTTTTAGATATAAAAAAAAAAAAAAAAAAAAAAAAAAAAAAAAAAGTGAGTGACTGAGTGAGTGAGTGACTGAGTGAGTGACTGAGTGAGTGAGTGACAGAGAGAGAGAGAGAGAGAGAGAGAGAGAGAGAGAGAGAGAGAGAGAGAGAGAGAGCTGGCTGACATTCAGCGGGGCCGAGGTGAAAAACTGGAAGGCAATCGGAATGAGTTTTTTATCGCCGTGTCAGTCGACACCAACACGGAGTGGACTGGCTGGAAGGCGCATACGATAAACACGTACGGATCTTAATGGAGAAAAAGCCATCAATGAAATGGAGAAAGTGCGGTAAGGAAAGAAAAGCCAAGCGGGCGGGCCGAGCCCCTCTGCGGCCCGTGGCGTTTCCGCGCCTTTTTTTTCCCGAGAAGGATGCGGTTCGCCCCGGTTCTCCCCGGTTCGCCCCCGCGGACGGGTGAGTCAGGGCCAACGGAGGGGTTGGGGGTAGGCCGTTTGGGTCGTTTCAAATCGACGCTCTGGTTCCCCTTCAGCACGCACAAGCCTTTCGCCTTTTACTAAAGACTTCCGTGGAGGGGAGCGCCGACGAGTGGAACGTGGTATTTTTGGGAGGCTTTGCCCGAGGGAGGGCAGAGCCTGATGGACGTGTGACAAAAGCAGGGTGAGGTTGGCTTTGGGGTTAGGTGCGTGCCTGCGGGTAAGGCAGGTTTTGTCTTTGCTTCTTCTGTAGCTGTTTCAATTCTGTTGCCTTTTGGCCTGGGCTTTCCGCTTCCGTCCCTGCTTGTCCTGCGGCTTTTGGCCTGGGCTTTCCGCTTCCGTCCCTGCTTGTCCTGCGGCTTTTGGCCTGGGCTTTCCGCTTCCGTCCCTGCTTGTCCTGCGGCTTTTGGCCTGGGCTTTCCGCTTCCGTCCCTGCTTGTCCTGCGGCTTTTGGCCTGGGCTTTCCGCTTCCGTCCCTGCTTGTCCTGCGGCTTTTGGCCTGGGCTTTCCGCTTCCGTCCCTGCTTGTCCTGCGGCTTTTGGCCTGGGCTTTCCGCTTCCGTCCCTGCTTGTCCTGCGGCTTTTGGCCTGGGCTTTCCGCTTCCGTCCCTGCTTGTCCTGCGGCTTTTGGCCTCGGCTTTGGTTTTGGCTTTTGGTGGTTTCGGCCGTTCTCGGTGTGGTGACCGAGCGGCCCAGGTGGTGCACGGAGGGTCCGCGCGCCGGGGGCGTCCGATAATGCGGTCATCGCTTCTCGGCCTTTTGGCTAAGATCAAGTGTAGTATCTGTTCTTATCAGTTTAATATCTGATATGTCCTCCATGCGAGGACAACATATTAAACGGATTTTTGCAACAGGGAGTCGGAACAGGGGCTCGCTCCGTCCGCTCCGCGCATCGCCCCGGTATTGCAGCGTCTCCGGGAAGGGTGCAATCTTTCTAAGCGTGTCAAAGAGAAAAGCTAGTGAGGGAGGGAGGGAGGGAGGGAGGGAGGGAGGGAAGGAAGGAAGGAAGGAAGGAGGGAGGGAAGGAGGGAATGTCTGAATGAGTGAGGTTTGGGGGAGAGGGGTTTAGGTTAGGGCTAGGGTTTTTGGGGTGAGGGTCAAAAAACCCTCAAAAGGGGGGGGCCCCCCAACAAAGCGGAACAAGCGATCCCTACCAAAAAAACGGGGTGAAAAGGGGGTGTGGGCGGAGCCCTGTCGGCCGGTGGCGTTTTCCCGCCCTTTTAGATATAAAAAAAAAAAAAAAAAAAAAAAAAAAAAAAAAAGTGAGTGACTGAGTGAGTGAGTGACTGAGTGAGTGACTGAGTGAGTGAGTGACAGAGAGAGAGAGAGAGAGAGAGAGAGAGAGAGAGAGAGAGAGAGAGAGAGAGAGCTGGCTGACATTCAGCGGGGCCGAGGTGAAAAACTGGAAGGCAATCGGAATGAGTTTTTTATCGCCGTGTCAGTCGACACCAACACGGAGTGGACTGGCTGGAAGGCGCATACGATAAACACGTACGGATCTTAATGGAGAAAAAGCCATCAATGAAATGGAGAAAGTGCGGTAAGGAAAGAAAAGCCAAGCGGGCGGGCCGAGCCCCTCTGCGGCCCGTGGCGTTTCCGCGCCTTTTTTTTCCCGAGAAGGATGCGGTTCGCCCCGGTTCTCCCCGGTTCGCCCCCGCGGACGGGTGAGTCAGGGCCAACGGAGGGGTTGGGGGTAGGCCGTTTGGGTCGTTTCAAATCGACGCTCTGGTTCCCCTTCAGCACGCACAAGCCTTTCGCCTTTTACTAAAGACTTCCGTGGAGGGGAGCGCCGACGAGTGGAACGTGGTATTTTTGGGAGGCTTTGCCCGAGGGAGGGCAGAGCCTGATGGACGTGTGACAAAAGCAGGGTGAGGTTGGCTTTGGGGTTAGGTGCGTGCCTGCGGGTAAGGCAGGTTTTGTCTTTGCTTCTTCTGTAGCTGTTTCAATTCTGTTGCCTTTTGGCCTGGGCTTTCCGCTTCCGTCCCTGCTTGTCCTGCGGCTTTTGGCCTGGGCTTTCCGCTTCCGTCCCTGCTTGTCCTGCGGCTTTTGGCCTGGGCTTTCCGCTTCCGTCCCTGCTTGTCCTGCGGCTTTTGGCCTGGGCTTTCCGCTTCCGTCCCTGCTTGTCCTGCGGCTTTTGGCCTGGGCTTTCCGCTTCCGTCCCTGCTTGTCCTGCGGCTTTTGGCCTGGGCTTTCCGCTTCCGTCCCTGCTTGTCCTGCGGCTTTTGGCCTGGGCTTTCCGCTTCCGTCCCTGCTTGTCCTGCGGCTTTTGGCCTGGGCTTTCCGCTTCCGTCCCTGCTTGTCCTGCGGCTTTTGGCCTCGGCTTTGGTTTTGGCTTTTGGTGGTTTCGGCCGTTCTCGGTGTGGTGACCGAGCGGCCCAGGTGGTGCACGGAGGGTCCGCGCGCCGGGGGCGTCCGATAATGCGGTCATCGCTTCTCGGCCTTTTGGTTGAGATCAAGAGCAGTATCGAGCCTTATCGATACTAATCGAAATCTCACCTTGGGCCGTGGGCGATCGACCGGCCGGTGGGCGTTACCCTTTTCAGTTGGTGTTTGTCCTTATCATTTTGAATTTGATTTGTCTTGATACTGTGTTTGATTTCTGTCTCTGTCCTTGTTCCCAGGTCCACAGACGGTTGCCGGAGCCAGTGCTGGAGGAGGAGTCACTCACCGGAAATTTCCATTCTTCCACTGGCCTAGCCCAGTGCTAGGCCAGGTGAGTGCCTCCAAGGCCAGTACTTTTTCCGGTCCCCCTGTGGGCCTTGTCTTGTGTTGTGTAGTTTAGCCTGTTTTTTTGTTTATCTTCTTGTTTGTTTTGTGTGTCCTATTTGTTTAAATATTGTTAGGTGTTTCCTTTCTGTCTTGTTTTAGTAGTTTGTCCATAGCTTGTTTGTCCATAGTCTTTTTGTGAGTTTTAGTGTTTGTTTGGTGTAGCCTAGCCACCAATCCTTGATTGGTGGCAGGTGTGTCTTGTTAGTGTGAGTGTTTGTCTCAGTAGTTTTCCGTTTGGTGTATTCTTTTATTCTTGTCTTGTGTTTTTGTGTATTGTCTAAGTGTATTTGTGGTTAATTTCTTTTGGCCGGTCTTTTCAGTTGCTTTTACTTTGTTGATTTGGTTTTTGGTGGGGTGTTTGTGTAGTCCAGTTCAGTGTTTGTTACCCTCCATTGTATTGTTAGTGTCCCCCCCCCCCCCCTCCCCCCCTCTATCCCCTCCCCTATCCCCCCCCCCCCCCCCCACACCAGTGTTTGTCTCCCCCCTACCCTCTTGTGTTGGTGTTCCCTCCCCCCCCCCTCCTGTTCCCTCTTGCTGTGTCACCCCCCCCCCCCACGTGTCTGATTGTTTTTTGTTCAGTGTTGTTCGTGCCTCCAAAATGTCGGCCGCTCGTGCTGGCATGAGGAGGCACAACAGTGTCCGTTTTTTGTTCAAGGTGGTGGGTGGAGTGAAGGTGGAGATGTCCAGGTTGGACTTCTCAAGAAAGGTGCTGCAGAAGCTGCTCAGGTTCTCGCCGGCCGAGCTGAACTGCATCGTGGCCTTGCCTGCTGGGCAGGGCTTCGATGTCAGCTTCAGCACGGCCATGGTACTGAAAGAATTCTGGACACGTTTCGAGGTGAGCAAAGATCAAGTTACCCAAACGTTCTGCGTGGAAAAACTGACTGACAACACCTTGAAAGTGGTGATTGTCAGGATGTTTAATGAAACTGTGAACCCCGAGGATATCTGTGTCTGGTTGAAAAGGTACTGCACAGTTAAAGGGGTTCCAGTTAGAGTGAAGGATCTGGATGGCATATGGAATGGAGCTTGGAGAGTGCCCATCCAGCAGGTTCCAGATCCGACAGGTTTTGAAGGACTGAGGCAGTTACCCTCAATCATAGTGTTGGGGGAGAACAGGGGCTTCGTGCACTACATGGGACAGCCAAAGCTATGCAGAAAGTGCATGAAGCATGGGCACCTCGCGGAGGCGTGCCAGGAGGTGGTTTGCGGAAAATGTCGGGAGATCGGGCACGTCTTCGCGGAGTGCCCAAATGGGAGAGCTTGCAACTTGTGTGGCGAGCTCTCCCACCTGTTCAGAGACTGTCCTCAGTCCTTCGCCAACAAGCTCCGGGCGGCCAGGGCGCCCGTGGAGCCGATGGGACCAGCCACAGAGGAGAGAGTGGTGGTGGAGGTGGTGGAAGGGGAAAAGGAAGTGGACGAGGAAAGGGCGGAAAAGGAGGTGCAGGAGGAAGTGGCAAAGAGAACGGTCCCTGTTTTAAATATTTTAGACCAGGAGGCCGAGCACGGGAGGCGGGAGGAGCGCGTAGAGGAGGAAGAGAGCCCAGGAGAGGCCGACAAGGTCACCTCCTCCTCCTCCGACTCCCGTGACTCGGCCGAAAGTGAGGTTTTAATGCAGTGTGGCCAACTCCCGGCGGGGGAAAAACATAAAGATCTGTCCGCTGACATCGATCACGCCGGGAAGAGGGGGAGGCCCGAAGTGAGCTCTGAAGAGTCAGATTCCTCTTCCAGGGTATTTCCTTCCAGCTCTCCGAACCAACTGTCCTTTTTAACTGTGAACCTGGTCACATCGTCCCCTAAGGAGAGCTCGGGCCTCCCCCAACGAAAGAAAAAGAAGGCCAAGAGTGAGCAGAATAGTGTGGAGGTCACCTAGATCTGTTTTTAGTGCTTGTTTTATTTGCTGATTATTGTCTCTCTGTTTTATTGGTTTTATTTGATCACCTTTTTAGACCCAACCCCCCTCCCTGTTTTTAGTAATGCACACGTCCCTTTTAACCCCCTTCACCCTTTTTATGGCGCTCACTTTTACCACTCTTAATGTAAGATCGATTAAGTCGAGTTTTAGAGCCCAGTCCATTTTAACCTTTTTAAGCACTGTTCAGACAGACATTGTTTTAATTCAGGAGTGTGGACTGCCTTTTAAAACTTTTTACCAACAGTGGGAAAATAAGTGGAGCCAAGGACCCTCGGTGTGGAGTGGGTCAAACAATAATAAGAATGACGGAGTGGCGGTTTTAATAAAAAATGCACACATCTTGGTGAAGGGGAGCACGGTTTTACATAACGGACGCATGCTTTTACTACATTTGAACTTTTTAGGGAAGGATTTTAAATTGATAAATGTGTATGGTTTTAGCGGGAAAAATGAGAGGTGTGACCTTTTAGAAGATCTGCAGTCCCACCTGCTAGGGAGGGATCCCCTGGTGGTAGGAGGGGATTTTAACTGTGTTTTATCAAGAAGAGATAGGAGAGGAGCTGGGGAACTTTTTAAAGTAGACAGATCGTCGGTTTTATTACACGGACTTTGTAGGGATTTTAAACTAGTTGACTGTTTTAGATCCCTGCATCCTAGAGAGGAGGGCTTCACCTGGTTCAGTGGTGATGGCACCAAAGCCTCTCGCATCGACTACTTACTGACCCGGGACGCCCCCCCAACCGATGCTAGATTAACCCCGGTATTCTTTTCGGACCACTGTATGCTCACGTGCACCCTTTCACTGACCTCAGGTGTGACGGTAGGGAAGGGTCTGTGGAAACTGAACTGCTCCCTGTTGGAGGACGAGGGAATAACAAGGTCGTACAGGGAGCGGTTCAGGGACTGGCAGACCCTTCAGGACATGTTCGAAACACGAGCACAGTGGTGGGAGATGGTAAAACACAGGACACAGACTTTTTTTAAGCAAAAAGGGAGGGAAAAAAGAAGGAAAGCAGAGAGACGCATGGTGGGACTGCAGAAAAGGCTAGAGAGGTATTTTAAACTTACACAGGAAGGGCTGGATTTTAACGATGAAATAAGAGAGGTGAAAAAAGAAATGGTTTTAATGGCGGAAGAGGTGAGCAGAGGAGTGATTTTAAGAAGCAAAGAGAGAGACCTGGAGGAAGGAGAAAAATGTACCAGGTACTTTTTTAAGAAAATAATCAGCAGGAGCAATGTTTTAACGAGTATCAAAGATAAAAATGGGATTTTAAAAACTGACACACAACAGATTACGAAGGTGGTGGAGGAATTTTATGATGAGTTGTTTGAAAAGAAAGAAGTTTTTAATCACGTCATGGACGAGGTTTTAAGCTTTTTAGACAAAACAGTTGTAAACACCGTGCTTTTATCCCAGGATTTTACCCTTTTAGAAATGGACAAAAACATCAGATGTTTTAAAAAAGGGAAATCCCCAGGCGAGGACGGGCTCCCCCTGGAATTTTATCTGACCTTTTGGGATATTTTAAGACACGACCTGTTGACTGTTTTTAAGGACTTTGAACGACTCGACCGACTACCTGACAGTTTTAGGATGGGCATTGTATCCCTTTTATTCAAGAAAAACGACAAAGCGGACCTAAAGAACTGGCGACCTATCACTCTTTTAAACGTTGACTGTAAACTTTTTAGCAAGATTTTAACCTCTCGTATGTCTTGTGTTTTAGGGGACTTGATCCACCCGGATCAAGCCTGCGCCATCCCGGGAAGGAGGATCACGGACAGCCTGGTACTGATCAGAGACGCCATCTGTTTTGCGAGAGACAGAAACATTCGGCTAGTAGTCCTAAATTTAGATTTTGAGAAAGCCTTTGATCGGGTCTCGCACCAGTACCTTTTCAAGGTACTGCAAAAAGCGGGTTTTCCGGGGAGATTCCTAGCTTGGGTGGGACTGCTGTATGGGGACATTACCAGCAAAATCCTTGTTAACGGGTTCTTATCCAAAGCAGTGGAAGTTAACTGCGGCGTCCGTCAGGGGTGTCCCTTATCCCCCTTACTCTATGTCTGCTGTATAGAGCCGCTGGCGCAGATCTTGAGAAGGGACCAACTCATTTGTGGGTTGGGGATCCCGGGGACTGGGGGACTGACTGCCAAGTGCATTTTATACATGGACGACATCAACATTTTATGCACTGACCTTTTATCCGTAGACAGGACCCTGGACCGGACTGACTGGTTTGGCCTCGCTTCGGGTGCCAAGCTTAACAGGGACAAGACAGAGGGGAGACTTTTCGGACCGTGGGGTGGGACAGACATGACTAGGCTTCCCATGACGACGACCCAGACCGACCTCCGCATCCTCGGGGTACAGTTCGACCGGGAGGGGGGAGGGAGCGGAAACTGGGAGGGCTTACTGACAAAAACCCGACAGAGACTGACGTTCTGGGGACTCAGACGACTGACATTTGAAGGCAAGGTTTTAATCATCAAAGCAGTGATTTTACCCTTGTTCTTATTGATCGGTTCTGTTTTTATCCCCCCCAAACCCATTCTTTTAGTCCTCGACAGGATGGTGTTTTATTTCATCTGGGGGTCCAAGTGGGAGCGCCTGAAAAGAGATGTAGTGAAGAGAGCCCCACGAAACGGAGGGAAGGGACTCCCGGATTTTAAAGTGTTCTTTGGTAGCCGGTACACCGCACTCCACCTGGCACTGGCGACGACCCCATCCGGAAACCACAAGACCGCGGCCCTGACCAGATTCTGGATGGGGTCCTACCTCAGGCACCTGCAGTGGATCCCGAAAGACCTGAGGACGCCAGTGTCTTTTAACCTCCCCCCGGCCTACCTTTTTATTAAGACGTTTTTAAAGACACACATTTTAGAGAAAGAACCACTCACCGTTTTAACCAAACACCGCTCTGTTCTCTCTCTTGTGCAGGAACGGGAGGAAGTGACCCGAGTGCGCCGACTCGCCCTGGGTGAGTCGGCCACGGTCTGGCGGAACGTGAGCCACCCTGCCCTGCTGAACAAGCACCGAGACCTCTCCTGGATGGTGGCCCATGAGATCCTCCCGGTCAGAGCCGTCATGCACTCCCGGAGGCTGGCGACGACATCCAGGTGCCCGCGGCCGACTTGTGGCGGAGAGGAGACCGTGAGGCACCTGCTCTGGGAGTGCAGTGCCGCCCGGGACCTGTGGATCCTGGCGGGGCCCCTGATAACCCCGTGCCTGCCGGCAGGGGAGGTCCTAAACGCACAGCTGGTGCTCTACGGGGTGAGCCAGAGGACCATGACATCTGGACAATTCCGCCAACTCTGGCTCACCCTGACATGCTTCAAAGAAGCCCTCTGGACCTCCAGGAACCTGCTGGCGGGGAAGCGCGTGGAGATGTCCACCCAGGCAGCGGCGGAACTGGCTGCAGAGACCCTCGGGTGGTACATCCCACGCGCCATACGGAAGGGGCCCCCCTCCACGTGAAGTGGTCCGGGCGGCAGCGGCCTGGCTGCGCCGGAATGGCTGCCCAGGTCGAGGATCTCCGCTGGGCCCCGGAGGGGGAGGACTCGGTGGCTTGTTCAGCGGGGCAGGTAGAGGCAAGCCAGACAAGCTCATCCCGGTCCTGCACAATTGAGGAACAGAACCTTTAAATGCACTCACACACACACACTCACATAGCCACACAAGACACATAGCCACATACGCACACACACACACATAGTCACACACACACGTCACATTTTTAAAGACACATTGTAAAACATTCCTTTAAAGATGTCTTAACCAAGTGTACATTCTTTTATGGCTTTTTAACACTGCTGTATTTATTCATGATCACCTTGTTGTTTTAGCGGGCACTTTTTAACTACGATTTCGATTCAGTGCTTTTAAAGTAATTACACCAGTGTTTTAGCGCCCCCTATGCCCTGTAATTAATGTACCTTTTAAGAAAAGAAAAGACATGTAAAACGAATTGTTTTTATGAACTGTCAACGGTGAGAACCAATAAATTTTTCTCAAAAGAAAAAAAATCTGTTCTTATCAGTTTAATATCTGATATGTCCTCCATGCGAGGACAACATATTAAACGGATTTTTGCAACAGGGAGTCGGAACAGGGGCTCGCTCCGTCCGCTCCGCGCATCGCCCCGGTATTGCAGCGTCTCCGGGAAGGGTGCAATCTTTCTAAGCGTGTCAAAGAGAAAAGCTAGTGAGGGAGGGAGGGAGGGAGGGAGGGAGGGAGGGAGGGAGGGAAGGAAGGAAGGAAGGAAGGAGGGAGGGAAGGAGGGAATGTCTGAATGAGTGAGGTTTGGGGGAGAGGGGTTTAGGTTAGGGCTAGGGTTTTTGGGGTGAGGGTCAAAAAACCCTCAAAAGGGGGGGGCCCCCCAACAAAGCGGAACAAGCGATCCCTACCAAAAAAACGGGGTGAAAAGGGGGTGTGGGCGGAGCCCTGTCGGCCGGTGGCGTTTTCCCGCCCTTTTAGATATAAAAAAAAAAAAAAAAAAAAAAAAAAAAAGTGAGTGACTGAGTGAGTGAGTGACTGAGTGAGTGACTGAGTGAGTGAGTGACAGAGAGAGAGAGAGAGAGAGAGAGAGAGAGAGAGAGAGAGAGAGAGAGAGAGAGCTGGCTGACATTCAGCGGGGCCGAGGTGAAAAACTGGAAGGCAATCGGAATGAGTTTTTTATCGCCGTGTCAGTCGACACCAACACGGAGTGGACTGGCTGGAAGGCGCATACGATAAACACGTACGGATCTTAATGGAGAAAAAGCCATCAATGAAATGGAGAAAGTGCGGTAAGGAAAGAAAAGCCAAGCGGGCGGGCCGAGCCCCTCTGCGGCCCGTGGCGTTTCCGCGCCTTTTTTTTCCCGAGAAGGATGCGGTTCGCCCCGGTTCTCCCCGGTTCGCCCCCGCGGACGGGTGAGTCAGGGCCAACGGAGGGGTTGGGGGTAGGCCGTTTGGGTCGTTTCAAATCGACGCTCTGGTTCCCCTTCAGCACGCACAAGCCTTTCGCCTTTTACTAAAGACTTCCGTGGAGGGGAGCGCCGACGAGTGGAACGTGGTATTTTTGGGAGGCTTTGCCCGAGGGAGGGCAGAGCCTGATGGACGTGTGACAAAAGCAGGGTGAGGTTGGCTTTGGGGTTAGGTGCGTGCCTGCGGGTAAGGCAGGTTTTGTCTTTGCTTCTTCTGTAGCTGTTTCAATTCTGTTGCCTTTTGGCCTGGGCTTTCCGCTTCCGTCCCTGCTTGTCCTGCGGCTTTTGGCCTGGGCTTTCCGCTTCCGTCCCTGCTTGTCCTGCGGCTTTTGGCCTGGGCTTTCCGCTTCCGTCCCTGCTTGTCCTGCGGCTTTTGGCCTCGGCTTTGGTTTTGGCTTTTGGTGGTTTCGGCCGTTCTCGGTGTGGTGACCGAGCGGCCCAGGTGGTGCACGGAGGGTCCGCGCGCCGGGGGCGTCCGATAATGCGGTCATCGCTTCTCGGCCTTTTGGCTAAGATCAAGTGTAGTATCTGTTCTTATCAGTTTAATATCTGATATGTCCTCCATGCGAGGACAACATATTAAACGGATTTTTGCAACAGGGAGTCGGAACAGGGGCTCGCTCCGTCCGCTCCGCGCATCGCCCCGGTATTGCAGCGTCTCCGGGAAGGGTGCAATCTTTCTAAGCGTGTCAAAGAGAAAAGCTAGTGAGGGAGGGAGGGAGGGAGGGAGGGAGGGAGGGAGGGAGGGAGGGAAGGAAGGAAGGAAGGAAGGAGGGAGGGAAGGAGGGAATGTCTGAATGAGTGAGGTTTGGGGGAGAGGGGTTTAGGTTAGGGCTAGGGTTTTTGGGGTGAGGGTCAAAAAACCCTCAAAAGGGGGGGGCCCCCCAACAAAGCGGAACAAGCGATCCCTACCAAAAAAACGGGGTGAAAAGGGGGTGTGGGCGGAGCCCTGTCGGCCGGTGGCGTTTTCCCGCCCTTTTAGATATAAAAAAAAAAAAAAAAAAAAAAAAAAAAAAAAAGTGAGTGACTGAGTGAGTGAGTGACTGAGTGAGTGACTGAGTGAGTGAGTGACAGAGAGAGAGAGAGAGAGAGAGAGAGAGAGAGAGAGAGAGAGAGAGAGAGAGAGCTGGCTGACATTCAGCGGGGCCGAGGTGAAAAACTGGAAGGCAATCGGAATGAGTTTTTTATCGCCGTGTCAGTCGACACCAACACGGAGTGGACTGGCTGGAAGGCGCATACGATAAACACGTACGGATCTTAATGGAGAAAAAGCCATCAATGAAATGGAGAAAGTGCGGTAAGGAAAGAAAAGCCAAGCGGGCGGGCCGAGCCCCTCTGCGGCCCGTGGCGTTTCCGCGCCTTTTTTTTCCCGAGAAGGATGCGGTTCGCCCCGGTTCTCCCCGGTTCGCCCCCGCGGACGGGTGAGTCAGGGCCAACGGAGGGGTTGGGGGTAGGCCGTTTGGGTCGTTTCAAATCGACGCTCTGGTTCCCCTTCAGCACGCACAAGCCTTTCGCCTTTTACTAAAGACTTCCGTGGAGGGGAGCGCCGACGAGTGGAACGTGGTATTTTTGGGAGGCTTTGCCCGAGGGAGGGCAGAGCCTGATGGACGTGTGACAAAAGCAGGGTGAGGTTGGCTTTGGGGTTAGGTGCGTGCCTGCGGGTAAGGCAGGTTTTGTCTTTGCTTCTTCTGTAGCTGTTTCAATTCTGTTGCCTTTTGGCCTGGGCTTTCCGCTTCCGTCCCTGCTTGTCCTGCGGCTTTTGGCCTGGGCTTTCCGCTTCCGTCCCTGCTTGTCCTGCGGCTTTTGGCCTGGGCTTTCCGCTTCCGTCCCTGCTTGTCCTGCGGCTTTTGGCCTGGGCTTTCCGCTTCCGTCCCTGCTTGTCCTGCGGCTTTTGGCCTGGGCTTTCCGCTTCCGTCCCTGCTTGTCCTGCGGCTTTTGGCCTGGGCTTTCCGCTTCCGTCCCTGCTTGTCCTGCGGCTTTTGGCCTGGGCTTTCCGCTTCCGTCCCTGCTTGTCCTGCGGCTTTTGGCCTGGGCTTTCCGCTTCCGTCCCTGCTTGTCCTGCGGCTTTTGGCCTCGGCTTTGGTTTTGGCTTTTGGTGGTTTCGGCCGTTCTCGGTGTGGTGACCGAGCGGCCCAGGTGGTGCACGGAGGGTCCGCGCGCCGGGGGCGTCCGATAATGCGGTCATCGCTTCTCGGCCTTTTGGCTAAGATCAAGTGTAGTATCTGTTCTTATCAGTTTAATATCTGATATGTCCTCCATGCGAGGACAACATATTAAACGGATTTTTGCAACAGGGAGTCGGAACAGGGGCTCGCTCCGTCCGCTCCGCGCATCGCCCCGGTATTGCAGCGTCTCCGGGAAGGGTGCAATCTTTCTAAGCGTGTCAAAGAGAAAAGCTAGTGAGGGAGGGAGGGAGGGAGGGAGGGAGGGAGGGAAGGAAGGAAGGAAGGAAGGAGGGAGGGAAGGAGGGAATGTCTGAATGAGTGAGGTTTGGGGGAGAGGGGTTTAGGTTAGGGCTAGGGTTTTTGGGGTGAGGGTCAAAAAACCCTCAAAAGGGGGGGGCCCCCCAACAAAGCGGAACAAGCGATCCCTACCAAAAAAACGGGGTGAAAAGGGGGTGTGGGCGGAGCCCTGTCGGCCGGTGGCGTTTTCCCGCCCTTTTAGATATAAAAAAAAAAAAAAAAAAAAAAAAAAAAAAAAAAGTGAGTGACTGAGTGAGTGAGTGACTGAGTGAGTGACTGAGTGAGTGAGTGACAGAGAGAGAGAGAGAGAGAGAGAGAGAGAGAGAGAGAGAGAGAGAGAGAGAGAGCTGGCTGACATTCAGCGGGGCCGAGGTGAAAAACTGGAAGGCAATCGGAATGAGTTTTTTATCGCCGTGTCAGTCGACACCAACACGGAGTGGACTGGCTGGAAGGCGCATACGATAAACACGTACGGATCTTAATGGAGAAAAAGCCATCAATGAAATGGAGAAAGTGCGGTAAGGAAAGAAAAGCCAAGCGGGCGGGCCGAGCCCCTCTGCGGCCCGTGGCGTTTCCGCGCCTTTTTTTTCCCGAGAAGGATGCGGTTCGCCCCGGTTCTCCCCGGTTCGCCCCCGCGGACGGGTGAGTCAGGGCCAACGGAGGGGTTGGGGGTAGGCCGTTTGGGTCGTTTCAAATCGACGCTCTGGTTCCCCTTCAGCACGCACAAGCCTTTCGCCTTTTACTAAAGACTTCCGTGGAGGGGAGCGCCGACGAGTGGAACGTGGTATTTTTGGGAGGCTTTGCCCGAGGGAGGGCAGAGCCTGATGGACGTGTGACAAAAGCAGGGTGAGGTTGGCTTTGGGGTTAGGTGCGTGCCTGCGGGTAAGGCAGGTTTTGTCTTTGCTTCTTCTGTAGCTGTTTCTTTCAATTCTGTTGCCTTTTGGCCTGGGCTTTCCGCTTCCGTCCCTGCTTGTCCTGCGGCTTTTGGCCTGGGCTTTCCGCTTCCGTCCCTGCTTGTCCTGCGGCTTTTGGCCTGGGCTTTCCGCTTCCGTCCCTGCTTGTCCTGCGGCTTTTGGCCTGGGCTTTCCGCTTCCGTCCCTGCTTGTCCTGCGGCTTTTGGCCTGGGCTTTCCGCTTCCGTCCCTGCTTGTCCTGCGGCTTTTGGCCTGGGCTTTCCGCTTCCGTCCCTGCTTGTCCTGCGGCTTTTGGCCTGGGCTTTCCGCTTCCGTCCCTGCTTGTCCTGCGGCTTTTGGCCTGGGCTTTCCGCTTCCGTCCCTGCTTGTCCTGCGGCTTTTGGCCTCGGCTTTGGTTTTGGCTTTTGGTGGTTTCGGCCGTTCTCGGTGTGGTGACCGAGCGGCCCAGGTGGTGCACGGAGGGTCCGCGCGCCGGGGGCGTCCGATAATGCGGTCATCGCTTCTCGGCCTTTTGGCTAAGATCAAGTGTAGTATCTGTTCTTATCAGTTTAATATCTGATATGTCCTCCATGCGAGGACAACATATTAAACGGATTTTTGCAACAGGGAGTCGGAACAGGGGCTCGCTCCGTCCGCTCCGCGCATCGCCCCGGTATTGCAGCGTCTCCGGGAAGGGTGCAATCTTTCTAAGCGTGTCAAAGAGAAAAGCTAGTGAGGGAGGGAGGGAGGGAGGGAGGGAGGGAGGGAGGGAAGGAAGGAAGGAAGGAAGGAGGGAGGGAAGGAGGGAATGTCTGAATGAGTGAGGTTTGGGGGAGAGGGGTTTAGGTTAGGGCTAGGGTTTTTGGGGTGAGGGTCAAAAAACCCTCAAAAGGGGGGGGCCCCCCAACAAAGCGGAACAAGCGATCCCTACCAAAAAAACGGGGTGAAAAGGGGGTGTGGGCGGAGCCCTGTCGGCCGGTGGCGTTTTCCCGCCCTTTTAGATATAAAAAAAAAAAAAAAAAAAAAAAAAAAAAAAAAGTGAGTGACTGAGTGAGTGAGTGACTGAGTGAGTGACTGAGTGAGTGAGTGACAGAGAGAGAGAGAGAGAGAGAGAGAGAGAGAGAGAGAGAGAGAGAGAGAGAGAGCTGGCTGACATTCAGCGGGGCCGAGGTGAAAAACTGGAAGGCAATCGGAATGAGTTTTTTATCGCCGTGTCAGTCGACACCAACACGGAGTGGACTGGCTGGAAGGCGCATACGATAAACACGTACGGATCTTAATGGAGAAAAAGCCATCAATGAAATGGAGAAAGTGCGGTAAGGAAAGAAAAGCCAAGCGGGCGGGCCGAGCCCCTCTGCGGCCCGTGGCGTTTCCGCGCCTTTTTTTTCCCGAGAAGGATGCGGTTCGCCCCGGTTCTCCCCGGTTCGCCCCCGCGGACGGGTGAGTCAGGGCCAACGGAGGGGTTGGGGGTAGGCCGTTTGGGTCGTTTCAAATCGACGCTCTGGTTCCCCTTCAGCACGCACAAGCCTTTCGCCTTTTACTAAAGACTTCCGTGGAGGGGAGCGCCGACGAGTGGAACGTGGTATTTTTGGGAGGCTTTGCCCGAGGGAGGGCAGAGCCTGATGGACGTGTGACAAAAGCAGGGTGAGGTTGGCTTTGGGGTTAGGTGCGTGCCTGCGGGTAAGGCAGGTTTTGTCTTTGCTTCTTCTGTAGCTGTTTCAATTCTGTTGCCTTTTGGCCTGGGCTTTCCGCTTCCGTCCCTGCTTGTCCTGCGGCTTTTGGCCTGGGCTTTCCGCTTCCGTCCCTGCTTGTCCTGCGGCTTTTGGCCTGGGCTTTCCGCTTCCGTCCCTGCTTGTCCTGCGGCTTTTGGCCTGGGCTTTCCGCTTCCGTCCCTGCTTGTCCTGCGGCTTTTGGCCTGGGCTTTCCGCTTCCGTCCCTGCTTGTCCTGCGGCTTTTGGCCTGGGCTTTCCGCTTCCGTCCCTGCTTGTCCTGCGGCTTTTGGCCTGGGCTTTCCGCTTCCGTCCCTGCTTGTCCTGCGGCTTTTGGCCTGGGCTTTCCGCTTCCGTCCCTGCTTGTCCTGCGGCTTTTGGCCTCGGCTTTGGTTTTGGCTTTTGGTGGTTTCGGCCGTTCTCGGTGTGGTGACCGAGCGGCCCAGGTGGTGCACGGAGGGTCCGCGCGCCGGGGGCGTCCGATAATGCGGTCATCGCTTCTCGGCCTTTTGGCTAAGATCAAGTGTAGTATCTGTTCTTATCAGTTTAATATCTGATATGTCCTCCATGCGAGGACAACATATTAAACGGATTTTTGCAACAGGGAGTCGGAACAGGGGCTCGCTCCGTCCGCTCCGCGCATCGCCCCGGTATTGCAGCGTCTCCGGGAAGGGTGCAATCTTTCTAAGCGTGTCAAAGAGAAAAGCTAGTGAGGGAGGGAGGGAGGGAGGGAGGGAGGGAGGGAAGGAAGGAAGGAAGGAAGGAGGGAGGGAAGGAGGGAATGTCTGAATGAGTGAGGTTTGGGGGAGAGGGGTTTAGGTTAGGGCTAGGGTTTTTGGGGTGAGGGTCAAAAAACCCTCAAAAGGGGGGGGCCCCCCAACAAAGCGGAACAAGCGATCCCTACCAAAAAAACGGGGTGAAAAGGGGGTGTGGGCGGAGCCCTGTCGGCCGGTGGCGTTTTCCCGCCCTTTTAGATATAAAAAAAAAAAAAAAAAAAAAAAAAAAAAAAAAAGTGAGTGACTGAGTGAGTGAGTGACTGAGTGAGTGACTGAGTGAGTGAGTGACAGAGAGAGAGAGAGAGAGAGAGAGAGAGAGAGAGAGAGAGAGAGAGAGAGAGAGAGCTGGCTGACATTCAGCGGGGCCGAGGTGAAAAACTGGAAGGCAATCGGAATGAGTTTTTTATCGCCGTGTCAGTCGACACCAACACGGAGTGGACTGGCTGGAAGGCGCATACGATAAACACGTACGGATCTTAATGGAGAAAAAGCCATCAATGAAATGGAGAAAGTGCGGTAAGGAAAGAAAAGCCAAGCGGGCGGGCCGAGCCCCTCTGCGGCCCGTGGCGTTTCCGCGCCTTTTTTTTCCCGAGAAGGATGCGGTTCGCCCCGGTTCTCCCCGGTTCGCCCCCGCGGACGGGTGAGTCAGGGCCAACGGAGGGGTTGGGGGTAGGCCGTTTGGGTCGTTTCAAATCGACGCTCTGGTTCCCCTTCAGCACGCACAAGCCTTTCGCCTTTTACTAAAGACTTCCGTGGAGGGGAGCGCCGACGAGTGGAACGTGGTATTTTTGGGAGGCTTTGCCCGAGGGAGGGCAGAGCCTGATGGACGTGTGACAAAAGCAGGGTGAGGTTGGCTTTGGGGTTAGGTGCGTGCCTGCGGGTAAGGCAGGTTTTGTCTTTGCTTCTTCTGTAGCTGTTTCAATTCTGTTGCCTTTTGGCCTGGGCTTTCCGCTTCCGTCCCTGCTTGTCCTGCGGCTTTTGGCCTGGGCTTTCCGCTTCCGTCCCTGCTTGTCCTGCGGCTTTTGGCCTGGGCTTTCCGCTTCCGTCCCTGCTTGTCCTGCGGCTTTTGGCCTGGGCTTTCCGCTTCCGTCCCTGCTTGTCCTGCGGCTTTTGGCCTGGGCTTTCCGCTTCCGTCCCTGCTTGTCCTGCGGCTTTTGGCCTGGGCTTTCCGCTTCCGTCCCTGCTTGTCCTGCGGCTTTTGGCCTGGGCTTTCCGCTTCCGTCCCTGCTTGTCCTGCGGCTTTTGGCCTGGGCTTTCCGCTTCCGTCCCTGCTTGTCCTGCGGCTTTTGGCCTGGGCTTTCCGCTTCCGTCCCTGCTTGTCCTGCGGCTTTTGGCCTCGGCTTTGGTTTTGGCTTTTGGTGGTTTCGGCCGTTCTCGGTGTGGTGACCGAGCGGCCCAGGTGGTGCACGGAGGGTCCGCGCGCCGGGGGCGTCCGATAATGCGGTCATCGCTTCTCGGCCTTTTGGCTAAGATCAAGTGTAGTATCTGTTCTTATCAGTTTAATATCTGATATGTCCTCCATGCGAGGACAACATATTAAACGGATTTTTGCAACAGGGAGTCGGAACAGGGGCTCGCTCCGTCCGCTCCGCGCATCGCCCCGGTATTGCAGCGTCTCCGGGAAGGGTGCAATCTTTCTAAGCGTGTCAAAGAGAAAAGCTAGTGAGGGAGGGAGGGAGGGAGGGAGGGAGGGAGGGAAGGAAGGAAGGAAGGAAGGAGGGAGGGAAGGAGGGAATGTCTGAATGAGTGAGGTTTGGGGGAGAGGGGTTTAGGTTAGGGCTAGGGTTTTTGGGGTGAGGGTCAAAAAACCCTCAAAAGGGGGGGGCCCCCCAACAAAGCGGAACAAGCGATCCCTACCAAAAAAACGGGGTGAAAAGGGGGTGTGGGCGGAGCCCTGTCGGCCGGTGGCGTTTTCCCGCCCTTTTAGATATAAAAAAAAAAAAAAAAAAAAAAAAAAAAAAAAAAGTGAGTGACTGAGTGAGTGAGTGACTGAGTGAGTGACTGAGTGAGTGAGTGACAGAGAGAGAGAGAGAGAGAGAGAGAGAGAGAGAGAGAGAGAGAGAGAGAGAGAGAGCTGGCTGACATTCAGCGGGGCCGAGGTGAAAAACTGGAAGGCAATCGGAATGAGTTTTTTATCGCCGTGTCAGTCGACACCAACACGGAGTGGACTGGCTGGAAGGCGCATACGATAAACACGTACGGATCTTAATGGAGAAAAAGCCATCAATGAAATGGAGAAAGTGCGGTAAGGAAAGAAAAGCCAAGCGGGCGGGCCGAGCCCCTCTGCGGCCCGTGGCGTTTCCGCGCCTTTTTTTTCCCGAGAAGGATGCGGTTCGCCCCGGTTCTCCCCGGTTCGCCCCCGCGGACGGGTGAGTCAGGGCCAACGGAGGGGTTGGGGGTAGGCCGTTTGGGTCGTTTCAAATCGACGCTCTGGTTCCCCTTCAGCACGCACAAGCCTTTCGCCTTTTACTAAAGACTTCCGTGGAGGGGAGCGCCGACGAGTGGAACGTGGTATTTTTGGGAGGCTTTGCCCGAGGGAGGGCAGAGCCTGATGGACGTGTGACAAAAGCAGGGTGAGGTTGGCTTTGGGGTTAGGTGCGTGCCTGCGGGTAAGGCAGGTTTTGTCTTTGCTTCTTCTGTAGCTGTTTCAATTCTGTTGCCTTTTGGCCTGGGCTTTCCGCTTCCGTCCCTGCTTGTCCTGCGGCTTTTGGCCTGGGCTTTCCGCTTCCGTCCCTGCTTGTCCTGCGGCTTTTGGCCTGGGCTTTCCGCTTCCGTCCCTGCTTGTCCTGCGGCTTTTGGCCTGGGCTTTCCGCTTCCGTCCCTGCTTGTCCTGCGGCTTTTGGCCTGGGCTTTCCGCTTCCGTCCCTGCTTGTCCTGCGGCTTTTGGCCTGGGCTTTCCGCTTCCGTCCCTGCTTGTCCTGCGGCTTTTGGCCTGGGCTTTCCGCTTCCGTCCCTGCTTGTCCTGCGGCTTTTGGCCTGGGCTTTCCGCTTCCGTCCCTGCTTGTCCTGCGGCTTTTGGCCTCGGCTTTGGTTTTGGCTTTTGGTGGTTTCGGCCGTTCTCGGTGTGGTGACCGAGCGGCCCAGGTGGTGCACGGAGGGTCCGCGCGCCGGGGGCGTCCGATAATGCGGTCATCGCTTCTCGGCCTTTTGGCTAAGATCAAGTGTAGTATCTGTTCTTATCAGTTTAATATCTGATATGTCCTCCATGCGAGGACAACATATTAAACGGATTTTTGCAACAGGGAGTCGGAACAGGGGCTCGCTCCGTCCGCTCCGCGCATCGCCCCGGTATTGCAGCGTCTCCGGGAAGGGTGCAATCTTTCTAAGCGTGTCAAAGAGAAAAGCTAGTGAGGGAGGGAGGGAGGGAGGGAGGGAGGGAGGGAGGGAAGGAAGGAAGGAAGGAAGGAGGGAGGGAAGGAGGGAATGTCTGAATGAGTGAGGTTTGGGGGAGAGGGGTTTAGGTTAGGGCTAGGGTTTTTGGGGTGAGGGTCAAAAAACCCTCAAAAGGGGGGGGCCCCCCAACAAAGCGGAACAAGCGATCCCTACCAAAAAAACGGGGTGAAAAGGGGGTGTGGGCGGAGCCCTGTCGGCCGGTGGCGTTTTCCCGCCCTTTTAGATATAAAAAAAAAAAAAAAAAAAAAAAAAAAAAAAAAAGTGAGTGACTGAGTGAGTGAGTGACTGAGTGAGTGACTGAGTGAGTGAGTGACAGAGAGAGAGAGAGAGAGAGAGAGAGAGAGAGAGAGAGAGAGAGAGAGAGAGAGCTGGCTGACATTCAGCGGGGCCGAGGTGAAAAACTGGAAGGCAATCGGAATGAGTTTTTTATCGCCGTGTCAGTCGACACCAACACGGAGTGGACTGGCTGGAAGGCGCATACGATAAACACGTACGGATCTTAATGGAGAAAAAGCCATCAATGAAATGGAGAAAGTGCGGTAAGGAAAGAAAAGCCAAGCGGGCGGGCCGAGCCCCTCTGCGGCCCGTGGCGTTTCCGCGCCTTTTTTTTCCCGAGAAGGATGCGGTTCGCCCCGGTTCTCCCCGGTTCGCCCCCGCGGACGGGTGAGTCAGGGCCAACGGAGGGGTTGGGGGTAGGCCGTTTGGGTCGTTTCAAATCGACGCTCTGGTTCCCCTTCAGCACGCACAAGCCTTTCGCCTTTTACTAAAGACTTCCGTGGAGGGGAGCGCCGACGAGTGGAACGTGGTATTTTTGGGAGGCTTTGCCCGAGGGAGGGCAGAGCCTGATGGACGTGTGACAAAAGCAGGGTGAGGTTGGCTTTGGGGTTAGGTGCGTGCCTGCGGGTAAGGCAGGTTTTGTCTTTGCTTCTTCTGTAGCTGTTTCAATTCTGTTGCCTTTTGGCCTGGGCTTTCCGCTTCCGTCCCTGCTTGTCCTGCGGCTTTTGGCCTGGGCTTTCCGCTTCCGTCCCTGCTTGTCCTGCGGCTTTTGGCCTGGGCTTTCCGCTTCCGTCCCTGCTTGTCCTGCGGCTTTTGGCCTGGGCTTTCCGCTTCCGTCCCTGCTTGTCCTGCGGCTTTTGGCCTGGGCTTTCCGCTTCCGTCCCTGCTTGTCCTGCGGCTTTTGGCCTGGGCTTTCCGCTTCCGTCCCTGCTTGTCCTGCGGCTTTTGGCCTGGGCTTTCCGCTTCCGTCCCTGCTTGTCCTGCGGCTTTTGGCCTGGGCTTTCCGCTTCCGTCCCTGCTTGTCCTGCGGCTTTTGGCCTGGGCTTTCCGCTTCCGTCCCTGCTTGTCCTGCGGCTTTTGGCCTCGGCTTTGGTTTTGGCTTTTGGTGGTTTCGGCCGTTCTCGGTGTGGTGACCGAGCGGCCCAGGTGGTGCACGGAGGGTCCGCGCGCCGGGGGCGTCCGATAATGCGGTCATCGCTTCTCGGCCTTTTGGCTAAGATCAAGTGTAGTATCTGTTCTTATCAGTTTAATATCTGATATGTCCTCCATGCGAGGACAACATATTAAACGGATTTTTGCAACAGGGAGTCGGAACAGGGGCTCGCTCCGTCCGCTCCGCGCATCGCCCCGGTATTGCAGCGTCTCCGGGAAGGGTGCAATCTTTCTAAGCGTGTCAAAGAGAAAAGCTAGTGAGGGAGGGAGGGAGGGAGGGAGGGAGGGAGGGAAGGAAGGAAGGAAGGAAGGAGGGAGGGAAGGAGGGAATGTCTGAATGAGTGAGGTTTGGGGGAGAGGGGTTTAGGTTAGGGCTAGGGTTTTTGGGGTGAGGGTCAAAAAACCCTCAAAAGGGGGGGGCCCCCCAACAAAGCGGAACAAGCGATCCCTACCAAAAAAACGGGGTGAAAAGGGGGTGTGGGCGGAGCCCTGTCGGCCGGTGGCGTTTTCCCGCCCTTTTAGATATAAAAAAAAAAAAAAAAAAAAAAAAAAAAAAAAAAGTGAGTGACTGAGTGAGTGAGTGACTGAGTGAGTGACTGAGTGAGTGAGTGACAGAGAGAGAGAGAGAGAGAGAGAGAGAGAGAGAGAGAGAGAGAGAGAGAGAGAGCTGGCTGACATTCAGCGGGGCCGAGGTGAAAAACTGGAAGGCAATCGGAATGAGTTTTTTATCGCCGTGTCAGTCGACACCAACACGGAGTGGACTGGCTGGAAGGCGCATACGATAAACACGTACGGATCTTAATGGAGAAAAAGCCATCAATGAAATGGAGAAAGTGCGGTAAGGAAAGAAAAGCCAAGCGGGCGGGCCGAGCCCCTCTGCGGCCCGTGGCGTTTCCGCGCCTTTTTTTTCCCGAGAAGGATGCGGTTCGCCCCGGTTCTCCCCGGTTCGCCCCCGCGGACGGGTGAGTCAGGGCCAACGGAGGGGTTGGGGGTAGGCCGTTTGGGTCGTTTCAAATCGACGCTCTGGTTCCCCTTCAGCACGCACAAGCCTTTCGCCTTTTACTAAAGACTTCCGTGGAGGGGAGCGCCGACGAGTGGAACGTGGTATTTTTGGGAGGCTTTGCCCGAGGGAGGGCAGAGCCTGATGGACGTGTGACAAAAGCAGGGTGAGGTTGGCTTTGGGGTTAGGTGCGTGCCTGCGGGTAAGGCAGGTTTTGTCTTTGCTTCTTCTGTAGCTGTTTCAATTCTGTTGCCTTTTGGCCTGGGCTTTCCGCTTCCGTCCCTGCTTGTCCTGCGGCTTTTGGCCTGGGCTTTCCGCTTCCGTCCCTGCTTGTCCTGCGGCTTTTGGCCTGGGCTTTCCGCTTCCGTCCCTGCTTGTCCTGCGGCTTTTGGCCTGGGCTTTCCGCTTCCGTCCCTGCTTGTCCTGCGGCTTTTGGCCTGGGCTTTCCGCTTCCGTCCCTGCTTGTCCTGCGGCTTTTGGCCTGGGCTTTCCGCTTCCGTCCCTGCTTGTCCTGCGGCTTTTGGCCTGGGCTTTCCGCTTCCGTCCCTGCTTGTCCTGCGGCTTTTGGCCTGGGCTTTCCGCTTCCGTCCCTGCTTGTCCTGCGGCTTTTGGCCTCGGCTTTGGTTTTGGCTTTTGGTGGTTTCGGCCGTTCTCGGTGTGGTGACCGAGCGGCCCAGGTGGTGCACGGAGGGTCCGCGCGCCGGGGGCGTCCGATAATGCGGTCATCGCTTCTCGGCCTTTTGGCTAAGATCAAGTGTAGTATCTGTTCTTATCAGTTTAATATCTGATATGTCCTCCATGCGAGGACAACATATTAAACGGATTTTTGCAACAGGGAGTCGGAACAGGGGCTCGCTCCGTCCGCTCCGCGCATCGCCCCGGTATTGCAGCGTCTCCGGGAAGGGTGCAATCTTTCTAAGCGTGTCAAAGAGAAAAGCTAGTGAGGGAGGGAGGGAGGGAGGGAGGGAGGGAGGGAGGGAAGGAAGGAAGGAAGGAAGGAGGGAGGGAAGGAGGGAATGTCTGAATGAGTGAGGTTTGGGGGAGAGGGGTTTAGGTTAGGGCTAGGGTTTTTGGGGTGAGGGTCAAAAAACCCTCAAAAGGGGGGGGCCCCCCAACAAAGCGGAACAAGCGATCCCTACCAAAAAAACGGGGTGAAAAGGGGGTGTGGGCGGAGCCCTGTCGGCCGGTGGCGTTTTCCCGCCCTTTTAGATATAAAAAAAAAAAAAAAAAAAAAAAAAAAAAAAAAGTGAGTGACTGAGTGAGTGAGTGACTGAGTGAGTGACTGAGTGAGTGAGTGACAGAGAGAGAGAGAGAGAGAGAGAGAGAGAGAGAGAGAGAGAGAGAGAGAGAGAGCTGGCTGACATTCAGCGGGGCCGAGGTGAAAAACTGGAAGGCAATCGGAATGAGTTTTTTATCGCCGTGTCAGTCGACACCAACACGGAGTGGACTGGCTGGAAGGCGCATACGATAAACACGTACGGATCTTAATGGAGAAAAAGCCATCAATGAAATGGAGAAAGTGCGGTAAGGAAAGAAAAGCCAAGCGGGCGGGCCGAGCCCCTCTGCGGCCCGTGGCGTTTCCGCGCCTTTTTTTTCCCGAGAAGGATGCGGTTCGCCCCGGTTCTCCCCGGTTCGCCCCCGCGGACGGGTGAGTCAGGGCCAACGGAGGGGTTGGGGGTAGGCCGTTTGGGTCGTTTCAAATCGACGCTCTGGTTCCCCTTCAGCACGCACAAGCCTTTCGCCTTTTACTAAAGACTTCCGTGGAGGGGAGCGCCGACGAGTGGAACGTGGTATTTTTGGGAGGCTTTGCCCGAGGGAGGGCAGAGCCTGATGGACGTGTGACAAAAGCAGGGTGAGGTTGGCTTTGGGGTTAGGTGCGTGCCTGCGGGTAAGGCAGGTTTTGTCTTTGCTTCTTCTGTAGCTGTTTCAATTCTGTTGCCTTTTGGCCTGGGCTTTCCGCTTCCGTCCCTGCTTGTCCTGCGGCTTTTGGCCTGGGCTTTCCGCTTCCGTCCCTGCTTGTCCTGCGGCTTTTGGCCTGGGCTTTCCGCTTCCGTCCCTGCTTGTCCTGCGGCTTTTGGCCTCGGCTTTGGTTTTGGCTTTTGGTGGTTTCGGCCGTTCTCGGTGTGGTGACCGAGCGGCCCAGGTGGTGCACGGAGGGTCCGCGCGCCGGGGGCGTCCGATAATGCGGTCATCGCTTCTCGGCCTTTTGGCTAAGATCAAGTGTAGTATCTGTTCTTATCAGTTTAATATCTGATATGTCCTCCATGCGAGGACAACATATTAAACGGATTTTTGCAACAGGGAGTCGGAACAGGGGCTCGCTCCGTCCGCTCCGCGCATCGCCCCGGTATTGCAGCGTCTCCGGGAAGGGTGCAATCTTTCTAAGCGTGTCAAAGAGAAAAGCTAGTGAGGGAGGGAGGGAGGGAGGGAGGGAGGGAGGGAGGGAGGGAGGGAAGGAAGGAAGGAAGGAAGGAGGGAGGGAAGGAGGGAATGTCTGAATGAGTGAGGTTTGGGGGAGAGGGGTTTAGGTTAGGGCTAGGGTTTTTGGGGTGAGGGTCAAAAAACCCTCAAAAGGGGGGGGCCCCCCAACAAAGCGGAACAAGCGATCCCTACCAAAAAAACGGGGTGAAAAGGGGGTGTGGGCGGAGCCCTGTCGGCCGGTGGCGTTTTCCCGCCCTTTTAGATATAAAAAAAA
Source organism: Osmerus mordax (assembly GCF_038355195.1). Classification (NCBI taxonomy): domain Eukaryota; kingdom Metazoa; phylum Chordata; class Actinopteri; order Osmeriformes; family Osmeridae; genus Osmerus; species Osmerus mordax. The sequence continues at coordinate 212,109 of NC_090059.1, read as the reverse complement.
AAAAAAAAAAAAAAAAAAAAAAAAAGTGAGTGACTGAGTGAGTGAGTGACTGAGTGAGTGACTGAGTGAGTGAGTGACAGAGAGAGAGAGAGAGAGAGAGAGAGAGAGAGAGAGAGAGAGAGAGAGAGAGAGCTGGCTGACATTCAGCGGGGCCGAGGTGAAAAACTGGAAGGCAATCGGAATGAGTTTTTTATCGCCGTGTCAGTCGACACCAACACGGAGTGGACTGGCTGGAAGGCGCATACGATAAACACGTACGGATCTTAATGGAGAAAAAGCCATCAATGAAATGGAGAAAGTGCGGTAAGGAAAGAAAAGCCAAGCGGGCGGGCCGAGCCCCTCTGCGGCCCGTGGCGTTTCCGCGCCTTTTTTTTCCCGAGAAGGATGCGGTTCGCCCCGGTTCTCCCCGGTTCGCCCCCGCGGACGGGTGAGTCAGGGCCAACGGAGGGGTTGGGGGTAGGCCGTTTGGGTCGTTTCAAATCGACGCTCTGGTTCCCCTTCAGCACGCACAAGCCTTTCGCCTTTTACTAAAGACTTCCGTGGAGGGGAGCGCCGACGAGTGGAACGTGGTATTTTTGGGAGGCTTTGCCCGAGGGAGGGCAGAGCCTGATGGACGTGTGACAAAAGCAGGGTGAGGTTGGCTTTGGGGTTAGGTGCGTGCCTGCGGGTAAGGCAGGTTTTGTCTTTGCTTCTTCTGTAGCTGTTTCAATTCTGTTGCCTTTTGGCCTGGGCTTTCCGCTTCCGTCCCTGCTTGTCCTGCGGCTTTTGGCCTGGGCTTTCCGCTTCCGTCCCTGCTTGTCCTGCGGCTTTTGGCCTGGGCTTTCCGCTTCCGTCCCTGCTTGTCCTGCGGCTTTTGGCCTGGGCTTTCCGCTTCCGTCCCTGCTTGTCCTGCGGCTTTTGGCCTGGGCTTTCCGCTTCCGTCCCTGCTTGTCCTGCGGCTTTTGGCCTGGGCTTTCCGCTTCCGTCCCTGCTTGTCCTGCGGCTTTTGGCCTGGGCTTTCCGCTTCCGTCCCTGCTTGTCCTGCGGCTTTTGGCCTGGGCTTTCCGCTTCCGTCCCTGCTTGTCCTGCGGCTTTTGGCCTCGGCTTTGGTTTTGGCTTTTGGTGGTTTCGGCCGTTCTCGGTGTGGTGACCGAGCGGCCCAGGTGGTGCACGGAGGGTCCGCGCGCCGGGGGCGTCCGATAATGCGGTCATCGCTTCTCGGCCTTTTGGCTAAGATCAAGTGTAGTATCTGTTCTTATCAGTTTAATATCTGATATGTCCTCCATGCGAGGACAACATATTAAACGGATTTTTGCAACAGGGAGTCGGAACAGGGGCTCGCTCCGTCCGCTCCGCGCATCGCCCCGGTATTGCAGCGTCTCCGGGAAGGGTGCAATCTTTCTAAGCGTGTCAAAGAGAAAAGCTAGTGAGGGAGGGAGGGAGGGAGGGAGGGAGGGAGGGAAGGAAGGAAGGAAGGAAGGAGGGAGGGAAGGAGGGAATGTCTGAATGAGTGAGGTTTGGGGGAGAGGGGTTTAGGTTAGGGCTAGGGTTTTTGGGGTGAGGGTCAAAAAACCCTCAAAAGGGGGGGGCCCCCCAACAAAGCGGAACAAGCGATCCCTACCAAAAAAACGGGGTGAAAAGGGGGTGTGGGCGGAGCCCTGTCGGCCGGTGGCGTTTTCCCGCCCTTTTAGATATAAAAAAAAAAAAAAAAAAAAAAAAAAAAAAAAAGTGAGTGACTGAGTGAGTGAGTGACTGAGTGAGTGACTGAGTGAGTGAGTGACAGAGAGAGAGAGAGAGAGAGAGAGAGAGAGAGAGAGAGAGAGAGAGAGAGAGAGAGCTGGCTGACATTCAGCGGGGCCGAGGTGAAAAACTGGAAGGCAATCGGAATGAGTTTTTTATCGCCGTGTCAGTCGACACCAACACGGAGTGGACTGGCTGGAAGGCGCATACGATAAACACGTACGGATCTTAATGGAGAAAAAGCCATCAATGAAATGGAGAAAGTGCGGTAAGGAAAGAAAAGCCAAGCGGGCGGGCCGAGCCCCTCTGCGGCCCGTGGCGTTTCCGCGCCTTTTTTTTCCCGAGAAGGATGCGGTTCGCCCCGGTTCTCCCCGGTTCGCCCCCGCGGACGGGTGAGTCAGGGCCAACGGAGGGGTTGGGGGTAGGCCGTTTGGGTCGTTTCAAATCGACGCTCTGGTTCCCCTTCAGCACGCACAAGCCTTTCGCCTTTTACTAAAGACTTCCGTGGAGGGGAGCGCCGACGAGTGGAACGTGGTATTTTTGGGAGGCTTTGCCCGAGGGAGGGCAGAGCCTGATGGACGTGTGACAAAAGCAGGGTGAGGTTGGCTTTGGGGTTAGGTGCGTGCCTGCGGGTAAGGCAGGTTTTGTCTTTGCTTCTTCTGTAGCTGTTTCAATTCTGTTGCCTTTTGGCCTGGGCTTTCCGCTTCCGTCCCTGCTTGTCCTGCGGCTTTTGGCCTGGGCTTTCCGCTTCCGTCCCTGCTTGTCCTGCGGCTTTTGGCCTGGGCTTTCCGCTTCCGTCCCTGCTTGTCCTGCGGCTTTTGGCCTGGGCTTTCCGCTTCCGTCCCTGCTTGTCCTGCGGCTTTTGGCCTGGGCTTTCCGCTTCCGTCCCTGCTTGTCCTGCGGCTTTTGGCCTGGGCTTTCCGCTTCCGTCCCTGCTTGTCCTGCGGCTTTTGGCCTGGGCTTTCCGCTTCCGTCCCTGCTTGTCCTGCGGCTTTTGGCCTGGGCTTTCCGCTTCCGTCCCTGCTTGTCCTGCGGCTTTTGGCCTCGGCTTTGGTTTTGGCTTTTGGTGGTTTCGGCCGTTCTCGGTGTGGTGACCGAGCGGCCCAGGTGGTGCACGGAGGGTCCGCGCGCCGGGGGCGTCCGATAATGCGGTCATCGCTTCTCGGCCTTTTGGCTAAGATCAAGTGTAGTATCTGTTCTTATCAGTTTAATATCTGATATGTCCTCCATGCGAGGACAACATATTAAACGGATTTTTGCAACAGGGAGTCGGAACAGGGGCTCGCTCCGTCCGCTCCGCGCATCGCCCCGGTATTGCAGCGTCTCCGGGAAGGGTGCAATCTTTCTAAGCGTGTCAAAGAGAAAAGCTAGTGAGGGAGGGAGGGAGGGAGGGAGGGAGGGAGGGAAGGAAGGAAGGAAGGAAGGAGGGAGGGAAGGAGGGAATGTCTGAATGAGTGAGGTTTGGGGGAGAGGGGTTTAGGTTAGGGCTAGGGTTTTTGGGGTGAGGGTCAAAAAACCCTCAAAAGGGGGGGGCCCCCCAACAAAGCGGAACAAGCGATCCCTACCAAAAAAACGGGGTGAAAAGGGGGTGTGGGCGGAGCCCTGTCGGCCGGTGGCGTTTTCCCGCCCTTTTAGATATAAAAAAAAAAAAAAAAAAAAAAAAAAAAAAAAAAGTGAGTGACTGAGTGAGTGAGTGACTGAGTGAGTGACTGAGTGAGTGAGTGACAGAGAGAGAGAGAGAGAGAGAGAGAGAGAGAGAGAGAGAGAGAGAGAGAGAGAGAGCTGGCTGACATTCAGCGGGGCCGAGGTGAAAAACTGGAAGGCAATCGGAATGAGTTTTTTATCGCCGTGTCAGTCGACACCAACACGGAGTGGACTGGCTGGAAGGCGCATACGATAAACACGTACGGATCTTAATGGAGAAAAAGCCATCAATGAAATGGAGAAAGTGCGGTAAGGAAAGAAAAGCCAAGCGGGCGGGCCGAGCCCCTCTGCGGCCCGTGGCGTTTCCGCGCCTTTTTTTTCCCGAGAAGGATGCGGTTCGCCCCGGTTCTCCCCGGTTCGCCCCCGCGGACGGGTGAGTCAGGGCCAACGGAGGGGTTGGGGGTAGGCCGTTTGGGTCGTTTCAAATCGACGCTCTGGTTCCCCTTCAGCACGCACAAGCCTTTCGCCTTTTACTAAAGACTTCCGTGGAGGGGAGCGCCGACGAGTGGAACGTGGTATTTTTGGGAGGCTTTGCCCGAGGGAGGGCAGAGCCTGATGGACGTGTGACAAAAGCAGGGTGAGGTTGGCTTTGGGGTTAGGTGCGTGCCTGCGGGTAAGGCAGGTTTTGTCTTTGCTTCTTCTGTAGCTGTTTCAATTCTGTTGCCTTTTGGCCTGGGCTTTCCGCTTCCGTCCCTGCTTGTCCTGCGGCTTTTGGCCTGGGCTTTCCGCTTCCGTCCCTGCTTGTCCTGCGGCTTTTGGCCTGGGCTTTCCGCTTCCGTCCCTGCTTGTCCTGCGGCTTTTGGCCTGGGCTTTCCGCTTCCGTCCCTGCTTGTCCTGCGGCTTTTGGCCTGGGCTTTCCGCTTCCGTCCCTGCTTGTCCTGCGGCTTTTGGCCTGGGCTTTCCGCTTCCGTCCCTGCTTGTCCTGCGGCTTTTGGCCTGGGCTTTCCGCTTCCGTCCCTGCTTGTCCTGCGGCTTTTGGCCTGGGCTTTCCGCTTCCGTCCCTGCTTGTCCTGCGGCTTTTGGCCTCGGCTTTGGTTTTGGCTTTTGGTGGTTTCGGCCGTTCTCGGTGTGGTGACCGAGCGGCCCAGGTGGTGCACGGAGGGTCCGCGCGCCGGGGGCGTCCGATAATGCGGTCATCGCTTCTCGGCCTTTTGGCTAAGATCAAGTGTAGTATCTGTTCTTATCAGTTTAATATCTGATATGTCCTCCATGCGAGGACAACATATTAAACGGATTTTTGCAACAGGGAGTCGGAACAGGGGCTCGCTCCGTCCGCTCCGCGCATCGCCCCGGTATTGCAGCGTCTCCGGGAAGGGTGCAATCTTTCTAAGCGTGTCAAAGAGAAAAGCTAGTGAGGGAGGGAGGGAGGGAGGGAGGGAGGGAGGGAGGGAAGGAAGGAAGGAAGGAAGGAGGGAGGGAAGGAGGGAATGTCTGAATGAGTGAGGTTTGGGGGAGAGGGGTTTAGGTTAGGGCTAGGGTTTTTGGGGTGAGGGTCAAAAAACCCTCAAAAGGGGGGGGCCCCCCAACAAAGCGGAACAAGCGATCCCTACCAAAAAAACGGGGTGAAAAGGGGGTGTGGGCGGAGCCCTGTCGGCCGGTGGCGTTTTCCCGCCCTTTTAGATATAAAAAAAAAAAAAAAAAAAAAAAAAAAAAAAAAGTGAGTGACTGAGTGAGTGAGTGACTGAGTGAGTGACTGAGTGAGTGAGTGACAGAGAGAGAGAGAGAGAGAGAGAGAGAGAGAGAGAGAGAGAGAGAGAGAGAGAGAGCTGGCTGACATTCAGCGGGGCCGAGGTGAAAAACTGGAAGGCAATCGGAATGAGTTTTTTATCGCCGTGTCAGTCGACACCAACACGGAGTGGACTGGCTGGAAGGCGCATACGATAAACACGTACGGATCTTAATGGAGAAAAAGCCATCAATGAAATGGAGAAAGTGCGGTAAGGAAAGAAAAGCCAAGCGGGCGGGCCGAGCCCCTCTGCGGCCCGTGGCGTTTCCGCGCCTTTTTTTTCCCGAGAAGGATGCGGTTCGCCCCGGTTCTCCCCGGTTCGCCCCCGCGGACGGGTGAGTCAGGGCCAACGGAGGGGTTGGGGGTAGGCCGTTTGGGTCGTTTCAAATCGACGCTCTGGTTCCCCTTCAGCACGCACAAGCCTTTCGCCTTTTACTAAAGACTTCCGTGGAGGGGAGCGCCGACGAGTGGAACGTGGTATTTTTGGGAGGCTTTGCCCGAGGGAGGGCAGAGCCTGATGGACGTGTGACAAAAGCAGGGTGAGGTTGGCTTGGGGTTAGGTGCGTGCCTGCGGGTAAGGCAGGTTTTGTCTTTGCTTCTTCTGTAGCTGTTTCAATTCTGTTGCCTTTTGGCCTGGGCTTTCCGCTTCCGTCCCTGCTTGTCCTGCGGCTTTTGGCCTGGGCTTTCCGCTTCCGTCCCTGCTTGTCCTGCGGCTTTTGGCCTGGGCTTTCCGCTTCCGTCCCTGCTTGTCCTGCGGCTTTTGGCCTGGGCTTTCCGCTTCCGTCCCTGCTTGTCCTGCGGCTTTTGGCCTGGGCTTTCCGCTTCCGTCCCTGCTTGTCCTGCGGCTTTTGGCCTGGGCTTTCCGCTTCCGTCCCTGCTTGTCCTGCGGCTTTTGGCCTGGGCTTTCCGCTTCCGTCCCTGCTTGTCCTGCGGCTTTTGGCCTGGGCTTTCCGCTTCCGTCCCTGCTTGTCCTGCGGCTTTTGGCCTGGGCTTTCCGCTTCCGTCCCTGCTTGTCCTGCGGCTTTTGGCCTGGGCTTTCCGCTTCCGTCCCTGCTTGTCCTGCGGCTTTTGGCCTGGGCTTTCCGCTTCCGTCCCTGCTTGTCCTGCGGCTTTTGGCCTGGGCTTTCCGCTTCCGTCCCTGCTTGTCCTGCGGCTTTTGGCCTCGGCTTTGGTTTTGGCTTTTGGTGGTTTCGGCCGTTCTCGGTGTGGTGACCGAGCGGCCCAGGTGGTGCACGGAGGGTCCGCGCGCCGGGGGCGTCCGATAATGCGGTCATCGCTTCTCGGCCTTTTGGCTAAGATCAAGTGTAGTATCTGTTCTTATCAGTTTAATATCTGATATGTCCTCCATGCGAGGACAACATATTAAACGGATTTTTGCAACAGGGAGTCGGAACAGGGGCTCGCTCCGTCCGCTCCGCGCATCGCCCCGGTATTGCAGCGTCTCCGGGAAGGGTGCAATCTTTCTAAGCGTGTCAAAGAGAAAAGCTAGTGAGGGAGGGAGGGAGGGAGGGAGGGAGGGAGGGAGGGAGGGAGGGAAGGAAGGAAGGAAGGAAGGAGGGAGGGAAGGAGGGAATGTCTGAATGAGTGAGGTTTGGGGGAGAGGGGTTTAGGTTAGGGCTAGGGTTTTTGGGGTGAGGGTCAAAAAACCCTCAAAAGGGGGGGGCCCCCCAACAAAGCGGAACAAGCGATCCCTACCAAAAAAACGGGGTGAAAAGGGGGTGTGGGCGGAGCCCTGTCGGCCGGTGGCGTTTTCCCGCCCTTTTAGATATAAAAAAAAAAAAAAAAAAAAAAAAAAAAAAAAAAGTGAGTGACTGAGTGAGTGAGTGACTGAGTGAGTGACTGAGTGAGTGAGTGACAGAGAGAGAGAGAGAGAGAGAGAGAGAGAGAGAGAGAGAGAGAGAGAGAGAGAGAGCTGGCTGACATTCAGCGGGGCCGAGGTGAAAAACTGGAAGGCAATCGGAATGAGTTTTTTATCGCCGTGTCAGTCGACACCAACACGGAGTGGACTGGCTGGAAGGCGCATACGATAAACACGTACGGATCTTAATGGAGAAAAAGCCATCAATGAAATGGAGAAAGTGCGGTAAGGAAAGAAAAGCCAAGCGGGCGGGCCGAGCCCCTCTGCGGCCCGTGGCGTTTCCGCGCCTTTTTTTTCCCGAGAAGGATGCGGTTCGCCCCGGTTCTCCCCGGTTCGCCCCCGCGGACGGGTGAGTCAGGGCCAACGGAGGGGTTGGGGGTAGGCCGTTTGGGTCGTTTCAAATCGACGCTCTGGTTCCCCTTCAGCACGCACAAGCCTTTCGCCTTTTACTAAAGACTTCCGTGGAGGGGAGCGCCGACGAGTGGAACGTGGTATTTTTGGGAGGCTTTGCCCGAGGGAGGGCAGAGCCTGATGGACGTGTGACAAAAGCAGGGTGAGGTTGGCTTTGGGGTTAGGTGCGTGCCTGCGGGTAAGGCAGGTTTTGTCTTTGCTTCTTCTGTAGCTGTTTCAATTCTGTTGCCTTTTGGCCTGGGCTTTCCGCTTCCGTCCCTGCTTGTCCTGCGGCTTTTGGCCTGGGCTTTCCGCTTCCGTCCCTGCTTGTCCTGCGGCTTTTGGCCTGGGCTTTCCGCTTCCGTCCCTGCTTGTCCTGCGGCTTTTGGCCTGGGCTTTCCGCTTCCGTCCCTGCTTGTCCTGCGGCTTTTGGCCTGGGCTTTCCGCTTCCGTCCCTGCTTGTCCTGCGGCTTTTGGCCTGGGCTTTCCGCTTCCGTCCCTGCTTGTCCTGCGGCTTTTGGCCTGGGCTTTCCGCTTCCGTCCCTGCTTGTCCTGCGGCTTTTGGCCTGGGCTTTCCGCTTCCGTCCCTGCTTGTCCTGCGGCTTTTGGCCTGGGCTTTCCGCTTCCGTCCCTGCTTGTCCTGCGGCTTTTGGCCTCGGCTTTGGTTTTGGCTTTTGGTGGTTTCGGCCGTTCTCGGTGTGGTGACCGAGCGGCCCAGGTGGTGCACGGAGGGTCCGCGCGCCGGGGGCGTCCGATAATGCGGTCATCGCTTCTCGGCCTTTTGGCTAAGATCAAGTGTAGTATCTGTTCTTATCAGTTTAATATCTGATATGTCCTCCATGCGAGGACAACATATTAAACGGATTTTTGCAACAGGGAGTCGGAACAGGGGCTCGCTCCGTCCGCTCCGCGCATCGCCCCGGTATTGCAGCGTCTCCGGGAAGGGTGCAATCTTTCTAAGCGTGTCAAAGAGAAAAGCTAGTGAGGGAGGGAGGGAGGGAGGGAGGGAGGGAGGGAGGGAGGGAAGGAAGGAAGGAAGGAAGGAGGGAGGGAAGGAGGGAATGTCTGAATGAGTGAGGTTTGGGGGAGAGGGGTTTAGGTTAGGGCTAGGGTTTTTGGGGTGAGGGTCAAAAAACCCTCAAAAGGGGGGGGCCCCCCAACAAAGCGGAACAAGCGATCCCTACCAAAAAAACGGGGTGAAAAGGGGGTGTGGGCGGAGCCCTGTCGGCCGGTGGCGTTTTCCCGCCCTTTTAGATATAAAAAAAAAAAAAAAAAAAAAAAAAAAAAAAAAAGTGAGTGACTGAGTGAGTGAGTGACTGAGTGAGTGACTGAGTGAGTGAGTGACAGAGAGAGAGAGAGAGAGAGAGAGAGAGAGAGAGAGAGAGAGAGAGAGAGAGAGCTGGCTGACATTCAGCGGGGCCGAGGTGAAAAACTGGAAGGCAATCGGAATGAGTTTTTTATCGCCGTGTCAGTCGACACCAACACGGAGTGGACTGGCTGGAAGGCGCATACGATAAACACGTACGGATCTTAATGGAGAAAAAGCCATCAATGAAATGGAGAAAGTGCGGTAAGGAAAGAAAAGCCAAGCGGGCGGGCCGAGCCCCTCTGCGGCCCGTGGCGTTTCCGCGCCTTTTTTTTCCCGAGAAGGATGCGGTTCGCCCCGGTTCTCCCCGGTTCGCCCCCGCGGACGGGTGAGTCAGGGCCAACGGAGGGGTTGGGGGTAGGCCGTTTGGGTCGTTTCAAATCGACGCTCTGGTTCCCCTTCAGCACGCACAAGCCTTTCGCCTTTTACTAAAGACTTCCGTGGAGGGGAGCGCCGACGAGTGGAACGTGGTATTTTTGGGAGGCTTTGCCCGAGGGAGGGCAGAGCCTGATGGACGTGTGACAAAAGCAGGGTGAGGTTGGCTTTGGGGTTAGGTGCGTGCCTGCGGGTAAGGCAGGTTTTGTCTTTGCTTCTTCTGTAGCTGTTTCAATTCTGTTGCCTTTTGGCCTGGGCTTTCCGCTTCCGTCCCTGCTTGTCCTGCGGCTTTTGGCCTGGGCTTTCCGCTTCCGTCCCTGCTTGTCCTGCGGCTTTTGGCCTGGGCTTTCCGCTTCCGTCCCTGCTTGTCCTGCGGCTTTTGGCCTGGGCTTTCCGCTTCCGTCCCTGCTTGTCCTGCGGCTTTTGGCCTGGGCTTTCCGCTTCCGTCCCTGCTTGTCCTGCGGCTTTTGGCCTGGGCTTTCCGCTTCCGTCCCTGCTTGTCCTGCGGCTTTTGGCCTGGGCTTTCCGCTTCCGTCCCTGCTTGTCCTGCGGCTTTTGGCCTGGGCTTTCCGCTTCCGTCCCTGCTTGTCCTGCGGCTTTTGGCCTCGGCTTTGGTTTTGGCTTTTGGTGGTTTCGGCCGTTCTCGGTGTGGTGACCGAGCGGCCCAGGTGGTGCACGGAGGGTCCGCGCGCCGGGGGCGTCCGATAATGCGGTCATCGCTTCTCGGCCTTTTGGCTAAGATCAAGTGTAGTATCTGTTCTTATCAGTTTAATATCTGATATGTCCTCCATGCGAGGACAACATATTAAACGGATTTTTGCAACAGGGAGTCGGAACAGGGGCTCGCTCCGTCCGCTCCGCGCATCGCCCCGGTATTGCAGCGTCTCCGGGAAGGGTGCAATCTTTCTAAGCGTGTCAAAGAGAAAAGCTAGTGAGGGAGGGAGGGAGGGAGGGAGGGAGGGAGGGAGGGAAGGAAGGAAGGAAGGAAGGAGGGAGGGAAGGAGGGAATGTCTGAATGAGTGAGGTTTGGGGGAGAGGGGTTTAGGTTAGGGCTAGGGTTTTTGGGGTGAGGGTCAAAAAACCCTCAAAAGGGGGGGGCCCCCCAACAAAGCGGAACAAGCGATCCCTACCAAAAAAACGGGGTGAAAAGGGGGTGTGGGCGGAGCCCTGTCGGCCGGTGGCGTTTTCCCGCCCTTTTAGATATAAAAAAAAAAAAAAAAAAAAAAAAAAAAAAAAAAGTGAGTGACTGAGTGAGTGAGTGACTGAGTGAGTGACTGAGTGAGTGAGTGACAGAGAGAGAGAGAGAGAGAGAGAGAGAGAGAGAGAGAGAGAGAGAGAGAGAGAGAGCTGGCTGACATTCAGCGGGGCCGAGGTGAAAAACTGGAAGGCAATCGGAATGAGTTTTTTATCGCCGTGTCAGTCGACACCAACACGGAGTGGACTGGCTGGAAGGCGCATACGATAAACACGTACGGATCTTAATGGAGAAAAAGCCATCAATGAAATGGAGAAAGTGCGGTAAGGAAAGAAAAGCCAAGCGGGCGGGCCGAGCCCCTCTGCGGCCCGTGGCGTTTCCGCGCCTTTTTTTTCCCGAGAAGGATGCGGTTCGCCCCGGTTCTCCCCGGTTCGCCCCCGCGGACGGGTGAGTCAGGGCCAACGGAGGGGTTGGGGGTAGGCCGTTTGGGTCGTTTCAAATCGACGCTCTGGTTCCCCTTCAGCACGCACAAGCCTTTCGCCTTTTACTAAAGACTTCCGTGGAGGGGAGCGCCGACGAGTGGAACGTGGTATTTTTGGGAGGCTTTGCCCGAGGGAGGGCAGAGCCTGATGGACGTGTGACAAAAGCAGGGTGAGGTTGGCTTTGGGGTTAGGTGCGTGCCTGCGGGTAAGGCAGGTTTTGTCTTTGCTTCTTCTGTAGCTGTTTCAATTCTGTTGCCTTTTGGCCTGGGCTTTCCGCTTCCGTCCCTGCTTGTCCTGCGGCTTTTGGCCTGGGCTTTCCGCTTCCGTCCCTGCTTGTCCTGCGGCTTTTGGCCTGGGCTTTCCGCTTCCGTCCCTGCTTGTCCTGCGGCTTTTGGCCTGGGCTTTCCGCTTCCGTCCCTGCTTGTCCTGCGGCTTTTGGCCTGGGCTTTCCGCTTCCGTCCCTGCTTGTCCTGCGGCTTTTGGCCTGGGCTTTCCGCTTCCGTCCCTGCTTGTCCTGCGGCTTTTGGCCTGGGCTTTCCGCTTCCGTCCCTGCTTGTCCTGCGGCTTTTGGCCTGGGCTTTCCGCTTCCGTCCCTGCTTGTCCTGCGGCTTTTGGCCTGGGCTTTCCGCTTCCGTCCCTGCTTGTCCTGCGGCTTTTGGCCTGGGCTTTCCGCTTCCGTCCCTGCTTGTCCTGCGGCTTTTGGCCTGGGCTTTCCGCTTCCGTCCCTGCTTGTCCTGCGGCTTTTGGCCTGGGCTTTCCGCTTCCGTCCCTGCTTGTCCTGCGGCTTTTGGCCTCGGCTTTGGTTTTGGCTTTTGGTGGTTTCGGCCGTTCTCGGTGTGGTGACCGAGCGGCCCAGGTGGTGCACGGAGGGTCCGCGCGCCGGGGGCGTCCGATAATGCGGTCATCGCTTCTCGGCCTTTTGGCTAAGATCAAGTGTAGTATCTGTTCTTATCAGTTTAATATCTGATATGTCCTCCATGCGAGGACAACATATTAAACGGATTTTTGCAACAGGGAGTCGGAACAGGGGCTCGCTCCGTCCGCTCCGCGCATCGCCCCGGTATTGCAGCGTCTCCGGGAAGGGTGCAATCTTTCTAAGCGTGTCAAAGAGAAAAGCTAGTGAGGGAGGGAGGGAGGGAGGGAGGGAGGGAGGGAGGGAGGGAAGGAAGGAAGGAAGGAAGGAGGGAGGGAAGGAGGGAATGTCTGAATGAGTGAGGTTTGGGGGAGAGGGGTTTAGGTTAGGGCTAGGGTTTTTGGGGTGAGGGTCAAAAAACCCTCAAAAGGGGGGGGCCCCCCAACAAAGCGGAACAAGCGATCCCTACCAAAAAAACGGGGTGAAAAGGGGGTGTGGGCGGAGCCCTGTCGGCCGGTGGCGTTTTCCCGCCCTTTTAGATATAAAAAAAAAAAAAAAAAAAAAAAAAAAAAAAAAAGTGAGTGACTGAGTGAGTGAGTGACTGAGTGAGTGACTGAGTGAGTGAGTGACAGAGAGAGAGAGAGAGAGAGAGAGAGAGAGAGAGAGAGAGAGAGAGAGAGAGAGCTGGCTGACATTCAGCGGGGCCGAGGTGAAAAACTGGAAGGCAATCGGAATGAGTTTTTTATCGCCGTGTCAGTCGACACCAACACGGAGTGGACTGGCTGGAAGGCGCATACGATAAACACGTACGGATCTTAATGGAGAAAAAGCCATCAATGAAATGGAGAAAGTGCGGTAAGGAAAGAAAAGCCAAGCGGGCGGGCCGAGCCCCTCTGCGGCCCGTGGCGTTTCCGCGCCTTTTTTTTCCCGAGAAGGATGCGGTTCGCCCCGGTTCTCCCCGGTTCGCCCCCGCGGACGGGTGAGTCAGGGCCAACGGAGGGGTTGGGGGTAGGCCGTTTGGGTCGTTTCAAATCGACGCTCTGGTTCCCCTTCAGCACGCACAAGCCTTTCGCCTTTTACTAAAGACTTCCGTGGAGGGGAGCGCCGACGAGTGGAACGTGGTATTTTTGGGAGGCTTTGCCCGAGGGAGGGCAGAGCCTGATGGACGTGTGACAAAAGCAGGGTGAGGTTGGCTTTGGGGTTAGGTGCGTGCCTGCGGGTAAGGCAGGTTTTGTCTTTGCTTCTTCTGTAGCTGTTTCAATTCTGTTGCCTTTTGGCCTGGGCTTTCCGCTTCCGTCCCTGCTTGTCCTGCGGCTTTTGGCCTGGGCTTTCCGCTTCCGTCCCTGCTTGTCCTGCGGCTTTTGGCCTGGGCTTTCCGCTTCCGTCCCTGCTTGTCCTGCGGCTTTTGGCCTGGGCTTTCCGCTTCCGTCCCTGCTTGTCCTGCGGCTTTTGGCCTGGGCTTTCCGCTTCCGTCCCTGCTTGTCCTGCGGCTTTTGGCCTGGGCTTTCCGCTTCCGTCCCTGCTTGTCCTGCGGCTTTTGGCCTGGGCTTTCCGCTTCCGTCCCTGCTTGTCCTGCGGCTTTTGGCCTGGGCTTTCCGCTTCCGTCCCTGCTTGTCCTGCGGCTTTTGGCCTGGGCTTTCCGCTTCCGTCCCTGCTTGTCCTGCGGCTTTTGGCCTGGGCTTTCCGCTTCCGTCCCTGCTTGTCCTGCGGCTTTTGGCCTGGGCTTTCCGCTTCCGTCCCTGCTTGTCCTGCGGCTTTTGGCCTGGGCTTTCCGCTTCCGTCCCTGCTTGTCCTGCGGCTTTTGGCCTCGGCTTTGGTTTTGGCTTTTGGTGGTTTCGGCCGTTCTCGGTGTGGTGACCGAGCGGCCCAGGTGGTGCACGGAGGGTCCGCGCGCCGGGGGCGTCCGATAATGCGGTCATCGCTTCTCGGCCTTTTGGCTAAGATCAAGTGTAGTATCTGTTCTTATCAGTTTAATATCTGATATGTCCTCCATGCGAGGACAACATATTAAACGGATTTTTGCAACAGGGAGTCGGAACAGGGGCTCGCTCCGTCCGCTCCGCGCATCGCCCCGGTATTGCAGCGTCTCCGGGAAGGGTGCAATCTTTCTAAGCGTGTCAAAGAGAAAAGCTAGTGAGGGAGGGAGGGAGGGAGGGAGGGAGGGAGGGAGGGAGGGAGGGAGGGAAGGAAGGAAGGAAGGAAGGAGGGAGGGAAGGAGGGAATGTCTGAATGAGTGAGGTTTGGGGGAGAGGGGTTTAGGTTAGGGCTAGGGTTTTTGGGGTGAGGGTCAAAAAACCCTCAAAAGGGGGGGGCCCCCCAACAAAGCGGAACAAGCGATCCCTACCAAAAAAACGGGGTGAAAAGGGGGTGTGGGCGGAGCCCTGTCGGCCGGTGGCGTTTTCCCGCCCTTTTAGATATAAAAAAAAAAAAAAAAAAAAAAAAAAAAAAAAAAGTGAGTGACTGAGTGAGTGAGTGACTGAGTGAGTGACTGAGTGAGTGAGTGACAGAGAGAGAGAGAGAGAGAGAGAGAGAGAGAGAGAGAGAGAGAGAGAGAGAGAGAGCTGGCTGACATTCAGCGGGGCCGAGGTGAAAAACTGGAAGGCAATCGGAATGAGTTTTTTATCGCCGTGTCAGTCGACACCAACACGGAGTGGACTGGCTGGAAGGCGCATACGATAAACACGTACGGATCTTAATGGAGAAAAAGCCATCAATGAAATGGAGAAAGTGCGGTAAGGAAAGAAAAGCCAAGCGGGCGGGCCGAGCCCCTCTGCGGCCCGTGGCGTTTCCGCGCCTTTTTTTTCCCGAGAAGGATGCGGTTCGCCCCGGTTCTCCCCGGTTCGCCCCCGCGGACGGGTGAGTCAGGGCCAACGGAGGGGTTGGGGGTAGGCCGTTTGGGTCGTTTCAAATCGACGCTCTGGTTCCCCTTCAGCACGCACAAGCCTTTCGCCTTTTACTAAAGACTTCCGTGGAGGGGAGCGCCGACGAGTGGAACGTGGTATTTTTGGGAGGCTTTGCCCGAGGGAGGGCAGAGCCTGATGGACGTGTGACAAAAGCAGGGTGAGGTTGGCTTTGGGGTTAGGTGCGTGCCTGCGGGTAAGGCAGGTTTTGTCTTTGCTTCTTCTGTAGCTGTTTCAATTCTGTTGCCTTTTGGCCTGGGCTTTCCGCTTCCGTCCCTGCTTGTCCTGCGGCTTTTGGCCTGGGCTTTCCGCTTCCGTCCCTGCTTGTCCTGCGGCTTTTGGCCTGGGCTTTCCGCTTCCGTCCCTGCTTGTCCTGCGGCTTTTGGCCTGGGCTTTCCGCTTCCGTCCCTGCTTGTCCTGCGGCTTTTGGCCTGGGCTTTCCGCTTCCGTCCCTGCTTGTCCTGCGGCTTTTGGCCTGGGCTTTCCGCTTCCGTCCCTGCTTGTCCTGCGGCTTTTGGCCTGGGCTTTCCGCTTCCGTCCCTGCTTGTCCTGCGGCTTTTGGCCTGGGCTTTCCGCTTCCGTCCCTGCTTGTCCTGCGGCTTTTGGCCTCGGCTTTGGTTTTGGCTTTTGGTGGTTTCGGCCGTTCTCGGTGTGGTGACCGAGCGGCCCAGGTGGTGCACGGAGGGTCCGCGCGCCGGGGGCGTCCGATAATGCGGTCATCGCTTCTCGGCCTTTTGGCTAAGATCAAGTGTAGTATCTGTTCTTATCAGTTTAATATCTGATATGTCCTCCATGCGAGGACAACATATTAAACGGATTTTTGCAACAGGGAGTCGGAACAGGGGCTCGCTCCGTCCGCTCCGCGCATCGCCCCGGTATTGCAGCGTCTCCGGGAAGGGTGCAATCTTTCTAAGCGTGTCAAAGAGAAAAGCTAGTGAGGGAGGGAGGGAGGGAGGGAGGGAGGGAGGGAGGGAAGGAAGGAAGGAAGGAAGGAGGGAGGGAAGGAGGGAATGTCTGAATGAGTGAGGTTTGGGGGAGAGGGGTTTAGGTTAGGGCTAGGGTTTTTGGGGTGAGGGTCAAAAAACCCTCAAAAGGGGGGGGCCCCCCAACAAAGCGGAACAAGCGATCCCTACCAAAAAAACGGGGTGAAAAGGGGGTGTGGGCGGAGCCCTGTCGGCCGGTGGCGTTTTCCCGCCCTTTTAGATATAAAAAAAAAAAAAAAAAAAAAAAAAAAAAAAAAGTGAGTGACTGAGTGAGTGAGTGACTGAGTGAGTGACTGAGTGAGTGAGTGACAGAGAGAGAGAGAGAGAGAGAGAGAGAGAGAGAGAGAGAGAGAGAGAGAGAGAGAGCTGGCTGACATTCAGCGGGGCCGAGGTGAAAAACTGGAAGGCAATCGGAATGAGTTTTTTATCGCCGTGTCAGTCGACACCAACACGGAGTGGACTGGCTGGAAGGCGCATACGATAAACACGTACGGATCTTAATGGAGAAAAAGCCATCAATGAAATGGAGAAAGTGCGGTAAGGAAAGAAAAGCCAAGCGGGCGGGCCGAGCCCCTCTGCGGCCCGTGGCGTTTCCGCGCCTTTTTTTTCCCGAGAAGGATGCGGTTCGCCCCGGTTCTCCCCGGTTCGCCCCCGCGGACGGGTGAGTCAGGGCCAACGGAGGGGTTGGGGGTAGGCCGTTTGGGTCGTTTCAAATCGACGCTCTGGTTCCCCTTCAGCACGCACAAGCCTTTCGCCTTTTACTAAAGACTTCCGTGGAGGGGAGCGCCGACGAGTGGAACGTGGTATTTTTGGGAGGCTTTGCCCGAGGGAGGGCAGAGCCTGATGGACGTGTGACAAAAGCAGGGTGAGGTTGGCTTTGGGGTTAGGTGCGTGCCTGCGGGTAAGGCAGGTTTTGTCTTTGCTTCTTCTGTAGCTGTTTCAATTCTGTTGCCTTTTGGCCTGGGCTTTCCGCTTCCGTCCCTGCTTGTCCTGCGGCTTTTGGCCTGGGCTTTCCGCTTCCGTCCCTGCTTGTCCTGCGGCTTTTGGCCTGGGCTTTCCGCTTCCGTCCCTGCTTGTCCTGCGGCTTTTGGCCTGGGCTTTCCGCTTCCGTCCCTGCTTGTCCTGCGGCTTTTGGCCTGGGCTTTCCGCTTCCGTCCCTGCTTGTCCTGCGGCTTTTGGCCTGGGCTTTCCGCTTCCGTCCCTGCTTGTCCTGCGGCTTTTGGCCTGGGCTTTCCGCTTCCGTCCCTGCTTGTCCTGCGGCTTTTGGCCTGGGCTTTCCGCTTCCGTCCCTGCTTGTCCTGCGGCTTTTGGCCTCGGCTTTGGTTTTGGCTTTTGGTGGTTTCGGCCGTTCTCGGTGTGGTGACCGAGCGGCCCAGGTGGTGCACGGAGGGTCCGCGCGCCGGGGGCGTCCGATAATGCGGTCATCGCTTCTCGGCCTTTTGGCTAAGATCAAGTGTAGTATCTGTTCTTATCAGTTTAATATCTGATATGTCCTCCATGCGAGGACAACATATTAAACGGATTTTTGCAACAGGGAGTCGGAACAGGGGCTCGCTCCGTCCGCTCCGCGCATCGCCCCGGTATTGCAGCGTCTCCGGGAAGGGTGCAATCTTTCTAAGCGTGTCAAAGAGAAAAGCTAGTGAGGGAGGGAGGGAGGGAGGGAGGGAGGGAGGGAAGGAAGGAAGGAAGGAAGGAGGGAGGGAAGGAGGGAATGTCTGAATGAGTGAGGTTTGGGGGAGAGGGGTTTAGGTTAGGGCTAGGGTTTTTGGGGTGAGGGTCAAAAAACCCTCAAAAGGGGGGGGCCCCCCAACAAAGCGGAACAAGCGATCCCTACCAAAAAAACGGGGTGAAAAGGGGGTGTGGGCGGAGCCCTGTCGGCCGGTGGCGTTTTCCCGCCCTTTTAGATATAAAAAAAAAAAAAAAAAAAAAAAAAAAAAAAAAAGTGAGTGACTGAGTGAGTGAGTGACTGAGTGAGTGACTGAGTGAGTGAGTGACAGAGAGAGAGAGAGAGAGAGAGAGAGAGAGAGAGAGAGAGAGAGAGAGAGAGAGCTGGCTGACATTCAGCGGGGCCGAGGTGAAAAACTGGAAGGCAATCGGAATGAGTTTTTTATCGCCGTGTCAGTCGACACCAACACGGAGTGGACTGGCTGGAAGGCGCATACGATAAACACGTACGGATCTTAATGGAGAAAAAGCCATCAATGAAATGGAGAAAGTGCGGTAAGGAAAGAAAAGCCAAGCGGGCGGGCCGAGCCCCTCTGCGGCCCGTGGCGTTTCCGCGCCTTTTTTTTCCCGAGAAGGATGCGGTTCGCCCCGGTTCTCCCCGGTTCGCCCCCGCGGACGGGTGAGTCAGGGCCAACGGAGGGGTTGGGGGTAGGCCGTTTGGGTCGTTTCAAATCGACGCTCTGGTTCCCCTTCAGCACGCACAAGCCTTTCGCCTTTTACTAAAGACTTCCGTGGAGGGGAGCGCCGACGAGTGGAACGTGGTATTTTTGGGAGGCTTTGCCCGAGGGAGGGCAGAGCCTGATGGACGTGTGACAAAAGCAGGGTGAGGTTGGCTTTGGGGTTAGGTGCGTGCCTGCGGGTAAGGCAGGTTTTGTCTTTGCTTCTTCTGTAGCTGTTTCAATTCTGTTGCCTTTTGGCCTGGGCTTTCCGCTTCCGTCCCTGCTTGTCCTGCGGCTTTTGGCCTGGGCTTTCCGCTTCCGTCCCTGCTTGTCCTGCGGCTTTTGGCCTGGGCTTTCCGCTTCCGTCCCTGCTTGTCCTGCGGCTTTTGGCCTGGGCTTTCCGCTTCCGTCCCTGCTTGTCCTGCGGCTTTTGGCCTGGGCTTTCCGCTTCCGTCCCTGCTTGTCCTGCGGCTTTTGGCCTGGGCTTTCCGCTTCCGTCCCTGCTTGTCCTGCGGCTTTTGGCCTGGGCTTTCCGCTTCCGTCCCTGCTTGTCCTGCGGCTTTTGGCCTGGGCTTTCCGCTTCCGTCCCTGCTTGTCCTGCGGCTTTTGGCCTGGGCTTTCCGCTTCCGTCCCTGCTTGTCCTGCGGCTTTTGGCCTGGGCTTTCCGCTTCCGTCCCTGCTTGTCCTGCGGCTTTTGGCCTGGGCTTTCCGCTTCCGTCCCTGCTTGTCCTGCGGCTTTTGGCCTGGGCTTTCCGCTTCCGTCCCTGCTTGTCCTGCGGCTTTTGGCCTGGGCTTTCCGCTTCCGTCCCTGCTTGTCCTGCGGCTTTTGGCCTGGGCTTTCCGCTTCCGTCCCTGCTTGTCCTGCGGCTTTTGGCCTGGGCTTTCCGCTTCCGTCCCTGCTTGTCCTGCGGCTTTTGGCCTCGGCTTTGGTTTTGGCTTTTGGTGGTTTCGGCCGTTCTCGGTGTGGTGACCGAGCGGCCCAGGTGGTGCACGGAGGGTCCGCGCGCCGGGGGCGTCCGATAATGCGGTCATCGCTTCTCGGCCTTTTGGCTAAGATCAAGTGTAGTATCTGTTCTTATCAGTTTAATATCTGATATGTCCTCCATGCGAGGACAACATATTAAACGGATTTTTGCAACAGGGAGTCGGAACAGGGGCTCGCTCCGTCCGCTCCGCGCATCGCCCCGGTATTGCAGCGTCTCCGGGAAGGGTGCAATCTTTCTAAGCGTGTCAAAGAGAAAAGCTAGTGAGGGAGGGAGGGAGGGAGGGAGGGAGGGAGGGAGGGAGGGAAGGAAGGAAGGAAGGAAGGAGGGAGGGAAGGAGGGAATGTCTGAATGAGTGAGGTTTGGGGGAGAGGGGTTTAGGTTAGGGCTAGGGTTTTTGGGGTGAGGGTCAAAAAACCCTCAAAAGGGGGGGGCCCCCCAACAAAGCGGAACAAGCGATCCCTACCAAAAAAACGGGGTGAAAAGGGGGTGTGGGCGGAGCCCTGTCGGCCGGTGGCGTTTTCCCGCCCTTTTAGATATAAAAAAAAAAAAAAAAAAAAAAAAAAAAAAAAAAGTGAGTGACTGAGTGAGTGAGTGACTGAGTGAGTGACTGAGTGAGTGAGTGACAGAGAGAGAGAGAGAGAGAGAGAGAGAGAGAGAGAGAGAGAGAGAGAGAGAGAGAGCTGGCTGACATTCAGCGGGGCCGAGGTGAAAAACTGGAAGGCAATCGGAATGAGTTTTTTATCGCCGTGTCAGTCGACACCAACACGGAGTGGACTGGCTGGAAGGCGCATACGATAAACACGTACGGATCTTAATGGAGAAAAAGCCATCAATGAAATGGAGAAAGTGCGGTAAGGAAAGAAAAGCCAAGCGGGCGGGCCGAGCCCCTCTGCGGCCCGTGGCGTTTCCGCGCCTTTTTTTTCCCGAGAAGGATGCGGTTCGCCCCGGTTCTCCCCGGTTCGCCCCCGCGGACGGGTGAGTCAGGGCCAACGGAGGGGTTGGGGGTAGGCCGTTTGGGTCGTTTCAAATCGACGCTCTGGTTCCCCTTCAGCACGCACAAGCCTTTCGCCTTTTACTAAAGACTTCCGTGGAGGGGAGCGCCGACGAGTGGAACGTGGTATTTTTGGGAGGCTTTGCCCGAGGGAGGGCAGAGCCTGATGGACGTGTGACAAAAGCAGGGTGAGGTTGGCTTTGGGGTTAGGTGCGTGCCTGCGGGTAAGGCAGGTTTTGTCTTTGCTTCTTCTGTAGCTGTTTCAATTCTGTTGCCTTTTGGCCTGGGCTTTCCGCTTCCGTCCCTGCTTGTCCTGCGGCTTTTGGCCTGGGCTTTCCGCTTCCGTCCCTGCTTGTCCTGCGGCTTTTGGCCTGGGCTTTCCGCTTCCGTCCCTGCTTGTCCTGCGGCTTTTGGCCTGGGCTTTCCGCTTCCGTCCCTGCTTGTCCTGCGGCTTTTGGCCTGGGCTTTCCGCTTCCGTCCCTGCTTGTCCTGCGGCTTTTGGCCTGGGCTTTCCGCTTCCGTCCCTGCTTGTCCTGCGGCTTTTGGCCTGGGCTTTCCGCTTCCGTCCCTGCTTGTCCTGCGGCTTTTGGCCTGGGCTTTCCGCTTCCGTCCCTGCTTGTCCTGCGGCTTTTGGCCTCGGCTTTGGTTTTGGCTTTTGGTGGTTTCGGCCGTTCTCGGTGTGGTGACCGAGCGGCCCAGGTGGTGCACGGAGGGTCCGCGCGCCGGGGGCGTCCGATAATGCGGTCATCGCTTCTCGGCCTTTTGGCTAAGATCAAGTGTAGTATCTGTTCTTATCAGTTTAATATCTGATATGTCCTCCATGCGAGGACAACATATTAAACGGATTTTTGCAACAGGGAGTCGGAACAGGGGCTCGCTCCGTCCGCTCCGCGCATCGCCCCGGTATTGCAGCGTCTCCGGGAAGGGTGCAATCTTTCTAAGCGTGTCAAAGAGAAAAGCTAGTGAGGGAGGGAGGGAGGGAGGGAGGGAGGGAGGGAGGGAAGGAAGGAAGGAAGGAAGGAGGGAGGGAAGGAGGGAATGTCTGAATGAGTGAGGTTTGGGGGAGAGGGGTTTAGGTTAGGGCTAGGGTTTTTGGGGTGAGGGTCAAAAAACCCTCAAAAGGGGGGGGCCCCCCAACAAAGCGGAACAAGCGATCCCTACCAAAAAAACGGGGTGAAAAGGGGGTGTGGGCGGAGCCCTGTCGGCCGGTGGCGTTTTCCCGCCCTTTTAGATATAAAAAAAAAAAAAAAAAAAAAAAAAAAAAAAAAAGTGAGTGACTGAGTGAGTGAGTGACTGAGTGAGTGACTGAGTGAGTGAGTGACAGAGAGAGAGAGAGAGAGAGAGAGAGAGAGAGAGAGAGAGAGAGAGAGAGAGAGAGCTGGCTGACATTCAGCGGGGCCGAGGTGAAAAACTGGAAGGCAATCGGAATGAGTTTTTTATCGCCGTGTCAGTCGACACCAACACGGAGTGGACTGGCTGGAAGGCGCATACGATAAACACGTACGGATCTTAATGGAGAAAAAGCCATCAATGAAATGGAGAAAGTGCGGTAAGGAAAGAAAAGCCAAGCGGGCGGGCCGAGCCCCTCTGCGGCCCGTGGCGTTTCCGCGCCTTTTTTTTCCCGAGAAGGATGCGGTTCGCCCCGGTTCTCCCCGGTTCGCCCCCGCGGACGGGTGAGTCAGGGCCAACGGAGGGGTTGGGGGTAGGCCGTTTGGGTCGTTTCAAATCGACGCTCTGGTTCCCCTTCAGCACGCACAAGCCTTTCGCCTTTTACTAAAGACTTCCGTGGAGGGGAGCGCCGACGAGTGGAACGTGGTATTTTTGGGAGGCTTTGCCCGAGGGAGGGCAGAGCCTGATGGACGTGTGACAAAAGCAGGGTGAGGTTGGCTTTGGGGTTAGGTGCGTGCCTGCGGGTAAGGCAGGTTTTGTCTTTGCTTCTTCTGTAGCTGTTTCAATTCTGTTGCCTTTTGGCCTGGGCTTTCCGCTTCCGTCCCTGCTTGTCCTGCGGCTTTTGGCCTGGGCTTTCCGCTTCCGTCCCTGCTTGTCCTGCGGCTTTTGGCCTGGGCTTTCCGCTTCCGTCCCTGCTTGTCCTGCGGCTTTTGGCCTGGGCTTTCCGCTTCCGTCCCTGCTTGTCCTGCGGCTTTTGGCCTGGGCTTTCCGCTTCCGTCCCTGCTTGTCCTGCGGCTTTTGGCCTGGGCTTTCCGCTTCCGTCCCTGCTTGTCCTGCGGCTTTTGGCCTGGGCTTTCCGCTTCCGTCCCTGCTTGTCCTGCGGCTTTTGGCCTGGGCTTTCCGCTTCCGTCCCTGCTTGTCCTGCGGCTTTTGGCCTCGGCTTTGGTTTTGGCTTTTGGTGGTTTCGGCCGTTCTCGGTGTGGTGACCGAGCGGCCCAGGTGGTGCACGGAGGGTCCGCGCGCCGGGGGCGTCCGATAATGCGGTCATCGCTTCTCGGCCTTTTGGCTAAGATCAAGTGTAGTATCTGTTCTTATCAGTTTAATATCTGATATGTCCTCCATGCGAGGACAACATATTAAACGGATTTTTGCAACAGGGAGTCGGAACAGGGGCTCGCTCCGTCCGCTCCGCGCATCGCCCCGGTATTGCAGCGTCTCCGGGAAGGGTGCAATCTTTCTAAGCGTGTCAAAGAGAAAAGCTAGTGAGGGAGGGAGGGAGGGAGGGAGGGAGGGAGGGAAGGAAGGAAGGAAGGAAGGAGGGAGGGAAGGAGGGAATGTCTGAATGAGTGAGGTTTGGGGGAGAGGGGTTTAGGTTAGGGCTAGGGTTTTTGGGGTGAGGGTCAAAAAACCCTCAAAAGGGGGGGGCCCCCCAACAAAGCGGAACAAGCGATCCCTACCAAAAAAACGGGGTGAAAAGGGGGTGTGGGCGGAGCCCTGTCGGCCGGTGGCGTTTTCCCGCCCTTTTAGATATAAAAAAAAAAAAAAAAAAAAAAAAAAAAAAAAAAGTGAGTGACTGAGTGAGTGAGTGACTGAGTGAGTGACTGAGTGAGTGAGTGACAGAGAGAGAGAGAGAGAGAGAGAGAGAGAGAGAGAGAGAGAGAGAGAGAGAGAGCTGGCTGACATTCAGCGGGGCCGAGGTGAAAAACTGGAAGGCAATCGGAATGAGTTTTTTATCGCCGTGTCAGTCGACACCAACACGGAGTGGACTGGCTGGAAGGCGCATACGATAAACACGTACGGATCTTAATGGAGAAAAAGCCATCAATGAAATGGAGAAAGTGCGGTAAGGAAAGAAAAGCCAAGCGGGCGGGCCGAGCCCCTCTGCGGCCCGTGGCGTTTCCGCGCCTTTTTTTTCCCGAGAAGGATGCGGTTCGCCCCGGTTCTCCCCGGTTCGCCCCCGCGGACGGGTGAGTCAGGGCCAACGGAGGGGTTGGGGGTAGGCCGTTTGGGTCGTTTCAAATCGACGCTCTGGTTCCCCTTCAGCACGCACAAGCCTTTCGCCTTTTACTAAAGACTTCCGTGGAGGGGAGCGCCGACGAGTGGAACGTGGTATTTTTGGGAGGCTTTGCCCGAGGGAGGGCAGAGCCTGATGGACGTGTGACAAAAGCAGGGTGAGGTTGGCTTTGGGGTTAGGTGCGTGCCTGCGGGTAAGGCAGGTTTTGTCTTTGCTTCTTCTGTAGCTGTTTCAATTCTGTTGCCTTTTGGCCTGGGCTTTCCGCTTCCGTCCCTGCTTGTCCTGCGGCTTTTGGCCTGGGCTTTCCGCTTCCGTCCCTGCTTGTCCTGCGGCTTTTGGCCTGGGCTTTCCGCTTCCGTCCCTGCTTGTCCTGCGGCTTTTGGCCTGGGCTTTCCGCTTCCGTCCCTGCTTGTCCTGCGGCTTTTGGCCTGGGCTTTCCGCTTCCGTCCCTGCTTGTCCTGCGGCTTTTGGCCTGGGCTTTCCGCTTCCGTCCCTGCTTGTCCTGCGGCTTTTGGCCTGGGCTTTCCGCTTCCGTCCCTGCTTGTCCTGCGGCTTTTGGCCTGGGCTTTCCGCTTCCGTCCCTGCTTGTCCTGCGGCTTTTGGCCTGGGCTTTCCGCTTCCGTCCCTGCTTGTCCTGCGGCTTTTGGCCTGGGCTTTCCGCTTCCGTCCCTGCTTGTCCTGCGGCTTTTGGCCTGGGCTTTCCGCTTCCGTCCCTGCTTGTCCTGCGGCTTTTGGCCTGGGCTTTCCGCTTCCGTCCCTGCTTGTCCTGCGGCTTTTGGCCTCGGCTTTGGTTTTGGCTTTTGGTGGTTTCGGCCGTTCTCGGTGTGGTGACCGAGCGGCCCAGGTGGTGCACGGAGGGTCCGCGCGCCGGGGGCGTCCGATAATGCGGTCATCGCTTCTCGGCCTTTTGGCTAAGATCAAGTGTAGTATCTGTTCTTATCAGTTTAATATCTGATATGTCCTCCATGCGAGGACAACATATTAAACGGATTTTTGCAACAGGGAGTCGGAACAGGGGCTCGCTCCGTCCGCTCCGCGCATCGCCCCGGTATTGCAGCGTCTCCGGGAAGGGTGCAATCTTTCTAAGCGTGTCAAAGAGAAAAGCTAGTGAGGGAGGGAGGGAGGGAGGGAGGGAGGGAGGGAGGGAGGGAAGGAAGGAAGGAAGGAAGGAGGGAGGGAAGGAGGGAATGTCTGAATGAGTGAGGTTTGGGGGAGAGGGGTTTAGGTTAGGGCTAGGGTTTTTGGGGTGAGGGTCAAAAAACCCTCAAAAGGGGGGGGCCCCCCAACAAAGCGGAACAAGCGATCCCTACCAAAAAAACGGGGTGAAAAGGGGGTGTGGGCGGAGCCCTGTCGGCCGGTGGCGTTTTCCCGCCCTTTTAGATATAAAAAAAAAAAAAAAAAAAAAAAAAAAAAAAAAGTGAGTGACTGAGTGAGTGAGTGACTGAGTGAGTGACTGAGTGAGTGAGTGACAGAGAGAGAGAGAGAGAGAGAGAGAGAGAGAGAGAGAGAGAGAGAGAGAGAGCTGGCTGACATTCAGCGGGGCCGAGGTGAAAAACTGGAAGGCAATCGGAATGAGTTTTTTATCGCCGTGTCAGTCGACACCAACACGGAGTGGACTGGCTGGAAGGCGCATACGATAAACACGTACGGATCTTAATGGAGAAAAAGCCATCAATGAAATGGAGAAAGTGCGGTAAGGAAAGAAAAGCCAAGCGGGCGGGCCGAGCCCCTCTGCGGCCCGTGGCGTTTCCGCGCCTTTTTTTTCCCGAGAAGGATGCGGTTCGCCCCGGTTCTCCCCGGTTCGCCCCCGCGGACGGGTGAGTCAGGGCCAACGGAGGGGTTGGGGGTAGGCCGTTTGGGTCGTTTCAAATCGACGCTCTGGTTCCCCTTCAGCACGCACAAGCCTTTCGCCTTTTACTAAAGACTTCCGTGGAGGGGAGCGCCGACGAGTGGAACGTGGTATTTTTGGGAGGCTTTGCCCGAGGGAGGGCAGAGCCTGATGGACGTGTGACAAAAGCAGGGTGAGGTTGGCTTTGGGGTTAGGTGCGTGCCTGCGGGTAAGGCAGGTTTTGTCTTTGCTTCTTCTGTAGCTGTTTCAATTCTGTTGCCTTTTGGCCTGGGCTTTCCGCTTCCGTCCCTGCTTGTCCTGCGGCTTTTGGCCTGGGCTTTCCGCTTCCGTCCCTGCTTGTCCTGCGGCTTTTGGCCTGGGCTTTCCGCTTCCGTCCCTGCTTGTCCTGCGGCTTTTGGCCTGGGCTTTCCGCTTCCGTCCCTGCTTGTCCTGCGGCTTTTGGCCTGGGCTTTCCGCTTCCGTCCCTGCTTGTCCTGCGGCTTTTGGCCTGGGCTTTCCGCTTCCGTCCCTGCTTGTCCTGCGGCTTTTGGCCTGGGCTTTCCGCTTCCGTCCCTGCTTGTCCTGCGGCTTTTGGCCTGGGCTTTCCGCTTCCGTCCCTGCTTGTCCTGCGGCTTTTGGCCTCGGCTTTGGTTTTGGCTTTTGGTGGTTTCGGCCGTTCTCGGTGTGGTGACCGAGCGGCCCAGGTGGTGCACGGAGGGTCCGCGCGCCGGGGGCGTCCGATAATGCGGTCATCGCTTCTCGGCCTTTTGGCTAAGATCAAGTGTAGTATCTGTTCTTATCAGTTTAATATCTGATATGTCCTCCATGCGAGGACAACATATTAAACGGATTTTTGCAACAGGGAGTCGGAACAGGGGCTCGCTCCGTCCGCTCCGCGCATCGCCCCGGTATTGCAGCGTCTCCGGGAAGGGTGCAATCTTTCTAAGCGTGTCAAAGAGAAAAGCTAGTGAGGGAGGGAGGGAGGGAGGGAGGGAGGGAGGGAGGGAGGGAGGGAAGGAAGGAAGGAAGGAAGGAGGGAGGGAAGGAGGGAATGTCTGAATGAGTGAGGTTTGGGGGAGAGGGGTTTAGGTTAGGGCTAGGGTTTTTGGGGTGAGGGTCAAAAAACCCTCAAAAGGGGGGGGCCCCCCAACAAAGCGGAACAAGCGATCCCTACCAAAAAAACGGGGTGAAAAGGGGGTGTGGGCGGAGCCCTGTCGGCCGGTGGCGTTTTCCCGCCCTTTTAGATATAAAAAAAAAAAAAAAAAAAAAAAAAAAAAAAAAAGTGAGTGACTGAGTGAGTGAGTGACTGAGTGAGTGACTGAGTGAGTGAGTGACAGAGAGAGAGAGAGAGAGAGAGAGAGAGAGAGAGAGAGAGAGAGAGAGAGAGAGCTGGCTGACATTCAGCGGGGCCGAGGTGAAAAACTGGAAGGCAATCGGAATGAGTTTTTTATCGCCGTGTCAGTCGACACCAACACGGAGTGGACTGGCTGGAAGGCGCATACGATAAACACGTACGGATCTTAATGGAGAAAAAGCCATCAATGAAATGGAGAAAGTGCGGTAAGGAAAGAAAAGCCAAGCGGGCGGGCCGAGCCCCTCTGCGGCCCGTGGCGTTTCCGCGCCTTTTTTTTCCCGAGAAGGATGCGGTTCGCCCCGGTTCTCCCCGGTTCGCCCCCGCGGACGGGTGAGTCAGGGCCAACGGAGGGGTTGGGGGTAGGCCGTTTGGGTCGTTTCAAATCGACGCTCTGGTTCCCCTTCAGCACGCACAAGCCTTTCGCCTTTTACTAAAGACTTCCGTGGAGGGGAGCGCCGACGAGTGGAACGTGGTATTTTTGGGAGGCTTTGCCCGAGGGAGGGCAGAGCCTGATGGACGTGTGACAAAAGCAGGGTGAGGTTGGCTTTGGGGTTAGGTGCGTGCCTGCGGGTAAGGCAGGTTTTGTCTTTGCTTCTTCTGTAGCTGTTTCAATTCTGTTGCCTTTTGGCCTGGGCTTTCCGCTTCCGTCCCTGCTTGTCCTGCGGCTTTTGGCCTGGGCTTTCCGCTTCCGTCCCTGCTTGTCCTGCGGCTTTTGGCCTGGGCTTTCCGCTTCCGTCCCTGCTTGTCCTGCGGCTTTTGGCCTGGGCTTTCCGCTTCCGTCCCTGCTTGTCCTGCGGCTTTTGGCCTGGGCTTTCCGCTTCCGTCCCTGCTTGTCCTGCGGCTTTTGGCCTGGGCTTTCCGCTTCCGTCCCTGCTTGTCCTGCGGCTTTTGGCCTGGGCTTTCCGCTTCCGTCCCTGCTTGTCCTGCGGCTTTTGGCCTGGGCTTTCCGCTTCCGTCCCTGCTTGTCCTGCGGCTTTTGGCCTGGGCTTTCCGCTTCCGTCCCTGCTTGTCCTGCGGCTTTTGGCCTGGGCTTTCCGCTTCCGTCCCTGCTTGTCCTGCGGCTTTTGGCCTGGGCTTTCCGCTTCCGTCCCTGCTTGTCCTGCGGCTTTTGGCCTGGGCTTTCCGCTTCCGTCCCTGCTTGTCCTGCGGCTTTTGGCCTGGGCTTTCCGCTTCCGTCCCTGCTTGTCCTGCGGCTTTTGGCCTGGGCTTTCCGCTTCCGTCCCTGCTTGTCCTGCGGCTTTTGGCCTGGGCTTTCCGCTTCCGTCCCTGCTTGTCCTGCGGCTTTTGGCCTCGGCTTTGGTTTTGGCTTTTGGTGGTTTCGGCCGTTCTCGGTGTGGTGACCGAGCGGCCCAGGTGGTGCACGGAGGGTCCGCGCGCCGGGGGCGTCCGATAATGCGGTCATCGCTTCTCGGCCTTTTGGCTAAGATCAAGTGTAGTATCTGTTCTTATCAGTTTAATATCTGATATGTCCTCCATGCGAGGACAACATATTAAACGGATTTTTGCAACAGGGAGTCGGAACAGGGGCTCGCTCCGTCCGCTCCGCGCATCGCCCCGGTATTGCAGCGTCTCCGGGAAGGGTGCAATCTTTCTAAGCGTGTCAAAGAGAAAAGCTAGTGAGGGAGGGAGGGAGGGAGGGAGGGAGGGAGGGAGGGAGGGAAGGAAGGAAGGAAGGAAGGAGGGAGGGAAGGAGGGAATGTCTGAATGAGTGAGGTTTGGGGGAGAGGGGTTTAGGTTAGGGCTAGGGTTTTTGGGGTGAGGGTCAAAAAACCCTCAAAAGGGGGGGGCCCCCCAACAAAGCGGAACAAGCGATCCCTACCAAAAAAACGGGGTGAAAAGGGGGTGTGGGCGGAGCCCTGTCGGCCGGTGGCGTTTTCCCGCCCTTTTAGATATAAAAAAAAAAAAAAAAAAAAAAAAAAAAAAAAAAGTGAGTGACTGAGTGAGTGAGTGACTGAGTGAGTGACTGAGTGAGTGAGTGACAGAGAGAGAGAGAGAGAGAGAGAGAGAGAGAGAGAGAGAGAGAGAGAGAGAGAGCTGGCTGACATTCAGCGGGGCCGAGGTGAAAAACTGGAAGGCAATCGGAATGAGTTTTTTATCGCCGTGTCAGTCGACACCAACACGGAGTGGACTGGCTGGAAGGCGCATACGATAAACACGTACGGATCTTAATGGAGAAAAAGCCATCAATGAAATGGAGAAAGTGCGGTAAGGAAAGAAAAGCCAAGCGGGCGGGCCGAGCCCCTCTGCGGCCCGTGGCGTTTCCGCGCCTTTTTTTTCCCGAGAAGGATGCGGTTCGCCCCGGTTCTCCCCGGTTCGCCCCCGCGGACGGGTGAGTCAGGGCCAACGGAGGGGTTGGGGGTAGGCCGTTTGGGTCGTTTCAAATCGACGCTCTGGTTCCCCTTCAGCACGCACAAGCCTTTCGCCTTTTACTAAAGACTTCCGTGGAGGGGAGCGCCGACGAGTGGAACGTGGTATTTTTGGGAGGCTTTGCCCGAGGGAGGGCAGAGCCTGATGGACGTGTGACAAAAGCAGGGTGAGGTTGGCTTTGGGGTTAGGTGCGTGCCTGCGGGTAAGGCAGGTTTTGTCTTTGCTTCTTCTGTAGCTGTTTCAATTCTGTTGCCTTTTGGCCTGGGCTTTCCGCTTCCGTCCCTGCTTGTCCTGCGGCTTTTGGCCTGGGCTTTCCGCTTCCGTCCCTGCTTGTCCTGCGGCTTTTGGCCTGGGCTTTCCGCTTCCGTCCCTGCTTGTCCTGCGGCTTTTGGCCTGGGCTTTCCGCTTCCGTCCCTGCTTGTCCTGCGGCTTTTGGCCTGGGCTTTCCGCTTCCGTCCCTGCTTGTCCTGCGGCTTTTGGCCTGGGCTTTCCGCTTCCGTCCCTGCTTGTCCTGCGGCTTTTGGCCTGGGCTTTCCGCTTCCGTCCCTGCTTGTCCTGCGGCTTTTGGCCTGGGCTTTCCGCTTCCGTCCCTGCTTGTCCTGCGGCTTTTGGCCTGGGCTTTCCGCTTCCGTCCCTGCTTGTCCTGCGGCTTTTGGCCTGGGCTTTCCGCTTCCGTCCCTGCTTGTCCTGCGGCTTTTGGCCTGGGCTTTCCGCTTCCGTCCCTGCTTGTCCTGCGGCTTTTGGCCTGGGCTTTCCGCTTCCGTCCCTGCTTGTCCTGCGGCTTTTGGCCTGGGCTTTCCGCTTCCGTCCCTGCTTGTCCTGCGGCTTTTGGCCTGGGCTTTCCGCTTCCGTCCCTGCTTGTCCTGCGGCTTTTGGCCTGGGCTTTCCGCTTCCGTCCCTGCTTGTCCTGCGGCTTTTGGCCTCGGCTTTGGTTTTGGCTTTTGGTGGTTTCGGCCGTTCTCGGTGTGGTGACCGAGCGGCCCAGGTGGTGCACGGAGGGTCCGCGCGCCGGGGGCGTCCGATAATGCGGTCATCGCTTCTCGGCCTTTTGGCTAAGATCAAGTGTAGTATCTGTTCTTATCAGTTTAATATCTGATATGTCCTCCATGCGAGGACAACATATTAAACGGATTTTTGCAACAGGGAGTCGGAACAGGGGCTCGCTCCGTCCGCTCCGCGCATCGCCCCGGTATTGCAGCGTCTCCGGGAAGGGTGCAATCTTTCTAAGCGTGTCAAAGAGAAAAGCTAGTGAGGGAGGGAGGGAGGGAGGGAGGGAGGGAGGGAGGGAGGGAGGGAAGGAAGGAAGGAAGGAAGGAGGGAGGGAAGGAGGGAATGTCTGAATGAGTGAGGTTTGGGGGAGAGGGGTTTAGGTTAGGGCTAGGGTTTTTGGGGTGAGGGTCAAAAAACCCTCAAAAGGGGGGGGCCCCCCAACAAAGCGGAACAAGCGATCCCTACCAAAAAAACGGGGTGAAAAGGGGGTGTGGGCGGAGCCCTGTCGGCCGGTGGCGTTTTCCCGCCCTTTTAGATATAAAAAAAAAAAAAAAAAAAAAAAAAAAAAAAAAAGTGAGTGACTGAGTGAGTGAGTGACTGAGTGAGTGACTGAGTGAGTGAGTGACAGAGAGAGAGAGAGAGAGAGAGAGAGAGAGAGAGAGAGAGAGAGAGAGAGAGAGCTGGCTGACATTCAGCGGGGCCGAGGTGAAAAACTGGAAGGCAATCGGAATGAGTTTTTTATCGCCGTGTCAGTCGACACCAACACGGAGTGGACTGGCTGGAAGGCGCATACGATAAACACGTACGGATCTTAATGGAGAAAAAGCCATCAATGAAATGGAGAAAGTGCGGTAAGGAAAGAAAAGCCAAGCGGGCGGGCCGAGCCCCTCTGCGGCCCGTGGCGTTTCCGCGCCTTTTTTTTCCCGAGAAGGATGCGGTTCGCCCCGGTTCTCCCCGGTTCGCCCCCGCGGACGGGTGAGTCAGGGCCAACGGAGGGGTTGGGGGTAGGCCGTTTGGGTCGTTTCAAATCGACGCTCTGGTTCCCCTTCAGCACGCACAAGCCTTTCGCCTTTTACTAAAGACTTCCGTGGAGGGGAGCGCCGACGAGTGGAACGTGGTATTTTTGGGAGGCTTTGCCCGAGGGAGGGCAGAGCCTGATGGACGTGTGACAAAAGCAGGGTGAGGTTGGCTTTGGGGTTAGGTGCGTGCCTGCGGGTAAGGCAGGTTTTGTCTTTGCTTCTTCTGTAGCTGTTTCAATTCTGTTGCCTTTTGGCCTGGGCTTTCCGCTTCCGTCCCTGCTTGTCCTGCGGCTTTTGGCCTGGGCTTTCCGCTTCCGTCCCTGCTTGTCCTGCGGCTTTTGGCCTGGGCTTTCCGCTTCCGTCCCTGCTTGTCCTGCGGCTTTTGGCCTGGGCTTTCCGCTTCCGTCCCTGCTTGTCCTGCGGCTTTTGGCCTGGGCTTTCCGCTTCCGTCCCTGCTTGTCCTGCGGCTTTTGGCCTGGGCTTTCCGCTTCCGTCCCTGCTTGTCCTGCGGCTTTTGGCCTGGGCTTTCCGCTTCCGTCCCTGCTTGTCCTGCGGCTTTTGGCCTGGGCTTTCCGCTTCCGTCCCTGCTTGTCCTGCGGCTTTTGGCCTCGGCTTTGGTTTTGGCTTTTGGTGGTTTCGGCCGTTCTCGGTGTGGTGACCGAGCGGCCCAGGTGGTGCACGGAGGGTCCGCGCGCCGGGGGCGTCCGATAATGCGGTCATCGCTTCTCGGCCTTTTGGCTAAGATCAAGTGTAGTATCTGTTCTTATCAGTTTAATATCTGATATGTCCTCCATGCGAGGACAACATATTAAACGGATTTTTGCAACAGGGAGTCGGAACAGGGGCTCGCTCCGTCCGCTCCGCGCATCGCCCCGGTATTGCAGCGTCTCCGGGAAGGGTGCAATCTTTCTAAGCGTGTCAAAGAGAAAAGCTAGTGAGGGAGGGAGGGAGGGAGGGAGGGAGGGAGGGAGGGAGGGAAGGAAGGAAGGAAGGAAGGAGGGAGGGAAGGAGGGAATGTCTGAATGAGTGAGGTTTGGGGGAGAGGGGTTTAGGTTAGGGCTAGGGTTTTTGGGGTGAGGGTCAAAAAACCCTCAAAAGGGGGGGGCCCCCCAACAAAGCGGAACAAGCGATCCCTACCAAAAAAACGGGGTGAAAAGGGGGTGTGGGCGGAGCCCTGTCGGCCGGTGGCGTTTTCCCGCCCTTTTAGATATAAAAAAAAAAAAAAAAAAAAAAAAAAAAAAAAAAGTGAGTGACTGAGTGAGTGAGTGACTGAGTGAGTGACTGAGTGAGTGAGTGACAGAGAGAGAGAGAGAGAGAGAGAGAGAGAGAGAGAGAGAGAGAGAGAGAGAGAGCTGGCTGACATTCAGCGGGGCCGAGGTGAA
Source organism: Osmerus mordax (assembly GCF_038355195.1). Lineage (NCBI taxonomy): Eukaryota > Metazoa > Chordata > Actinopteri > Osmeriformes > Osmeridae > Osmerus > Osmerus mordax. Next base: position 179,854 of record NC_090059.1, on the reverse strand, counting down.
AAACTGGAAGGCAATCGGAATGAGTTTTTTATCGCCGTGTCAGTCGACACCAACACGGAGTGGACTGGCTGGAAGGCGCATACGATAAACACGTACGGATCTTAATGGAGAAAAAGCCATCAATGAAATGGAGAAAGTGCGGTAAGGAAAGAAAAGCCAAGCGGGCGGGCCGAGCCCCTCTGCGGCCCGTGGCGTTTCCGCGCCTTTTTTTTCCCGAGAAGGATGCGGTTCGCCCCGGTTCTCCCCGGTTCGCCCCCGCGGACGGGTGAGTCAGGGCCAACGGAGGGGTTGGGGGTAGGCCGTTTGGGTCGTTTCAAATCGACGCTCTGGTTCCCCTTCAGCACGCACAAGCCTTTCGCCTTTTACTAAAGACTTCCGTGGAGGGGAGCGCCGACGAGTGGAACGTGGTATTTTTGGGAGGCTTTGCCCGAGGGAGGGCAGAGCCTGATGGACGTGTGACAAAAGCAGGGTGAGGTTGGCTTTGGGGTTAGGTGCGTGCCTGCGGGTAAGGCAGGTTTTGTCTTTGCTTCTTCTGTAGCTGTTTCAATTCTGTTGCCTTTTGGCCTGGGCTTTCCGCTTCCGTCCCTGCTTGTCCTGCGGCTTTTGGCCTGGGCTTTCCGCTTCCGTCCCTGCTTGTCCTGCGGCTTTTGGCCTGGGCTTTCCGCTTCCGTCCCTGCTTGTCCTGCGGCTTTTGGCCTGGGCTTTCCGCTTCCGTCCCTGCTTGTCCTGCGGCTTTTGGCCTGGGCTTTCCGCTTCCGTCCCTGCTTGTCCTGCGGCTTTTGGCCTGGGCTTTCCGCTTCCGTCCCTGCTTGTCCTGCGGCTTTTGGCCTGGGCTTTCCGCTTCCGTCCCTGCTTGTCCTGCGGCTTTTGGCCTGGGCTTTCCGCTTCCGTCCCTGCTTGTCCTGCGGCTTTTGGCCTCGGCTTTGGTTTTGGCTTTTGGTGGTTTCGGCCGTTCTCGGTGTGGTGACCGAGCGGCCCAGGTGGTGCACGGAGGGTCCGCGCGCCGGGGGCGTCCGATAATGCGGTCATCGCTTCTCGGCCTTTTGGCTAAGATCAAGTGTAGTATCTGTTCTTATCAGTTTAATATCTGATATGTCCTCCATGCGAGGACAACATATTAAACGGATTTTTGCAACAGGGAGTCGGAACAGGGGCTCGCTCCGTCCGCTCCGCGCATCGCCCCGGTATTGCAGCGTCTCCGGGAAGGGTGCAATCTTTCTAAGCGTGTCAAAGAGAAAAGCTAGTGAGGGAGGGAGGGAGGGAGGGAGGGAGGGAGGGAAGGAAGGAAGGAAGGAAGGAGGGAGGGAAGGAGGGAATGTCTGAATGAGTGAGGTTTGGGGGAGAGGGGTTTAGGTTAGGGCTAGGGTTTTTGGGGTGAGGGTCAAAAAACCCTCAAAAGGGGGGGGCCCCCCAACAAAGCGGAACAAGCGATCCCTACCAAAAAAACGGGGTGAAAAGGGGGTGTGGGCGGAGCCCTGTCGGCCGGTGGCGTTTTCCCGCCCTTTTAGATATAAAAAAAAAAAAAAAAAAAAAAAAAAAAAAAAAAGTGAGTGACTGAGTGAGTGAGTGACTGAGTGAGTGACTGAGTGAGTGAGTGACAGAGAGAGAGAGAGAGAGAGAGAGAGAGAGAGAGAGAGAGAGAGAGAGAGAGAGCTGGCTGACATTCAGCGGGGCCGAGGTGAAAAACTGGAAGGCAATCGGAATGAGTTTTTTATCGCCGTGTCAGTCGACACCAACACGGAGTGGACTGGCTGGAAGGCGCATACGATAAACACGTACGGATCTTAATGGAGAAAAAGCCATCAATGAAATGGAGAAAGTGCGGTAAGGAAAGAAAAGCCAAGCGGGCGGGCCGAGCCCCTCTGCGGCCCGTGGCGTTTCCGCGCCTTTTTTTTCCCGAGAAGGATGCGGTTCGCCCCGGTTCTCCCCGGTTCGCCCCCGCGGACGGGTGAGTCAGGGCCAACGGAGGGGTTGGGGGTAGGCCGTTTGGGTCGTTTCAAATCGACGCTCTGGTTCCCCTTCAGCACGCACAAGCCTTTCGCCTTTTACTAAAGACTTCCGTGGAGGGGAGCGCCGACGAGTGGAACGTGGTATTTTTGGGAGGCTTTGCCCGAGGGAGGGCAGAGCCTGATGGACGTGTGACAAAAGCAGGGTGAGGTTGGCTTTGGGGTTAGGTGCGTGCCTGCGGGTAAGGCAGGTTTTGTCTTTGCTTCTTCTGTAGCTGTTTCAATTCTGTTGCCTTTTGGCCTGGGCTTTCCGCTTCCGTCCCTGCTTGTCCTGCGGCTTTTGGCCTGGGCTTTCCGCTTCCGTCCCTGCTTGTCCTGCGGCTTTTGGCCTGGGCTTTCCGCTTCCGTCCCTGCTTGTCCTGCGGCTTTTGGCCTGGGCTTTCCGCTTCCGTCCCTGCTTGTCCTGCGGCTTTTGGCCTGGGCTTTCCGCTTCCGTCCCTGCTTGTCCTGCGGCTTTTGGCCTGGGCTTTCCGCTTCCGTCCCTGCTTGTCCTGCGGCTTTTGGCCTGGGCTTTCCGCTTCCGTCCCTGCTTGTCCTGCGGCTTTTGGCCTGGGCTTTCCGCTTCCGTCCCTGCTTGTCCTGCGGCTTTTGGCCTGGGCTTTCCGCTTCCGTCCCTGCTTGTCCTGCGGCTTTTGGCCTGGGCTTTCCGCTTCCGTCCCTGCTTGTCCTGCGGCTTTTGGCCTGGGCTTTCCGCTTCCGTCCCTGCTTGTCCTGCGGCTTTTGGCCTGGGCTTTCCGCTTCCGTCCCTGCTTGTCCTGCGGCTTTTGGCCTCGGCTTTGGTTTTGGCTTTTGGTGGTTTCGGCCGTTCTCGGTGTGGTGACCGAGCGGCCCAGGTGGTGCACGGAGGGTCCGCGCGCCGGGGGCGTCCGATAATGCGGTCATCGCTTCTCGGCCTTTTGGCTAAGATCAAGTGTAGTATCTGTTCTTATCAGTTTAATATCTGATATGTCCTCCATGCGAGGACAACATATTAAACGGATTTTTGCAACAGGGAGTCGGAACAGGGGCTCGCTCCGTCCGCTCCGCGCATCGCCCCGGTATTGCAGCGTCTCCGGGAAGGGTGCAATCTTTCTAAGCGTGTCAAAGAGAAAAGCTAGTGAGGGAGGGAGGGAGGGAGGGAGGGAGGGAGGGAGGGAGGGAGGGAGGGAAGGAAGGAAGGAAGGAAGGAGGGAGGGAAGGAGGGAATGTCTGAATGAGTGAGGTTTGGGGGAGAGGGGTTTAGGTTAGGGCTAGGGTTTTTGGGGTGAGGGTCAAAAAACCCTCAAAAGGGGGGGGCCCCCCAACAAAGCGGAACAAGCGATCCCTACCAAAAAAACGGGGTGAAAAGGGGGTGTGGGCGGAGCCCTGTCGGCCGGTGGCGTTTTCCCGCCCTTTTAGATATAAAAAAAAAAAAAAAAAAAAAAAAAAAAAAAAAAGTGAGTGACTGAGTGAGTGAGTGACTGAGTGAGTGACTGAGTGAGTGAGTGACAGAGAGAGAGAGAGAGAGAGAGAGAGAGAGAGAGAGAGAGAGAGAGAGAGAGAGCTGGCTGACATTCAGCGGGGCCGAGGTGAAAAACTGGAAGGCAATCGGAATGAGTTTTTTATCGCCGTGTCAGTCGACACCAACACGGAGTGGACTGGCTGGAAGGCGCATACGATAAACACGTACGGATCTTAATGGAGAAAAAGCCATCAATGAAATGGAGAAAGTGCGGTAAGGAAAGAAAAGCCAAGCGGGCGGGCCGAGCCCCTCTGCGGCCCGTGGCGTTTCCGCGCCTTTTTTTTCCCGAGAAGGATGCGGTTCGCCCCGGTTCTCCCCGGTTCGCCCCCGCGGACGGGTGAGTCAGGGCCAACGGAGGGGTTGGGGGTAGGCCGTTTGGGTCGTTTCAAATCGACGCTCTGGTTCCCCTTCAGCACGCACAAGCCTTTCGCCTTTTACTAAAGACTTCCGTGGAGGGGAGCGCCGACGAGTGGAACGTGGTATTTTTGGGAGGCTTTGCCCGAGGGAGGGCAGAGCCTGATGGACGTGTGACAAAAGCAGGGTGAGGTTGGCTTTGGGGTTAGGTGCGTGCCTGCGGGTAAGGCAGGTTTTGTCTTTGCTTCTTCTGTAGCTGTTTCAATTCTGTTGCCTTTTGGCCTGGGCTTTCCGCTTCCGTCCCTGCTTGTCCTGCGGCTTTTGGCCTGGGCTTTCCGCTTCCGTCCCTGCTTGTCCTGCGGCTTTTGGCCTGGGCTTTCCGCTTCCGTCCCTGCTTGTCCTGCGGCTTTTGGCCTGGGCTTTCCGCTTCCGTCCCTGCTTGTCCTGCGGCTTTTGGCCTGGGCTTTCCGCTTCCGTCCCTGCTTGTCCTGCGGCTTTTGGCCTGGGCTTTCCGCTTCCGTCCCTGCTTGTCCTGCGGCTTTTGGCCTGGGCTTTCCGCTTCCGTCCCTGCTTGTCCTGCGGCTTTTGGCCTGGGCTTTCCGCTTCCGTCCCTGCTTGTCCTGCGGCTTTTGGCCTCGGCTTTGGTTTTGGCTTTTGGTGGTTTCGGCCGTTCTCGGTGTGGTGACCGAGCGGCCCAGGTGGTGCACGGAGGGTCCGCGCGCCGGGGGCGTCCGATAATGCGGTCATCGCTTCTCGGCCTTTTGGCTAAGATCAAGTGTAGTATCTGTTCTTATCAGTTTAATATCTGATATGTCCTCCATGCGAGGACAACATATTAAACGGATTTTTGCAACAGGGAGTCGGAACAGGGGCTCGCTCCGTCCGCTCCGCGCATCGCCCCGGTATTGCAGCGTCTCCGGGAAGGGTGCAATCTTTCTAAGCGTGTCAAAGAGAAAAGCTAGTGAGGGAGGGAGGGAGGGAGGGAGGGAGGGAGGGAAGGAAGGAAGGAAGGAAGGAGGGAGGGAAGGAGGGAATGTCTGAATGAGTGAGGTTTGGGGGAGAGGGGTTTAGGTTAGGGCTAGGGTTTTTGGGGTGAGGGTCAAAAAACCCTCAAAAGGGGGGGGCCCCCCAACAAAGCGGAACAAGCGATCCCTACCAAAAAAACGGGGTGAAAAGGGGGTGTGGGCGGAGCCCTGTCGGCCGGTGGCGTTTTCCCGCCCTTTTAGATATAAAAAAAAAAAAAAAAAAAAAAAAAAAAAAAAAGTGAGTGACTGAGTGAGTGAGTGACTGAGTGAGTGACTGAGTGAGTGAGTGACAGAGAGAGAGAGAGAGAGAGAGAGAGAGAGAGAGAGAGAGAGAGAGAGAGAGAGCTGGCTGACATTCAGCGGGGCCGAGGTGAAAAACTGGAAGGCAATCGGAATGAGTTTTTTATCGCCGTGTCAGTCGACACCAACACGGAGTGGACTGGCTGGAAGGCGCATACGATAAACACGTACGGATCTTAATGGAGAAAAAGCCATCAATGAAATGGAGAAAGTGCGGTAAGGAAAGAAAAGCCAAGCGGGCGGGCCGAGCCCCTCTGCGGCCCGTGGCGTTTCCGCGCCTTTTTTTTCCCGAGAAGGATGCGGTTCGCCCCGGTTCTCCCCGGTTCGCCCCCGCGGACGGGTGAGTCAGGGCCAACGGAGGGGTTGGGGGTAGGCCGTTTGGGTCGTTTCAAATCGACGCTCTGGTTCCCCTTCAGCACGCACAAGCCTTTCGCCTTTTACTAAAGACTTCCGTGGAGGGGAGCGCCGACGAGTGGAACGTGGTATTTTTGGGAGGCTTTGCCCGAGGGAGGGCAGAGCCTGATGGACGTGTGACAAAAGCAGGGTGAGGTTGGCTTTGGGGTTAGGTGCGTGCCTGCGGGTAAGGCAGGTTTTGTCTTTGCTTCTTCTGTAGCTGTTTCAATTCTGTTGCCTTTTGGCCTGGGCTTTCCGCTTCCGTCCCTGCTTGTCCTGCGGCTTTTGGCCTGGGCTTTCCGCTTCCGTCCCTGCTTGTCCTGCGGCTTTTGGCCTGGGCTTTCCGCTTCCGTCCCTGCTTGTCCTGCGGCTTTTGGCCTGGGCTTTCCGCTTCCGTCCCTGCTTGTCCTGCGGCTTTTGGCCTGGGCTTTCCGCTTCCGTCCCTGCTTGTCCTGCGGCTTTTGGCCTGGGCTTTCCGCTTCCGTCCCTGCTTGTCCTGCGGCTTTTGGCCTGGGCTTTCCGCTTCCGTCCCTGCTTGTCCTGCGGCTTTTGGCCTGGGCTTTCCGCTTCCGTCCCTGCTTGTCCTGCGGCTTTTGGCCTGGGCTTTCCGCTTCCGTCCCTGCTTGTCCTGCGGCTTTTGGCCTGGGCTTTCCGCTTCCGTCCCTGCTTGTCCTGCGGCTTTTGGCCTGGGCTTTCCGCTTCCGTCCCTGCTTGTCCTGCGGCTTTTGGCCTGGGCTTTCCGCTTCCGTCCCTGCTTGTCCTGCGGCTTTTGGCCTCGGCTTTGGTTTTGGCTTTTGGTGGTTTCGGCCGTTCTCGGTGTGGTGACCGAGCGGCCCAGGTGGTGCACGGAGGGTCCGCGCGCCGGGGGCGTCCGATAATGCGGTCATCGCTTCTCGGCCTTTTGGCTAAGATCAAGTGTAGTATCTGTTCTTATCAGTTTAATATCTGATATGTCCTCCATGCGAGGACAACATATTAAACGGATTTTTGCAACAGGGAGTCGGAACAGGGGCTCGCTCCGTCCGCTCCGCGCATCGCCCCGGTATTGCAGCGTCTCCGGGAAGGGTGCAATCTTTCTAAGCGTGTCAAAGAGAAAAGCTAGTGAGGGAGGGAGGGAGGGAGGGAGGGAGGGAGGGAGGGAGGGAGGGAGGGAAGGAAGGAAGGAAGGAAGGAGGGAGGGAAGGAGGGAATGTCTGAATGAGTGAGGTTTGGGGGAGAGGGGTTTAGGTTAGGGCTAGGGTTTTTGGGGTGAGGGTCAAAAAACCCTCAAAAGGGGGGGGCCCCCCAACAAAGCGGAACAAGCGATCCCTACCAAAAAAACGGGGTGAAAAGGGGGTGTGGGCGGAGCCCTGTCGGCCGGTGGCGTTTTCCCGCCCTTTTAGATATAAAAAAAAAAAAAAAAAAAAAAAAAAAAAAAAAAGTGAGTGACTGAGTGAGTGAGTGACTGAGTGAGTGACTGAGTGAGTGAGTGACAGAGAGAGAGAGAGAGAGAGAGAGAGAGAGAGAGAGAGAGAGAGAGAGAGAGAGAGCTGGCTGACATTCAGCGGGGCCGAGGTGAAAAACTGGAAGGCAATCGGAATGAGTTTTTTATCGCCGTGTCAGTCGACACCAACACGGAGTGGACTGGCTGGAAGGCGCATACGATAAACACGTACGGATCTTAATGGAGAAAAAGCCATCAATGAAATGGAGAAAGTGCGGTAAGGAAAGAAAAGCCAAGCGGGCGGGCCGAGCCCCTCTGCGGCCCGTGGCGTTTCCGCGCCTTTTTTTTCCCGAGAAGGATGCGGTTCGCCCCGGTTCTCCCCGGTTCGCCCCCGCGGACGGGTGAGTCAGGGCCAACGGAGGGGTTGGGGGTAGGCCGTTTGGGTCGTTTCAAATCGACGCTCTGGTTCCCCTTCAGCACGCACAAGCCTTTCGCCTTTTACTAAAGACTTCCGTGGAGGGGAGCGCCGACGAGTGGAACGTGGTATTTTTGGGAGGCTTTGCCCGAGGGAGGGCAGAGCCTGATGGACGTGTGACAAAAGCAGGGTGAGGTTGGCTTTGGGGTTAGGTGCGTGCCTGCGGGTAAGGCAGGTTTTGTCTTTGCTTCTTCTGTAGCTGTTTCAATTCTGTTGCCTTTTGGCCTGGGCTTTCCGCTTCCGTCCCTGCTTGTCCTGCGGCTTTTGGCCTGGGCTTTCCGCTTCCGTCCCTGCTTGTCCTGCGGCTTTTGGCCTGGGCTTTCCGCTTCCGTCCCTGCTTGTCCTGCGGCTTTTGGCCTGGGCTTTCCGCTTCCGTCCCTGCTTGTCCTGCGGCTTTTGGCCTGGGCTTTCCGCTTCCGTCCCTGCTTGTCCTGCGGCTTTTGGCCTGGGCTTTCCGCTTCCGTCCCTGCTTGTCCTGCGGCTTTTGGCCTGGGCTTTCCGCTTCCGTCCCTGCTTGTCCTGCGGCTTTTGGCCTGGGCTTTCCGCTTCCGTCCCTGCTTGTCCTGCGGCTTTTGGCCTGGGCTTTCCGCTTCCGTCCCTGCTTGTCCTGCGGCTTTTGGCCTCGGCTTTGGTTTTGGCTTTTGGTGGTTTCGGCCGTTCTCGGTGTGGTGACCGAGCGGCCCAGGTGGTGCACGGAGGGTCCGCGCGCCGGGGGCGTCCGATAATGCGGTCATCGCTTCTCGGCCTTTTGGCTAAGATCAAGTGTAGTATCTGTTCTTATCAGTTTAATATCTGATATGTCCTCCATGCGAGGACAACATATTAAACGGATTTTTGCAACAGGGAGTCGGAACAGGGGCTCGCTCCGTCCGCTCCGCGCATCGCCCCGGTATTGCAGCGTCTCCGGGAAGGGTGCAATCTTTCTAAGCGTGTCAAAGAGAAAAGCTAGTGAGGGAGGGAGGGAGGGAGGGAGGGAGGGAGGGAGGGAGGGAAGGAAGGAAGGAAGGAAGGAGGGAGGGAAGGAGGGAATGTCTGAATGAGTGAGGTTTGGGGGAGAGGGGTTTAGGTTAGGGCTAGGGTTTTTGGGGTGAGGGTCAAAAAACCCTCAAAAGGGGGGGGCCCCCCAACAAAGCGGAACAAGCGATCCCTACCAAAAAAACGGGGTGAAAAGGGGGTGTGGGCGGAGCCCTGTCGGCCGGTGGCGTTTTCCCGCCCTTTTAGATATAAAAAAAAAAAAAAAAAAAAAAAAAAAAAAAAAAGTGAGTGACTGAGTGAGTGAGTGACTGAGTGAGTGACTGAGTGAGTGAGTGACAGAGAGAGAGAGAGAGAGAGAGAGAGAGAGAGAGAGAGAGAGAGAGAGAGAGAGCTGGCTGACATTCAGCGGGGCCGAGGTGAAAAACTGGAAGGCAATCGGAATGAGTTTTTTATCGCCGTGTCAGTCGACACCAACACGGAGTGGACTGGCTGGAAGGCGCATACGATAAACACGTACGGATCTTAATGGAGAAAAAGCCATCAATGAAATGGAGAAAGTGCGGTAAGGAAAGAAAAGCCAAGCGGGCGGGCCGAGCCCCTCTGCGGCCCGTGGCGTTTCCGCGCCTTTTTTTTCCCGAGAAGGATGCGGTTCGCCCCGGTTCTCCCCGGTTCGCCCCCGCGGACGGGTGAGTCAGGGCCAACGGAGGGGTTGGGGGTAGGCCGTTTGGGTCGTTTCAAATCGACGCTCTGGTTCCCCTTCAGCACGCACAAGCCTTTCGCCTTTTACTAAAGACTTCCGTGGAGGGGAGCGCCGACGAGTGGAACGTGGTATTTTTGGGAGGCTTTGCCCGAGGGAGGGCAGAGCCTGATGGACGTGTGACAAAAGCAGGGTGAGGTTGGCTTTGGGGTTAGGTGCGTGCCTGCGGGTAAGGCAGGTTTTGTCTTTGCTTCTTCTGTAGCTGTTTCAATTCTGTTGCCTTTTGGCCTGGGCTTTCCGCTTCCGTCCCTGCTTGTCCTGCGGCTTTTGGCCTGGGCTTTCCGCTTCCGTCCCTGCTTGTCCTGCGGCTTTTGGCCTGGGCTTTCCGCTTCCGTCCCTGCTTGTCCTGCGGCTTTTGGCCTGGGCTTTCCGCTTCCGTCCCTGCTTGTCCTGCGGCTTTTGGCCTGGGCTTTCCGCTTCCGTCCCTGCTTGTCCTGCGGCTTTTGGCCTGGGCTTTCCGCTTCCGTCCCTGCTTGTCCTGCGGCTTTTGGCCTGGGCTTTCCGCTTCCGTCCCTGCTTGTCCTGCGGCTTTTGGCCTGGGCTTTCCGCTTCCGTCCCTGCTTGTCCTGCGGCTTTTGGCCTCGGCTTTGGTTTTGGCTTTTGGTGGTTTCGGCCGTTCTCGGTGTGGTGACCGAGCGGCCCAGGTGGTGCACGGAGGGTCCGCGCGCCGGGGGCGTCCGATAATGCGGTCATCGCTTCTCGGCCTTTTGGCTAAGATCAAGTGTAGTATCTGTTCTTATCAGTTTAATATCTGATATGTCCTCCATGCGAGGACAACATATTAAACGGATTTTTGCAACAGGGAGTCGGAACAGGGGCTCGCTCCGTCCGCTCCGCGCATCGCCCCGGTATTGCAGCGTCTCCGGGAAGGGTGCAATCTTTCTAAGCGTGTCAAAGAGAAAAGCTAGTGAGGGAGGGAGGGAGGGAGGGAGGGAGGGAGGGAGGGAAGGAAGGAAGGAAGGAAGGAGGGAGGGAAGGAGGGAATGTCTGAATGAGTGAGGTTTGGGGGAGAGGGGTTTAGGTTAGGGCTAGGGTTTTTGGGGTGAGGGTCAAAAAACCCTCAAAAGGGGGGGGCCCCCCAACAAAGCGGAACAAGCGATCCCTACCAAAAAAACGGGGTGAAAAGGGGGTGTGGGCGGAGCCCTGTCGGCCGGTGGCGTTTTCCCGCCCTTTTAGATATAAAAAAAAAAAAAAAAAAAAAAAAAAAAAAAAAAGTGAGTGACTGAGTGAGTGAGTGACTGAGTGAGTGACTGAGTGAGTGAGTGACAGAGAGAGAGAGAGAGAGAGAGAGAGAGAGAGAGAGAGAGAGAGAGAGAGAGAGAGCTGGCTGACATTCAGCGGGGCCGAGGTGAAAAACTGGAAGGCAATCGGAATGAGTTTTTTATCGCCGTGTCAGTCGACACCAACACGGAGTGGACTGGCTGGAAGGCGCATACGATAAACACGTACGGATCTTAATGGAGAAAAAGCCATCAATGAAATGGAGAAAGTGCGGTAAGGAAAGAAAAGCCAAGCGGGCGGGCCGAGCCCCTCTGCGGCCCGTGGCGTTTCCGCGCCTTTTTTTTCCCGAGAAGGATGCGGTTCGCCCCGGTTCTCCCCGGTTCGCCCCCGCGGACGGGTGAGTCAGGGCCAACGGAGGGGTTGGGGGTAGGCCGTTTGGGTCGTTTCAAATCGACGCTCTGGTTCCCCTTCAGCACGCACAAGCCTTTCGCCTTTTACTAAAGACTTCCGTGGAGGGGAGCGCCGACGAGTGGAACGTGGTATTTTTGGGAGGCTTTGCCCGAGGGAGGGCAGAGCCTGATGGACGTGTGACAAAAGCAGGGTGAGGTTGGCTTTGGGGTTAGGTGCGTGCCTGCGGGTAAGGCAGGTTTTGTCTTTGCTTCTTCTGTAGCTGTTTCAATTCTGTTGCCTTTTGGCCTGGGCTTTCCGCTTCCGTCCCTGCTTGTCCTGCGGCTTTTGGCCTGGGCTTTCCGCTTCCGTCCCTGCTTGTCCTGCGGCTTTTGGCCTGGGCTTTCCGCTTCCGTCCCTGCTTGTCCTGCGGCTTTTGGCCTGGGCTTTCCGCTTCCGTCCCTGCTTGTCCTGCGGCTTTTGGCCTGGGCTTTCCGCTTCCGTCCCTGCTTGTCCTGCGGCTTTTGGCCTGGGCTTTCCGCTTCCGTCCCTGCTTGTCCTGCGGCTTTTGGCCTGGGCTTTCCGCTTCCGTCCCTGCTTGTCCTGCGGCTTTTGGCCTGGGCTTTCCGCTTCCGTCCCTGCTTGTCCTGCGGCTTTTGGCCTGGGCTTTCCGCTTCCGTCCCTGCTTGTCCTGCGGCTTTTGGCCTGGGCTTTCCGCTTCCGTCCCTGCTTGTCCTGCGGCTTTTGGCCTGGGCTTTCCGCTTCCGTCCCTGCTTGTCCTGCGGCTTTTGGCCTGGGCTTTCCGCTTCCGTCCCTGCTTGTCCTGCGGCTTTTGGCCTCGGCTTTGGTTTTGGCTTTTGGTGGTTTCGGCCGTTCTCGGTGTGGTGACCGAGCGGCCCAGGTGGTGCACGGAGGGTCCGCGCGCCGGGGGCGTCCGATAATGCGGTCATCGCTTCTCGGCCTTTTGGCTAAGATCAAGTGTAGTATCTGTTCTTATCAGTTTAATATCTGATATGTCCTCCATGCGAGGACAACATATTAAACGGATTTTTGCAACAGGGAGTCGGAACAGGGGCTCGCTCCGTCCGCTCCGCGCATCGCCCCGGTATTGCAGCGTCTCCGGGAAGGGTGCAATCTTTCTAAGCGTGTCAAAGAGAAAAGCTAGTGAGGGAGGGAGGGAGGGAGGGAGGGAGGGAGGGAGGGAGGGAAGGAAGGAAGGAAGGAAGGAGGGAGGGAAGGAGGGAATGTCTGAATGAGTGAGGTTTGGGGGAGAGGGGTTTAGGTTAGGGCTAGGGTTTTTGGGGTGAGGGTCAAAAAACCCTCAAAAGGGGGGGGCCCCCCAACAAAGCGGAACAAGCGATCCCTACCAAAAAAACGGGGTGAAAAGGGGGTGTGGGCGGAGCCCTGTCGGCCGGTGGCGTTTTCCCGCCCTTTTAGATATAAAAAAAAAAAAAAAAAAAAAAAAAAAAAAAAAGTGAGTGACTGAGTGAGTGAGTGACTGAGTGAGTGACTGAGTGAGTGAGTGACAGAGAGAGAGAGAGAGAGAGAGAGAGAGAGAGAGAGAGAGAGAGAGAGAGAGAGCTGGCTGACATTCAGCGGGGCCGAGGTGAAAAACTGGAAGGCAATCGGAATGAGTTTTTTATCGCCGTGTCAGTCGACACCAACACGGAGTGGACTGGCTGGAAGGCGCATACGATAAACACGTACGGATCTTAATGGAGAAAAAGCCATCAATGAAATGGAGAAAGTGCGGTAAGGAAAGAAAAGCCAAGCGGGCGGGCCGAGCCCCTCTGCGGCCCGTGGCGTTTCCGCGCCTTTTTTTTCCCGAGAAGGATGCGGTTCGCCCCGGTTCTCCCCGGTTCGCCCCCGCGGACGGGTGAGTCAGGGCCAACGGAGGGGTTGGGGGTAGGCCGTTTGGGTCGTTTCAAATCGACGCTCTGGTTCCCCTTCAGCACGCACAAGCCTTTCGCCTTTTACTAAAGACTTCCGTGGAGGGGAGCGCCGACGAGTGGAACGTGGTATTTTTGGGAGGCTTTGCCCGAGGGAGGGCAGAGCCTGATGGACGTGTGACAAAAGCAGGGTGAGGTTGGCTTTGGGGTTAGGTGCGTGCCTGCGGGTAAGGCAGGTTTTGTCTTTGCTTCTTCTGTAGCTGTTTCAATTCTGTTGCCTTTTGGCCTGGGCTTTCCGCTTCCGTCCCTGCTTGTCCTGCGGCTTTTGGCCTGGGCTTTCCGCTTCCGTCCCTGCTTGTCCTGCGGCTTTTGGCCTGGGCTTTCCGCTTCCGTCCCTGCTTGTCCTGCGGCTTTTGGCCTGGGCTTTCCGCTTCCGTCCCTGCTTGTCCTGCGGCTTTTGGCCTGGGCTTTCCGCTTCCGTCCCTGCTTGTCCTGCGGCTTTTGGCCTGGGCTTTCCGCTTCCGTCCCTGCTTGTCCTGCGGCTTTTGGCCTGGGCTTTCCGCTTCCGTCCCTGCTTGTCCTGCGGCTTTTGGCCTGGGCTTTCCGCTTCCGTCCCTGCTTGTCCTGCGGCTTTTGGCCTGGGCTTTCCGCTTCCGTCCCTGCTTGTCCTGCGGCTTTTGGCCTGGGCTTTCCGCTTCCGTCCCTGCTTGTCCTGCGGCTTTTGGCCTGGGCTTTCCGCTTCCGTCCCTGCTTGTCCTGCGGCTTTTGGCCTGGGCTTTCCGCTTCCGTCCCTGCTTGTCCTGCGGCTTTTGGCCTCGGCTTTGGTTTTGGCTTTTGGTGGTTTCGGCCGTTCTCGGTGTGGTGACCGAGCGGCCCAGGTGGTGCACGGAGGGTCCGCGCGCCGGGGGCGTCCGATAATGCGGTCATCGCTTCTCGGCCTTTTGGCTAAGATCAAGTGTAGTATCTGTTCTTATCAGTTTAATATCTGATATGTCCTCCATGCGAGGACAACATATTAAACGGATTTTTGCAACAGGGAGTCGGAACAGGGGCTCGCTCCGTCCGCTCCGCGCATCGCCCCGGTATTGCAGCGTCTCCGGGAAGGGTGCAATCTTTCTAAGCGTGTCAAAGAGAAAAGCTAGTGAGGGAGGGAGGGAGGGAGGGAGGGAGGGAGGGAGGGAGGGAGGGAGGGAGGGAGGGAGGGAGGGAAGGAAGGAAGGAAGGAAGGAGGGAGGGAAGGAGGGAATGTCTGAATGAGTGAGGTTTGGGGGAGAGGGGTTTAGGTTAGGGCTAGGGTTTTTGGGGTGAGGGTCAAAAAACCCTCAAAAGGGGGGGGCCCCCCAACAAAGCGGAACAAGCGATCCCTACCAAAAAAACGGGGTGAAAAGGGGGTGTGGGCGGAGCCCTGTCGGCCGGTGGCGTTTTCCCGCCCTTTTAGATATAAAAAAAAAAAAAAAAAAAAAAAAAAAAAAAAAGTGAGTGACTGAGTGAGTGAGTGACTGAGTGAGTGACTGAGTGAGTGAGTGACAGAGAGAGAGAGAGAGAGAGAGAGAGAGAGAGAGAGAGAGAGAGAGAGAGAGAGCTGGCTGACATTCAGCGGGGCCGAGGTGAAAAACTGGAAGGCAATCGGAATGAGTTTTTTATCGCCGTGTCAGTCGACACCAACACGGAGTGGACTGGCTGGAAGGCGCATACGATAAACACGTACGGATCTTAATGGAGAAAAAGCCATCAATGAAATGGAGAAAGTGCGGTAAGGAAAGAAAAGCCAAGCGGGCGGGCCGAGCCCCTCTGCGGCCCGTGGCGTTTCCGCGCCTTTTTTTTCCCGAGAAGGATGCGGTTCGCCCCGGTTCTCCCCGGTTCGCCCCCGCGGACGGGTGAGTCAGGGCCAACGGAGGGGTTGGGGGTAGGCCGTTTGGGTCGTTTCAAATCGACGCTCTGGTTCCCCTTCAGCACGCACAAGCCTTTCGCCTTTTACTAAAGACTTCCGTGGAGGGGAGCGCCGACGAGTGGAACGTGGTATTTTTGGGAGGCTTTGCCCGAGGGAGGGCAGAGCCTGATGGACGTGTGACAAAAGCAGGGTGAGGTTGGCTTTGGGGTTAGGTGCGTGCCTGCGGGTAAGGCAGGTTTTGTCTTTGCTTCTTCTGTAGCTGTTTCAATTCTGTTGCCTTTTGGCCTGGGCTTTCCGCTTCCGTCCCTGCTTGTCCTGCGGCTTTTGGCCTGGGCTTTCCGCTTCCGTCCCTGCTTGTCCTGCGGCTTTTGGCCTGGGCTTTCCGCTTCCGTCCCTGCTTGTCCTGCGGCTTTTGGCCTGGGCTTTCCGCTTCCGTCCCTGCTTGTCCTGCGGCTTTTGGCCTGGGCTTTCCGCTTCCGTCCCTGCTTGTCCTGCGGCTTTTGGCCTGGGCTTTCCGCTTCCGTCCCTGCTTGTCCTGCGGCTTTTGGCCTGGGCTTTCCGCTTCCGTCCCTGCTTGTCCTGCGGCTTTTGGCCTGGGCTTTCCGCTTCCGTCCCTGCTTGTCCTGCGGCTTTTGGCCTGGGCTTTCCGCTTCCGTCCCTGCTTGTCCTGCGGCTTTTGGCCTGGGCTTTCCGCTTCCGTCCCTGCTTGTCCTGCGGCTTTTGGCCTGGGCTTTCCGCTTCCGTCCCTGCTTGTCCTGCGGCTTTTGGCCTGGGCTTTCCGCTTCCGTCCCTGCTTGTCCTGCGGCTTTTGGCCTCGGCTTTGGTTTTGGCTTTTGGTGGTTTCGGCCGTTCTCGGTGTGGTGACCGAGCGGCCCAGGTGGTGCACGGAGGGTCCGCGCGCCGGGGGCGTCCGATAATGCGGTCATCGCTTCTCGGCCTTTTGGCTAAGATCAAGTGTAGTATCTGTTCTTATCAGTTTAATATCTGATATGTCCTCCATGCGAGGACAACATATTAAACGGATTTTTGCAACAGGGAGTCGGAACAGGGGCTCGCTCCGTCCGCTCCGCGCATCGCCCCGGTATTGCAGCGTCTCCGGGAAGGGTGCAATCTTTCTAAGCGTGTCAAAGAGAAAAGCTAGTGAGGGAGGGAGGGAGGGAGGGAGGGAGGGAGGGAGGGAGGGAGGGAGGGAAGGAAGGAAGGAAGGAAGGAGGGAGGGAAGGAGGGAATGTCTGAATGAGTGAGGTTTGGGGGAGAGGGGTTTAGGTTAGGGCTAGGGTTTTTGGGGTGAGGGTCAAAAAACCCTCAAAAGGGGGGGGCCCCCCAACAAAGCGGAACAAGCGATCCCTACCAAAAAAACGGGGTGAAAAGGGGGTGTGGGCGGAGCCCTGTCGGCCGGTGGCGTTTTCCCGCCCTTTTAGATATAAAAAAAAAAAAAAAAAAAAAAAAAAAAAAAAAGTGAGTGACTGAGTGAGTGAGTGACTGAGTGAGTGACTGAGTGAGTGAGTGACAGAGAGAGAGAGAGAGAGAGAGAGAGAGAGAGAGAGAGAGAGAGAGAGAGAGAGAGCTGGCTGACATTCAGCGGGGCCGAGGTGAAAAACTGGAAGGCAATCGGAATGAGTTTTTTATCGCCGTGTCAGTCGACACCAACACGGAGTGGACTGGCTGGAAGGCGCATACGATAAACACGTACGGATCTTAATGGAGAAAAAGCCATCAATGAAATGGAGAAAGTGCGGTAAGGAAAGAAAAGCCAAGCGGGCGGGCCGAGCCCCTCTGCGGCCCGTGGCGTTTCCGCGCCTTTTTTTTCCCGAGAAGGATGCGGTTCGCCCCGGTTCTCCCCGGTTCGCCCCCGCGGACGGGTGAGTCAGGGCCAACGGAGGGGTTGGGGGTAGGCCGTTTGGGTCGTTTCAAATCGACGCTCTGGTTCCCCTTCAGCACGCACAAGCCTTTCGCCTTTTACTAAAGACTTCCGTGGAGGGGAGCGCCGACGAGTGGAACGTGGTATTTTTGGGAGGCTTTGCCCGAGGGAGGGCAGAGCCTGATGGACGTGTGACAAAAGCAGGGTGAGGTTGGCTTTGGGGTTAGGTGCGTGCCTGCGGGTAAGGCAGGTTTTGTCTTTGCTTCTTCTGTAGCTGTTTCAATTCTGTTGCCTTTTGGCCTGGGCTTTCCGCTTCCGTCCCTGCTTGTCCTGCGGCTTTTGGCCTGGGCTTTCCGCTTCCGTCCCTGCTTGTCCTGCGGCTTTTGGCCTGGGCTTTCCGCTTCCGTCCCTGCTTGTCCTGCGGCTTTTGGCCTGGGCTTTCCGCTTCCGTCCCTGCTTGTCCTGCGGCTTTTGGCCTGGGCTTTCCGCTTCCGTCCCTGCTTGTCCTGCGGCTTTTGGCCTGGGCTTTCCGCTTCCGTCCCTGCTTGTCCTGCGGCTTTTGGCCTGGGCTTTCCGCTTCCGTCCCTGCTTGTCCTGCGGCTTTTGGCCTGGGCTTTCCGCTTCCGTCCCTGCTTGTCCTGCGGCTTTTGGCCTCGGCTTTGGTTTTGGCTTTTGGTGGTTTCGGCCGTTCTCGGTGTGGTGACCGAGCGGCCCAGGTGGTGCACGGAGGGTCCGCGCGCCGGGGGCGTCCGATAATGCGGTCATCGCTTCTCGGCCTTTTGGCTAAGATCAAGTGTAGTATCTGTTCTTATCAGTTTAATATCTGATATGTCCTCCATGCGAGGACAACATATTAAACGGATTTTTGCAACAGGGAGTCGGAACAGGGGCTCGCTCCGTCCGCTCCGCGCATCGCCCCGGTATTGCAGCGTCTCCGGGAAGGGTGCAATCTTTCTAAGCGTGTCAAAGAGAAAAGCTAGTGAGGGAGGGAGGGAGGGAGGGAGGGAGGGAGGGAGGGAGGGAGGGAAGGAAGGAAGGAAGGAAGGAGGGAGGGAAGGAGGGAATGTCTGAATGAGTGAGGTTTGGGGGAGAGGGGTTTAGGTTAGGGCTAGGGTTTTTGGGGTGAGGGTCAAAAAACCCTCAAAAGGGGGGGGCCCCCCAACAAAGCGGAACAAGCGATCCCTACCAAAAAAACGGGGTGAAAAGGGGGTGTGGGCGGAGCCCTGTCGGCCGGTGGCGTTTTCCCGCCCTTTTAGATATAAAAAAAAAAAAAAAAAAAAAAAAAAAAAAAAAAGTGAGTGACTGAGTGAGTGAGTGACTGAGTGAGTGACTGAGTGAGTGAGTGACAGAGAGAGAGAGAGAGAGAGAGAGAGAGAGAGAGAGAGAGAGAGAGAGAGAGAGCTGGCTGACATTCAGCGGGGCCGAGGTGAAAAACTGGAAGGCAATCGGAATGAGTTTTTTATCGCCGTGTCAGTCGACACCAACACGGAGTGGACTGGCTGGAAGGCGCATACGATAAACACGTACGGATCTTAATGGAGAAAAAGCCATCAATGAAATGGAGAAAGTGCGGTAAGGAAAGAAAAGCCAAGCGGGCGGGCCGAGCCCCTCTGCGGCCCGTGGCGTTTCCGCGCCTTTTTTTTCCCGAGAAGGATGCGGTTCGCCCCGGTTCTCCCCGGTTCGCCCCCGCGGACGGGTGAGTCAGGGCCAACGGAGGGGTTGGGGGTAGGCCGTTTGGGTCGTTTCAAATCGACGCTCTGGTTCCCCTTCAGCACGCACAAGCCTTTCGCCTTTTACTAAAGACTTCCGTGGAGGGGAGCGCCGACGAGTGGAACGTGGTATTTTTGGGAGGCTTTGCCCGAGGGAGGGCAGAGCCTGATGGACGTGTGACAAAAGCAGGGTGAGGTTGGCTTTGGGGTTAGGTGCGTGCCTGCGGGTAAGGCAGGTTTTGTCTTTGCTTCTTCTGTAGCTGTTTCAATTCTGTTGCCTTTTGGCCTGGGCTTTCCGCTTCCGTCCCTGCTTGTCCTGCGGCTTTTGGCCTGGGCTTTCCGCTTCCGTCCCTGCTTGTCCTGCGGCTTTTGGCCTGGGCTTTCCGCTTCCGTCCCTGCTTGTCCTGCGGCTTTTGGCCTGGGCTTTCCGCTTCCGTCCCTGCTTGTCCTGCGGCTTTTGGCCTGGGCTTTCCGCTTCCGTCCCTGCTTGTCCTGCGGCTTTTGGCCTGGGCTTTCCGCTTCCGTCCCTGCTTGTCCTGCGGCTTTTGGCCTGGGCTTTCCGCTTCCGTCCCTGCTTGTCCTGCGGCTTTTGGCCTGGGCTTTCCGCTTCCGTCCCTGCTTGTCCTGCGGCTTTTGGCCTGGGCTTTCCGCTTCCGTCCCTGCTTGTCCTGCGGCTTTTGGCCTGGGCTTTCCGCTTCCGTCCCTGCTTGTCCTGCGGCTTTTGGCCTGGGCTTTCCGCTTCCGTCCCTGCTTGTCCTGCGGCTTTTGGCCTGGGCTTTCCGCTTCCGTCCCTGCTTGTCCTGCGGCTTTTGGCCTCGGCTTTGGTTTTGGCTTTTGGTGGTTTCGGCCGTTCTCGGTGTGGTGACCGAGCGGCCCAGGTGGTGCACGGAGGGTCCGCGCGCCGGGGGCGTCCGATAATGCGGTCATCGCTTCTCGGCCTTTTGGCTAAGATCAAGTGTAGTATCTGTTCTTATCAGTTTAATATCTGATATGTCCTCCATGCGAGGACAACATATTAAACGGATTTTTGCAACAGGGAGTCGGAACAGGGGCTCGCTCCGTCCGCTCCGCGCATCGCCCCGGTATTGCAGCGTCTCCGGGAAGGGTGCAATCTTTCTAAGCGTGTCAAAGAGAAAAGCTAGTGAGGGAGGGAGGGAGGGAGGGAGGGAGGGAGGGAGGGAGGGAGGGAGGGAGGGAAGGAAGGAAGGAAGGAAGGAGGGAGGGAAGGAGGGAATGTCTGAATGAGTGAGGTTTGGGGGAGAGGGGTTTAGGTTAGGGCTAGGGTTTTTGGGGTGAGGGTCAAAAAACCCTCAAAAGGGGGGGGCCCCCCAACAAAGCGGAACAAGCGATCCCTACCAAAAAAACGGGGTGAAAAGGGGGTGTGGGCGGAGCCCTGTCGGCCGGTGGCGTTTTCCCGCCCTTTTAGATATAAAAAAAAAAAAAAAAAAAAAAAAAAAAAAAAAAGTGAGTGACTGAGTGAGTGAGTGACTGAGTGAGTGACTGAGTGAGTGAGTGACAGAGAGAGAGAGAGAGAGAGAGAGAGAGAGAGAGAGAGAGAGAGAGAGAGAGAGAGCTGGCTGACATTCAGCGGGGCCGAGGTGAAAAACTGGAAGGCAATCGGAATGAGTTTTTTATCGCCGTGTCAGTCGACACCAACACGGAGTGGACTGGCTGGAAGGCGCATACGATAAACACGTACGGATCTTAATGGAGAAAAAGCCATCAATGAAATGGAGAAAGTGCGGTAAGGAAAGAAAAGCCAAGCGGGCGGGCCGAGCCCCTCTGCGGCCCGTGGCGTTTCCGCGCCTTTTTTTTCCCGAGAAGGATGCGGTTCGCCCCGGTTCTCCCCGGTTCGCCCCCGCGGACGGGTGAGTCAGGGCCAACGGAGGGGTTGGGGGTAGGCCGTTTGGGTCGTTTCAAATCGACGCTCTGGTTCCCCTTCAGCACGCACAAGCCTTTCGCCTTTTACTAAAGACTTCCGTGGAGGGGAGCGCCGACGAGTGGAACGTGGTATTTTTGGGAGGCTTTGCCCGAGGGAGGGCAGAGCCTGATGGACGTGTGACAAAAGCAGGGTGAGGTTGGCTTTGGGGTTAGGTGCGTGCCTGCGGGTAAGGCAGGTTTTGTCTTTGCTTCTTCTGTAGCTGTTTCAATTCTGTTGCCTTTTGGCCTGGGCTTTCCGCTTCCGTCCCTGCTTGTCCTGCGGCTTTTGGCCTGGGCTTTCCGCTTCCGTCCCTGCTTGTCCTGCGGCTTTTGGCCTGGGCTTTCCGCTTCCGTCCCTGCTTGTCCTGCGGCTTTTGGCCTGGGCTTTCCGCTTCCGTCCCTGCTTGTCCTGCGGCTTTTGGCCTGGGCTTTCCGCTTCCGTCCCTGCTTGTCCTGCGGCTTTTGGCCTGGGCTTTCCGCTTCCGTCCCTGCTTGTCCTGCGGCTTTTGGCCTGGGCTTTCCGCTTCCGTCCCTGCTTGTCCTGCGGCTTTTGGCCTGGGCTTTCCGCTTCCGTCCCTGCTTGTCCTGCGGCTTTTGGCCTGGGCTTTCCGCTTCCGTCCCTGCTTGTCCTGCGGCTTTTGGCCTCGGCTTTGGTTTTGGCTTTTGGTGGTTTCGGCCGTTCTCGGTGTGGTGACCGAGCGGCCCAGGTGGTGCACGGAGGGTCCGCGCGCCGGGGGCGTCCGATAATGCGGTCATCGCTTCTCGGCCTTTTGGCTAAGATCAAGTGTAGTATCTGTTCTTATCAGTTTAATATCTGATATGTCCTCCATGCGAGGACAACATATTAAACGGATTTTTGCAACAGGGAGTCGGAACAGGGGCTCGCTCCGTCCGCTCCGCGCATCGCCCCGGTATTGCAGCGTCTCCGGGAAGGGTGCAATCTTTCTAAGCGTGTCAAAGAGAAAAGCTAGTGAGGGAGGGAGGGAGGGAGGGAGGGAGGGAGGGAGGGAGGGAGGGAGGGAAGGAAGGAAGGAAGGAAGGAGGGAGGGAAGGAGGGAATGTCTGAATGAGTGAGGTTTGGGGGAGAGGGGTTTAGGTTAGGGCTAGGGTTTTTGGGGTGAGGGTCAAAAAACCCTCAAAAGGGGGGGGCCCCCCAACAAAGCGGAACAAGCGATCCCTACCAAAAAAACGGGGTGAAAAGGGGGTGTGGGCGGAGCCCTGTCGGCCGGTGGCGTTTTCCCGCCCTTTTAGATATAAAAAAAAAAAAAAAAAAAAAAAAAAAAAAAAAAGTGAGTGACTGAGTGAGTGAGTGACTGAGTGAGTGACTGAGTGAGTGAGTGACAGAGAGAGAGAGAGAGAGAGAGAGAGAGAGAGAGAGAGAGAGAGAGAGAGAGAGCTGGCTGACATTCAGCGGGGCCGAGGTGAAAAACTGGAAGGCAATCGGAATGAGTTTTTTATCGCCGTGTCAGTCGACACCAACACGGAGTGGACTGGCTGGAAGGCGCATACGATAAACACGTACGGATCTTAATGGAGAAAAAGCCATCAATGAAATGGAGAAAGTGCGGTAAGGAAAGAAAAGCCAAGCGGGCGGGCCGAGCCCCTCTGCGGCCCGTGGCGTTTCCGCGCCTTTTTTTTCCCGAGAAGGATGCGGTTCGCCCCGGTTCTCCCCGGTTCGCCCCCGCGGACGGGTGAGTCAGGGCCAACGGAGGGGTTGGGGGTAGGCCGTTTGGGTCGTTTCAAATCGACGCTCTGGTTCCCCTTCAGCACGCACAAGCCTTTCGCCTTTTACTAAAGACTTCCGTGGAGGGGAGCGCCGACGAGTGGAACGTGGTATTTTTGGGAGGCTTTGCCCGAGGGAGGGCAGAGCCTGATGGACGTGTGACAAAAGCAGGGTGAGGTTGGCTTTGGGGTTAGGTGCGTGCCTGCGGGTAAGGCAGGTTTTGTCTTTGCTTCTTCTGTAGCTGTTTCAATTCTGTTGCCTTTTGGCCTGGGCTTTCCGCTTCCGTCCCTGCTTGTCCTGCGGCTTTTGGCCTGGGCTTTCCGCTTCCGTCCCTGCTTGTCCTGCGGCTTTTGGCCTGGGCTTTCCGCTTCCGTCCCTGCTTGTCCTGCGGCTTTTGGCCTGGGCTTTCCGCTTCCGTCCCTGCTTGTCCTGCGGCTTTTGGCCTGGGCTTTCCGCTTCCGTCCCTGCTTGTCCTGCGGCTTTTGGCCTGGGCTTTCCGCTTCCGTCCCTGCTTGTCCTGCGGCTTTTGGCCTGGGCTTTCCGCTTCCGTCCCTGCTTGTCCTGCGGCTTTTGGCCTGGGCTTTCCGCTTCCGTCCCTGCTTGTCCTGCGGCTTTTGGCCTCGGCTTTGGTTTTGGCTTTTGGTGGTTTCGGCCGTTCTCGGTGTGGTGACCGAGCGGCCCAGGTGGTGCACGGAGGGTCCGCGCGCCGGGGGCGTCCGATAATGCGGTCATCGCTTCTCGGCCTTTTGGCTAAGATCAAGTGTAGTATCTGTTCTTATCAGTTTAATATCTGATATGTCCTCCATGCGAGGACAACATATTAAACGGATTTTTGCAACAGGGAGTCGGAACAGGGGCTCGCTCCGTCCGCTCCGCGCATCGCCCCGGTATTGCAGCGTCTCCGGGAAGGGTGCAATCTTTCTAAGCGTGTCAAAGAGAAAAGCTAGTGAGGGAGGGAGGGAGGGAGGGAGGGAGGGAGGGAGGGAGGGAGGGAAGGAAGGAAGGAAGGAAGGAGGGAGGGAAGGAGGGAATGTCTGAATGAGTGAGGTTTGGGGGAGAGGGGTTTAGGTTAGGGCTAGGGTTTTTGGGGTGAGGGTCAAAAAACCCTCAAAAGGGGGGGGCCCCCCAACAAAGCGGAACAAGCGATCCCTACCAAAAAAACGGGGTGAAAAGGGGGTGTGGGCGGAGCCCTGTCGGCCGGTGGCGTTTTCCCGCCCTTTTAGATATAAAAAAAAAAAAAAAAAAAAAAAAAAAAAAAAAAGTGAGTGACTGAGTGAGTGAGTGACTGAGTGAGTGACTGAGTGAGTGAGTGACAGAGAGAGAGAGAGAGAGAGAGAGAGAGAGAGAGAGAGAGAGAGAGAGAGAGAGCTGGCTGACATTCAGCGGGGCCGAGGTGAAAAACTGGAAGGCAATCGGAATGAGTTTTTTATCGCCGTGTCAGTCGACACCAACACGGAGTGGACTGGCTGGAAGGCGCATACGATAAACACGTACGGATCTTAATGGAGAAAAAGCCATCAATGAAATGGAGAAAGTGCGGTAAGGAAAGAAAAGCCAAGCGGGCGGGCCGAGCCCCTCTGCGGCCCGTGGCGTTTCCGCGCCTTTTTTTTCCCGAGAAGGATGCGGTTCGCCCCGGTTCTCCCCGGTTCGCCCCCGCGGACGGGTGAGTCAGGGCCAACGGAGGGGTTGGGGGTAGGCCGTTTGGGTCGTTTCAAATCGACGCTCTGGTTCCCCTTCAGCACGCACAAGCCTTTCGCCTTTTACTAAAGACTTCCGTGGAGGGGAGCGCCGACGAGTGGAACGTGGTATTTTTGGGAGGCTTTGCCCGAGGGAGGGCAGAGCCTGATGGACGTGTGACAAAAGCAGGGTGAGGTTGGCTTTGGGGTTAGGTGCGTGCCTGCGGGTAAGGCAGGTTTTGTCTTTGCTTCTTCTGTAGCTGTTTCAATTCTGTTGCCTTTTGGCCTGGGCTTTCCGCTTCCGTCCCTGCTTGTCCTGCGGCTTTTGGCCTGGGCTTTCCGCTTCCGTCCCTGCTTGTCCTGCGGCTTTTGGCCTGGGCTTTCCGCTTCCGTCCCTGCTTGTCCTGCGGCTTTTGGCCTGGGCTTTCCGCTTCCGTCCCTGCTTGTCCTGCGGCTTTTGGCCTGGGCTTTCCGCTTCCGTCCCTGCTTGTCCTGCGGCTTTTGGCCTGGGCTTTCCGCTTCCGTCCCTGCTTGTCCTGCGGCTTTTGGCCTCGGCTTTGGTTTTGGCTTTTGGTGGTTTCGGCCGTTCTCGGTGTGGTGACCGAGCGGCCCAGGTGGTGCACGGAGGGTCCGCGCGCCGGGGGCGTCCGATAATGCGGTCATCGCTTCTCGGCCTTTTGGCTAAGATCAAGTGTAGTATCTGTTCTTATCAGTTTAATATCTGATATGTCCTCCATGCGAGGACAACATATTAAACGGATTTTTGCAACAGGGAGTCGGAACAGGGGCTCGCTCCGTCCGCTCCGCGCATCGCCCCGGTATTGCAGCGTCTCCGGGAAGGGTGCAATCTTTCTAAGCGTGTCAAAGAGAAAAGCTAGTGAGGGAGGGAGGGAGGGAGGGAGGGAGGGAGGGAGGGAGGGAGGGAAGGAAGGAAGGAAGGAAGGAGGGAGGGAAGGAGGGAATGTCTGAATGAGTGAGGTTTGGGGGAGAGGGGTTTAGGTTAGGGCTAGGGTTTTTGGGGTGAGGGTCAAAAAACCCTCAAAAGGGGGGGGCCCCCCAACAAAGCGGAACAAGCGATCCCTACCAAAAAAACGGGGTGAAAAGGGGGTGTGGGCGGAGCCCTGTCGGCCGGTGGCGTTTTCCCGCCCTTTTAGATATAAAAAAAAAAAAAAAAAAAAAAAAAAAAAAAAAAGTGAGTGACTGAGTGAGTGAGTGACTGAGTGAGTGACTGAGTGAGTGAGTGACAGAGAGAGAGAGAGAGAGAGAGAGAGAGAGAGAGAGAGAGAGAGAGAGAGAGAGCTGGCTGACATTCAGCGGGGCCGAGGTGAAAAACTGGAAGGCAATCGGAATGAGTTTTTTATCGCCGTGTCAGTCGCGACACCAACACGGAGTGGACTGGCTGGAAGGCGCATACGATAAACACGTACGGATCTTAATGGAGAAAAAGCCATCAATGAAATGGAGAAAGTGCGGTAAGGAAAGAAAAGCCAAGCGGGCGGGCCGAGCCCCTCTGCGGCCCGTGGCGTTTCCGCGCCTTTTTTTTCCCGAGAAGGATGCGGTTCGCCCCGGTTCTCCCCGGTTCGCCCCCGCGGACGGGTGAGTCAGGGCCAACGGAGGGGTTGGGGGTAGGCCGTTTGGGTCGTTTCAAATCGACGCTCTGGTTCCCCTTCAGCACGCACAAGCCTTTCGCCTTTTACTAAAGACTTCCGTGGAGGGGAGCGCCGACGAGTGGAACGTGGTATTTTTGGGAGGCTTTGCCCGAGGGAGGGCAGAGCCTGATGGACGTGTGACAAAAGCAGGGTGAGGTTGGCTTTGGGGTTAGGTGCGTGCCTGCGGGTAAGGCAGGTTTTGTCTTTGCTTCTTCTGTAGCTGTTTCAATTCTGTTGCCTTTTGGCCTGGGCTTTCCGCTTCCGTCCCTGCTTGTCCTGCGGCTTTTGGCCTGGGCTTTCCGCTTCCGTCCCTGCTTGTCCTGCGGCTTTTGGCCTGGGCTTTCCGCTTCCGTCCCTGCTTGTCCTGCGGCTTTTGGCCTGGGCTTTCCGCTTCCGTCCCTGCTTGTCCTGCGGCTTTTGGCCTGGGCTTTCCGCTTCCGTCCCTGCTTGTCCTGCGGCTTTTGGCCTGGGCTTTCCGCTTCCGTCCCTGCTTGTCCTGCGGCTTTTGGCCTGGGCTTTCCGCTTCCGTCCCTGCTTGTCCTGCGGCTTTTGGCCTGGGCTTTCCGCTTCCGTCCCTGCTTGTCCTGCGGCTTTTGGCCTCGGCTTTGGTTTTGGCTTTTGGTGGTTTCGGCCGTTCTCGGTGTGGTGACCGAGCGGCCCAGGTGGTGCACGGAGGGTCCGCGCGCCGGGGGCGTCCGATAATGCGGTCATCGCTTCTCGGCCTTTTGGCTAAGATCAAGTGTAGTATCTGTTCTTATCAGTTTAATATCTGATATGTCCTCCATGCGAGGACAACATATTAAACGGATTTTTGCAACAGGGAGTCGGAACAGGGGCTCGCTCCGTCCGCTCCGCGCATCGCCCCGGTATTGCAGCGTCTCCGGGAAGGGTGCAATCTTTCTAAGCGTGTCAAAGAGAAAAGCTAGTGAGGGAGGGAGGGAGGGAGGGAGGGAGGGAGGGAGGGAGGGAAGGAAGGAAGGAAGGAAGGAGGGAGGGAAGGAGGGAATGTCTGAATGAGTGAGGTTTGGGGGAGAGGGGTTTAGGTTAGGGCTAGGGTTTTTGGGGTGAGGGTCAAAAAACCCTCAAAAGGGGGGGGCCCCCCAACAAAGCGGAACAAGCGATCCCTACCAAAAAAACGGGGTGAAAAGGGGGTGTGGGCGGAGCCCTGTCGGCCGGTGGCGTTTTCCCGCCCTTTTAGATATAAAAAAAAAAAAAAAAAAAAAAAAAAAAAAAAAGTGAGTGACTGAGTGAGTGAGTGACTGAGTGAGTGACTGAGTGAGTGAGTGACAGAGAGAGAGAGAGAGAGAGAGAGAGAGAGAGAGAGAGAGAGAGAGAGAGAGAGAGCTGGCTGACATTCAGCGGGGCCGAGGTGAAAAACTGGAAGGCAATCGGAATGAGTTTTTTATCGCCGTGTCAGTCGACACCAACACGGAGTGGACTGGCTGGAAGGCGCATACGATAAACACGTACGGATCTTAATGGAGAAAAAGCCATCAATGAAATGGAGAAAGTGCGGTAAGGAAAGAAAAGCCAAGCGGGCGGGCCGAGCCCCTCTGCGGCCCGTGGCGTTTCCGCGCCTTTTTTTTCCCGAGAAGGATGCGGTTCGCCCCGGTTCTCCCCGGTTCGCCCCCGCGGACGGGTGAGTCAGGGCCAACGGAGGGGTTGGGGGTAGGCCGTTTGGGTCGTTTCAAATCGACGCTCTGGTTCCCCTTCAGCACGCACAAGCCTTTCGCCTTTTACTAAAGACTTCCGTGGAGGGGAGCGCCGACGAGTGGAACGTGGTATTTTTGGGAGGCTTTGCCCGAGGGAGGGCAGAGCCTGATGGACGTGTGACAAAAGCAGGGTGAGGTTGGCTTTGGGGTTAGGTGCGTGCCTGCGGGTAAGGCAGGTTTTGTCTTTGCTTCTTCTGTAGCTGTTTCAATTCTGTTGCCTTTTGGCCTGGGCTTTCCGCTTCCGTCCCTGCTTGTCCTGCGGCTTTTGGCCTGGGCTTTCCGCTTCCGTCCCTGCTTGTCCTGCGGCTTTTGGCCTGGGCTTTCCGCTTCCGTCCCTGCTTGTCCTGCGGCTTTTGGCCTGGGCTTTCCGCTTCCGTCCCTGCTTGTCCTGCGGCTTTTGGCCTGGGCTTTCCGCTTCCGTCCCTGCTTGTCCTGCGGCTTTTGGCCTGGGCTTTCCGCTTCCGTCCCTGCTTGTCCTGCGGCTTTTGGCCTGGGCTTTCCGCTTCCGTCCCTGCTTGTCCTGCGGCTTTTGGCCTGGGCTTTCCGCTTCCGTCCCTGCTTGTCCTGCGGCTTTTGGCCTGGGCTTTCCGCTTCCGTCCCTGCTTGTCCTGCGGCTTTTGGCCTCGGCTTTGGTTTTGGCTTTTGGTGGTTTCGGCCGTTCTCGGTGTGGTGACCGAGCGGCCCAGGTGGTGCACGGAGGGTCCGCGCGCCGGGGGCGTCCGATAATGCGGTCATCGCTTCTCGGCCTTTTGGCTAAGATCAAGTGTAGTATCTGTTCTTATCAGTTTAATATCTGATATGTCCTCCATGCGAGGACAACATATTAAACGGATTTTTGCAACAGGGAGTCGGAACAGGGGCTCGCTCCGTCCGCTCCGCGCATCGCCCCGGTATTGCAGCGTCTCCGGGAAGGGTGCAATCTTTCTAAGCGTGTCAAAGAGAAAAGCTAGTGAGGGAGGGAGGGAGGGAGGGAGGGAGGGAGGGAGGGAGGGAGGGAGGGAAGGAAGGAAGGAAGGAAGGAGGGAGGGAAGGAGGGAATGTCTGAATGAGTGAGGTTTGGGGGAGAGGGGTTTAGGTTAGGGCTAGGGTTTTTGGGGTGAGGGTCAAAAAACCCTCAAAAGGGGGGGGCCCCCCAACAAAGCGGAACAAGCGATCCCTACCAAAAAAACGGGGTGAAAAGGGGGTGTGGGCGGAGCCCTGTCGGCCGGTGGCGTTTTCCCGCCCTTTTAGATATAAAAAAAAAAAAAAAAAAAAAAAAAAAAAAAAAAGTGAGTGACTGAGTGAGTGAGTGACTGAGTGAGTGACTGAGTGAGTGAGTGACAGAGAGAGAGAGAGAGAGAGAGAGAGAGAGAGAGAGAGAGAGAGAGAGAGAGAGAGCTGGCTGACATTCAGCGGGGCCGAGGTGAAAAACTGGAAGGCAATCGGAATGAGTTTTTTATCGCCGTGTCAGTCGACACCAACACGGAGTGGACTGGCTGGAAGGCGCATACGATAAACACGTACGGATCTTAATGGAGAAAAAGCCATCAATGAAATGGAGAAAGTGCGGTAAGGAAAGAAAAGCCAAGCGGGCGGGCCGAGCCCCTCTGCGGCCCGTGGCGTTTCCGCGCCTTTTTTTTCCCGAGAAGGATGCGGTTCGCCCCGGTTCTCCCCGGTTCGCCCCCGCGGACGGGTGAGTCAGGGCCAACGGAGGGGTTGGGGGTAGGCCGTTTGGGTCGTTTCAAATCGACGCTCTGGTTCCCCTTCAGCACGCACAAGCCTTTCGCCTTTTACTAAAGACTTCCGTGGAGGGGAGCGCCGACGAGTGGAACGTGGTATTTTTGGGAGGCTTTGCCCGAGGGAGGGCAGAGCCTGATGGACGTGTGACAAAAGCAGGGTGAGGTTGGCTTTGGGGTTAGGTGCGTGCCTGCGGGTAAGGCAGGTTTTGTCTTTGCTTCTTCTGTAGCTGTTTCAATTCTGTTGCCTTTTGGCCTGGGCTTTCCGCTTCCGTCCCTGCTTGTCCTGCGGCTTTTGGCCTGGGCTTTCCGCTTCCGTCCCTGCTTGTCCTGCGGCTTTTGGCCTGGGCTTTCCGCTTCCGTCCCTGCTTGTCCTGCGGCTTTTGGCCTGGGCTTTCCGCTTCCGTCCCTGCTTGTCCTGCGGCTTTTGGCCTGGGCTTTCCGCTTCCGTCCCTGCTTGTCCTGCGGCTTTTGGCCTGGGCTTTCCGCTTCCGTCCCTGCTTGTCCTGCGGCTTTTGGCCTCGGCTTTGGTTTTGGCTTTTGGTGGTTTCGGCCGTTCTCGGTGTGGTGACCGAGCGGCCCAGGTGGTGCACGGAGGGTCCGCGCGCCGGGGGCGTCCGATAATGCGGTCATCGCTTCTCGGCCTTTTGGCTAAGATCAAGTGTAGTATCTGTTCTTATCAGTTTAATATCTGATATGTCCTCCATGCGAGGACAACATATTAAACGGATTTTTGCAACAGGGAGTCGGAACAGGGGCTCGCTCCGTCCGCTCCGCGCATCGCCCCGGTATTGCAGCGTCTCCGGGAAGGGTGCAATCTTTCTAAGCGTGTCAAAGAGAAAAGCTAGTGAGGGAGGGAGGGAGGGAGGGAGGGAGGGAGGGAGGGAGGGAGGGAGGGAGGGAAGGAAGGAAGGAAGGAAGGAGGGAGGGAAGGAGGGAATGTCTGAATGAGTGAGGTTTGGGGGAGAGGGGTTTAGGTTAGGGCTAGGGTTTTTGGGGTGAGGGTCAAAAAACCCTCAAAAGGGGGGGGCCCCCCAACAAAGCGGAACAAGCGATCCCTACCAAAAAAACGGGGTGAAAAGGGGGTGTGGGCGGAGCCCTGTCGGCCGGTGGCGTTTTCCCGCCCTTTTAGATATAAAAAAAAAAAAAAAAAAAAAAAAAA
This sequence comes from Osmerus mordax, assembly GCF_038355195.1. Classification (NCBI taxonomy): domain Eukaryota; kingdom Metazoa; phylum Chordata; class Actinopteri; order Osmeriformes; family Osmeridae; genus Osmerus; species Osmerus mordax. Next base: position 150,151 of record NC_090059.1, on the reverse strand, counting down.
AAAAAAAAGTGAGTGACTGAGTGAGTGAGTGACTGAGTGAGTGACTGAGTGAGTGAGTGACAGAGAGAGAGAGAGAGAGAGAGAGAGAGAGAGAGAGAGAGAGAGAGAGAGAGAGAGCTGGCTGACATTCAGCGGGGCCGAGGTGAAAAACTGGAAGGCAATCGGAATGAGTTTTTTATCGCCGTGTCAGTCGACACCAACACGGAGTGGACTGGCTGGAAGGCGCATACGATAAACACGTACGGATCTTAATGGAGAAAAAGCCATCAATGAAATGGAGAAAGTGCGGTAAGGAAAGAAAAGCCAAGCGGGCGGGCCGAGCCCCTCTGCGGCCCGTGGCGTTTCCGCGCCTTTTTTTTCCCGAGAAGGATGCGGTTCGCCCCGGTTCTCCCCGGTTCGCCCCCGCGGACGGGTGAGTCAGGGCCAACGGAGGGGTTGGGGGTAGGCCGTTTGGGTCGTTTCAAATCGACGCTCTGGTTCCCCTTCAGCACGCACAAGCCTTTCGCCTTTTACTAAAGACTTCCGTGGAGGGGAGCGCCGACGAGTGGAACGTGGTATTTTTGGGAGGCTTTGCCCGAGGGAGGGCAGAGCCTGATGGACGTGTGACAAAAGCAGGGTGAGGTTGGCTTTGGGGTTAGGTGCGTGCCTGCGGGTAAGGCAGGTTTTGTCTTTGCTTCTTCTGTAGCTGTTTCAATTCTGTTGCCTTTTGGCCTGGGCTTTCCGCTTCCGTCCCTGCTTGTCCTGCGGCTTTTGGCCTGGGCTTTCCGCTTCCGTCCCTGCTTGTCCTGCGGCTTTTGGCCTGGGCTTTCCGCTTCCGTCCCTGCTTGTCCTGCGGCTTTTGGCCTGGGCTTTCCGCTTCCGTCCCTGCTTGTCCTGCGGCTTTTGGCCTGGGCTTTCCGCTTCCGTCCCTGCTTGTCCTGCGGCTTTTGGCCTGGGCTTTCCGCTTCCGTCCCTGCTTGTCCTGCGGCTTTTGGCCTGGGCTTTCCGCTTCCGTCCCTGCTTGTCCTGCGGCTTTTGGCCTGGGCTTTCCGCTTCCGTCCCTGCTTGTCCTGCGGCTTTTGGCCTGGGCTTTCCGCTTCCGTCCCTGCTTGTCCTGCGGCTTTTGGCCTGGGCTTTCCGCTTCCGTCCCTGCTTGTCCTGCGGCTTTTGGCCTGGGCTTTCCGCTTCCGTCCCTGCTTGTCCTGCGGCTTTTGGCCTGGGCTTTCCGCTTCCGTCCCTGCTTGTCCTGCGGCTTTTGGCCTCGGCTTTGGTTTTGGCTTTTGGTGGTTTCGGCCGTTCTCGGTGTGGTGACCGAGCGGCCCAGGTGGTGCACGGAGGGTCCGCGCGCCGGGGGCGTCCGATAATGCGGTCATCGCTTCTCGGCCTTTTGGCTAAGATCAAGTGTAGTATCTGTTCTTATCAGTTTAATATCTGATATGTCCTCCATGCGAGGACAACATATTAAACGGATTTTTGCAACAGGGAGTCGGAACAGGGGCTCGCTCCGTCCGCTCCGCGCATCGCCCCGGTATTGCAGCGTCTCCGGGAAGGGTGCAATCTTTCTAAGCGTGTCAAAGAGAAAAGCTAGTGAGGGAGGGAGGGAGGGAGGGAGGGAGGGAAGGAAGGAAGGAAGGAAGGAGGGAGGGAAGGAGGGAATGTCTGAATGAGTGAGGTTTGGGGGAGAGGGGTTTAGGTTAGGGCTAGGGTTTTTGGGGTGAGGGTCAAAAAACCCTCAAAAGGGGGGGGCCCCCCAACAAAGCGGAACAAGCGATCCCTACCAAAAAAACGGGGTGAAAAGGGGGTGTGGGCGGAGCCCTGTCGGCCGGTGGCGTTTTCCCGCCCTTTTAGATATAAAAAAAAAAAAAAAAAAAAAAAAAAAAAAAAAGTGAGTGACTGAGTGAGTGAGTGACTGAGTGAGTGACTGAGTGAGTGAGTGACAGAGAGAGAGAGAGAGAGAGAGAGAGAGAGAGAGAGAGAGAGAGAGAGAGAGAGCTGGCTGACATTCAGCGGGGCCGAGGTGAAAAACTGGAAGGCAATCGGAATGAGTTTTTTATCGCCGTGTCAGTCGACACCAACACGGAGTGGACTGGCTGGAAGGCGCATACGATAAACACGTACGGATCTTAATGGAGAAAAAGCCATCAATGAAATGGAGAAAGTGCGGTAAGGAAAGAAAAGCCAAGCGGGCGGGCCGAGCCCCTCTGCGGCCCGTGGCGTTTCCGCGCCTTTTTTTTCCCGAGAAGGATGCGGTTCGCCCCGGTTCTCCCCGGTTCGCCCCCGCGGACGGGTGAGTCAGGGCCAACGGAGGGGTTGGGGGTAGGCCGTTTGGGTCGTTTCAAATCGACGCTCTGGTTCCCCTTCAGCACGCACAAGCCTTTCGCCTTTTACTAAAGACTTCCGTGGAGGGGAGCGCCGACGAGTGGAACGTGGTATTTTTGGGAGGCTTTGCCCGAGGGAGGGCAGAGCCTGATGGACGTGTGACAAAAGCAGGGTGAGGTTGGCTTTGGGGTTAGGTGCGTGCCTGCGGGTAAGGCAGGTTTTGTCTTTGCTTCTTCTGTAGCTGTTTCAATTCTGTTGCCTTTTGGCCTGGGCTTTCCGCTTCCGTCCCTGCTTGTCCTGCGGCTTTTGGCCTGGGCTTTCCGCTTCCGTCCCTGCTTGTCCTGCGGCTTTTGGCCTGGGCTTTCCGCTTCCGTCCCTGCTTGTCCTGCGGCTTTTGGCCTGGGCTTTCCGCTTCCGTCCCTGCTTGTCCTGCGGCTTTTGGCCTGGGCTTTCCGCTTCCGTCCCTGCTTGTCCTGCGGCTTTTGGCCTGGGCTTTCCGCTTCCGTCCCTGCTTGTCCTGCGGCTTTTGGCCTGGGCTTTCCGCTTCCGTCCCTGCTTGTCCTGCGGCTTTTGGCCTGGGCTTTCCGCTTCCGTCCCTGCTTGTCCTGCGGCTTTTGGCCTGGGCTTTCCGCTTCCGTCCCTGCTTGTCCTGCGGCTTTTGGCCTGGGCTTTCCGCTTCCGTCCCTGCTTGTCCTGCGGCTTTTGGCCTGGGCTTTCCGCTTCCGTCCCTGCTTGTCCTGCGGCTTTTGGCCTGGGCTTTCCGCTTCCGTCCCTGCTTGTCCTGCGGCTTTTGGCCTGGGCTTTCCGCTTCCGTCCCTGCTTGTCCTGCGGCTTTTGGCCTCGGCTTTGGTTTTGGCTTTTGGTGGTTTCGGCCGTTCTCGGTGTGGTGACCGAGCGGCCCAGGTGGTGCACGGAGGGTCCGCGCGCCGGGGGCGTCCGATAATGCGGTCATCGCTTCTCGGCCTTTTGGCTAAGATCAAGTGTAGTATCTGTTCTTATCAGTTTAATATCTGATATGTCCTCCATGCGAGGACAACATATTAAACGGATTTTTGCAACAGGGAGTCGGAACAGGGGCTCGCTCCGTCCGCTCCGCGCATCGCCCCGGTATTGCAGCGTCTCCGGGAAGGGTGCAATCTTTCTAAGCGTGTCAAAGAGAAAAGCTAGTGAGGGAGGGAGGGAGGGAGGGAGGGAGGGAGGGAGGGAGGGAGGGAGGGAGGGAAGGAAGGAAGGAAGGAAGGAGGGAGGGAAGGAGGGAATGTCTGAATGAGTGAGGTTTGGGGGAGAGGGGTTTAGGTTAGGGCTAGGGTTTTTGGGGTGAGGGTCAAAAAACCCTCAAAAGGGGGGGGCCCCCCAACAAAGCGGAACAAGCGATCCCTACCAAAAAAACGGGGTGAAAAGGGGGTGTGGGCGGAGCCCTGTCGGCCGGTGGCGTTTTCCCGCCCTTTTAGATATAAAAAAAAAAAAAAAAAAAAAAAAAAAAAAAAAGTGAGTGACTGAGTGAGTGAGTGACTGAGTGAGTGACTGAGTGAGTGAGTGACAGAGAGAGAGAGAGAGAGAGAGAGAGAGAGAGAGAGAGAGAGAGAGAGAGAGAGAGCTGGCTGACATTCAGCGGGGCCGAGGTGAAAAACTGGAAGGCAATCGGAATGAGTTTTTTATCGCCGTGTCAGTCGACACCAACACGGAGTGGACTGGCTGGAAGGCGCATACGATAAACACGTACGGATCTTAATGGAGAAAAAGCCATCAATGAAATGGAGAAAGTGCGGTAAGGAAAGAAAAGCCAAGCGGGCGGGCCGAGCCCCTCTGCGGCCCGTGGCGTTTCCGCGCCTTTTTTTTCCCGAGAAGGATGCGGTTCGCCCCGGTTCTCCCCGGTTCGCCCCCGCGGACGGGTGAGTCAGGGCCAACGGAGGGGTTGGGGGTAGGCCGTTTGGGTCGTTTCAAATCGACGCTCTGGTTCCCCTTCAGCACGCACAAGCCTTTCGCCTTTTACTAAAGACTTCCGTGGAGGGGAGCGCCGACGAGTGGAACGTGGTATTTTTGGGAGGCTTTGCCCGAGGGAGGGCAGAGCCTGATGGACGTGTGACAAAAGCAGGGTGAGGTTGGCTTTGGGGTTAGGTGCGTGCCTGCGGGTAAGGCAGGTTTTGTCTTTGCTTCTTCTGTAGCTGTTTCAATTCTGTTGCCTTTTGGCCTGGGCTTTCCGCTTCCGTCCCTGCTTGTCCTGCGGCTTTTGGCCTGGGCTTTCCGCTTCCGTCCCTGCTTGTCCTGCGGCTTTTGGCCTGGGCTTTCCGCTTCCGTCCCTGCTTGTCCTGCGGCTTTTGGCCTGGGCTTTCCGCTTCCGTCCCTGCTTGTCCTGCGGCTTTTGGCCTGGGCTTTCCGCTTCCGTCCCTGCTTGTCCTGCGGCTTTTGGCCTGGGCTTTCCGCTTCCGTCCCTGCTTGTCCTGCGGCTTTTGGCCTGGGCTTTCCGCTTCCGTCCCTGCTTGTCCTGCGGCTTTTGGCCTGGGCTTTCCGCTTCCGTCCCTGCTTGTCCTGCGGCTTTTGGCCTGGGCTTTCCGCTTCCGTCCCTGCTTGTCCTGCGGCTTTTGGCCTGGGCTTTCCGCTTCCGTCCCTGCTTGTCCTGCGGCTTTTGGCCTGGGCTTTCCGCTTCCGTCCCTGCTTGTCCTGCGGCTTTTGGCCTGGGCTTTCCGCTTCCGTCCCTGCTTGTCCTGCGGCTTTTGGCCTCGGCTTTGGTTTTGGCTTTTGGTGGTTTCGGCCGTTCTCGGTGTGGTGACCGAGCGGCCCAGGTGGTGCACGGAGGGTCCGCGCGCCGGGGGCGTCCGATAATGCGGTCATCGCTTCTCGGCCTTTTGGCTAAGATCAAGTGTAGTATCTGTTCTTATCAGTTTAATATCTGATATGTCCTCCATGCGAGGACAACATATTAAACGGATTTTTGCAACAGGGAGTCGGAACAGGGGCTCGCTCCGTCCGCTCCGCGCATCGCCCCGGTATTGCAGCGTCTCCGGGAAGGGTGCAATCTTTCTAAGCGTGTCAAAGAGAAAAGCTAGTGAGGGAGGGAGGGAGGGAGGGAGGGAGGGAAGGAAGGAAGGAAGGAAGGAGGGAGGGAAGGAGGGAATGTCTGAATGAGTGAGGTTTGGGGGAGAGGGGTTTAGGTTAGGGCTAGGGTTTTTGGGGTGAGGGTCAAAAAACCCTCAAAAGGGGGGGGCCCCCCAACAAAGCGGAACAAGCGATCCCTACCAAAAAAACGGGGTGAAAAGGGGGTGTGGGCGGAGCCCTGTCGGCCGGTGGCGTTTTCCCGCCCTTTTAGATATAAAAAAAAAAAAAAAAAAAAAAAAAAAAAAAAAGTGAGTGACTGAGTGAGTGAGTGACTGAGTGAGTGACTGAGTGAGTGAGTGACAGAGAGAGAGAGAGAGAGAGAGAGAGAGAGAGAGAGAGAGAGAGAGAGAGAGAGAGCTGGCTGACATTCAGCGGGGCCGAGGTGAAAAACTGGAAGGCAATCGGAATGAGTTTTTTATCGCCGTGTCAGTCGACACCAACACGGAGTGGACTGGCTGGAAGGCGCATACGATAAACACGTACGGATCTTAATGGAGAAAAAGCCATCAATGAAATGGAGAAAGTGCGGTAAGGAAAGAAAAGCCAAGCGGGCGGGCCGAGCCCCTCTGCGGCCCGTGGCGTTTCCGCGCCTTTTTTTTCCCGAGAAGGATGCGGTTCGCCCCGGTTCTCCCCGGTTCGCCCCCGCGGACGGGTGAGTCAGGGCCAACGGAGGGGTTGGGGGTAGGCCGTTTGGGTCGTTTCAAATCGACGCTCTGGTTCCCCTTCAGCACGCACAAGCCTTTCGCCTTTTACTAAAGACTTCCGTGGAGGGGAGCGCCGACGAGTGGAACGTGGTATTTTTGGGAGGCTTTGCCCGAGGGAGGGCAGAGCCTGATGGACGTGTGACAAAAGCAGGGTGAGGTTGGCTTTGGGGTTAGGTGCGTGCCTGCGGGTAAGGCAGGTTTTGTCTTTGCTTCTTCTGTAGCTGTTTCAATTCTGTTGCCTTTTGGCCTGGGCTTTCCGCTTCCGTCCCTGCTTGTCCTGCGGCTTTTGGCCTGGGCTTTCCGCTTCCGTCCCTGCTTGTCCTGCGGCTTTTGGCCTGGGCTTTCCGCTTCCGTCCCTGCTTGTCCTGCGGCTTTTGGCCTGGGCTTTCCGCTTCCGTCCCTGCTTGTCCTGCGGCTTTTGGCCTGGGCTTTCCGCTTCCGTCCCTGCTTGTCCTGCGGCTTTTGGCCTGGGCTTTCCGCTTCCGTCCCTGCTTGTCCTGCGGCTTTTGGCCTGGGCTTTCCGCTTCCGTCCCTGCTTGTCCTGCGGCTTTTGGCCTGGGCTTTCCGCTTCCGTCCCTGCTTGTCCTGCGGCTTTTGGCCTCGGCTTTGGTTTTGGCTTTTGGTGGTTTCGGCCGTTCTCGGTGTGGTGACCGAGCGGCCCAGGTGGTGCACGGAGGGTCCGCGCGCCGGGGGCGTCCGATAATGCGGTCATCGCTTCTCGGCCTTTTGGCTAAGATCAAGTGTAGTATCTGTTCTTATCAGTTTAATATCTGATATGTCCTCCATGCGAGGACAACATATTAAACGGATTTTTGCAACAGGGAGTCGGAACAGGGGCTCGCTCCGTCCGCTCCGCGCATCGCCCCGGTATTGCAGCGTCTCCGGGAAGGGTGCAATCTTTCTAAGCGTGTCAAAGAGAAAAGCTAGTGAGGGAGGGAGGGAGGGAGGGAGGGAGGGAGGGAGGGAGGGAAGGAAGGAAGGAAGGAAGGAGGGAGGGAAGGAGGGAATGTCTGAATGAGTGAGGTTTGGGGGAGAGGGGTTTAGGTTAGGGCTAGGGTTTTTGGGGTGAGGGTCAAAAAACCCTCAAAAGGGGGGGGGCCCCCCAACAAAGCGGAACAAGCGATCCCTACCAAAAAAACGGGGTGAAAAGGGGGTGTGGGCGGAGCCCTGTCGGCCGGTGGCGTTTTCCCGCCCTTTTAGATATAAAAAAAAAAAAAAAAAAAAAAAAAAAAAAAAAAGTGAGTGACTGAGTGAGTGAGTGACTGAGTGAGTGACTGAGTGAGTGAGTGACAGAGAGAGAGAGAGAGAGAGAGAGAGAGAGAGAGAGAGAGAGAGAGAGAGAGAGCTGGCTGACATTCAGCGGGGCCGAGGTGAAAAACTGGAAGGCAATCGGAATGAGTTTTTTATCGCCGTGTCAGTCGACACCAACACGGAGTGGACTGGCTGGAAGGCGCATACGATAAACACGTACGGATCTTAATGGAGAAAAAGCCATCAATGAAATGGAGAAAGTGCGGTAAGGAAAGAAAAGCCAAGCGGGCGGGCCGAGCCCCTCTGCGGCCCGTGGCGTTTCCGCGCCTTTTTTTTCCCGAGAAGGATGCGGTTCGCCCCGGTTCTCCCCGGTTCGCCCCCGCGGACGGGTGAGTCAGGGCCAACGGAGGGGTTGGGGGTAGGCCGTTTGGGTCGTTTCAAATCGACGCTCTGGTTCCCCTTCAGCACGCACAAGCCTTTCGCCTTTTACTAAAGACTTCCGTGGAGGGGAGCGCCGACGAGTGGAACGTGGTATTTTTGGGAGGCTTTGCCCGAGGGAGGGCAGAGCCTGATGGACGTGTGACAAAAGCAGGGTGAGGTTGGCTTTGGGGTTAGGTGCGTGCCTGCGGGTAAGGCAGGTTTTGTCTTTGCTTCTTCTGTAGCTGTTTCAATTCTGTTGCCTTTTGGCCTGGGCTTTCCGCTTCCGTCCCTGCTTGTCCTGCGGCTTTTGGCCTGGGCTTTCCGCTTCCGTCCCTGCTTGTCCTGCGGCTTTTGGCCTGGGCTTTCCGCTTCCGTCCCTGCTTGTCCTGCGGCTTTTGGCCTGGGCTTTCCGCTTCCGTCCCTGCTTGTCCTGCGGCTTTTGGCCTGGGCTTTCCGCTTCCGTCCCTGCTTGTCCTGCGGCTTTTGGCCTGGGCTTTCCGCTTCCGTCCCTGCTTGTCCTGCGGCTTTTGGCCTGGGCTTTCCGCTTCCGTCCCTGCTTGTCCTGCGGCTTTTGGCCTGGGCTTTCCGCTTCCGTCCCTGCTTGTCCTGCGGCTTTTGGCCTGGGCTTTCCGCTTCCGTCCCTGCTTGTCCTGCGGCTTTTGGCCTGGGCTTTCCGCTTCCGTCCCTGCTTGTCCTGCGGCTTTTGGCCTGGGCTTTCCGCTTCCGTCCCTGCTTGTCCTGCGGCTTTTGGCCTGGGCTTTCCGCTTCCGTCCCTGCTTGTCCTGCGGCTTTTGGCCTCGGCTTTGGTTTTGGCTTTTGGTGGTTTCGGCCGTTCTCGGTGTGGTGACCGAGCGGCCCAGGTGGTGCACGGAGGGTCCGCGCGCCGGGGGCGTCCGATAATGCGGTCATCGCTTCTCGGCCTTTTGGCTAAGATCAAGTGTAGTATCTGTTCTTATCAGTTTAATATCTGATATGTCCTCCATGCGAGGACAACATATTAAACGGATTTTTGCAACAGGGAGTCGGAACAGGGGCTCGCTCCGTCCGCTCCGCGCATCGCCCCGGTATTGCAGCGTCTCCGGGAAGGGTGCAATCTTTCTAAGCGTGTCAAAGAGAAAAGCTAGTGAGGGAGGGAGGGAGGGAGGGAGGGAGGGAAGGAAGGAAGGAAGGAAGGAGGGAGGGAAGGAGGGAATGTCTGAATGAGTGAGGTTTGGGGGAGAGGGGTTTAGGTTAGGGCTAGGGTTTTTGGGGTGAGGGTCAAAAAACCCTCAAAAGGGGGGGGCCCCCCAACAAAGCGGAACAAGCGATCCCTACCAAAAAAACGGGGTGAAAAGGGGGTGTGGGCGGAGCCCTGTCGGCCGGTGGCGTTTTCCCGCCCTTTTAGATATAAAAAAAAAAAAAAAAAAAAAAAAAAAAAAAAAGTGAGTGACTGAGTGAGTGAGTGACTGAGTGAGTGACTGAGTGAGTGAGTGACAGAGAGAGAGAGAGAGAGAGAGAGAGAGAGAGAGAGAGAGAGAGAGAGAGAGAGAGCTGGCTGACATTCAGCGGGGCCGAGGTGAAAAACTGGAAGGCAATCGGAATGAGTTTTTTATCGCCGTGTCAGTCGACACCAACACGGAGTGGACTGGCTGGAAGGCGCATACGATAAACACGTACGGATCTTAATGGAGAAAAAGCCATCAATGAAATGGAGAAAGTGCGGTAAGGAAAGAAAAGCCAAGCGGGCGGGCCGAGCCCCTCTGCGGCCCGTGGCGTTTCCGCGCCTTTTTTTTCCCGAGAAGGATGCGGTTCGCCCCGGTTCTCCCCGGTTCGCCCCCGCGGACGGGTGAGTCAGGGCCAACGGAGGGGTTGGGGGTAGGCCGTTTGGGTCGTTTCAAATCGACGCTCTGGTTCCCCTTCAGCACGCACAAGCCTTTCGCCTTTTACTAAAGACTTCCGTGGAGGGGAGCGCCGACGAGTGGAACGTGGTATTTTTGGGAGGCTTTGCCCGAGGGAGGGCAGAGCCTGATGGACGTGTGACAAAAGCAGGGTGAGGTTGGCTTTGGGGTTAGGTGCGTGCCTGCGGGTAAGGCAGGTTTTGTCTTTGCTTCTTCTGTAGCTGTTTCAATTCTGTTGCCTTTTGGCCTGGGCTTTCCGCTTCCGTCCCTGCTTGTCCTGCGGCTTTTGGCCTGGGCTTTCCGCTTCCGTCCCTGCTTGTCCTGCGGCTTTTGGCCTGGGCTTTCCGCTTCCGTCCCTGCTTGTCCTGCGGCTTTTGGCCTGGGCTTTCCGCTTCCGTCCCTGCTTGTCCTGCGGCTTTTGGCCTGGGCTTTCCGCTTCCGTCCCTGCTTGTCCTGCGGCTTTTGGCCTGGGCTTTCCGCTTCCGTCCCTGCTTGTCCTGCGGCTTTTGGCCTGGGCTTTCCGCTTCCGTCCCTGCTTGTCCTGCGGCTTTTGGCCTGGGCTTTCCGCTTCCGTCCCTGCTTGTCCTGCGGCTTTTGGCCTCGGCTTTGGTTTTGGCTTTTGGTGGTTTCGGCCGTTCTCGGTGTGGTGACCGAGCGGCCCAGGTGGTGCACGGAGGGTCCGCGCGCCGGGGGCGTCCGATAATGCGGTCATCGCTTCTCGGCCTTTTGGCTAAGATCAAGTGTAGTATCTGTTCTTATCAGTTTAATATCTGATATGTCCTCCATGCGAGGACAACATATTAAACGGATTTTTGCAACAGGGAGTCGGAACAGGGGCTCGCTCCGTCCGCTCCGCGCATCGCCCCGGTATTGCAGCGTCTCCGGGAAGGGTGCAATCTTTCTAAGCGTGTCAAAGAGAAAAGCTAGTGAGGGAGGGAGGGAGGGAGGGAGGGAGGGAGGGAGGGAGGGAAGGAAGGAAGGAAGGAAGGAGGGAGGGAAGGAGGGAATGTCTGAATGAGTGAGGTTTGGGGGAGAGGGGTTTAGGTTAGGGCTAGGGTTTTTGGGGTGAGGGTCAAAAAACCCTCAAAAGGGGGGGGCCCCCCAACAAAGCGGAACAAGCGATCCCTACCAAAAAAACGGGGTGAAAAGGGGGTGTGGGCGGAGCCCTGTCGGCCGGTGGCGTTTTCCCGCCCTTTTAGATATAAAAAAAAAAAAAAAAAAAAAAAAAAAAAAAAAAGTGAGTGACTGAGTGAGTGAGTGACTGAGTGAGTGACTGAGTGAGTGAGTGACAGAGAGAGAGAGAGAGAGAGAGAGAGAGAGAGAGAGAGAGAGAGAGAGAGAGAGAGCTGGCTGACATTCAGCGGGGCCGAGGTGAAAAACTGGAAGGCAATCGGAATGAGTTTTTTATCGCCGTGTCAGTCGACACCAACACGGAGTGGACTGGCTGGAAGGCGCATACGATAAACACGTACGGATCTTAATGGAGAAAAAGCCATCAATGAAATGGAGAAAGTGCGGTAAGGAAAGAAAAGCCAAGCGGGCGGGCCGAGCCCCTCTGCGGCCCGTGGCGTTTCCGCGCCTTTTTTTTCCCGAGAAGGATGCGGTTCGCCCCGGTTCTCCCCGGTTCGCCCCCGCGGACGGGTGAGTCAGGGCCAACGGAGGGGTTGGGGGTAGGCCGTTTGGGTCGTTTCAAATCGACGCTCTGGTTCCCCTTCAGCACGCACAAGCCTTTCGCCTTTTACTAAAGACTTCCGTGGAGGGGAGCGCCGACGAGTGGAACGTGGTATTTTTGGGAGGCTTTGCCCGAGGGAGGGCAGAGCCTGATGGACGTGTGACAAAAGCAGGGTGAGGTTGGCTTTGGGGTTAGGTGCGTGCCTGCGGGTAAGGCAGGTTTTGTCTTTGCTTCTTCTGTAGCTGTTTCAATTCTGTTGCCTTTTGGCCTGGGCTTTCCGCTTCCGTCCCTGCTTGTCCTGCGGCTTTTGGCCTGGGCTTTCCGCTTCCGTCCCTGCTTGTCCTGCGGCTTTTGGCCTGGGCTTTCCGCTTCCGTCCCTGCTTGTCCTGCGGCTTTTGGCCTGGGCTTTCCGCTTCCGTCCCTGCTTGTCCTGCGGCTTTTGGCCTGGGCTTTCCGCTTCCGTCCCTGCTTGTCCTGCGGCTTTTGGCCTGGGCTTTCCGCTTCCGTCCCTGCTTGTCCTGCGGCTTTTGGCCTGGGCTTTCCGCTTCCGTCCCTGCTTGTCCTGCGGCTTTTGGCCTGGGCTTTCCGCTTCCGTCCCTGCTTGTCCTGCGGCTTTTGGCCTCGGCTTTGGTTTTGGCTTTTGGTGGTTTCGGCCGTTCTCGGTGTGGTGACCGAGCGGCCCAGGTGGTGCACGGAGGGTCCGCGCGCCGGGGGCGTCCGATAATGCGGTCATCGCTTCTCGGCCTTTTGGCTAAGATCAAGTGTAGTATCTGTTCTTATCAGTTTAATATCTGATATGTCCTCCATGCGAGGACAACATATTAAACGGATTTTTGCAACAGGGAGTCGGAACAGGGGCTCGCTCCGTCCGCTCCGCGCATCGCCCCGGTATTGCAGCGTCTCCGGGAAGGGTGCAATCTTTCTAAGCGTGTCAAAGAGAAAAGCTAGTGAGGGAGGGAGGGAGGGAGGGAGGGAGGGAGGGAGGGAAGGAAGGAAGGAAGGAAGGAGGGAGGGAAGGAGGGAATGTCTGAATGAGTGAGGTTTGGGGGAGAGGGGTTTAGGTTAGGGCTAGGGTTTTTGGGGTGAGGGTCAAAAAACCCTCAAAAGGGGGGGGCCCCCCAACAAAGCGGAACAAGCGATCCCTACCAAAAAAACGGGGTGAAAAGGGGGTGTGGGCGGAGCCCTGTCGGCCGGTGGCGTTTTCCCGCCCTTTTAGATATAAAAAAAAAAAAAAAAAAAAAAAAAAAAAAAAAAGTGAGTGACTGAGTGAGTGAGTGACTGAGTGAGTGACTGAGTGAGTGAGTGACAGAGAGAGAGAGAGAGAGAGAGAGAGAGAGAGAGAGAGAGAGAGAGAGAGAGAGAGCTGGCTGACATTCAGCGGGGCCGAGGTGAAAAACTGGAAGGCAATCGGAATGAGTTTTTTATCGCCGTGTCAGTCGACACCAACACGGAGTGGACTGGCTGGAAGGCGCATACGATAAACACGTACGGATCTTAATGGAGAAAAAGCCATCAATGAAATGGAGAAAGTGCGGTAAGGAAAGAAAAGCCAAGCGGGCGGGCCGAGCCCCTCTGCGGCCCGTGGCGTTTCCGCGCCTTTTTTTTCCCGAGAAGGATGCGGTTCGCCCCGGTTCTCCCCGGTTCGCCCCCGCGGACGGGTGAGTCAGGGCCAACGGAGGGGTTGGGGGTAGGCCGTTTGGGTCGTTTCAAATCGACGCTCTGGTTCCCCTTCAGCACGCACAAGCCTTTCGCCTTTTACTAAAGACTTCCGTGGAGGGGAGCGCCGACGAGTGGAACGTGGTATTTTTGGGAGGCTTTGCCCGAGGGAGGGCAGAGCCTGATGGACGTGTGACAAAAGCAGGGTGAGGTTGGCTTTGGGGTTAGGTGCGTGCCTGCGGGTAAGGCAGGTTTTGTCTTTGCTTCTTCTGTAGCTGTTTCAATTCTGTTGCCTTTTGGCCTGGGCTTTCCGCTTCCGTCCCTGCTTGTCCTGCGGCTTTTGGCCTGGGCTTTCCGCTTCCGTCCCTGCTTGTCCTGCGGCTTTTGGCCTGGGCTTTCCGCTTCCGTCCCTGCTTGTCCTGCGGCTTTTGGCCTGGGCTTTCCGCTTCCGTCCCTGCTTGTCCTGCGGCTTTTGGCCTGGGCTTTCCGCTTCCGTCCCTGCTTGTCCTGCGGCTTTTGGCCTGGGCTTTCCGCTTCCGTCCCTGCTTGTCCTGCGGCTTTTGGCCTGGGCTTTCCGCTTCCGTCCCTGCTTGTCCTGCGGCTTTTGGCCTGGGCTTTCCGCTTCCGTCCCTGCTTGTCCTGCGGCTTTTGGCCTGGGCTTTCCGCTTCCGTCCCTGCTTGTCCTGCGGCTTTTGGCCTCGGCTTTGGTTTTGGCTTTTGGTGGTTTCGGCCGTTCTCGGTGTGGTGACCGAGCGGCCCAGGTGGTGCACGGAGGGTCCGCGCGCCGGGGGCGTCCGATAATGCGGTCATCGCTTCTCGGCCTTTTGGCTAAGATCAAGTGTAGTATCTGTTCTTATCAGTTTAATATCTGATATGTCCTCCATGCGAGGACAACATATTAAACGGATTTTTGCAACAGGGAGTCGGAACAGGGGCTCGCTCCGTCCGCTCCGCGCATCGCCCCGGTATTGCAGCGTCTCCGGGAAGGGTGCAATCTTTCTAAGCGTGTCAAAGAGAAAAGCTAGTGAGGGAGGGAGGGAGGGAGGGAGGGAGGGAGGGAGGGAGGGAGGGAGGGAAGGAAGGAAGGAAGGAAGGAGGGAGGGAAGGAGGGAATGTCTGAATGAGTGAGGTTTGGGGGAGAGGGGTTTAGGTTAGGGCTAGGGTTTTTGGGGTGAGGGTCAAAAAACCCTCAAAAGGGGGGGGGCCCCCCAACAAAGCGGAACAAGCGATCCCTACCAAAAAAACGGGGTGAAAAGGGGGTGTGGGCGGAGCCCTGTCGGCCGGTGGCGTTTTCCCGCCCTTTTAGATATAAAAAAAAAAAAAAAAAAAAAAAAAAAAAAAAAAAGTGAGTGACTGAGTGAGTGAGTGACTGAGTGAGTGACTGAGTGAGTGAGTGACAGAGAGAGAGAGAGAGAGAGAGAGAGAGAGAGAGAGAGAGAGAGAGAGAGAGAGCTGGCTGACATTCAGCGGGGCCGAGGTGAAAAACTGGAAGGCAATCGGAATGAGTTTTTTATCGCCGTGTCAGTCGACACCAACACGGAGTGGACTGGCTGGAAGGCGCATACGATAAACACGTACGGATCTTAATGGAGAAAAAGCCATCAATGAAATGGAGAAAGTGCGGTAAGGAAAGAAAAGCCAAGCGGGCGGGCCGAGCCCCTCTGCGGCCCGTGGCGTTTCCGCGCCTTTTTTTTCCCGAGAAGGATGCGGTTCGCCCCGGTTCTCCCCGGTTCGCCCCCGCGGACGGGTGAGTCAGGGCCAACGGAGGGGTTGGGGGTAGGCCGTTTGGGTCGTTTCAAATCGACGCTCTGGTTCCCCTTCAGCACGCACAAGCCTTTCGCCTTTTACTAAAGACTTCCGTGGAGGGGAGCGCCGACGAGTGGAACGTGGTATTTTTGGGAGGCTTTGCCCGAGGGAGGGCAGAGCCTGATGGACGTGTGACAAAAGCAGGGTGAGGTTGGCTTTGGGGTTAGGTGCGTGCCTGCGGGTAAGGCAGGTTTTGTCTTTGCTTCTTCTGTAGCTGTTTCAATTCTGTTGCCTTTTGGCCTGGGCTTTCCGCTTCCGTCCCTGCTTGTCCTGCGGCTTTTGGCCTGGGCTTTCCGCTTCCGTCCCTGCTTGTCCTGCGGCTTTTGGCCTGGGCTTTCCGCTTCCGTCCCTGCTTGTCCTGCGGCTTTTGGCCTGGGCTTTCCGCTTCCGTCCCTGCTTGTCCTGCGGCTTTTGGCCTGGGCTTTCCGCTTCCGTCCCTGCTTGTCCTGCGGCTTTTGGCCTGGGCTTTCCGCTTCCGTCCCTGCTTGTCCTGCGGCTTTTGGCCTGGGCTTTCCGCTTCCGTCCCTGCTTGTCCTGCGGCTTTTGGCCTGGGCTTTCCGCTTCCGTCCCTGCTTGTCCTGCGGCTTTTGGCCTCGGCTTTGGTTTTGGCTTTTGGTGGTTTCGGCCGTTCTCGGTGTGGTGACCGAGCGGCCCAGGTGGTGCACGGAGGGTCCGCGCGCCGGGGGCGTCCGATAATGCGGTCATCGCTTCTCGGCCTTTTGGCTAAGATCAAGTGTAGTATCTGTTCTTATCAGTTTAATATCTGATATGTCCTCCATGCGAGGACAACATATTAAACGGATTTTTGCAACAGGGAGTCGGAACAGGGGCTCGCTCCGTCCGCTCCGCGCATCGCCCCGGTATTGCAGCGTCTCCGGGAAGGGTGCAATCTTTCTAAGCGTGTCAAAGAGAAAAGCTAGTGAGGGAGGGAGGGAGGGAGGGAGGGAGGGAGGGAGGGAGGGAGGGAGGGAGGGAGGGAGGGAGGGAGGGAGGGAGGGAAGGAAGGAAGGAAGGAAGGAGGGAGGGAAGGAGGGAATGTCTGAATGAGTGAGGTTTGGGGGAGAGGGGTTTAGGTTAGGGCTAGGGTTTTTGGGGTGAGGGTCAAAAAACCCTCAAAAGGGGGGGGCCCCCCAACAAAGCGGAACAAGCGATCCCTACCAAAAAAACGGGGTGAAAAGGGGGTGTGGGCGGAGCCCTGTCGGCCGGTGGCGTTTTCCCGCCCTTTTAGATATAAAAAAAAAAAAAAAAAAAAAAAAAAAAAAAAAAGTGAGTGACTGAGTGAGTGAGTGACTGAGTGAGTGACTGAGTGAGTGAGTGACAGAGAGAGAGAGAGAGAGAGAGAGAGAGAGAGAGAGAGAGAGAGAGAGAGAGAGAGCTGGCTGACATTCAGCGGGGCCGAGGTGAAAAACTGGAAGGCAATCGGAATGAGTTTTTTATCGCCGTGTCAGTCGACACCAACACGGAGTGGACTGGCTGGAAGGCGCATACGATAAACACGTACGGATCTTAATGGAGAAAAAGCCATCAATGAAATGGAGAAAGTGCGGTAAGGAAAGAAAAGCCAAGCGGGCGGGCCGAGCCCCTCTGCGGCCCGTGGCGTTTCCGCGCCTTTTTTTTCCCGAGAAGGATGCGGTTCGCCCCGGTTCTCCCCGGTTCGCCCCCGCGGACGGGTGAGTCAGGGCCAACGGAGGGGTTGGGGGTAGGCCGTTTGGGTCGTTTCAAATCGACGCTCTGGTTCCCCTTCAGCACGCACAAGCCTTTCGCCTTTTACTAAAGACTTCCGTGGAGGGGAGCGCCGACGAGTGGAACGTGGTATTTTTGGGAGGCTTTGCCCGAGGGAGGGCAGAGCCTGATGGACGTGTGACAAAAGCAGGGTGAGGTTGGCTTTGGGGTTAGGTGCGTGCCTGCGGGTAAGGCAGGTTTTGTCTTTGCTTCTTCTGTAGCTGTTTCAATTCTGTTGCCTTTTGGCCTGGGCTTTCCGCTTCCGTCCCTGCTTGTCCTGCGGCTTTTGGCCTGGGCTTTCCGCTTCCGTCCCTGCTTGTCCTGCGGCTTTTGGCCTGGGCTTTCCGCTTCCGTCCCTGCTTGTCCTGCGGCTTTTGGCCTGGGCTTTCCGCTTCCGTCCCTGCTTGTCCTGCGGCTTTTGGCCTGGGCTTTCCGCTTCCGTCCCTGCTTGTCCTGCGGCTTTTGGCCTGGGCTTTCCGCTTCCGTCCCTGCTTGTCCTGCGGCTTTTGGCCTGGGCTTTCCGCTTCCGTCCCTGCTTGTCCTGCGGCTTTTGGCCTGGGCTTTCCGCTTCCGTCCCTGCTTGTCCTGCGGCTTTTGGCCTGGGCTTTCCGCTTCCGTCCCTGCTTGTCCTGCGGCTTTTGGCCTCGGCTTTGGTTTTGGCTTTTGGTGGTTTCGGCCGTTCTCGGTGTGGTGACCGAGCGGCCCAGGTGGTGCACGGAGGGTCCGCGCGCCGGGGGCGTCCGATAATGCGGTCATCGCTTCTCGGCCTTTTGGCTAAGATCAAGTGTAGTATCTGTTCTTATCAGTTTAATATCTGATATGTCCTCCATGCGAGGACAACATATTAAACGGATTTTTGCAACAGGGAGTCGGAACAGGGGCTCGCTCCGTCCGCTCCGCGCATCGCCCCGGTATTGCAGCGTCTCCGGGAAGGGTGCAATCTTTCTAAGCGTGTCAAAGAGAAAAGCTAGTGAGGGAGGGAGGGAGGGAGGGAGGGAGGGAGGGAGGGAGGGAGGGAGGGAGGGAGGGAAGGAAGGAAGGAAGGAAGGAGGGAGGGAAGGAGGGAATGTCTGAATGAGTGAGGTTTGGGGGAGAGGGGTTTAGGTTAGGGCTAGGGTTTTTGGGGTGAGGGTCAAAAAACCCTCAAAAGGGGGGGGCCCCCCAACAAAGCGGAACAAGCGATCCCTACCAAAAAAACGGGGTGAAAAGGGGGTGTGGGCGGAGCCCTGTCGGCCGGTGGCGTTTTCCCGCCCTTTTAGATATAAAAAAAAAAAAAAAAAAAAAAAAAAAAAAAAAAGTGAGTGACTGAGTGAGTGAGTGACTGAGTGAGTGACTGAGTGAGTGAGTGACAGAGAGAGAGAGAGAGAGAGAGAGAGAGAGAGAGAGAGAGAGAGAGAGAGAGAGAGCTGGCTGACATTCAGCGGGGCCGAGGTGAAAAACTGGAAGGCAATCGGAATGAGTTTTTTATCGCCGTGTCAGTCGACACCAACACGGAGTGGACTGGCTGGAAGGCGCATACGATAAACACGTACGGATCTTAATGGAGAAAAAGCCATCAATGAAATGGAGAAAGTGCGGTAAGGAAAGAAAAGCCAAGCGGGCGGGCCGAGCCCCTCTGCGGCCCGTGGCGTTTCCGCGCCTTTTTTTTCCCGAGAAGGATGCGGTTCGCCCCGGTTCTCCCCGGTTCGCCCCCGCGGACGGGTGAGTCAGGGCCAACGGAGGGGTTGGGGGTAGGCCGTTTGGGTCGTTTCAAATCGACGCTCTGGTTCCCCTTCAGCACGCACAAGCCTTTCGCCTTTTACTAAAGACTTCCGTGGAGGGGAGCGCCGACGAGTGGAACGTGGTATTTTTGGGAGGCTTTGCCCGAGGGAGGGCAGAGCCTGATGGACGTGTGACAAAAGCAGGGTGAGGTTGGCTTTGGGGTTAGGTGCGTGCCTGCGGGTAAGGCAGGTTTTGTCTTTGCTTCTTCTGTAGCTGTTTCAATTCTGTTGCCTTTTGGCCTGGGCTTTCCGCTTCCGTCCCTGCTTGTCCTGCGGCTTTTGGCCTGGGCTTTCCGCTTCCGTCCCTGCTTGTCCTGCGGCTTTTGGCCTGGGCTTTCCGCTTCCGTCCCTGCTTGTCCTGCGGCTTTTGGCCTGGGCTTTCCGCTTCCGTCCCTGCTTGTCCTGCGGCTTTTGGCCTGGGCTTTCCGCTTCCGTCCCTGCTTGTCCTGCGGCTTTTGGCCTGGGCTTTCCGCTTCCGTCCCTGCTTGTCCTGCGGCTTTTGGCCTGGGCTTTCCGCTTCCGTCCCTGCTTGTCCTGCGGCTTTTGGCCTGGGCTTTCCGCTTCCGTCCCTGCTTGTCCTGCGGCTTTTGGCCTCGGCTTTGGTTTTGGCTTTTGGTGGTTTCGGCCGTTCTCGGTGTGGTGACCGAGCGGCCCAGGTGGTGCACGGAGGGTCCGCGCGCCGGGGGCGTCCGATAATGCGGTCATCGCTTCTCGGCCTTTTGGCTAAGATCAAGTGTAGTATCTGTTCTTATCAGTTTAATATCTGATATGTCCTCCATGCGAGGACAACATATTAAACGGATTTTTGCAACAGGGAGTCGGAACAGGGGCTCGCTCCGTCCGCTCCGCGCATCGCCCCGGTATTGCAGCGTCTCCGGGAAGGGTGCAATCTTTCTAAGCGTGTCAAAGAGAAAAGCTAGTGAGGGAGGGAGGGAGGGAGGGAGGGAGGGAGGGAGGGAGGGAGGGAAGGAAGGAAGGAAGGAAGGAGGGAGGGAAGGAGGGAATGTCTGAATGAGTGAGGTTTGGGGGAGAGGGGTTTAGGTTAGGGCTAGGGTTTTTGGGGTGAGGGTCAAAAAACCCTCAAAAGGGGGGGGCCCCCCAACAAAGCGGAACAAGCGATCCCTACCAAAAAAACGGGGTGAAAAGGGGGTGTGGGCGGAGCCCTGTCGGCCGGTGGCGTTTTCCCGCCCTTTTAGATATAAAAAAAAAAAAAAAAAAAAAAAAAAAAAAAAAAGTGAGTGACTGAGTGAGTGAGTGACTGAGTGAGTGACTGAGTGAGTGAGTGACAGAGAGAGAGAGAGAGAGAGAGAGAGAGAGAGAGAGAGAGAGAGAGAGAGAGAGAGCTGGCTGACATTCAGCGGGGCCGAGGTGAAAAACTGGAAGGCAATCGGAATGAGTTTTTTATCGCCGTGTCAGTCGACACCAACACGGAGTGGACTGGCTGGAAGGCGCATACGATAAACACGTACGGATCTTAATGGAGAAAAAGCCATCAATGAAATGGAGAAAGTGCGGTAAGGAAAGAAAAGCCAAGCGGGCGGGCCGAGCCCCTCTGCGGCCCGTGGCGTTTCCGCGCCTTTTTTTTCCCGAGAAGGATGCGGTTCGCCCCGGTTCTCCCCGGTTCGCCCCCGCGGACGGGTGAGTCAGGGCCAACGGAGGGGTTGGGGGTAGGCCGTTTGGGTCGTTTCAAATCGACGCTCTGGTTCCCCTTCAGCACGCACAAGCCTTTCGCCTTTTACTAAAGACTTCCGTGGAGGGGAGCGCCGACGAGTGGAACGTGGTATTTTTGGGAGGCTTTGCCCGAGGGAGGGCAGAGCCTGATGGACGTGTGACAAAAGCAGGGTGAGGTTGGCTTTGGGGTTAGGTGCGTGCCTGCGGGTAAGGCAGGTTTTGTCTTTGCTTCTTCTGTAGCTGTTTCAATTCTGTTGCCTTTTGGCCTGGGCTTTCCGCTTCCGTCCCTGCTTGTCCTGCGGCTTTTGGCCTGGGCTTTCCGCTTCCGTCCCTGCTTGTCCTGCGGCTTTTGGCCTGGGCTTTCCGCTTCCGTCCCTGCTTGTCCTGCGGCTTTTGGCCTGGGCTTTCCGCTTCCGTCCCTGCTTGTCCTGCGGCTTTTGGCCTGGGCTTTCCGCTTCCGTCCCTGCTTGTCCTGCGGCTTTTGGCCTGGGCTTTCCGCTTCCGTCCCTGCTTGTCCTGCGGCTTTTGGCCTGGGCTTTCCGCTTCCGTCCCTGCTTGTCCTGCGGCTTTTGGCCTGGGCTTTCCGCTTCCGTCCCTGCTTGTCCTGCGGCTTTTGGCCTCGGCTTTGGTTTTGGCTTTTGGTGGTTTCGGCCGTTCTCGGTGTGGTGACCGAGCGGCCCAGGTGGTGCACGGAGGGTCCGCGCGCCGGGGGCGTCCGATAATGCGGTCATCGCTTCTCGGCCTTTTGGCTAAGATCAAGTGTAGTATCTGTTCTTATCAGTTTAATATCTGATATGTCCTCCATGCGAGGACAACATATTAAACGGATTTTTGCAACAGGGAGTCGGAACAGGGGCTCGCTCCGTCCGCTCCGCGCATCGCCCCGGTATTGCAGCGTCTCCGGGAAGGGTGCAATCTTTCTAAGCGTGTCAAAGAGAAAAGCTAGTGAGGGAGGGAGGGAGGGAGGGAGGGAGGGAGGGAGGGAGGGAAGGAAGGAAGGAAGGAAGGAGGGAGGGAAGGAGGGAATGTCTGAATGAGTGAGGTTTGGGGGAGAGGGGTTTAGGTTAGGGCTAGGGTTTTTGGGGTGAGGGTCAAAAAACCCTCAAAAGGGGGGGGCCCCCCAACAAAGCGGAACAAGCGATCCCTACCAAAAAAACGGGGTGAAAAGGGGGTGTGGGCGGAGCCCTGTCGGCCGGTGGCGTTTTCCCGCCCTTTTAGATATAAAAAAAAAAAAAAAAAAAAAAAAAAAAAGTGAGTGACTGAGTGAGTGAGTGACTGAGTGAGTGACTGAGTGAGTGAGTGACAGAGAGAGAGAGAGAGAGAGAGAGAGAGAGAGAGAGAGAGAGAGAGAGAGAGAGAGAGCTGGCTGACATTCAGCGGGGCCGAGGTGAAAAACTGGAAGGCAATCGGAATGAGTTTTTTATCGCCGTGTCAGTCGACACCAACACGGAGTGGACTGGCTGGAAGGCGCATACGATAAACACGTACGGATCTTAATGGAGAAAAAGCCATCAATGAAATGGAGAAAGTGCGGTAAGGAAAGAAAAGCCAAGCGGGCGGGCCGAGCCCCTCTGCGGCCCGTGGCGTTTCCGCGCCTTTTTTTTCCCGAGAAGGATGCGGTTCGCCCCGGTTCTCCCCGGTTCGCCCCCGCGGACGGGTGAGTCAGGGCCAACGGAGGGGTTGGGGGTAGGCCGTTTGGGTCGTTTCAAATCGACGCTCTGGTTCCCCTTCAGCACGCACAAGCCTTTCGCCTTTTACTAAAGACTTCCGTGGAGGGGAGCGCCGACGAGTGGAACGTGGTATTTTTGGGAGGCTTTGCCCGAGGGAGGGCAGAGCCTGATGGACGTGTGACAAAAGCAGGGTGAGGTTGGCTTTGGGGTTAGGTGCGTGCCTGCGGGTAAGGCAGGTTTTGTCTTTGCTTCTTCTGTAGCTGTTTCAATTCTGTTGCCTTTTGGCCTGGGCTTTCCGCTTCCGTCCCTGCTTGTCCTGCGGCTTTTGGCCTGGGCTTTCCGCTTCCGTCCCTGCTTGTCCTGCGGCTTTTGGCCTGGGCTTTCCGCTTCCGTCCCTGCTTGTCCTGCGGCTTTTGGCCTGGGCTTTCCGCTTCCGTCCCTGCTTGTCCTGCGGCTTTTGGCCTGGGCTTTCCGCTTCCGTCCCTGCTTGTCCTGCGGCTTTTGGCCTGGGCTTTCCGCTTCCGTCCCTGCTTGTCCTGCGGCTTTTGGCCTGGGCTTTCCGCTTCCGTCCCTGCTTGTCCTGCGGCTTTTGGCCTGGGCTTTCCGCTTCCGTCCCTGCTTGTCCTGCGGCTTTTGGCCTCGGCTTTGGTTTTGGCTTTTGGTGGTTTCGGCCGTTCTCGGTGTGGTGACCGAGCGGCCCAGGTGGTGCACGGAGGGTCCGCGCGCCGGGGGCGTCCGATAATGCGGTCATCGCTTCTCGGCCTTTTGGCTAAGATCAAGTGTAGTATCTGTTCTTATCAGTTTAATATCTGATATGTCCTCCATGCGAGGACAACATATTAAACGGATTTTTGCAACAGGGAGTCGGAACAGGGGCTCGCTCCGTCCGCTCCGCGCATCGCCCCGGTATTGCAGCGTCTCCGGGAAGGGTGCAATCTTTCTAAGCGTGTCAAAGAGAAAAGCTAGTGAGGGAGGGAGGGAGGGAGGGAGGGAGGGAGGGAGGGAAGGAAGGAAGGAAGGAAGGAGGGAGGGAAGGAGGGAATGTCTGAATGAGTGAGGTTTGGGGGAGAGGGGTTTAGGTTAGGGCTAGGGTTTTTGGGGTGAGGGTCAAAAAACCCTCAAAAGGGGGGGGCCCCCCAACAAAGCGGAACAAGCGATCCCTACCAAAAAAACGGGGTGAAAAGGGGGTGTGGGCGGAGCCCTGTCGGCCGGTGGCGTTTTCCCGCCCTTTTAGATATAAAAAAAAAAAAAAAAAAAAAAAAAAAAAAAAAGTGAGTGACTGAGTGAGTGAGTGACTGAGTGAGTGACTGAGTGAGTGAGTGACAGAGAGAGAGAGAGAGAGAGAGAGAGAGAGAGAGAGAGAGAGAGAGAGAGAGAGAGCTGGCTGACATTCAGCGGGGCCGAGGTGAAAAACTGGAAGGCAATCGGAATGAGTTTTTTATCGCCGTGTCAGTCGACACCAACACGGAGTGGACTGGCTGGAAGGCGCATACGATAAACACGTACGGATCTTAATGGAGAAAAAGCCATCAATGAAATGGAGAAAGTGCGGTAAGGAAAGAAAAGCCAAGCGGGCGGGCCGAGCCCCTCTGCGGCCCGTGGCGTTTCCGCGCCTTTTTTTTCCCGAGAAGGATGCGGTTCGCCCCGGTTCTCCCCGGTTCGCCCCCGCGGACGGGTGAGTCAGGGCCAACGGAGGGGTTGGGGGTAGGCCGTTTGGGTCGTTTCAAATCGACGCTCTGGTTCCCCTTCAGCACGCACAAGCCTTTCGCCTTTTACTAAAGACTTCCGTGGAGGGGAGCGCCGACGAGTGGAACGTGGTATTTTTGGGAGGCTTTGCCCGAGGGAGGGCAGAGCCTGATGGACGTGTGACAAAAGCAGGGTGAGGTTGGCTTTGGGGTTAGGTGCGTGCCTGCGGGTAAGGCAGGTTTTGTCTTTGCTTCTTCTGTAGCTGTTTCAATTCTGTTGCCTTTTGGCCTGGGCTTTCCGCTTCCGTCCCTGCTTGTCCTGCGGCTTTTGGCCTGGGCTTTCCGCTTCCGTCCCTGCTTGTCCTGCGGCTTTTGGCCTGGGCTTTCCGCTTCCGTCCCTGCTTGTCCTGCGGCTTTTGGCCTGGGCTTTCCGCTTCCGTCCCTGCTTGTCCTGCGGCTTTTGGCCTGGGCTTTCCGCTTCCGTCCCTGCTTGTCCTGCGGCTTTTGGCCTGGGCTTTCCGCTTCCGTCCCTGCTTGTCCTGCGGCTTTTGGCCTGGGCTTTCCGCTTCCGTCCCTGCTTGTCCTGCGGCTTTTGGCCTGGGCTTTCCGCTTCCGTCCCTGCTTGTCCTGCGGCTTTTGGCCTCGGCTTTGGTTTTGGCTTTTGGTGGTTTCGGCCGTTCTCGGTGTGGTGACCGAGCGGCCCAGGTGGTGCACGGAGGGTCCGCGCGCCGGGGGCGTCCGATAATGCGGTCATCGCTTCTCGGCCTTTTGGCTAAGATCAAGTGTAGTATCTGTTCTTATCAGTTTAATATCTGATATGTCCTCCATGCGAGGACAACATATTAAACGGATTTTTGCAACAGGGAGTCGGAACAGGGGCTCGCTCCGTCCGCTCCGCGCATCGCCCCGGTATTTGCAGCGTCTCCGGGAAGGGTGCAATCTTTCTAAGCGTGTCAAAGAGAAAAGCTAGTGAGGGAGGGAGGGAGGGAGGGAGGGAGGGAGGGAGGGAAGGAAGGAAGGAAGGAAGGAGGGAGGGAAGGAGGGAATGTCTGAATGAGTGAGGTTTGGGGGAGAGGGGTTTAGGTTAGGGCTAGGGTTTTTGGGGTGAGGGTCAAAAAACCCTCAAAAGGGGGGGGCCCCCCAACAAAGCGGAACAAGCGATCCCTACCAAAAAAACGGGGTGAAAAGGGGGTGTGGGCGGAGCCCTGTCGGCCGGTGGCGTTTTCCCGCCCTTTTAGATATAAAAAAAAAAAAAAAAAAAAAAAAAAAAAAAAAGTGAGTGACTGAGTGAGTGAGTGACTGAGTGAGTGACTGAGTGAGTGAGTGACAGAGAGAGAGAGAGAGAGAGAGAGAGAGAGAGAGAGAGAGAGAGAGAGAGAGAGCTGGCTGACATTCAGCGGGGCCGAGGTGAAAAACTGGAAGGCAATCGGAATGAGTTTTTTATCGCCGTGTCAGTCGACACCAACACGGAGTGGACTGGCTGGAAGGCGCATACGATAAACACGTACGGATCTTAATGGAGAAAAAGCCATCAATGAAATGGAGAAAGTGCGGTAAGGAAAGAAAAGCCAAGCGGGCGGGCCGAGCCCCTCTGCGGCCCGTGGCGTTTCCGCGCCTTTTTTTTCCCGAGAAGGATGCGGTTCGCCCCGGTTCTCCCCGGTTCGCCCCCGCGGACGGGTGAGTCAGGGCCAACGGAGGGGTTGGGGGTAGGCCGTTTGGGTCGTTTCAAATCGACGCTCTGGTTCCCCTTCAGCACGCACAAGCCTTTCGCCTTTTACTAAAGACTTCCGTGGAGGGGAGCGCCGACGAGTGGAACGTGGTATTTTTGGGAGGCTTTGCCCGAGGGAGGGCAGAGCCTGATGGACGTGTGACAAAAGCAGGGTGAGGTTGGCTTTGGGGTTAGGTGCGTGCCTGCGGGTAAGGCAGGTTTTGTCTTTGCTTCTTCTGTAGCTGTTTCAATTCTGTTGCCTTTTGGCCTGGGCTTTCCGCTTCCGTCCCTGCTTGTCCTGCGGCTTTTGGCCTGGGCTTTCCGCTTCCGTCCCTGCTTGTCCTGCGGCTTTTGGCCTGGGCTTTCCGCTTCCGTCCCTGCTTGTCCTGCGGCTTTTGGCCTGGGCTTTCCGCTTCCGTCCCTGCTTGTCCTGCGGCTTTTGGCCTGGGCTTTCCGCTTCCGTCCCTGCTTGTCCTGCGGCTTTTGGCCTGGGCTTTCCGCTTCCGTCCCTGCTTGTCCTGCGGCTTTTGGCCTGGGCTTTCCGCTTCC
The DNA here is from genome assembly GCF_038355195.1 of Osmerus mordax. Taxonomy (NCBI): domain Eukaryota; kingdom Metazoa; phylum Chordata; class Actinopteri; order Osmeriformes; family Osmeridae; genus Osmerus; species Osmerus mordax. Next base: position 124,606 of record NC_090059.1, on the reverse strand, counting down.
GTCCCTGCTTGTCCTGCGGCTTTTGGCCTGGGCTTTCCGCTTCCGTCCTGCTTGTCCTGCGGCTTTTGGCCTGGCTTTCGCTTCCGTCCCTGCTTGTCCTGCGGCTTTTGGCCTGGGCTTTCCGCTTCCGCTCCCCTGCTTGTCCTGTGCGGCTTTTGGCCTCGGCTTTGGTTTTGGCTTTTGGTGGTTTCGGCCGTTCTCGGTGTGGTGACCGAGCGGCCCAGGTGGTGCACGGAGGGTCCGCGCGCCGGGGGCGTCCGATAATGCGGTCATCGCTTCTCGGCCTTTTGGCTAAGATCAAGTGTAGTATCTGTTCTTATCAGTTTAATATCTGATATGTCCTCCATGCGAGGACAACATATTAAACGGATTTTTGCAACAGGGAGTCGGAACAGGGGCTCGCTCCGTCCGCTCCGCGCATCGCCCCGGTATTGCAGCGTCTCCGGGAAGGGTGCAATCTTTCTAAGCGTGTCAAAGAGAAAAGCTAGTGAGGGAGGGAGGGAGGGAGGGAGGGAGGGAGGGAGGGAGGGAGGGAGGGAGGGAGGGAGGGAGGGAGGGAGGGAGGGAAGGAAGGAAGGAAGGAAGGAGGGAGGGAAGGAGGGAATGTCTGAATGAGTGAGGTTTGGGGGAGAGGGGTTTAGGTTAGGGCTAGGGTTTTTGGGGTGAGGGTCAAAAAACCCTCAAAAGGGGGGGGCCCCCCAACAAAGCGGAACAAGCGATCCCTACCAAAAAAACGGGGTGAAAAGGGGGTGTGGGCGGAGCCCTGTCGGCCGGTGGCGTTTTCCCGCCCTTTTAGATATAAAAAAAAAAAAAAAAAAAAAAAAAAAAAAAAAGTGAGTGACTGAGTGAGTGAGTGACTGAGTGAGTGACTGAGTGAGTGAGTGACAGAGAGAGAGAGAGAGAGAGAGAGAGAGAGAGAGAGAGAGAGAGAGAGAGAGAGCTGGCTGACATTCAGCGGGGCCGAGGTGAAAAACTGGAAGGCAATCGGAATGAGTTTTTTATCGCCGTGTCAGTCGACACCAACACGGAGTGGACTGGCTGGAAGGCGCATACGATAAACACGTACGGATCTTAATGGAGAAAAAGCCATCAATGAAATGGAGAAAGTGCGGTAAGGAAAGAAAAGCCAAGCGGGCGGGCCGAGCCCCTCTGCGGCCCGTGGCGTTTCCGCGCCTTTTTTTTCCCGAGAAGGATGCGGTTCGCCCCGGTTCTCCCCGGTTCGCCCCCGCGGACGGGTGAGTCAGGGCCAACGGAGGGGTTGGGGGTAGGCCGTTTGGGTCGTTTCAAATCGACGCTCTGGTTCCCCTTCAGCACGCACAAGCCTTTCGCCTTTTACTAAAGACTTCCGTGGAGGGGAGCGCCGACGAGTGGAACGTGGTATTTTTGGGAGGCTTTGCCCGAGGGAGGGCAGAGCCTGATGGACGTGTGACAAAAGCAGGGTGAGGTTGGCTTTGGGGTTAGGTGCGTGCCTGCGGGTAAGGCAGGTTTTGTCTTTGCTTCTTCTGTAGCTGTTTCAATTCTGTTGCCTTTTGGCCTGGGCTTTCCGCTTCCGTCCCTGCTTGTCCTGCGGCTTTTGGCCTGGGCTTTCCGCTTCCGTCCCTGCTTGTCCTGCGGCTTTTGGCCTGGGCTTTCCGCTTCCGTCCCTGCTTGTCCTGCGGCTTTTGGCCTGGGCTTTCCGCTTCCGTCCCTGCTTGTCCTGCGGCTTTTGGCCTGGGCTTTCCGCTTCCGTCCCTGCTTGTCCTGCGGCTTTTGGCCTGGGCTTTCCGCTTCCGTCCCTGCTTGTCCTGCGGCTTTTGGCCTGGGCTTTCCGCTTCCGTCCCTGCTTGTCCTGCGGCTTTTGGCCTGGGCTTTCCGCTTCCGTCCCTGCTTGTCCTGCGGCTTTTGGCCTCGGCTTTGGTTTTGGCTTTTGGTGGTTTCGGCCGTTCTCGGTGTGGTGACCGAGCGGCCCAGGTGGTGCACGGAGGGTCCGCGCGCCGGGGGCGTCCGATAATGCGGTCATCGCTTCTCGGCCTTTTGGCTAAGATCAAGTGTAGTATCTGTTCTTATCAGTTTAATATCTGATATGTCCTCCATGCGAGGACAACATATTAAACGGATTTTTGCAACAGGGAGTCGGAACAGGGGCTCGCTCCGTCCGCTCCGCGCATCGCCCCGGTATTGCAGCGTCTCCGGGAAGGGTGCAATCTTTCTAAGCGTGTCAAAGAGAAAAGCTAGTGAGGGAGGGAGGGAGGGAGGGAGGGAGGGAGGGAGGGAGGGAAGGAAGGAAGGAAGGAAGGAGGGAGGGAAGGAGGGAATGTCTGAATGAGTGAGGTTTGGGGGAGAGGGGTTTAGGTTAGGGCTAGGGTTTTTGGGGTGAGGGTCAAAAAACCCTCAAAAGGGGGGGGCCCCCCAACAAAGCGGAACAAGCGATCCCTACCAAAAAAACGGGGTGAAAAGGGGGTGTGGGCGGAGCCCTGTCGGCCGGTGGCGTTTTCCCGCCCTTTTAGATATAAAAAAAAAAAAAAAAAAAAAAAAAAAAAAAAAAGTGAGTGACTGAGTGAGTGAGTGACTGAGTGAGTGACTGAGTGAGTGAGTGACAGAGAGAGAGAGAGAGAGAGAGAGAGAGAGAGAGAGAGAGAGAGAGAGAGAGAGAGCTGGCTGACATTCAGCGGGGCCGAGGTGAAAAACTGGAAGGCAATCGGAATGAGTTTTTTATCGCCGTGTCAGTCGACACCAACACGGAGTGGACTGGCTGGAAGGCGCATACGATAAACACGTACGGATCTTAATGGAGAAAAAGCCATCAATGAAATGGAGAAAGTGCGGTAAGGAAAGAAAAGCCAAGCGGGCGGGCCGAGCCCCTCTGCGGCCCGTGGCGTTTCCGCGCCTTTTTTTTCCCGAGAAGGATGCGGTTCGCCCCGGTTCTCCCCGGTTCGCCCCCGCGGACGGGTGAGTCAGGGCCAACGGAGGGGTTGGGGGTAGGCCGTTTGGGTCGTTTCAAATCGACGCTCTGGTTCCCCTTCAGCACGCACAAGCCTTTCGCCTTTTACTAAAGACTTCCGTGGAGGGGAGCGCCGACGAGTGGAACGTGGTATTTTTGGGAGGCTTTGCCCGAGGGAGGGCAGAGCCTGATGGACGTGTGACAAAAGCAGGGTGAGGTTGGCTTTGGGGTTAGGTGCGTGCCTGCGGGTAAGGCAGGTTTTGTCTTTGCTTCTTCTGTAGCTGTTTCAATTCTGTTGCCTTTTGGCCTGGGCTTTCCGCTTCCGTCCCTGCTTGTCCTGCGGCTTTTGGCCTGGGCTTTCCGCTTCCGTCCCTGCTTGTCCTGCGGCTTTTGGCCTGGGCTTTCCGCTTCCGTCCCTGCTTGTCCTGCGGCTTTTGGCCTGGGCTTTCCGCTTCCGTCCCTGCTTGTCCTGCGGCTTTTGGCCTGGGCTTTCCGCTTCCGTCCCTGCTTGTCCTGCGGCTTTTGGCCTGGGCTTTCCGCTTCCGTCCCTGCTTGTCCTGCGGCTTTTGGCCTGGGCTTTCCGCTTCCGTCCCTGCTTGTCCTGCGGCTTTTGGCCTGGGCTTTCCGCTTCCGTCCCTGCTTGTCCTGCGGCTTTTGGCCTCGGCTTTGGTTTTGGCTTTTGGTGGTTTCGGCCGTTCTCGGTGTGGTGACCGAGCGGCCCAGGTGGTGCACGGAGGGTCCGCGCGCCGGGGGCGTCCGATAATGCGGTCATCGCTTCTCGGCCTTTTGGCTAAGATCAAGTGTAGTATCTGTTCTTATCAGTTTAATATCTGATATGTCCTCCATGCGAGGACAACATATTAAACGGATTTTTGCAACAGGGAGTCGGAACAGGGGCTCGCTCCGTCCGCTCCGCGCATCGCCCCGGTATTGCAGCGTCTCCGGGAAGGGTGCAATCTTTCTAAGCGTGTCAAAGAGAAAAGCTAGTGAGGGAGGGAGGGAGGGAGGGAGGGAGGGAGGGAGGGAAGGAAGGAAGGAAGGAGGGAGGGAAGGAGGGAATGTCTGAATGAGTGAGGTTTGGGGGAGAGGGGTTTAGGTTAGGGCTAGGGTTTTTGGGGTGAGGGTCAAAAAACCCTCAAAAGGGGGGGGCCCCCCAACAAAGCGGAACAAGCGATCCCTACCAAAAAAACGGGGTGAAAAGGGGGTGTGGGCGGAGCCCTGTCGGCCGGTGGCGTTTTCCCGCCCTTTTAGATATAAAAAAAAAAAAAAAAAAAAAAAAAAAAAAAAAAGTGAGTGACTGAGTGAGTGAGTGACTGAGTGAGTGACTGAGTGAGTGAGTGACAGAGAGAGAGAGAGAGAGAGAGAGAGAGAGAGAGAGAGAGAGAGAGAGAGAGAGCTGGCTGACATTCAGCGGGGCCGAGGTGAAAAACTGGAAGGCAATCGGAATGAGTTTTTTATCGCCGTGTCAGTCGACACCAACACGGAGTGGACTGGCTGGAAGGCGCATACGATAAACACGTACGGATCTTAATGGAGAAAAAGCCATCAATGAAATGGAGAAAGTGCGGTAAGGAAAGAAAAGCCAAGCGGGCGGGCCGAGCCCCTCTGCGGCCCGTGGCGTTTCCGCGCCTTTTTTTTCCCGAGAAGGATGCGGTTCGCCCCGGTTCTCCCCGGTTCGCCCCCGCGGACGGGTGAGTCAGGGCCAACGGAGGGGTTGGGGGTAGGCCGTTTGGGTCGTTTCAAATCGACGCTCTGGTTCCCCTTCAGCACGCACAAGCCTTTCGCCTTTTACTAAAGACTTCCGTGGAGGGGAGCGCCGACGAGTGGAACGTGGTATTTTTGGGAGGCTTTGCCCGAGGGAGGGCAGAGCCTGATGGACGTGTGACAAAAGCAGGGTGAGGTTGGCTTTGGGGTTAGGTGCGTGCCTGCGGGTAAGGCAGGTTTTGTCTTTGCTTCTTCTGTAGCTGTTTCAATTCTGTTGCCTTTTGGCCTGGGCTTTCCGCTTCCGTCCCTGCTTGTCCTGCGGCTTTTGGCCTGGGCTTTCCGCTTCCGTCCCTGCTTGTCCTGCGGCTTTTGGCCTGGGCTTTCCGCTTCCGTCCCTGCTTGTCCTGCGGCTTTTGGCCTGGGCTTTCCGCTTCCGTCCCTGCTTGTCCTGCGGCTTTTGGCCTGGGCTTTCCGCTTCCGTCCCTGCTTGTCCTGCGGCTTTTGGCCTGGGCTTTCCGCTTCCGTCCCTGCTTGTCCTGCGGCTTTTGGCCTGGGCTTTCCGCTTCCGTCCCTGCTTGTCCTGCGGCTTTTGGCCTGGGCTTTCCGCTTCCGTCCCTGCTTGTCCTGCGGCTTTTGGCCTGGGCTTTCCGCTTCCGTCCCTGCTTGTCCTGCGGCTTTTGGCCTCGGCTTTGGTTTTGGCTTTTGGTGGTTTCGGCCGTTCTCGGTGTGGTGACCGAGCGGCCCAGGTGGTGCACGGAGGGTCCGCGCGCCGGGGGCGTCCGATAATGCGGTCATCGCTTCTCGGCCTTTTGGCTAAGATCAAGTGTAGTATCTGTTCTTATCAGTTTAATATCTGATATGTCCTCCATGCGAGGACAACATATTAAACGGATTTTTGCAACAGGGAGTCGGAACAGGGGCTCGCTCCGTCCGCTCCGCGCATCGCCCCGGTATTGCAGCGTCTCCGGGAAGGGTGCAATCTTTCTAAGCGTGTCAAAGAGAAAAGCTAGTGAGGGAGGGAGGGAGGGAGGGAGGGAGGGAGGGAGGGAAGGAAGGAAGGAAGGAAGGAGGGAGGGAAGGAGGGAATGTCTGAATGAGTGAGGTTTGGGGGAGAGGGGTTTAGGTTAGGGCTAGGGTTTTTGGGGTGAGGGTCAAAAAACCCTCAAAAGGGGGGGGCCCCCCAACAAAGCGGAACAAGCGATCCCTACCAAAAAAACGGGGTGAAAAGGGGGTGTGGGCGGAGCCCTGTCGGCCGGTGGCGTTTTCCCGCCCTTTTAGATATAAAAAAAAAAAAAAAAAAAAAAAAAAAAAAAAAAGTGAGTGACTGAGTGAGTGAGTGACTGAGTGAGTGACTGAGTGAGTGAGTGACAGAGAGAGAGAGAGAGAGAGAGAGAGAGAGAGAGAGAGAGAGAGAGAGAGAGAGCTGGCTGACATTCAGCGGGGCCGAGGTGAAAAACTGGAAGGCAATCGGAATGAGTTTTTTATCGCCGTGTCAGTCGACACCAACACGGAGTGGACTGGCTGGAAGGCGCATACGATAAACACGTACGGATCTTAATGGAGAAAAAGCCATCAATGAAATGGAGAAAGTGCGGTAAGGAAAGAAAAGCCAAGCGGGCGGGCCGAGCCCCTCTGCGGCCCGTGGCGTTTCCGCGCCTTTTTTTTCCCGAGAAGGATGCGGTTCGCCCCGGTTCTCCCCGGTTCGCCCCCGCGGACGGGTGAGTCAGGGCCAACGGAGGGGTTGGGGGTAGGCCGTTTGGGTCGTTTCAAATCGACGCTCTGGTTCCCCTTCAGCACGCACAAGCCTTTCGCCTTTTACTAAAGACTTCCGTGGAGGGGAGCGCCGACGAGTGGAACGTGGTATTTTTGGGAGGCTTTGCCCGAGGGAGGGCAGAGCCTGATGGACGTGTGACAAAAGCAGGGTGAGGTTGGCTTTGGGGTTAGGTGCGTGCCTGCGGGTAAGGCAGGTTTTGTCTTTGCTTCTTCTGTAGCTGTTTCAATTCTGTTGCCTTTTGGCCTGGGCTTTCCGCTTCCGTCCCTGCTTGTCCTGCGGCTTTTGGCCTGGGCTTTCCGCTTCCGTCCCTGCTTGTCCTGCGGCTTTTGGCCTGGGCTTTCCGCTTCCGTCCCTGCTTGTCCTGCGGCTTTTGGCCTGGGCTTTCCGCTTCCGTCCCTGCTTGTCCTGCGGCTTTTGGCCTGGGCTTTCCGCTTCCGTCCCTGCTTGTCCTGCGGCTTTTGGCCTGGGCTTTCCGCTTCCGTCCCTGCTTGTCCTGCGGCTTTTGGCCTGGGCTTTCCGCTTCCGTCCCTGCTTGTCCTGCGGCTTTTGGCCTGGGCTTTCCGCTTCCGTCCCTGCTTGTCCTGCGGCTTTTGGCCTGGGCTTTCCGCTTCCGTCCCTGCTTGTCCTGCGGCTTTTGGCCTGGGCTTTCCGCTTCCGTCCCTGCTTGTCCTGCGGCTTTTGGCCTGGGCTTTCCGCTTCCGTCCCTGCTTGTCCTGCGGCTTTTGGCCTCGGCTTTGGTTTTGGCTTTTGGTGGTTTCGGCCGTTCTCGGTGTGGTGACCGAGCGGCCCAGGTGGTGCACGGAGGGTCCGCGCGCCGGGGGCGTCCGATAATGCGGTCATCGCTTCTCGGCCTTTTGGCTAAGATCAAGTGTAGTATCTGTTCTTATCAGTTTAATATCTGATATGTCCTCCATGCGAGGACAACATATTAAACGGATTTTTGCAACAGGGAGTCGGAACAGGGGCTCGCTCCGTCCGCTCCGCGCATCGCCCCGGTATTGCAGCGTCTCCGGGAAGGGTGCAATCTTTCTAAGCGTGTCAAAGAGAAAAGCTAGTGAGGGAGGGAGGGAGGGAGGGAGGGAGGGAGGGAGGGAGGGAGGGAGGGAGGGAGGGAAGGAAGGAAGGAAGGAAGGAGGGAGGGAAGGAGGGAATGTCTGAATGAGTGAGGTTTGGGGGAGAGGGGTTTAGGTTAGGGCTAGGGTTTTTGGGGTGAGGGTCAAAAAACCCTCAAAAGGGGGGGGCCCCCCAACAAAGCGGAACAAGCGATCCCTACCAAAAAAACGGGGTGAAAAGGGGGTGTGGGCGGAGCCCTGTCGGCCGGTGGCGTTTTCCCGCCCTTTTAGATATAAAAAAAAAAAAAAAAAAAAAAAAAAAAAAAAAGTGAGTGACTGAGTGAGTGAGTGACTGAGTGAGTGACTGAGTGAGTGAGTGACAGAGAGAGAGAGAGAGAGAGAGAGAGAGAGAGAGAGAGAGAGAGAGAGAGAGAGAGCTGGCTGACATTCAGCGGGGCCGAGGTGAAAAACTGGAAGGCAATCGGAATGAGTTTTTTATCGCCGTGTCAGTCGACACCAACACGGAGTGGACTGGCTGGAAGGCGCATACGATAAACACGTACGGATCTTAATGGAGAAAAAGCCATCAATGAAATGGAGAAAGTGCGGTAAGGAAAGAAAAGCCAAGCGGGCGGGCCGAGCCCCTCTGCGGCCCGTGGCGTTTCCGCGCCTTTTTTTTCCCGAGAAGGATGCGGTTCGCCCCGGTTCTCCCCGGTTCGCCCCCGCGGACGGGTGAGTCAGGGCCAACGGAGGGGTTGGGGGTAGGCCGTTTGGGTCGTTTCAAATCGACGCTCTGGTTCCCCTTCAGCACGCACAAGCCTTTCGCCTTTTACTAAAGACTTCCGTGGAGGGGAGCGCCGACGAGTGGAACGTGGTATTTTTGGGAGGCTTTGCCCGAGGGAGGGCAGAGCCTGATGGACGTGTGACAAAAGCAGGGTGAGGTTGGCTTTGGGGTTAGGTGCGTGCCTGCGGGTAAGGCAGGTTTTGTCTTTGCTTCTTCTGTAGCTGTTTCAATTCTGTTGCCTTTTGGCCTGGGCTTTCCGCTTCCGTCCCTGCTTGTCCTGCGGCTTTTGGCCTGGGCTTTCCGCTTCCGTCCCTGCTTGTCCTGCGGCTTTTGGCCTGGGCTTTCCGCTTCCGTCCCTGCTTGTCCTGCGGCTTTTGGCCTGGGCTTTCCGCTTCCGTCCCTGCTTGTCCTGCGGCTTTTGGCCTGGGCTTTCCGCTTCCGTCCCTGCTTGTCCTGCGGCTTTTGGCCTGGGCTTTCCGCTTCCGTCCCTGCTTGTCCTGCGGCTTTTGGCCTGGGCTTTCCGCTTCCGTCCCTGCTTGTCCTGCGGCTTTTGGCCTGGGCTTTCCGCTTCCGTCCCTGCTTGTCCTGCGGCTTTTGGCCTCGGCTTTGGTTTTGGCTTTTGGTGGTTTCGGCCGTTCTCGGTGTGGTGACCGAGCGGCCCAGGTGGTGCACGGAGGGTCCGCGCGCCGGGGGCGTCCGATAATGCGGTCATCGCTTCTCGGCCTTTTGGCTAAGATCAAGTGTAGTATCTGTTCTTATCAGTTTAATATCTGATATGTCCTCCATGCGAGGACAACATATTAAACGGATTTTTGCAACAGGGAGTCGGAACAGGGGCTCGCTCCGTCCGCTCCGCGCATCGCCCCGGTATTGCAGCGTCTCCGGGAAGGGTGCAATCTTTCTAAGCGTGTCAAAGAGAAAAGCTAGTGAGGGAGGGAGGGAGGGAGGGAGGGAGGGAGGGAGGGAGGGAGGGAGGGAGGGAGGGAGGGAGGGAGGGAGGGAAGGAAGGAAGGAAGGAAGGAGGGAGGGAAGGAGGGAATGTCTGAATGAGTGAGGTTTGGGGGAGAGGGGTTTAGGTTAGGGCTAGGGTTTTTGGGGTGAGGGTCAAAAAACCCTCAAAAGGGGGGGGCCCCCCAACAAAGCGGAACAAGCGATCCCTACCAAAAAAACGGGGTGAAAAGGGGGTGTGGGCGGAGCCCTGTCGGCCGGTGGCGTTTTCCCGCCCTTTTAGATATAAAAAAAAAAAAAAAAAAAAAAAAAAAAAAAAAGTGAGTGACTGAGTGAGTGAGTGACTGAGTGAGTGACTGAGTGAGTGAGTGACAGAGAGAGAGAGAGAGAGAGAGAGAGAGAGAGAGAGAGAGAGAGAGAGAGAGAGCTGGCTGACATTCAGCGGGGCCGAGGTGAAAAACTGGAAGGCAATCGGAATGAGTTTTTTATCGCCGTGTCAGTCGACACCAACACGGAGTGGACTGGCTGGAAGGCGCATACGATAAACACGTACGGATCTTAATGGAGAAAAAGCCATCAATGAAATGGAGAAAGTGCGGTAAGGAAAGAAAAGCCAAGCGGGCGGGCCGAGCCCCTCTGCGGCCCGTGGCGTTTCCGCGCCTTTTTTTTCCCGAGAAGGATGCGGTTCGCCCCGGTTCTCCCCGGTTCGCCCCCGCGGACGGGTGAGTCAGGGCCAACGGAGGGGTTGGGGGTAGGCCGTTTGGGTCGTTTCAAATCGACGCTCTGGTTCCCCTTCAGCACGCACAAGCCTTTCGCCTTTTACTAAAGACTTCCGTGGAGGGGAGCGCCGACGAGTGGAACGTGGTATTTTTGGGAGGCTTTGCCCGAGGGAGGGCAGAGCCTGATGGACGTGTGACAAAAGCAGGGTGAGGTTGGCTTTGGGGTTAGGTGCGTGCCTGCGGGTAAGGCAGGTTTTGTCTTTGCTTCTTCTGTAGCTGTTTCAATTCTGTTGCCTTTTGGCCTGGGCTTTCCGCTTCCGTCCCTGCTTGTCCTGCGGCTTTTGGCCTGGGCTTTCCGCTTCCGTCCCTGCTTGTCCTGCGGCTTTTGGCCTGGGCTTTCCGCTTCCGTCCCTGCTTGTCCTGCGGCTTTTGGCCTGGGCTTTCCGCTTCCGTCCCTGCTTGTCCTGCGGCTTTTGGCCTGGGCTTTCCGCTTCCGTCCCTGCTTGTCCTGCGGCTTTTGGCCTGGGCTTTCCGCTTCCGTCCCTGCTTGTCCTGCGGCTTTTGGCCTGGGCTTTCCGCTTCCGTCCCTGCTTGTCCTGCGGCTTTTGGCCTGGGCTTTCCGCTTCCGTCCCTGCTTGTCCTGCGGCTTTTGGCCTCGGCTTTGGTTTTGGCTTTTGGTGGTTTCGGCCGTTCTCGGTGTGGTGACCGAGCGGCCCAGGTGGTGCACGGAGGGTCCGCGCGCCGGGGGCGTCCGATAATGCGGTCATCGCTTCTCGGCCTTTTGGCTAAGATCAAGTGTAGTATCTGTTCTTATCAGTTTAATATCTGATATGTCCTCCATGCGAGGACAACATATTAAACGGATTTTTGCAACAGGGAGTCGGAACAGGGGCTCGCTCCGTCCGCTCCGCGCATCGCCCCGGTATTGCAGCGTCTCCGGGAAGGGTGCAATCTTTCTAAGCGTGTCAAAGAGAAAAGCTAGTGAGGGAGGGAGGGAGGGAGGGAGGGAGGGAGGGAGGGAAGGAAGGAAGGAAGGAAGGAGGGAGGGAAGGAGGGAATGTCTGAATGAGTGAGGTTTGGGGGAGAGGGGTTTAGGTTAGGGCTAGGGTTTTTGGGGTGAGGGTCAAAAAACCCTCAAAAGGGGGGGGCCCCCCAACAAAGCGGAACAAGCGATCCCTACCAAAAAAACGGGGTGAAAAGGGGGTGTGGGCGGAGCCCTGTCGGCCGGTGGCGTTTTCCCGCCCTTTTAGATATAAAAAAAAAAAAAAAAAAAAAAAAAAAAAAAAAAGTGAGTGACTGAGTGAGTGAGTGACTGAGTGAGTGACTGAGTGAGTGAGTGACAGAGAGAGAGAGAGAGAGAGAGAGAGAGAGAGAGAGAGAGAGAGAGAGAGAGAGCTGGCTGACATTCAGCGGGGCCGAGGTGAAAAACTGGAAGGCAATCGGAATGAGTTTTTTATCGCCGTGTCAGTCGACACCAACACGGAGTGGACTGGCTGGAAGGCGCATACGATAAACACGTACGGATCTTAATGGAGAAAAAGCCATCAATGAAATGGAGAAAGTGCGGTAAGGAAAGAAAAGCCAAGCGGGCGGGCCGAGCCCCTCTGCGGCCCGTGGCGTTTCCGCGCCTTTTTTTTCCCGAGAAGGATGCGGTTCGCCCCGGTTCTCCCCGGTTCGCCCCCGCGGACGGGTGAGTCAGGGCCAACGGAGGGGTTGGGGGTAGGCCGTTTGGGTCGTTTCAAATCGACGCTCTGGTTCCCCTTCAGCACGCACAAGCCTTTCGCCTTTTACTAAAGACTTCCGTGGAGGGGAGCGCCGACGAGTGGAACGTGGTATTTTTGGGAGGCTTTGCCCGAGGGAGGGCAGAGCCTGATGGACGTGTGACAAAAGCAGGGTGAGGTTGGCTTTGGGGTTAGGTGCGTGCCTGCGGGTAAGGCAGGTTTTGTCTTTGCTTCTTCTGTAGCTGTTTCAATTCTGTTGCCTTTTGGCCTGGGCTTTCCGCTTCCGTCCCTGCTTGTCCTGCGGCTTTTGGCCTGGGCTTTCCGCTTCCGTCCCTGCTTGTCCTGCGGCTTTTGGCCTGGGCTTTCCGCTTCCGTCCCTGCTTGTCCTGCGGCTTTTGGCCTGGGCTTTCCGCTTCCGTCCCTGCTTGTCCTGCGGCTTTTGGCCTGGGCTTTCCGCTTCCGTCCCTGCTTGTCCTGCGGCTTTTGGCCTGGGCTTTCCGCTTCCGTCCCTGCTTGTCCTGCGGCTTTTGGCCTGGGCTTTCCGCTTCCGTCCCTGCTTGTCCTGCGGCTTTTGGCCTGGGCTTTCCGCTTCCGTCCCTGCTTGTCCTGCGGCTTTTGGCCTGGGCTTTCCGCTTCCGTCCCTGCTTGTCCTGCGGCTTTTGGCCTGGGCTTTCCGCTTCCGTCCCTGCTTGTCCTGCGGCTTTTGGCCTGGGCTTTCCGCTTCCGTCCCTGCTTGTCCTGCGGCTTTTGGCCTCGGCTTTGGTTTTGGCTTTTGGTGGTTTCGGCCGTTCTCGGTGTGGTGACCGAGCGGCCCAGGTGGTGCACGGAGGGTCCGCGCGCCGGGGGCGTCCGATAATGCGGTCATCGCTTCTCGGCCTTTTGGCTAAGATCAAGTGTAGTATCTGTTCTTATCAGTTTAATATCTGATATGTCCTCCATGCGAGGACAACATATTAAACGGATTTTTGCAACAGGGAGTCGGAACAGGGGCTCGCTCCGTCCGCTCCGCGCATCGCCCCGGTATTGCAGCGTCTCCGGGAAGGGTGCAATCTTTCTAAGCGTGTCAAAGAGAAAAGCTAGTGAGGGAGGGAGGGAGGGAGGGAGGGAGGGAGGGAGGGAGGGAGGGAGGGAGGGAGGGAGGGAGGGAGGGAGGGAGGGAGGGAAGGAAGGAAGGAAGGAAGGAGGGAGGGAAGGAGGGAATGTCTGAATGAGTGAGGTTTGGGGGAGAGGGGTTTAGGTTAGGGCTAGGGTTTTTGGGGTGAGGGTCAAAAAACCCTCAAAAGGGGGGGGCCCCCCAACAAAGCGGAACAAGCGATCCCTACCAAAAAAACGGGGTGAAAAGGGGGTGTGGGCGGAGCCCTGTCGGCCGGTGGCGTTTTCCCGCCCTTTTAGATATAAAAAAAAAAAAAAAAAAAAAAAAAAAAAAAAAAGTGAGTGACTGAGTGAGTGAGTGACTGAGTGAGTGACTGAGTGAGTGAGTGACAGAGAGAGAGAGAGAGAGAGAGAGAGAGAGAGAGAGAGAGAGAGAGAGAGAGAGCTGGCTGACATTCAGCGGGGCCGAGGTGAAAAACTGGAAGGCAATCGGAATGAGTTTTTTATCGCCGTGTCAGTCGACACCAACACGGAGTGGACTGGCTGGAAGGCGCATACGATAAACACGTACGGATCTTAATGGAGAAAAAGCCATCAATGAAATGGAGAAAGTGCGGTAAGGAAAGAAAAGCCAAGCGGGCGGGCCGAGCCCCTCTGCGGCCCGTGGCGTTTCCGCGCCTTTTTTTTCCCGAGAAGGATGCGGTTCGCCCCGGTTCTCCCCGGTTCGCCCCCGCGGACGGGTGAGTCAGGGCCAACGGAGGGGTTGGGGGTAGGCCGTTTGGGTCGTTTCAAATCGACGCTCTGGTTCCCCTTCAGCACGCACAAGCCTTTCGCCTTTTACTAAAGACTTCCGTGGAGGGGAGCGCCGACGAGTGGAACGTGGTATTTTTGGGAGGCTTTGCCCGAGGGAGGGCAGAGCCTGATGGACGTGTGACAAAAGCAGGGTGAGGTTGGCTTTGGGGTTAGGTGCGTGCCTGCGGGTAAGGCAGGTTTTGTCTTTGCTTCTTCTGTAGCTGTTTCAATTCTGTTGCCTTTTGGCCTGGGCTTTCCGCTTCCGTCCCTGCTTGTCCTGCGGCTTTTGGCCTGGGCTTTCCGCTTCCGTCCCTGCTTGTCCTGCGGCTTTTGGCCTGGGCTTTCCGCTTCCGTCCCTGCTTGTCCTGCGGCTTTTGGCCTGGGCTTTCCGCTTCCGTCCCTGCTTGTCCTGCGGCTTTTGGCCTGGGCTTTCCGCTTCCGTCCCTGCTTGTCCTGCGGCTTTTGGCCTGGGCTTTCCGCTTCCGTCCCTGCTTGTCCTGCGGCTTTTGGCCTGGGCTTTCCGCTTCCGTCCCTGCTTGTCCTGCGGCTTTTGGCCTGGGCTTTCCGCTTCCGTCCCTGCTTGTCCTGCGGCTTTTGGCCTCGGCTTTGGTTTTGGCTTTTGGTGGTTTCGGCCGTTCTCGGTGTGGTGACCGAGCGGCCCAGGTGGTGCACGGAGGGTCCGCGCGCCGGGGGCGTCCGATAATGCGGTCATCGCTTCTCGGCCTTTTGGCTAAGATCAAGTGTAGTATCTGTTCTTATCAGTTTAATATCTGATATGTCCTCCATGCGAGGACAACATATTAAACGGATTTTTGCAACAGGGAGTCGGAACAGGGGCTCGCTCCGTCCGCTCCGCGCATCGCCCCGGTATTGCAGCGTCTCCGGGAAGGGTGCAATCTTTCTAAGCGTGTCAAAGAGAAAAGCTAGTGAGGGAGGGAGGGAGGGAGGGAGGGAGGGAGGGAGGGAGGGAAGGAAGGAAGGAAGGAAGGAGGGAGGGAAGGAGGGAATGTCTGAATGAGTGAGGTTTGGGGGAGAGGGGTTTAGGTTAGGGCTAGGGTTTTTGGGGTGAGGGTCAAAAAACCCTCAAAAGGGGGGGGCCCCCCAACAAAGCGGAACAAGCGATCCCTACCAAAAAAACGGGGTGAAAAGGGGGTGTGGGCGGAGCCCTGTCGGCCGGTGGCGTTTTCCCGCCCTTTTAGATATAAAAAAAAAAAAAAAAAAAAAAAAAAAAAAAAAAGTGAGTGACTGAGTGAGTGAGTGACTGAGTGAGTGACTGAGTGAGTGAGTGACAGAGAGAGAGAGAGAGAGAGAGAGAGAGAGAGAGAGAGAGAGAGAGAGAGAGAGAGCTGGCTGACATTCAGCGGGGCCGAGGTGAAAAACTGGAAGGCAATCGGAATGAGTTTTTTATCGCCGTGTCAGTCGACACCAACACGGAGTGGACTGGCTGGAAGGCGCATACGATAAACACGTACGGATCTTAATGGAGAAAAAGCCATCAATGAAATGGAGAAAGTGCGGTAAGGAAAGAAAAGCCAAGCGGGCGGGCCGAGCCCCTCTGCGGCCCGTGGCGTTTCCGCGCCTTTTTTTTCCCGAGAAGGATGCGGTTCGCCCCGGTTCTCCCCGGTTCGCCCCCGCGGACGGGTGAGTCAGGGCCAACGGAGGGGTTGGGGGTAGGCCGTTTGGGTCGTTTCAAATCGACGCTCTGGTTCCCCTTCAGCACGCACAAGCCTTTCGCCTTTTACTAAAGACTTCCGTGGAGGGGAGCGCCGACGAGTGGAACGTGGTATTTTTGGGAGGCTTTGCCCGAGGGAGGGCAGAGCCTGATGGACGTGTGACAAAAGCAGGGTGAGGTTGGCTTTGGGGTTAGGTGCGTGCCTGCGGGTAAGGCAGGTTTTGTCTTTGCTTCTTCTGTAGCTGTTTCAATTCTGTTGCCTTTTGGCCTGGGCTTTCCGCTTCCGTCCCTGCTTGTCCTGCGGCTTTTGGCCTGGGCTTTCCGCTTCCGTCCCTGCTTGTCCTGCGGCTTTTGGCCTGGGCTTTCCGCTTCCGTCCCTGCTTGTCCTGCGGCTTTTGGCCTGGGCTTTCCGCTTCCGTCCCTGCTTGTCCTGCGGCTTTTGGCCTGGGCTTTCCGCTTCCGTCCCTGCTTGTCCTGCGGCTTTTGGCCTGGGCTTTCCGCTTCCGTCCCTGCTTGTCCTGCGGCTTTTGGCCTGGGCTTTCCGCTTCCGTCCCTGCTTGTCCTGCGGCTTTTGGCCTGGGCTTTCCGCTTCCGTCCCTGCTTGTCCTGCGGCTTTTGGCCTGGGCTTTCCGCTTCCGTCCCTGCTTGTCCTGCGGCTTTTGGCCTGGGCTTTCCGCTTCCGTCCCTGCTTGTCCTGCGGCTTTTGGCCTGGGCTTTCCGCTTCCGTCCCTGCTTGTCCTGCGGCTTTTGGCCTCGGCTTTGGTTTTGGCTTTTGGTGGTTTCGGCCGTTCTCGGTGTGGTGACCGAGCGGCCCAGGTGGTGCACGGAGGGTCCGCGCGCCGGGGGCGTCCGATAATGCGGTCATCGCTTCTCGGCCTTTTGGCTAAGATCAAGTGTAGTATCTGTTCTTATCAGTTTAATATCTGATATGTCCTCCATGCGAGGACAACATATTAAACGGATTTTTGCAACAGGGAGTCGGAACAGGGGCTCGCTCCGTCCGCTCCGCGCATCGCCCCGGTATTGCAGCGTCTCCGGGAAGGGTGCAATCTTTCTAAGCGTGTCAAAGAGAAAAGCTAGTGAGGGAGGGAGGGAGGGAGGGAGGGAGGGAGGGAGGGAGGGAGGGAGGGAGGGAGGGAGGGAGGGAGGGAGGGAAGGAAGGAAGGAAGGAAGGAGGGAGGGAAGGAGGGAATGTCTGAATGAGTGAGGTTTGGGGGAGAGGGGTTTAGGTTAGGGCTAGGGTTTTTGGGGTGAGGGTCAAAAAACCCTCAAAAGGGGGGGGCCCCCCAACAAAGCGGAACAAGCGATCCCTACCAAAAAAACGGGGTGAAAAGGGGGTGTGGGCGGAGCCCTGTCGGCCGGTGGCGTTTTCCCGCCCTTTTAGATATAAAAAAAAAAAAAAAAAAAAAAAAAAAAAAAAAGTGAGTGACTGAGTGAGTGAGTGACTGAGTGAGTGACTGAGTGAGTGAGTGACAGAGAGAGAGAGAGAGAGAGAGAGAGAGAGAGAGAGAGAGAGAGAGAGAGAGAGCTGGCTGACATTCAGCGGGGCCGAGGTGAAAAACTGGAAGGCAATCGGAATGAGTTTTTTATCGCCGTGTCAGTCGACACCAACACGGAGTGGACTGGCTGGAAGGCGCATACGATAAACACGTACGGATCTTAATGGAGAAAAAGCCATCAATGAAATGGAGAAAGTGCGGTAAGGAAAGAAAAGCCAAGCGGGCGGGCCGAGCCCCTCTGCGGCCCGTGGCGTTTCCGCGCCTTTTTTTTCCCGAGAAGGATGCGGTTCGCCCCGGTTCTCCCCGGTTCGCCCCCGCGGACGGGTGAGTCAGGGCCAACGGAGGGGTTGGGGGTAGGCCGTTTGGGTCGTTTCAAATCGACGCTCTGGTTCCCCTTCAGCACGCACAAGCCTTTCGCCTTTTACTAAAGACTTCCGTGGAGGGGAGCGCCGACGAGTGGAACGTGGTATTTTTGGGAGGCTTTGCCCGAGGGAGGGCAGAGCCTGATGGACGTGTGACAAAAGCAGGGTGAGGTTGGCTTTGGGGTTAGGTGCGTGCCTGCGGGTAAGGCAGGTTTTGTCTTTGCTTCTTCTGTAGCTGTTTCAATTCTGTTGCCTTTTGGCCTGGGCTTTCCGCTTCCGTCCCTGCTTGTCCTGCGGCTTTTGGCCTGGGCTTTCCGCTTCCGTCCCTGCTTGTCCTGCGGCTTTTGGCCTGGGCTTTCCGCTTCCGTCCCTGCTTGTCCTGCGGCTTTTGGCCTGGGCTTTCCGCTTCCGTCCCTGCTTGTCCTGCGGCTTTTGGCCTGGGCTTTCCGCTTCCGTCCCTGCTTGTCCTGCGGCTTTTGGCCTGGGCTTTCCGCTTCCGTCCCTGCTTGTCCTGCGGCTTTTGGCCTGGGCTTTCCGCTTCCGTCCCTGCTTGTCCTGCGGCTTTTGGCCTGGGCTTTCCGCTTCCGTCCCTGCTTGTCCTGCGGCTTTTGGCCTCGGCTTTGGTTTTGGCTTTTGGTGGTTTCGGCCGTTCTCGGTGTGGTGACCGAGCGGCCCAGGTGGTGCACGGAGGGTCCGCGCGCCGGGGGCGTCCGATAATGCGGTCATCGCTTCTCGGCCTTTTGGCTAAGATCAAGTGTAGTATCTGTTCTTATCAGTTTAATATCTGATATGTCCTCCATGCGAGGACAACATATTAAACGGATTTTTGCAACAGGGAGTCGGAACAGGGGCTCGCTCCGTCCGCTCCGCGCATCGCCCCGGTATTGCAGCGTCTCCGGGAAGGGTGCAATCTTTCTAAGCGTGTCAAAGAGAAAAGCTAGTGAGGGAGGGAGGGAGGGAGGGAGGGAGGGAGGGAGGGAGGGAGGGAAGGAAGGAAGGAAGGAGGGAGGGAAGGAGGGAATGTCTGAATGAGTGAGGTTTGGGGGAGAGGGGTTTAGGTTAGGGCTAGGGTTTTTGGGGTGAGGGTCAAAAAACCCTCAAAAGGGGGGGGCCCCCCAACAAAGCGGAACAAGCGATCCCTACCAAAAAAACGGGGTGAAAAGGGGGTGTGGGCGGAGCCCTGTCGGCCGGTGGCGTTTTCCCGCCCTTTTAGATATAAAAAAAAAAAAAAAAAAAAAAAAAAAAAAAGTGAGTGACTGAGTGAGTGAGTGACTGAGTGAGTGACTGAGTGAGTGAGTGACAGAGAGAGAGAGAGAGAGAGAGAGAGAGAGAGAGAGAGAGAGAGAGAGAGAGAGCTGGCTGACATTCAGCGGGGCCGAGGTGAAAAACTGGAAGGCAATCGGAATGAGTTTTTTATCGCCGTGTCAGTCGACACCAACACGGAGTGGACTGGCTGGAAGGCGCATACGATAAACACGTACGGATCTTAATGGAGAAAAAGCCATCAATGAAATGGAGAAAGTGCGGTAAGGAAAGAAAAGCCAAGCGGGCGGGCCGAGCCCCTCTGCGGCCCGTGGCGTTTCCGCGCCTTTTTTTTCCCGAGAAGGATGCGGTTCGCCCCGGTTCTCCCCGGTTCGCCCCCGCGGACGGGTGAGTCAGGGCCAACGGAGGGGTTGGGGGTAGGCCGTTTGGGTCGTTTCAAATCGACGCTCTGGTTCCCCTTCAGCACGCACAAGCCTTTCGCCTTTTACTAAAGACTTCCGTGGAGGGGAGCGCCGACGAGTGGAACGTGGTATTTTTGGGAGGCTTTGCCCGAGGGAGGGCAGAGCCTGATGGACGTGTGACAAAAGCAGGGTGAGGTTGGCTTTGGGGTTAGGTGCGTGCCTGCGGGTAAGGCAGGTTTTGTCTTTGCTTCTTCTGTAGCTGTTTCAATTCTGTTGCCTTTTGGCCTGGGCTTTCCGCTTCCGTCCCTGCTTGTCCTGCGGCTTTTGGCCTGGGCTTTCCGCTTCCGTCCCTGCTTGTCCTGCGGCTTTTGGCCTGGGCTTTCCGCTTCCGTCCCTGCTTGTCCTGCGGCTTTTGGCCTGGGCTTTCCGCTTCCGTCCCTGCTTGTCCTGCGGCTTTTGGCCTGGGCTTTCCGCTTCCGTCCCTGCTTGTCCTGCGGCTTTTGGCCTGGGCTTTCCGCTTCCGTCCCTGCTTGTCCTGCGGCTTTTGGCCTGGGCTTTCCGCTTCCGTCCCTGCTTGTCCTGCGGCTTTTGGCCTGGGCTTTCCGCTTCCGTCCCTGCTTGTCCTGCGGCTTTTGGCCTGGGCTTTCCGCTTCCGTCCCTGCTTGTCCTGCGGCTTTTGGCCTCGGCTTTGGTTTTGGCTTTTGGTGGTTTCGGCCGTTCTCGGTGTGGTGACCGAGCGGCCCAGGTGGTGCACGGAGGGTCCGCGCGCCGGGGGCGTCCGATAATGCGGTCATCGCTTCTCGGCCTTTTGGCTAAGATCAAGTGTAGTATCTGTTCTTATCAGTTTAATATCTGATATGTCCTCCATGCGAGGACAACATATTAAACGGATTTTTGCAACAGGGAGTCGGAACAGGGGCTCGCTCCGTCCGCTCCGCGCATCGCCCCGGTATTGCAGCGTCTCCGGGAAGGGTGCAATCTTTCTAAGCGTGTCAAAGAGAAAAGCTAGTGAGGGAGGGAGGGAGGGAGGGAGGGAGGGAGGGAGGGAGGGAGGGAGGGAGGGAGGGAGGGAAGGAAGGAAGGAAGGAAGGAGGGAGGGAAGGAGGGAATGTCTGAATGAGTGAGGTTTGGGGGAGAGGGGTTTAGGTTAGGGCTAGGGTTTTTGGGGTGAGGGTCAAAAAACCCTCAAAAGGGGGGGGCCCCCCAACAAAGCGGAACAAGCGATCCCTACCAAAAAAACGGGGTGAAAAGGGGGTGTGGGCGGAGCCCTGTCGGCCGGTGGCGTTTTCCCGCCCTTTTAGATATAAAAAAAAAAAAAAAAAAAAAAAAAAAAAAAAAGTGAGTGACTGAGTGAGTGAGTGACTGAGTGAGTGACTGAGTGAGTGAGTGACAGAGAGAGAGAGAGAGAGAGAGAGAGAGAGAGAGAGAGAGAGAGAGAGAGAGAGCTGGCTGACATTCAGCGGGGCCGAGGTGAAAAACTGGAAGGCAATCGGAATGAGTTTTTTATCGCCGTGTCAGTCGACACCAACACGGAGTGGACTGGCTGGAAGGCGCATACGATAAACACGTACGGATCTTAATGGAGAAAAAGCCATCAATGAAATGGAGAAAGTGCGGTAAGGAAAGAAAAGCCAAGCGGGCGGGCCGAGCCCCTCTGCGGCCCGTGGCGTTTCCGCGCCTTTTTTTTCCCGAGAAGGATGCGGTTCGCCCCGGTTCTCCCCGGTTCGCCCCCGCGGACGGGTGAGTCAGGGCCAACGGAGGGGTTGGGGGTAGGCCGTTTGGGTCGTTTCAAATCGACGCTCTGGTTCCCCTTCAGCACGCACAAGCCTTTCGCCTTTTACTAAAGACTTCCGTGGAGGGGAGCGCCGACGAGTGGAACGTGGTATTTTTGGGAGGCTTTGCCCGAGGGAGGGCAGAGCCTGATGGACGTGTGACAAAAGCAGGGTGAGGTTGGCTTTGGGGTTAGGTGCGTGCCTGCGGGTAAGGCAGGTTTTGTCTTTGCTTCTTCTGTAGCTGTTTCAATTCTGTTGCCTTTTGGCCTGGGCTTTCCGCTTCCGTCCCTGCTTGTCCTGCGGCTTTTGGCCTGGGCTTTCCGCTTCCGTCCCTGCTTGTCCTGCGGCTTTTGGCCTGGGCTTTCCGCTTCCGTCCCTGCTTGTCCTGCGGCTTTTGGCCTGGGCTTTCCGCTTCCGTCCCTGCTTGTCCTGCGGCTTTTGGCCTGGGCTTTCCGCTTCCGTCCCTGCTTGTCCTGCGGCTTTTGGCCTGGGCTTTCCGCTTCCGTCCCTGCTTGTCCTGCGGCTTTTGGCCTGGGCTTTCCGCTTCCGTCCCTGCTTGTCCTGCGGCTTTTGGCCTGGGCTTTCCGCTTCCGTCCCTGCTTGTCCTGCGGCTTTTGGCCTGGGCTTTCCGCTTCCGTCCCTGCTTGTCCTGCGGCTTTTGGCCTCGGCTTTGGTTTTGGCTTTTGGTGGTTTCGGCCGTTCTCGGTGTGGTGACCGAGCGGCCCAGGTGGTGCACGGAGGGTCCGCGCGCCGGGGGCGTCCGATAATGCGGTCATCGCTTCTCGGCCTTTTGGCTAAGATCAAGTGTAGTATCTGTTCTTATCAGTTTAATATCTGATATGTCCTCCATGCGAGGACAACATATTAAACGGATTTTTGCAACAGGGAGTCGGAACAGGGGCTCGCTCCGTCCGCTCCGCGCATCGCCCCGGTATTGCAGCGTCTCCGGGAAGGGTGCAATCTTTCTAAGCGTGTCAAAGAGAAAAGCTAGTGAGGGAGGGAGGGAGGGAGGGAGGGAGGGAGGGAGGGAGGGAGGGAAGGAAGGAAGGAAGGAAGGAGGGAGGGAAGGAGGGAATGTCTGAATGAGTGAGGTTTGGGGGAGAGGGGTTTAGGTTAGGGCTAGGGTTTTTGGGGTGAGGGTCAAAAAACCCTCAAAAGGGGGGGGCCCCCCAACAAAGCGGAACAAGCGATCCCTACCAAAAAAACGGGGTGAAAAGGGGGTGTGGGCGGAGCCCTGTCGGCCGGTGGCGTTTTCCCGCCCTTTTAGATATAAAAAAAAAAAAAAAAAAAAAAAAAAAAAAAAAGTGAGTGACTGAGTGAGTGAGTGACTGAGTGAGTGACTGAGTGAGTGAGTGACAGAGAGAGAGAGAGAGAGAGAGAGAGAGAGAGAGAGAGAGAGAGAGAGAGCTGGCTGACATTCAGCGGGGCCGAGGTGAAAAACTGGAAGGCAATCGGAATGAGTTTTTTATCGCCGTGTCAGTCGACACCAACACGGAGTGGACTGGCTGGAAGGCGCATACGATAAACACGTACGGATCTTAATGGAGAAAAAGCCATCAATGAAATGGAGAAAGTGCGGTAAGGAAAGAAAAGCCAAGCGGGCGGGCCGAGCCCCTCTGCGGCCCGTGGCGTTTCCGCGCCTTTTTTTTCCCGAGAAGGATGCGGTTCGCCCCGGTTCTCCCCGGTTCGCCCCCGCGGACGGGTGAGTCAGGGCCAACGGAGGGGTTGGGGGTAGGCCGTTTGGGTCGTTTCAAATCGACGCTCTGGTTCCCCTTCAGCACGCACAAGCCTTTCGCCTTTTACTAAAGACTTCCGTGGAGGGGAGCGCCGACGAGTGGAACGTGGTATTTTTGGGAGGCTTTGCCCGAGGGAGGGCAGAGCCTGATGGACGTGTGACAAAAGCAGGGTGAGGTTGGCTTTGGGGTTAGGTGCGTGCCTGCGGGTAAGGCAGGTTTTGTCTTTGCTTCTTCTGTAGCTGTTTCAATTCTGTTGCCTTTTGGCCTGGGCTTTCCGCTTCCGTCCCTGCTTGTCCTGCGGCTTTTGGCCTGGGCTTTCCGCTTCCGTCCCTGCTTGTCCTGCGGCTTTTGGCCTGGGCTTTCCGCTTCCGTCCCTGCTTGTCCTGCGGCTTTTGGCCTGGGCTTTCCGCTTCCGTCCCTGCTTGTCCTGCGGCTTTTGGCCTGGGCTTTCCGCTTCCGTCCCTGCTTGTCCTGCGGCTTTTGGCCTGGGCTTTCCGCTTCCGTCCCTGCTTGTCCTGCGGCTTTTGGCCTGGGCTTTCCGCTTCCGTCCCTGCTTGTCCTGCGGCTTTTGGCCTGGGCTTTCCGCTTCCGTCCCTGCTTGTCCTGCGGCTTTTGGCCTGGGCTTTCCGCTTCCGTCCCTGCTTGTCCTGCGGCTTTTGGCCTCGGCTTTGGTTTTGGCTTTTGGTGGTTTCGGCCGTTCTCGGTGTGGTGACCGAGCGGCCCAGGTGGTGCACGGAGGGTCCGCGCGCCGGGGGCGTCCGATAATGCGGTCATCGCTTCTCGGCCTTTTGGCTAAGATCAAGTGTAGTATCTGTTCTTATCAGTTTAATATCTGATATGTCCTCCATGCGAGGACAACATATTAAACGGATTTTTGCAACAGGGAGTCGGAACAGGGGCTCGCTCCGTCCGCTCCGCGCATCGCCCCGGTATTGCAGCGTCTCCGGGAAGGGTGCAATCTTTCTAAGCGTGTCAAAGAGAAAAGCTAGTGAGGGAGGGAGGGAGGGAGGGAGGGAGGGAGGGAGGGAGGGAGGGAGGGAGGGAGGGAGGGAGGGAAGGAAGGAAGGAAGGAAGGAGGGAGGGAAGGAGGGAATGTCTGAATGAGTGAGGTTTGGGGGAGAGGGGTTTAGGTTAGGGCTAGGGTTTTTGGGGTGAGGGTCAAAAAACCCTCAAAAGGGGGGGGCCCCCCAACAAAGCGGAACAAGCGATCCCTACCAAAAAAACGGGGTGAAAAGGGGGTGTGGGCGGAGCCCTGTCGGCCGGTGGCGTTTTCCCGCCCTTTTAGATATAAAAAAAAAAAAAAAAAAAAAAAAAAAAAAAAAAGTGAGTGACTGAGTGAGTGAGTGACTGAGTGAGTGACTGAGTGAGTGAGTGACAGAGAGAGAGAGAGAGAGAGAGAGAGAGAGAGAGAGAGAGAGAGAGAGAGAGAGCTGGCTGACATTCAGCGGGGCCGAGGTGAAAAACTGGAAGGCAATCGGAATGAGTTTTTTATCGCCGTGTCAGTCGACACCAACACGGAGTGGACTGGCTGGAAGGCGCATACGATAAACACGTACGGATCTTAATGGAGAAAAAGCCATCAATGAAATGGAGAAAGTGCGGTAAGGAAAGAAAAGCCAAGCGGGCGGGCCGAGCCCCTCTGCGGCCCGTGGCGTTTCCGCGCCTTTTTTTTCCCGAGAAGGATGCGGTTCGCCCCGGTTCTCCCCGGTTCGCCCCCGCGGACGGGTGAGTCAGGGCCAACGGAGGGGTTGGGGGTAGGCCGTTTGGGTCGTTTCAAATCGACGCTCTGGTTCCCCTTCAGCACGCACAAGCCTTTCGCCTTTTACTAAAGACTTCCGTGGAGGGGAGCGCCGACGAGTGGAACGTGGTATTTTTGGGAGGCTTTGCCCGAGGGAGGGCAGAGCCTGATGGACGTGTGACAAAAGCAGGGTGAGGTTGGCTTTGGGGTTAGGTGCGTGCCTGCGGGTAAGGCAGGTTTTGTCTTTGCTTCTTCTGTAGCTGTTTCAATTCTGTTGCCTTTTGGCCTGGGCTTTCCGCTTCCGTCCCTGCTTGTCCTGCGGCTTTTGGCCTGGGCTTTCCGCTTCCGTCCCTGCTTGTCCTGCGGCTTTTGGCCTGGGCTTTCCGCTTCCGTCCCTGCTTGTCCTGCGGCTTTTGGCCTGGGCTTTCCGCTTCCGTCCCTGCTTGTCCTGCGGCTTTTGGCCTGGGCTTTCCGCTTCCGTCCCTGCTTGTCCTGCGGCTTTTGGCCTGGGCTTTCCGCTTCCGTCCCTGCTTGTCCTGCGGCTTTTGGCCTGGGCTTTCCGCTTCCGTCCCTGCTTGTCCTGCGGCTTTTGGCCTGGGCTTTCCGCTTCCGTCCCTGCTTGTCCTGCGGCTTTTGGCCTGGGCTTTCCGCTTCCGTCCCTGCTTGTCCTGCGGCTTTTGGCCTGGGCTTTCCGCTTCCGTCCCTGCTTGTCCTGCGGCTTTTGGCCTGGGCTTTCCGCTTCCGTCCCTGCTTGTC
Organism: Osmerus mordax; assembly: GCF_038355195.1. Lineage (NCBI taxonomy): Eukaryota > Metazoa > Chordata > Actinopteri > Osmeriformes > Osmeridae > Osmerus > Osmerus mordax. The sequence continues at coordinate 99,901 of NC_090059.1, read as the reverse complement.
CTGCGGCTTTTGGCCTCGGCTTTGGTTTTGGCTTTTGGTGGTTTCGGCCGTTCTCGGTGTGGTGACCGAGCGGCCCAGGTGGTGCACGGAGGGTCCGCGCGCCGGGGGCGTCCGATAATGCGGTCATCGCTTCTCGGCCTTTTGGCTAAGATCAAGTGTAGTATCTGTTCTTATCAGTTTAATATCTGATATGTCCTCCATGCGAGGACAACATATTAAACGGATTTTTGCAACAGGGAGTCGGAACAGGGGCTCGCTCCGTCCGCTCCGCGCATCGCCCCGGTATTGCAGCGTCTCCGGGAAGGGTGCAATCTTTCTAAGCGTGTCAAAGAGAAAAGCTAGTGAGGGAGGGAGGGAGGGAGGGAGGGAGGGAGGGAGGGAGGGAGGGAGGGAGGGAGGGAGGGAGGGAGGGGAAGGAAGGAAGGAAGGAAGGAGGGAGGGAAGGAGGGAATGTCTGAATGAGTGAGGTTTGGGGGAGAGGGGTTTAGGTTAGGGCTAGGGTTTTTGGGGTGAGGGTCAAAAAACCCTCAAAAGGGGGGGGCCCCCCAACAAAGCGGAACAAGCGATCCCTACCAAAAAAACGGGGTGAAAAGGGGGTGTGGGCGGAGCCCTGTCGGCCGGTGGCGTTTTCCCGCCCTTTTAGATATAAAAAAAAAAAAAAAAAAAAAAAAAAAAAAAAAGTGAGTGACTGAGTGAGTGAGTGACTGAGTGAGTGACTGAGTGAGTGAGTGACAGAGAGAGAGAGAGAGAGAGAGAGAGAGAGAGAGAGAGAGAGAGAGAGAGAGAGCTGGCTGACATTCAGCGGGGCCGAGGTGAAAAACTGGAAGGCAATCGGAATGAGTTTTTTATCGCCGTGTCAGTCGACACCAACACGGAGTGGACTGGCTGGAAGGCGCATACGATAAACACGTACGGATCTTAATGGAGAAAAAGCCATCAATGAAATGGAGAAAGTGCGGTAAGGAAAGAAAAGCCAAGCGGGCGGGCCGAGCCCCTCTGCGGCCCGTGGCGTTTCCGCGCCTTTTTTTTCCCGAGAAGGATGCGGTTCGCCCCGGTTCTCCCCGGTTCGCCCCCGCGGACGGGTGAGTCAGGGCCAACGGAGGGGTTGGGGGTAGGCCGTTTGGGTCGTTTCAAATCGACGCTCTGGTTCCCCTTCAGCACGCACAAGCCTTTCGCCTTTTACTAAAGACTTCCGTGGAGGGGAGCGCCGACGAGTGGAACGTGGTATTTTTGGGAGGCTTTGCCCGAGGGAGGGCAGAGCCTGATGGACGTGTGACAAAAGCAGGGTGAGGTTGGCTTTGGGGTTAGGTGCGTGCCTGCGGGTAAGGCAGGTTTTGTCTTTGCTTCTTCTGTAGCTGTTTCAATTCTGTTGCCTTTTGGCCTGGGCTTTCCGCTTCCGTCCCTGCTTGTCCTGCGGCTTTTGGCCTGGGCTTTCCGCTTCCGTCCCTGCTTGTCCTGCGGCTTTTGGCCTGGGCTTTCCGCTTCCGTCCCTGCTTGTCCTGCGGCTTTTGGCCTGGGCTTTCCGCTTCCGTCCCTGCTTGTCCTGCGGCTTTTGGCCTGGGCTTTCCGCTTCCGTCCCTGCTTGTCCTGCGGCTTTTGGCCTGGGCTTTCCGCTTCCGTCCCTGCTTGTCCTGCGGCTTTTGGCCTGGGCTTTCCGCTTCCGTCCCTGCTTGTCCTGCGGCTTTTGGCCTGGGCTTTCCGCTTCCGTCCCTGCTTGTCCTGCGGCTTTTGGCCTCGGCTTTGGTTTTGGCTTTTGGTGGTTTCGGCCGTTCTCGGTGTGGTGACCGAGCGGCCCAGGTGGTGCACGGAGGGTCCGCGCGCCGGGGGCGTCCGATAATGCGGTCATCGCTTCTCGGCCTTTTGGCTAAGATCAAGTGTAGTATCTGTTCTTATCAGTTTAATATCTGATATGTCCTCCATGCGAGGACAACATATTAAACGGATTTTTGCAACAGGGAGTCGGAACAGGGGCTCGCTCCGTCCGCTCCGCGCATCGCCCCGGTATTGCAGCGTCTCCGGGAAGGGTGCAATCTTTCTAAGCGTGTCAAAGAGAAAAGCTAGTGAGGGAGGGAGGGAGGGAGGGAGGGAGGGAGGGAGGGAGGGAGGGAAGGAAGGAAGGAAGGAAGGAGGGAGGGAAGGAGGGAATGTCTGAATGAGTGAGGTTTGGGGGAGAGGGGTTTAGGTTAGGGCTAGGGTTTTTGGGGTGAGGGTCAAAAAACCCTCAAAAGGGGGGGGCCCCCCAACAAAGCGGAACAAGCGATCCCTACCAAAAAAACGGGGTGAAAAGGGGGTGTGGGCGGAGCCCTGTCGGCCGGTGGCGTTTTCCCGCCCTTTTAGATATAAAAAAAAAAAAAAAAAAAAAAAAAAAAAAAAAAGTGAGTGACTGAGTGAGTGAGTGACTGAGTGAGTGACTGAGTGAGTGAGTGACAGAGAGAGAGAGAGAGAGAGAGAGAGAGAGAGAGAGAGAGAGAGAGAGAGAGAGCTGGCTGACATTCAGCGGGGCCGAGGTGAAAAACTGGAAGGCAATCGGAATGAGTTTTTTATCGCCGTGTCAGTCGACACCAACACGGAGTGGACTGGCTGGAAGGCGCATACGATAAACACGTACGGATCTTAATGGAGAAAAAGCCATCAATGAAATGGAGAAAGTGCGGTAAGGAAAGAAAAGCCAAGCGGGCGGGCCGAGCCCCTCTGCGGCCCGTGGCGTTTCCGCGCCTTTTTTTTCCCGAGAAGGATGCGGTTCGCCCCGGTTCTCCCCGGTTCGCCCCCGCGGACGGGTGAGTCAGGGCCAACGGAGGGGTTGGGGGTAGGCCGTTTGGGTCGTTTCAAATCGACGCTCTGGTTCCCCTTCAGCACGCACAAGCCTTTCGCCTTTTACTAAAGACTTCCGTGGAGGGGAGCGCCGACGAGTGGAACGTGGTATTTTTGGGAGGCTTTGCCCGAGGGAGGGCAGAGCCTGATGGACGTGTGACAAAAGCAGGGTGAGGTTGGCTTTGGGGTTAGGTGCGTGCCTGCGGGTAAGGCAGGTTTTGTCTTTGCTTCTTCTGTAGCTGTTTCAATTCTGTTGCCTTTTGGCCTGGGCTTTCCGCTTCCGTCCCTGCTTGTCCTGCGGCTTTTGGCCTGGGCTTTCCGCTTCCGTCCCTGCTTGTCCTGCGGCTTTTGGCCTGGGCTTTCCGCTTCCGTCCCTGCTTGTCCTGCGGCTTTTGGCCTGGGCTTTCCGCTTCCGTCCCTGCTTGTCCTGCGGCTTTTGGCCTGGGCTTTCCGCTTCCGTCCCTGCTTGTCCTGCGGCTTTTGGCCTGGGCTTTCCGCTTCCGTCCCTGCTTGTCCTGCGGCTTTTGGCCTGGGCTTTCCGCTTCCGTCCCTGCTTGTCCTGCGGCTTTTGGCCTCGGCTTTGGTTTTGGCTTTTGGTGGTTTCGGCCGTTCTCGGTGTGGTGACCGAGCGGCCCAGGTGGTGCACGGAGGGTCCGCGCGCCGGGGGCGTCCGATAATGCGGTCATCGCTTCTCGGCCTTTTGGCTAAGATCAAGTGTAGTATCTGTTCTTATCAGTTTAATATCTGATATGTCCTCCATGCGAGGACAACATATTAAACGGATTTTTGCAACAGGGAGTCGGAACAGGGGCTCGCTCCGTCCGCTCCGCGCATCGCCCCGGTATTGCAGCGTCTCCGGGAAGGGTGCAATCTTTCTAAGCGTGTCAAAGAGAAAAGCTAGTGAGGGAGGGAGGGAGGGAGGGAGGGAGGGAGGGAGGGAGGGAGGGAAGGAAGGAAGGAAGGAAGGAGGGAGGGAAGGAGGGAATGTCTGAATGAGTGAGGTTTGGGGGAGAGGGGTTTAGGTTAGGGCTAGGGTTTTTGGGGTGAGGGTCAAAAAACCCTCAAAAGGGGGGGGCCCCCCAACAAAGCGGAACAAGCGATCCCTACCAAAAAAACGGGGTGAAAAGGGGGTGTGGGCGGAGCCCTGTCGGCCGGTGGCGTTTTCCCGCCCTTTTAGATATAAAAAAAAAAAAAAAAAAAAAAAAAAAAAAAAAGTGAGTGACTGAGTGAGTGAGTGACTGAGTGAGTGACTGAGTGAGTGAGTGACAGAGAGAGAGAGAGAGAGAGAGAGAGAGAGAGAGAGAGAGAGAGAGAGAGAGAGCTGGCTGACATTCAGCGGGGCCGAGGTGAAAAACTGGAAGGCAATCGGAATGAGTTTTTTATCGCCGTGTCAGTCGACACCAACACGGAGTGGACTGGCTGGAAGGCGCATACGATAAACACGTACGGATCTTAATGGAGAAAAAGCCATCAATGAAATGGAGAAAGTGCGGTAAGGAAAGAAAAGCCAAGCGGGCGGGCCGAGCCCCTCTGCGGCCCGTGGCGTTTCCGCGCCTTTTTTTTCCCGAGAAGGATGCGGTTCGCCCCGGTTCTCCCCGGTTCGCCCCCGCGGACGGGTGAGTCAGGGCCAACGGAGGGGTTGGGGGTAGGCCGTTTGGGTCGTTTCAAATCGACGCTCTGGTTCCCCTTCAGCACGCACAAGCCTTTCGCCTTTTACTAAAGACTTCCGTGGAGGGGAGCGCCGACGAGTGGAACGTGGTATTTTTGGGAGGCTTTGCCCGAGGGAGGGCAGAGCCTGATGGACGTGTGACAAAAGCAGGGTGAGGTTGGCTTTGGGGTTAGGTGCGTGCCTGCGGGTAAGGCAGGTTTTGTCTTTGCTTCTTCTGTAGCTGTTTCAATTCTGTTGCCTTTTGGCCTGGGCTTTCCGCTTCCGTCCCTGCTTGTCCTGCGGCTTTTGGCCTGGGCTTTCCGCTTCCGTCCCTGCTTGTCCTGCGGCTTTTGGCCTGGGCTTTCCGCTTCCGTCCCTGCTTGTCCTGCGGCTTTTGGCCTGGGCTTTCCGCTTCCGTCCCTGCTTGTCCTGCGGCTTTTGGCCTGGGCTTTCCGCTTCCGTCCCTGCTTGTCCTGCGGCTTTTGGCCTGGGCTTTCCGCTTCCGTCCCTGCTTGTCCTGCGGCTTTTGGCCTGGGCTTTCCGCTTCCGTCCCTGCTTGTCCTGCGGCTTTTGGCCTGGGCTTTCCGCTTCCGTCCCTGCTTGTCCTGCGGCTTTTGGCCTCGGCTTTGGTTTTGGCTTTTGGTGGTTTCGGCCGTTCTCGGTGTGGTGACCGAGCGGCCCAGGTGGTGCACGGAGGGTCCGCGCGCCGGGGGCGTCCGATAATGCGGTCATCGCTTCTCGGCCTTTTGGCTAAGATCAAGTGTAGTATCTGTTCTTATCAGTTTAATATCTGATATGTCCTCCATGCGAGGACAACATATTAAACGGATTTTTGCAACAGGGAGTCGGAACAGGGGCTCGCTCCGTCCGCTCCGCGCATCGCCCCGGTATTGCAGCGTCTCCGGGAAGGGTGCAATCTTTCTAAGCGTGTCAAAGAGAAAAGCTAGTGAGGGAGGGAGGGAGGGAGGGAGGGAGGGAGGGAGGGAGGGAGGGAAGGAAGGAAGGAAGGAAGGAGGGAGGGAAGGAGGGAATGTCTGAATGAGTGAGGTTTGGGGGAGAGGGGTTTAGGTTAGGGCTAGGGTTTTTGGGGTGAGGGTCAAAAAACCCTCAAAAGGGGGGGGCCCCCCAACAAAGCGGAACAAGCGATCCCTACCAAAAAAACGGGGTGAAAAGGGGGTGTGGGCGGAGCCCTGTCGGCCGGTGGCGTTTTCCCGCCCTTTTAGATATAAAAAAAAAAAAAAAAAAAAAAAAAAAAAAAAAAGTGAGTGACTGAGTGAGTGAGTGACTGAGTGAGTGACTGAGTGAGTGAGTGACAGAGAGAGAGAGAGAGAGAGAGAGAGAGAGAGAGAGAGAGAGAGAGAGAGAGAGCTGGCTGACATTCAGCGGGGCCGAGGTGAAAAACTGGAAGGCAATCGGAATGAGTTTTTTATCGCCGTGTCAGTCGACACCAACACGGAGTGGACTGGCTGGAAGGCGCATACGATAAACACGTACGGATCTGAGAAAAAGCCATCAATGAAATGGAGAAAGTGCGGTAAGGAAAGAAAAGCCAAGCGGGCGGGCCGAGCCCCTCTGCGGCCCGTGGCGTTTCCGCGCCTTTTTTTTCCCGAGAAGGATGCGGTTCGCCCCGGTTCTCCCCGGTTCGCCCCCGCGGACGGGTGAGTCAGGGCCAACGGAGGGGTTGGGGGTAGGCCGTTTGGGTCGTTTCAAATCGACGCTCTGGTTCCCCTTCAGCACGCACAAGCCTTTCGCCTTTTACTAAAGACTTCCGTGGAGGGGAGCGCCGACGAGTGGAAAACGTGGTATTTTTGGGAGGCTTTGCCCGAGGGAGGGCAGAGCCTGATGGACGTGTGACAAAAGCAGGGTGAGGTTGGCTTTGGGGTTAGGTGCGTGCCTGCGGGTAAGGCAGGTTTTGTCTTTGCTTCTTCTGTAGCTGTTTCAATTCTGTTGCCTTTTGGCCTGGGCTTTCCGCTTCCGTCCCTGCTTGTCCTGCGGCTTTTGGCCTGGGCTTTCCGCTTCCGTCCCTGCTTGTCCTGCGGCTTTTGGCCTGGGCTTTCCGCTTCCGTCCCTGCTTGTCCTGCGGCTTTTGGCCTGGGCTTTCCGCTTCCGTCCCTGCTTGTCCTGCGGCTTTTGGCCTGGGCTTTCCGCTTCCGTCCCTGCTTGTCCTGCGGCTTTTGGCCTGGGCTTTCCGCTTCCGTCCCTGCTTGTCCTGCGGCTTTTGGCCTGGGCTTTCCGCTTCCGTCCCTGCTTGTCCTGCGGCTTTTGGCCTGGGCTTTCCGCTTCCGTCCCTGCTTGTCCTGCGGCTTTTGGCCTCGGCTTTGGTTTTGGCTTTTGGTGGTTTCGGCCGTTCTCGGTGTGGTGACCGAGCGGCCCAGGTGGTGCACGGAGGGTCCGCGCGCCGGGGGCGTCCGATAATGCGGTCATCGCTTCTCGGCCTTTTGGCTAAGATCAAGTGTAGTATCTGTTCTTATCAGTTTAATATCTGATATGTCCTCCATGCGAGGACAACATATTAAACGGATTTTTGCAACAGGGAGTCGGAACAGGGGCTCGCTCCGTCCGCTCCGCGCATCGCCCCGGTATTGCAGCGTCTCCGGGAAGGGTGCAATCTTTCTAAGCGTGTCAAAGAGAAAAGCTAGTGAGGGAGGGAGGGAGGGAGGGAGGGAGGGAGGGAGGGAGGGAGGGAGGGAAGGAAGGAAGGAAGGAAGGAGGGAGGGAAGGAGGGAATGTCTGAATGAGTGAGGTTTGGGGGAGAGGGGTTTAGGTTAGGGCTAGGGTTTTTGGGGTGAGGGTCAAAAAACCCTCAAAAGGGGGGGGCCCCCCAACAAAGCGGAACAAGCGATCCCTACCAAAAAAACGGGGTGAAAAGGGGGTGTGGGCGGAGCCCTGTCGGCCGGTGGCGTTTTCCCGCCCTTTTAGATATAAAAAAAAAAAAAAAAAAAAAAAAAAAAAAAAAGTGAGTGACTGAGTGAGTGAGTGACTGAGTGAGTGACTGAGTGAGTGAGTGACAGAGAGAGAGAGAGAGAGAGAGAGAGAGAGAGAGAGAGAGAGAGAGAGAGAGAGAGCTGGCTGACATTCAGCGGGGCCGAGGTGAAAAACTGGAAGGCAATCGGAATGAGTTTTTTATCGCCGTGTCAGTCGACACCAACACGGAGTGGACTGGCTGGAAGGCGCATACGATAAACACGTACGGATCTTAATGGAGAAAAAGCCATCAATGAAATGGAGAAAGTGCGGTAAGGAAAGAAAAGCCAAGCGGGCGGGCCGAGCCCCTCTGCGGCCCGTGGCGTTTCCGCGCCTTTTTTTTCCCGAGAAGGATGCGGTTCGCCCCGGTTCTCCCCGGTTCGCCCCCGCGGACGGGTGAGTCAGGGCCAACGGAGGGGTTGGGGGTAGGCCGTTTGGGTCGTTTCAAATCGACGCTCTGGTTCCCCTTCAGCACGCACAAGCCTTTCGCCTTTTACTAAAGACTTCCGTGGAGGGGAGCGCCGACGAGTGGAACGTGGTATTTTTGGGAGGCTTTGCCCGAGGGAGGGCAGAGCCTGATGGACGTGTGACAAAAGCAGGGTGAGGTTGGCTTTGGGGTTAGGTGCGTGCCTGCGGGTAAGGCAGGTTTTGTCTTTGCTTCTTCTGTAGCTGTTTCAATTCTGTTGCCTTTTGGCCTGGGCTTTCCGCTTCCGTCCCTGCTTGTCCTGCGGCTTTTGGCCTGGGCTTTCCGCTTCCGTCCCTGCTTGTCCTGCGGCTTTTGGCCTGGGCTTTCCGCTTCCGTCCCTGCTTGTCCTGCGGCTTTTGGCCTGGGCTTTCCGCTTCCGTCCCTGCTTGTCCTGCGGCTTTTGGCCTGGGCTTTCCGCTTCCGTCCCTGCTTGTCCTGCGGCTTTTGGCCTGGGCTTTCCGCTTCCGTCCCTGCTTGTCCTGCGGCTTTTGGCCTGGGCTTTCCGCTTCCGTCCCTGCTTGTCCTGCGGCTTTTGGCCTGGGCTTTCCGCTTCCGTCCCTGCTTGTCCTGCGGCTTTTGGCCTCGGCTTTGGTTTTGGCTTTTGGTGGTTTCGGCCGTTCTCGGTGTGGTGACCGAGCGGCCCAGGTGGTGCACGGAGGGTCCGCGCGCCGGGGGCGTCCGATAATGCGGTCATCGCTTCTCGGCCTTTTGGCTAAGATCAAGTGTAGTATCTGTTCTTATCAGTTTAATATCTGATATGTCCTCCATGCGAGGACAACATATTAAACGGATTTTTGCAACAGGGAGTCGGAACAGGGGCTCGCTCCGTCCGCTCCGCGCATCGCCCCGGTATTGCAGCGTCTCCGGGAAGGGTGCAATCTTTCTAAGCGTGTCAAAGAGAAAAGCTAGTGAGGGAGGGAGGGAGGGAGGGAGGGAGGGAGGGAGGGAGGGAGGGAGGGAGGGAGGGAGGGAGGGAAGGAAGGAAGGAAGGAAGGAGGGAGGGAAGGAGGGAATGTCTGAATGAGTGAGGTTTGGGGGAGAGGGGTTTAGGTTAGGGCTAGGGTTTTTGGGGTGAGGGTCAAAAAACCCTCAAAAGGGGGGGGCCCCCCAACAAAGCGGAACAAGCGATCCCTACCAAAAAAACGGGGTGAAAAGGGGGGTGTGGGCGGAGCCCTGTCGGCCGGTGGCGTTTTCCCGCCCTTTTAGATATAAAAAAAAAAAAAAAAAAAAAAAAAAAAAAAAAAGTGAGTGACTGAGTGAGTGAGTGACTGAGTGAGTGACTGAGTGAGTGAGTGACAGAGAGAGAGAGAGAGAGAGAGAGAGAGAGAGAGAGAGAGAGAGAGAGAGAGAGAGCTGGCTGACATTCAGCGGGGCCGAGGTGAAAAACTGGAAGGCAATCGGAATGAGTTTTTTATCGCCGTGTCAGTCGACACCAACACGGAGTGGACTGGCTGGAAGGCGCATACGATAAACACGTACGGATCTTAATGGAGAAAAAGCCATCAATGAAATGGAGAAAGTGCGGTAAGGAAAGAAAAGCCAAGCGGGCGGGCCGAGCCCCTCTGCGGCCCGTGGCGTTTCCGCGCCTTTTTTTTCCCGAGAAGGATGCGGTTCGCCCCGGTTCTCCCCGGTTCGCCCCCGCGGACGGGTGAGTCAGGGCCAACGGAGGGGTTGGGGGTAGGCCGTTTGGGTCGTTTCAAATCGACGCTCTGGTTCCCCTTCAGCACGCACAAGCCTTTCGCCTTTTACTAAAGACTTCCGTGGAGGGGAGCGCCGACGAGTGGAACGTGGTATTTTTGGGAGGCTTTGCCCGAGGGAGGGCAGAGCCTGATGGACGTGTGACAAAAGCAGGGTGAGGTTGGCTTTGGGGTTAGGTGCGTGCCTGCGGGTAAGGCAGGTTTTGTCTTTGCTTCTTCTGTAGCTGTTTCAATTCTGTTGCCTTTTGGCCTGGGCTTTCCGCTTCCGTCCCTGCTTGTCCTGCGGCTTTTGGCCTGGGCTTTCCGCTTCCGTCCCTGCTTGTCCTGCGGCTTTTGGCCTGGGCTTTCCGCTTCCGTCCCTGCTTGTCCTGCGGCTTTTGGCCTGGGCTTTCCGCTTCCGTCCCTGCTTGTCCTGCGGCTTTTGGCCTGGGCTTTCCGCTTCCGTCCCTGCTTGTCCTGCGGCTTTTGGCCTGGGCTTTCCGCTTCCGTCCCTGCTTGTCCTGCGGCTTTTGGCCTGGGCTTTCCGCTTCCGTCCCTGCTTGTCCTGCGGCTTTTGGCCTCGGCTTTGGTTTTGGCTTTTGGTGGTTTCGGCCGTTCTCGGTGTGGTGACCGAGCGGCCCAGGTGGTGCACGGAGGGTCCGCGCGCCGGGGGCGTCCGATAATGCGGTCATCGCTTCTCGGCCTTTTGGCTAAGATCAAGTGTAGTATCTGTTCTTATCAGTTTAATATCTGATATGTCCTCCATGCGAGGACAACATATTAAACGGATTTTTGCAACAGGGAGTCGGAACAGGGGCTCGCTCCGTCCGCTCCGCGCATCGCCCCGGTATTGCAGCGTCTCCGGGAAGGGTGCAATCTTTCTAAGCGTGTCAAAGAGAAAAGCTAGTGAGGGAGGGAGGGAGGGAGGGAGGGAGGGAGGGAGGGAGGGAAGGAAGGAAGGAAGGAAGGAGGGAGGGAAGGAGGGAATGTCTGAATGAGTGAGGTTTGGGGGAGAGGGGTTTAGGTTAGGGCTAGGGTTTTTGGGGTGAGGGTCAAAAAACCCTCAAAAGGGGGGGGCCCCCCAACAAAGCGGAACAAGCGATCCCTACCAAAAAAACGGGGTGAAAAGGGGGTGTGGGCGGAGCCCTGTCGGCCGGTGGCGTTTTCCCGCCCTTTTAGATATAAAAAAAAAAAAAAAAAAAAAAAAAAAAAAAAAAGTGAGTGACTGAGTGAGTGAGTGACTGAGTGAGTGACTGAGTGAGTGAGTGACAGAGAGAGAGAGAGAGAGAGAGAGAGAGAGAGAGAGAGAGAGAGAGAGAGAGAGAGAGCTGGCTGACATTCAGCGGGGCCGAGGTGAAAAACTGGAAGGCAATCGGAATGAGTTTTTTATCGCCGTGTCAGTCGACACCAACACGGAGTGGACTGGCTGGAAGGCGCATACGATAAACACGTACGGATCTTAATGGAGAAAAAGCCATCAATGAAATGGAGAAAGTGCGGTAAGGAAAGAAAAGCCAAGCGGGCGGGCCGAGCCCCTCTGCGGCCCGTGGCGTTTCCGCGCCTTTTTTTTCCCGAGAAGGATGCGGTTCGCCCCGGTTCTCCCCGGTTCGCCCCCGCGGACGGGTGAGTCAGGGCCAACGGAGGGGTTGGGGGTAGGCCGTTTGGGTCGTTTCAAATCGACGCTCTGGTTCCCCTTCAGCACGCACAAGCCTTTCGCCTTTTACTAAAGACTTCCGTGGAGGGGAGCGCCGACGAGTGGAACGTGGTATTTTTGGGAGGCTTTGCCCGAGGGAGGGCAGAGCCTGATGGACGTGTGACAAAAGCAGGGTGAGGTTGGCTTTGGGGTTAGGTGCGTGCCTGCGGGTAAGGCAGGTTTTGTCTTTGCTTCTTCTGTAGCTGTTTCAATTCTGTTGCCTTTTGGCCTGGGCTTTCCGCTTCCGTCCCTGCTTGTCCTGCGGCTTTTGGCCTGGGCTTTCCGCTTCCGTCCCTGCTTGTCCTGCGGCTTTTGGCCTGGGCTTTCCGCTTCCGTCCCTGCTTGTCCTGCGGCTTTTGGCCTGGGCTTTCCGCTTCCGTCCCTGCTTGTCCTGCGGCTTTTGGCCTGGGCTTTCCGCTTCCGTCCCTGCTTGTCCTGCGGCTTTTGGCCTGGGCTTTCCGCTTCCGTCCCTGCTTGTCCTGCGGCTTTTGGCCTGGGCTTTCCGCTTCCGTCCCTGCTTGTCCTGCGGCTTTTGGCCTGGGCTTTCCGCTTCCGTCCCTGCTTGTCCTGCGGCTTTTGGCCTCGGCTTTGGTTTTGGCTTTTGGTGGTTTCGGCCGTTCTCGGTGTGGTGACCGAGCGGCCCAGGTGGTGCACGGAGGGTCCGCGCGCCGGGGGCGTCCGATAATGCGGTCATCGCTTCTCGGCCTTTTGGCTAAGATCAAGTGTAGTATCTGTTCTTATCAGTTTAATATCTGATATGTCCTCCATGCGAGGACAACATATTAAACGGATTTTTGCAACAGGGAGTCGGAACAGGGGCTCGCTCCGTCCGCTCCGCGCATCGCCCCGGTATTGCAGCGTCTCCGGGAAGGGTGCAATCTTTCTAAGCGTGTCAAAGAGAAAAGCTAGTGAGGGAGGGAGGGAGGGAGGGAGGGAGGGAAGGAAGGAAGGAAGGAAGGAGGGAGGGAAGGAGGGAATGTCTGAATGAGTGAGGTTTGGGGGAGAGGGGTTTAGGTTAGGGCTAGGGTTTTTGGGGTGAGGGTCAAAAAACCCTCAAAAGGGGGGGGCCCCCCAACAAAGCGGAACAAGCGATCCCTACCAAAAAAACGGGGTGAAAAGGGGGTGTGGGCGGAGCCCTGTCGGCCGGTGGCGTTTTCCCGCCCTTTTAGATATAAAAAAAAAAAAAAAAAAAAAAAAAAAAAAAAAAGTGAGTGACTGAGTGAGTGAGTGACTGAGTGAGTGACTGAGTGAGTGAGTGACAGAGAGAGAGAGAGAGAGAGAGAGAGAGAGAGAGAGAGAGAGAGAGAGAGCTGGCTGACATTCAGCGGGGCCGAGGTGAAAAACTGGAAGGCAATCGGAATGAGTTTTTTATCGCCGTGTCAGTCGACACCAACACGGAGTGGACTGGCTGGAAGGCGCATACGATAAACACGTACGGATCTTAATGGAGAAAAAGCCATCAATGAAATGGAGAAAGTGCGGTAAGGAAAGAAAAGCCAAGCGGGCGGGCCGAGCCCCTCTGCGGCCCGTGGCGTTTCCGCGCCTTTTTTTTCCCGAGAAGGATGCGGTTCGCCCCGGTTCTCCCCGGTTCGCCCCCGCGGACGGGTGAGTCAGGGCCAACGGAGGGGTTGGGGGTAGGCCGTTTGGGTCGTTTCAAATCGACGCTCTGGTTCCCCTTCAGCACGCACAAGCCTTTCGCCTTTTACTAAAGACTTCCGTGGAGGGGAGCGCCGACGAGTGGAACGTGGTATTTTTGGGAGGCTTTGCCCGAGGGAGGGCAGAGCCTGATGGACGTGTGACAAAAGCAGGGTGAGGTTGGCTTTGGGGTTAGGTGCGTGCCTGCGGGTAAGGCAGGTTTTGTCTTTGCTTCTTCTGTAGCTGTTTCAATTCTGTTGCCTTTTGGCCTGGGCTTTCCGCTTCCGTCCCTGCTTGTCCTGCGGCTTTTGGCCTGGGCTTTCCGCTTCCGTCCCTGCTTGTCCTGCGGCTTTTGGCCTGGGCTTTCCGCTTCCGTCCCTGCTTGTCCTGCGGCTTTTGGCCTGGGCTTTCCGCTTCCGTCCCTGCTTGTCCTGCGGCTTTTGGCCTGGGCTTTCCGCTTCCGTCCCTGCTTGTCCTGCGGCTTTTGGCCTGGGCTTTCCGCTTCCGTCCCTGCTTGTCCTGCGGCTTTTGGCCTGGGCTTTCCGCTTCCGTCCCTGCTTGTCCTGCGGCTTTTGGCCTGGGCTTTCCGCTTCCGTCCCTGCTTGTCCTGCGGCTTTTGGCCTCGGCTTTGGTTTTGGCTTTTGGTGGTTTCGGCCGTTCTCGGTGTGGTGACCGAGCGGCCCAGGTGGTGCACGGAGGGTCCGCGCGCCGGGGGCGTCCGATAATGCGGTCATCGCTTCTCGGCCTTTTGGCTAAGATCAAGTGTAGTATCTGTTCTTATCAGTTTAATATCTGATATGTCCTCCATGCGAGGACAACATATTAAACGGATTTTTGCAACAGGGAGTCGGAACAGGGGCTCGCTCCGTCCGCTCCGCGCATCGCCCCGGTATTGCAGCGTCTCCGGGAAGGGTGCAATCTTTCTAAGCGTGTCAAAGAGAAAAGCTAGTGAGGGAGGGAGGGAGGGAGGGAGGGAGGGAGGGAGGGAAGGAAGGAAGGAAGGAAGGAGGGAGGGAAGGAGGGAATGTCTGAATGAGTGAGGTTTGGGGGAGAGGGGTTTAGGTTAGGGCTAGGGTTTTTGGGGTGAGGGTCAAAAAACCCTCAAAAGGGGGGGGCCCCCCAACAAAGCGGAACAAGCGATCCCTACCAAAAAAACGGGGTGAAAAGGGGGTGTGGGCGGAGCCCTGTCGGCCGGTGGCGTTTTCCCGCCCTTTTAGATATAAAAAAAAAAAAAAAAAAAAAAAAAAAAAAAAAAGTGAGTGACTGAGTGAGTGAGTGACTGAGTGAGTGACTGAGTGAGTGAGTGACAGAGAGAGAGAGAGAGAGAGAGAGAGAGAGAGAGAGAGAGAGAGAGAGAGAGAGCTGGCTGACATTCAGCGGGGCCGAGGTGAAAAACTGGAAGGCAATCGGAATGAGTTTTTTATCGCCGTGTCAGTCGACACCAACACGGAGTGGACTGGCTGGAAGGCGCATACGATAAACACGTACGGATCTTAATGGAGAAAAAGCCATCAATGAAATGGAGAAAGTGCGGTAAGGAAAGAAAAGCCAAGCGGGCGGGCCGAGCCCCTCTGCGGCCCGTGGCGTTTCCGCGCCTTTTTTTTCCCGAGAAGGATGCGGTTCGCCCCGGTTCTCCCCGGTTCGCCCCCGCGGACGGGTGAGTCAGGGCCAACGGAGGGGTTGGGGGTAGGCCGTTTGGGTCGTTTCAAATCGACGCTCTGGTTCCCCTTCAGCACGCACAAGCCTTTCGCCTTTTACTAAAGACTTCCGTGGAGGGGAGCGCCGACGAGTGGAACGTGGTATTTTTGGGAGGCTTTGCCCGAGGGAGGGCAGAGCCTGATGGACGTGTGACAAAAGCAGGGTGAGGTTGGCTTTGGGGTTAGGTGCGTGCCTGCGGGTAAGGCAGGTTTTGTCTTTGCTTCTTCTGTAGCTGTTTCAATTCTGTTGCCTTTTGGCCTGGGCTTTCCGCTTCCGTCCCTGCTTGTCCTGCGGCTTTTGGCCTGGGCTTTCCGCTTCCGTCCCTGCTTGTCCTGCGGCTTTTGGCCTGGGCTTTCCGCTTCCGTCCCTGCTTGTCCTGCGGCTTTTGGCCTGGGCTTTCCGCTTCCGTCCCTGCTTGTCCTGCGGCTTTTGGCCTGGGCTTTCCGCTTCCGTCCCTGCTTGTCCTGCGGCTTTTGGCCTGGGCTTTCCGCTTCCGTCCCTGCTTGTCCTGCGGCTTTTGGCCTGGGCTTTCCGCTTCCGTCCCTGCTTGTCCTGCGGCTTTTGGCCTGGGCTTTCCGCTTCCGTCCCTGCTTGTCCTGCGGCTTTTGGCCTCGGCTTTGGTTTTGGCTTTTGGTGGTTTCGGCCGTTCTCGGTGTGGTGACCGAGCGGCCCAGGTGGTGCACGGAGGGTCCGCGCGCCGGGGGCGTCCGATAATGCGGTCATCGCTTCTCGGCCTTTTGGCTAAGATCAAGTGTAGTATCTGTTCTTATCAGTTTAATATCTGATATGTCCTCCATGCGAGGACAACATATTAAACGGATTTTTGCAACAGGGAGTCGGAACAGGGGCTCGCTCCGTCCGCTCCGCGCATCGCCCCGGTATTGCAGCGTCTCCGGGAAGGGTGCAATCTTTCTAAGCGTGTCAAAGAGAAAAGCTAGTGGGAGGGAGGGAGGGAGGGAGGGAGGGAGGGAGGGAGGGAAGGAAGGAAGGAAGGAAGGAGGGAGGGAAGGAGGGAATGTCTGAATGAGTGAGGTTTGGGGGAGAGGGGTTTAGGTTAGGGCTAGGGTTTTTGGGGTGAGGGTCAAAAAACCCTCAAAAGGGGGGGGCCCCCCAACAAAGCGGAACAAGCGATCCCTACCAAAAAAACGGGGTGAAAAGGGGGTGTGGGCGGAGCCCTGTCGGCCGGTGGCGTTTTCCCGCCCTTTTAGATATAAAAAAAAAAAAAAAAAAAAAAAAAAAAAAAAAAGTGAGTGACTGAGTGAGTGAGTGACTGAGTGAGTGACTGAGTGAGTGAGTGACAGAGAGAGAGAGAGAGAGAGAGAGAGAGAGAGAGAGAGAGAGAGAGAGAGAGAGAGCTGGCTGACATTCAGCGGGGCCGAGGTGAAAAACTGGAAGGCAATCGGAATGAGTTTTTTATCGCCGTGTCAGTCGACACCAACACGGAGTGGACTGGCTGGAAGGCGCATACGATAAACACGTACGGATCTTAATGGAGAAAAAGCCATCAATGAAATGGAGAAAGTGCGGTAAGGAAAGAAAAGCCAAGCGGGCGGGCCGAGCCCCTCTGCGGCCCGTGGCGTTTCCGCGCCTTTTTTTTCCCGAGAAGGATGCGGTTCGCCCCGGTTCTCCCCGGTTCGCCCCCGCGGACGGGTGAGTCAGGGCCAACGGAGGGGTTGGGGGTAGGCCGTTTGGGTCGTTTCAAATCGACGCTCTGGTTCCCCTTCAGCACGCACAAGCCTTTCGCCTTTTACTAAAGACTTCCGTGGAGGGGAGCGCCGACGAGTGGAACGTGGTATTTTTGGGAGGCTTTGCCCGAGGGAGGGCAGAGCCTGATGGACGTGTGACAAAAGCAGGGTGAGGTTGGCTTTGGGGTTAGGTGCGTGCCTGCGGGTAAGGCAGGTTTTGTCTTTGCTTCTTCTGTAGCTGTTTCAATTCTGTTGCCTTTTGGCCTGGGCTTTCCGCTTCCGTCCCTGCTTGTCCTGCGGCTTTTGGCCTGGGCTTTCCGCTTCCGTCCCTGCTTGTCCTGCGGCTTTTGGCCTGGGCTTTCCGCTTCCGTCCCTGCTTGTCCTGCGGCTTTTGGCCTGGGCTTTCCGCTTCCGTCCCTGCTTGTCCTGCGGCTTTTGGCCTGGGCTTTCCGCTTCCGTCCCTGCTTGTCCTGCGGCTTTTGGCCTGGGCTTTCCGCTTCCGTCCCTGCTTGTCCTGCGGCTTTTGGCCTGGGCTTTCCGCTTCCGTCCCTGCTTGTCCTGCGGCTTTTGGCCTGGGCTTTCCGCTTCCGTCCCTGCTTGTCCTGCGGCTTTTGGCCTCGGCTTTGGTTTTGGCTTTTGGTGGTTTCGGCCGTTCTCGGTGTGGTGACCGAGCGGCCCAGGTGGTGCACGGAGGGTCCGCGCGCCGGGGGCGTCCGATAATGCGGTCATCGCTTCTCGGCCTTTTGGCTAAGATCAAGTGTAGTATCTGTTCTTATCAGTTTAATATCTGATATGTCCTCCATGCGAGGACAACATATTAAACGGATTTTTGCAACAGGGAGTCGGAACAGGGGCTCGCTCCGTCCGCTCCGCGCATCGCCCCGGTATTGCAGCGTCTCCGGGAAGGGTGCAATCTTTCTAAGCGTGTCAAAGAGAAAAGCTAGTGAGGGAGGGAGGGAGGGAGGGAGGGAGGGAGGGAGGGAAGGAAGGAAGGAAGGAAGGAGGGAGGGAAGGAGGGAATGTCTGAATGAGTGAGGTTTGGGGGAGAGGGGTTTAGGTTAGGGCTAGGGTTTTTGGGGTGAGGGTCAAAAAACCCTCAAAAGGGGGGGGCCCCCCAACAAAGCGGAACAAGCGATCCCTACCAAAAAAACGGGGTGAAAAGGGGGTGTGGGCGGAGCCCTGTCGGCCGGTGGCGTTTTCCCGCCCTTTTAGATATAAAAAAAAAAAAAAAAAAAAAAAAAAAAAAAAAAGTGAGTGACTGAGTGAGTGAGTGACTGAGTGAGTGACTGAGTGAGTGAGTGACAGAGAGAGAGAGAGAGAGAGAGAGAGAGAGAGAGAGAGAGAGAGAGAGAGAGAGAGCTGGCTGACATTCAGCGGGGCCGAGGTGAAAAACTGGAAGGCAATCGGAATGAGTTTTTTATCGCCGTGTCAGTCGACACCAACACGGAGTGGACTGGCTGGAAGGCGCATACGATAAACACGTACGGATCTTAATGGAGAAAAAGCCATCAATGAAATGGAGAAAGTGCGGTAAGGAAAGAAAAGCCAAGCGGGCGGGCCGAGCCCCTCTGCGGCCCGTGGCGTTTCCGCGCCTTTTTTTTCCCGAGAAGGATGCGGTTCGCCCCGGTTCTCCCCGGTTCGCCCCCGCGGACGGGTGAGTCAGGGCCAACGGAGGGGTTGGGGGTAGGCCGTTTGGGTCGTTTCAAATCGACGCTCTGGTTCCCCTTCAGCACGCACAAGCCTTTCGCCTTTTACTAAAGACTTCCGTGGAGGGGAGCGCCGACGAGTGGAACGTGGTATTTTTGGGAGGCTTTGCCCGAGGGAGGGCAGAGCCTGATGGACGTGTGACAAAAGCAGGGTGAGGTTGGCTTTGGGGTTAGGTGCGTGCCTGCGGGTAAGGCAGGTTTTGTCTTTGCTTCTTCTGTAGCTGTTTCAATTCTGTTGCCTTTTGGCCTGGGCTTTCCGCTTCCGTCCCTGCTTGTCCTGCGGCTTTTGGCCTGGGCTTTCCGCTTCCGTCCCTGCTTGTCCTGCGGCTTTTGGCCTGGGCTTTCCGCTTCCGTCCCTGCTTGTCCTGCGGCTTTTGGCCTGGGCTTTCCGCTTCCGTCCCTGCTTGTCCTGCGGCTTTTGGCCTGGGCTTTCCGCTTCCGTCCCTGCTTGTCCTGCGGCTTTTGGCCTGGGCTTTCCGCTTCCGTCCCTGCTTGTCCTGCGGCTTTTGGCCTGGGCTTTCCGCTTCCGTCCCTGCTTGTCCTGCGGCTTTTGGCCTGGGCTTTCCGCTTCCGTCCCTGCTTGTCCTGCGGCTTTTGGCCTCGGCTTTGGTTTTGGCTTTTGGTGGTTTCGGCCGTTCTCGGTGTGGTGACCGAGCGGCCCAGGTGGTGCACGGAGGGTCCGCGCGCCGGGGGCGTCCGATAATGCGGTCATCGCTTCTCGGCCTTTTGGCTAAGATCAAGTGTAGTATCTGTTCTTATCAGTTTAATATCTGATATGTCCTCCATGCGAGGACAACATATTAAACGGATTTTTGCAACAGGGAGTCGGAACAGGGGCTCGCTCCGTCCGCTCCGCGCATCGCCCCGGTATTGCAGCGTCTCCGGGAAGGGTGCAATCTTTCTAAGCGTGTCAAAGAGAAAAGCTAGTGAGGGAGGGAGGGAGGGAGGGAGGGAGGGAGGGAAGGAAGGAAGGAAGGAAGGAGGGAGGGAAGGAGGGAATGTCTGAATGAGTGAGGTTTGGGGGAGAGGGGTTTAGGTTAGGGCTAGGGTTTTTGGGGTGAGGGTCAAAAAACCCTCAAAAGGGGGGGGCCCCCCAACAAAGCGGAACAAGCGATCCCTACCAAAAAAACGGGGTGAAAAGGGGGTGTGGGCGGAGCCCTGTCGGCCGGTGGCGTTTTCCCGCCCTTTTAGATATAAAAAAAAAAAAAAAAAAAAAAAAAAAAAAAAAAGTGAGTGACTGAGTGAGTGAGTGACTGAGTGAGTGACTGAGTGAGTGAGTGACAGAGAGAGAGAGAGAGAGAGAGAGAGAGAGAGAGAGAGAGAGAGAGAGAGAGAGAGCTGGCTGACATTCAGCGGGGCCGAGGTGAAAAACTGGAAGGCAATCGGAATGAGTTTTTTATCGCCGTGTCAGTCGACACCAACACGGAGTGGACTGGCTGGAAGGCGCATACGATAAACACGTACGGATCTTAATGGAGAAAAAGCCATAAAAAGCCATCAATGAAATGGAGAAAGTGCGGTAAGGAAAGAAAAGCCAAGCGGGCGGGCCGAGCCCCTCTGCGGCCCGTGGCGTTTCCGCGCCTTTTTTTTCCCGAGAAGGATGCGGTTCGCCCCGGTTCTCCCCGGTTCGCCCCCGCGGACGGGTGAGTCAGGGCCAACGGAGGGGTTGGGGGTAGGCCGTTTGGGTCGTTTCAAATCGACGCTCTGGTTCCCCTTCAGCACGCACAAGCCTTTCGCCTTTTACTAAAGACTTCCGTGGAGGGGAGCGCCGACGAGTGGAACGTGGTATTTTTGGGAGGCTTTGCCCGAGGGAGGGCAGAGCCTGATGGACGTGTGACAAAAGCAGGGTGAGGTTGGCTTTGGGGTTAGGTGCGTGCCTGCGGGTAAGGCAGGTTTTGTCTTTGCTTCTTCTGTAGCTGTTTCAATTCTGTTGCCTTTTGGCCTGGGCTTTCCGCTTCCGTCCCTGCTTGTCCTGCGGCTTTTGGCCTGGGCTTTCCGCTTCCGTCCCTGCTTGTCCTGCGGCTTTTGGCCTGGGCTTTCCGCTTCCGTCCCTGCTTGTCCTGCGGCTTTTGGCCTGGGCTTTCCGCTTCCGTCCCTGCTTGTCCTGCGGCTTTTGGCCTGGGCTTTCCGCTTCCGTCCCTGCTTGTCCTGCGGCTTTTGGCCTGGGCTTTCCGCTTCCGTCCCTGCTTGTCCTGCGGCTTTTGGCCTGGGCTTTCCGCTTCCGTCCCTGCTTGTCCTGCGGCTTTTGGCCTGGGCTTTCCGCTTCCGTCCCTGCTTGTCCTGCGGCTTTTGGCCTCGGCTTTGGTTTTGGCTTTTGGTGGTTTCGGCCGTTCTCGGTGTGGTGACCGAGCGGCCCAGGTGGTGCACGGAGGGTCCGCGCGCCGGGGGCGTCCGATAATGCGGTCATCGCTTCTCGGCCTTTTGGCTAAGATCAAGTGTAGTATCTGTTCTTATCAGTTTAATATCTGATATGTCCTCCATGCGAGGACAACATATTAAACGGATTTTTGCAACAGGGAGTCGGAACAGGGGCTCGCTCCGTCCGCTCCGCGCATCGCCCCGGTATTGCAGCGTCTCCGGGAAGGGTGCAATCTTTCTAAGCGTGTCAAAGAGAAAAGCTAGTGAGGGAGGGAGGGAGGGAGGGAGGGAGGGAGGGAGGGAAGGAAGGAAGGAAGGAAGGAAGGAGGGAGGGAAGGAGGGAATGTCTGAATGAGTGAGGTTTGGGGGAGAGGGGTTTAGGTTAGGGCTAGGGTTTTTGGGGTGAGGGTCAAAAAACCCTCAAAAGGGGGGGGCCCCCCAACAAAGCGGAACAAGCGATCCCTACCAAAAAAACGGGGTGAAAAGGGGGTGTGGGCGGAGCCCTGTCGGCCGGTGGCGTTTTCCCGCCCTTTTAGATATAAAAAAAAAAAAAAAAAAAAAAAAAAAAAAAAAAGTGAGTGACTGAGTGAGTGAGTGACTGAGTGAGTGACTGAGTGAGTGAGTGACAGAGAGAGAGAGAGAGAGAGAGAGAGAGAGAGAGAGAGAGAGAGAGAGAGAGAGAGCTGGCTGACATTCAGCGGGGCCGAGGTGAAAAACTGGAAGGCAATCGGAATGAGTTTTTATCGCCGTGTCAGTCGACACCAACACGGAGTGGACTGGCTGGAAGGCGCATACGATAAACACGTACGGATCTTAATGGAGAAAAAGCCATCAATGAAATGGAGAAAGTGCGGTAAGGAAAGAAAAGCCAAGCGGGCGGGCCGAGCCCCTCTGCGGCCCGTGGCGTTTCCGCGCCTTTTTTTTCCCGAGAAGGATGCGGTTCGCCCCGGTTCTCCCCGGTTCGCCCCCGCGGACGGGTGAGTCAGGGCCAACGGAGGGGTTGGGGGTAGGCCGTTTGGGTCGTTTCAAATCGACGCTCTGGTTCCCCTTCAGCACGCACAAGCCTTTCGCCTTTTACTAAAGACTTCCGTGGAGGGGAGCGCCGACGAGTGGAACGTGGTATTTTTGGGAGGCTTTGCCCGAGGGAGGGCAGAGCCTGATGGACGTGTGACAAAAGCAGGGTGAGGTTGGCTTTGGGGTTAGGTGCGTGCCTGCGGGTAAGGCAGGTTTTGTCTTTGCTTCTTCTGTAGCTGTTTCAATTCTGTTGCCTTTTGGCCTGGGCTTTCCGCTTCCGTCCCTGCTTGTCCTGCGGCTTTTGGCCTGGGCTTTCCGCTTCCGTCCCTGCTTGTCCTGCGGCTTTTGGCCTGGGCTTTCCGCTTCCGTCCCTGCTTGTCCTGCGGCTTTTGGCCTGGGCTTTCCGCTTCCGTCCCTGCTTGTCCTGCGGCTTTTGGCCTGGGCTTTCCGCTTCCGTCCCTGCTTGTCCTGCGGCTTTTGGCCTGGGCTTTCCGCTTCCGTCCCTGCTTGTCCTGCGGCTTTTGGCCTGGGCTTTCCGCTTCCGTCCCTGCTTGTCCTGCGGCTTTTGGCCTGGGCTTTCCGCTTCCGTCCCTGCTTGTCCTGCGGCTTTTGGCCTGGGCTTTCCGCTTCCGTCCCTGCTTGTCCTGCGGCTTTTGGCCTCGGCTTTGGTTTTGCTTTTGGTGGTTTCGGCCGTTCTCGGTGTGGTGACCGAGCGGCCCAGGTGGTGCACGGAGGGTCCGCGCGCCGGGGCGTCCGATAATGCGGTCATCGCTTCTCGGCCTTTTGGTTGAGATCAAGAGCAGTATCGAGTAACATCGATACTAATCGAAATCTCTCCTTGGGCCGTGGGCGATCGACCGGCCGGTGGGCGTTACCCTTTTCAGTTGGTGTTTGTCCTTATCATTTTGAATTTGATTTGTCTTGATACTGTGTTTGATTTCTGTCTCTGTCCTTGTTCCCAGGTCCACAGACGGTTGCCGGAGCCAGTGCTGGAGGAGGAGTCACTCACCGGAAATTTCCATTCTTCCACTGGCCTAGCCCAGTGCTAGGCCAGGTGAGTGCCTCCAAGGCCAGTACTTTTCCGGTCCCCCTGTGGGCCTTGTCTTGTGTTTGTGTAGTTTAGCCTGTTTTTTTGTTTATCTTCTTGTTTGTTTTGTGTGTCCTATTTGTTTAAATATTGTTAGGTGTTTCCTTTTCTGTCTTGTTTTAGTAGTTTGTCCATAGCTTGTTTGTCCATAGTCTCTTTGTGAGTTTTAGTGTTTGTTTGGTGTAGCCTAGCCACCAATCCTTGATTGGTGGCAGGTGTGTCTTGTTAGTGTGAGTGTTTGTCTCAGTAGTTTTCCGTTTGGTGTATTCTTTTATTCTTGTCTTGTGTTTTTGTGTATTGTCTAAGTGTATTTGTGGTTAATTTCTTTTGGCCGGTCTTTTCAGTTGCTTTTACTTTGTTGATTTGGTTTTTGGTGGGGTGTTTGTGTAGTCCAGTTCAGTGTTTGTTACCCTCCATTGTATTGTTAGTGTCCCCCCCCCCCCCCCCCCCCCCCATCCCCTCCCCTATCCCCCCCCCCCCCCACACCAGTGTTTGTCTCTCCCCTACCCTCTTGTGTTGGTGTTCCCTCCCCCCCCCCCTCCTGTTCCCTCTTGCTGTGTCACCCCCCCCCCCCACGTGTCTGATTGTTTTTTGTTCAGTGTTGTTCGTGCCTCCAAAATGTCGGCCGCTCGTGCTGGCATGAGGAGGCACAACAGTGTCCGTTTTTTGTTCAAGGTGGTGGGTGGAGTGAAGGTGGAGATGTCCAGGTTGGACTTCTCAAGAAAGGTGCTGCAGAAGCTGCTCAGGTTCTCGCCGGCCGAGCTGAACTGCATCGTGGCCTTGCCTGCTGGGCAGGGCTTCGATGTCAGCTTCAGCACGGCCATGGTACTGAAAGAATTCTGGACACGTTTCGAGGTGAGCAAAGATCAAGTTACCCAAACGTTCTGCGTGGAAAAACTGACTGACAACACCTTGAAAGTGGTGATTGTCAGGATGTTTAATGAAACTGTGAACCCCGAGGATATCTGTGTCTGGTTGAAAAGGTACTGCACAGTTAAAGGGGTTCCAGTTAGAGTGAAGGATCTGGATGGCATATGGAATGGAGCTTGGAGAGTGCCCATCCAGCAGGTTCCAGATCCGACAGGTTTTGAAGGGACTGAGGCAGTTACCCTCAATCATAGTGTTGGGGGAGAACAGGGGCTTCGTGCACTACATGGGACAGCCAAAGTTATGCAGAAAGTGCATGAAGCATGGGCACCTCGCGGAGGCGTGCCAGGAGGTGGTTTGCGGAAAATGTCGGGAGATCGGGCACGTCTTCGCGGAGTGCCCAAATGGGAGAGCTTGCAACTTGTGTGGCGAGCTCTCCCACCTGTTCAGAGACTGTCCTCAGTCCTTCGCCAACAAGCTCCGGGCGGTCAGGGCGCCCGTGGAGCCTGTGGTGGCGGAAAGGGGGCCCGTGGAAAAGAGGGCGGAGGGGGCCAAAGAGGTGGCGGAGGGAGTAAAAGAAATGGAGAAGGTGGCGGAGGAAGAGGTGGAGGAAGTGGCGGCGGACCCTGTTTTAATTCCTTTTAAGCAGGTGGCCGCCGAGCACAGACAGTCAATGGAGAAGGAGAAAGAGCAGAGCGCGGGAGAGGAGGCTGGGGGATCAGAGGAGACAGGAACTTCCAGCTCCTCTCCCAGCACCAGTGACTCGGCGGCCAGCGATGATTTTATCCAGTGTGGGCAGCTTTTACTCGGCAAACGCGATAGAGATCTGTCCGCTGACATCGATCCAGCCAGTAAAAAGGGGAGGCCTGAAGTGAGCTCTGGAGAGTCAGATTCCTCTCCTAGGGTATTTCCTTCCAGCTCTCCTAACCAAGTGTCGTTTTTAAACATGAATCTCACGACTTCCACCCCCAAGGAGAGCTCAGGCCTCCCCAGACGCGACAAAAAGAAAAAAGGAGTCAAAAGCGAAGAGGTAAGCCTGATTTTATGATTTTAGTACCTGTTTTATTGTTTTACCCTCTTTTAAGATCCCCCCCCTCCACGTTTTTAGTTTAAATGCACGTCCTTTTAACCCCTTTTACCCCTTTTAATGGCGCTCACTTTTAGCACCATAAATGTAAGATGCATCACGACCACTTTTAGGGCGCAGTCCGTTTTATCATTTTTAAGTACTGTAAAAAGCGATGTGATTTTATTACAGGAATGTGGACTGCCTTTTAAAAACTCTTATTTTAAGTGGGAACGGATGTGGAGCCACGGGCCCTCCTGCTGGAGCGGCTCCAATGCGAACAAAAATGACGGAGTGGCGGTTTTAATAAAGAATCCACATGTGTTGGTGAAGGGGTGCACTGTTTTTAGAAATGGACGGGCGCTTTTACTGAATTTGACTTTTTTAGGGAAGGATTTTAAAGTAATCAATGTCTATGGTTTTAGTGATAAAAATGAACGTTTTACCCTTTTAGAAGATCTGCAGTCCCACCTGCTAGGTAGGGCCCCCCTTATTTTAGCAGGGGATTTTAACAGTGTTTTAACCAGGGCTGACAGGAGAGGTGCAGGGGTTGATTTTAAGGTAGACAAGGCGTCGACTCTTTTAAGCAGTACAGTGCGAGACTTTAGATTGACTGACTGTTTCAAGACCTTGCATCCCAGAGAGGAGGGCCTCACCTGGTTCAGTGATGACGGCACCAAAGCCTCTCGCATAGACTACGTTTTTACCCGGGACGCCCCCCCAACCGATGCTAGATTGACCCCGGTTTTCTTCTCGGACCACTCTATGCTGTCCTGCACCCTTTCACTATCCTCGGGTGTGACTGTAGGGAAGGGTCTGTGGAAACTGAACTGCTCCCTGTTGGAGGATGAGGAGGCCGCAAGGCAGTACAGGGAGCAGTTCAGGGACTGGCAGACCCTCCAGGACTGTTTTGACACTAGGGCACAGTGGTGGGAGATGGTGAAGGGTAGGACCAAAGCCTTTTTTAGTCAGTTAGGGAGATTTAGGAAAAAGAAAACAGATAGGTGCATGGTGGGACTGCAGAAACGTTTAGAAAGATATTTTACTTTGAGAAACCAGGGCATTGATTTTAACGATGAGATAAAAGCAGTAAAACAAGAGATGGCTATTTTATCGTGGGAAAAAAGCAAGGGGGTTATTTTAAGAAGTAAAGAAAGAGATTTAGAAGAGGGAGAAAAGTGCACCAGGTACTTTTTTAAGAAAATTTTAAGTAGGAGTGGGACTATGTCCAAGTTAAAAAACAAGGAAGGAAAAATGATGGAGAAAACTGATGACATTTTAAAGGTAGTAGAAACTTTTTATGGGGAACTGTTTGGGGAAAAAGAAATTTTAAAAGAACGAACAAAAGAGGTTTTAGGGTTTTTAGAGAAAACAGTCGAGAACAAGGGCCAACTAGAGGAGGATTTTAACATAGAAGAACTACACAAGTGTGTCAAGGGTTTTAAGGGAGGGAAGTCTCCGGGGGCAGATGGGCTGCCTCTGGAGTTTTATCTCACCTTTTGGGACATTTTAGCACACGACCTCCTGACTGTTTTTAAAGACTTAGAGGACCTCGACAGACTTCCAGACAGTTTTAGAGTAGGGATAGTGTCATTACTCCATAAAAAAGACGACAGGACCGACCTGAAAAACTGGAGACCCATCACGCTTTTAAATTTTGATTTGAAACTTTTTAGCAAACTTTTAGCAAACAGAATGTCCACGGTTTTAGGTTCAGTGATCCACCCGGATCAAACCTGCGCCATCCCGGGAAGGAAGATCACCGACAGCCTCGTACTGATCAGAGACGCCATCTGTCTTGCGAGAGACAGAAACATTCGTTTAGCAGTACTAAATTTAGACTTTGAAAAAGCTTTTGATCGGGTCTCGCACCAGTACCTGTTTCAGGTACTGCAAAAAATGGGCTATCCGGACAGGTTTATAGCGTGGGTGGGGCTGTTGTATAGGGGTATACACAGCAGAGTTCTAGTTAACGGGAAACTCACAAACGCAGTTAATGTCCGCTGCGGCGTCCGTCAGGGTTGTCCGTTATCTCCCCTTCTCTTTGTCTCCTGTATCGAACCCTTGGCGCAGGTTTTGAGAAGGGACCAATGGATCACTGGGCTGGGAGTCCCGGGGAGCGGGGGGCTCTCAGCCACATGTGTTTTATATATGGACGACGTCAATGTTTTATGCACCGACCGACCTTCCATCGACAGGACTCTGGACAGGACTGACTGGTTCGGACTGGCGTCAGGGGCCAAACTGAACAGAAACAAGACAGAGGCCCAGTTTCACGGCCCCTGGCGCACACAGGACTTGACAGGACTGCCACTCACCACACAAACAGACTTGAGGGTTCTAGGGGTTAAATTTGACCGGTTAGGGCTAGGCAGCGGGAACTGGGGTGGTCTACTTGGGAAGACTAGGCAACGACTGGCTTTCTGGGGACTGCGTGACTTGACCATCGAAGGACGTATTTTAATCATAAAAACTGTGATTTTACCTCTGTTTTTATTGGTTTCAGCTGTTTTTATCCCCCCAAGAAGGGTGCTTTTAGCCTTGGACCGCTTGGTCTTTTACTTTGTATGGAAGTCCAAGTGGGAAAGGCTGAAAAGAGAGGTCATGAAGCACAGCCTTTTTAATGGGGGGAGGGGCCTCCCAAATTTTGCTTTATTTTTGACGAGCAGGTACACCGCCCTCCATGTGGGCCTGGCAAGCAAGGACACAAAGACGGGCCAGCTGGTGAGATTCTGGATGGGCGGGTACCTGCGAGCACTGAGGCTCCTCCCCATCGACCTGAGAGTGCCGGTGGCCTTCGACCTCCCACCGGCCTACTCAGTTTTAAAAAAGTTTTTGAAGGATTTTAATCTTGAACAGCAGACAGAGCGAGTTTTAACTAACCATCGTTTTATTCTCTCTGTTGTGCAGGAGGGGGAGCCGGTGAGTCCAGTGCGCGGGCTCGCGCTAGGTGAGCCCTCCACGGTTTGGCGCAACGTGGCCCATCCTGCTCTGCTGAACCGGCACCGCGACCTCAACTGGATGGTGGCCCACGAGATCCTCCCGGTCAGAGCCGTCATGCACTCCCGGGGCATGGGAACAACATCGAGGTGCCCACGGCCGACTTGTGGCGGAGAGGAGACCGTGCGGCACCTGCTCTGGGAGTGCAGGGCCGCCCGGGACCTGTGGATCCAAGCGGGGCCCCTGATAACCCCGAGCCTGCCAGCAGGGGAGGTCCTAACAGCACAGCTGGTGCTCTACGGGGTGAGCCAGAGACCCATACCATCGGGACAATTCCGCCAGCTCTGGCTCACCCTGACATGCTACAAAGAGGCACTGTGGACCTCCAGAAACCTGCTGGTGGGGAAGCGCGTGGAGACGGCCACCCAGGCAGTGGCGATGCTGGCTACAGGGACCCTAGGGTGGTACGTCCCACGCGCCATTCGGAAGGGGCCCCCACCCACGTGAAGTGGTCCGGGCGGCCGCGGCCTGACTGCGCCGGAATGGCTGCCGTGGTCGAGGATCTCCGCTGGGCCCCATAGGAAGACCGGAGCGGTGACCGGTTCGGTGGAGCGGGAGGAATCGGCCACGTTCATGGACTCCAAGCTCCCCCTTCTTTGCACAACAGAGACTTTTAAAACTTTTACACACATTTCTTAACATGTCTTAACCCCGTATTGATGTAACACTTTTTATGGCTTTTATTACACTGTGTTTTAAAGTATTGTTTTGTTTTAAGTATTGTCTTTTAACATGCATACTTTTAAATTTGATCGAGCACATGTGTTTTTTATCCAATTTTATGCCCTTTTAAAGTGTTTTTAAGACATGCAAATTGAAATTTATACTT
This sequence comes from Osmerus mordax, assembly GCF_038355195.1. NCBI lineage: Eukaryota > Metazoa > Chordata > Actinopteri > Osmeriformes > Osmeridae > Osmerus > Osmerus mordax. Next base: position 71,698 of record NC_090059.1, on the reverse strand, counting down.
GAAATGTGTTTTTAACGCTCTGTCTGGCTGCAAATGATAAATAAATTCTTTCAAAAGAAAAAAATCTGTTCTTATCAGTTTAATATCTGATATGTCCTCCATGCGAGGACAACATATTAAACGGATTTTTGCAACAGGGAGTCGGAACAGGGGCTCGCTCCGTCCGCTCCGCGCATCGCCCCGGTATTGCAGCGTCTCCGGGAAGGGTGCAATCTTTCTAAGCGTGTCAAAGAGAAAAGCTAGTGAGGGAGGGAGGGAGGGAGGGAGGGAGGGAGGGAGGGAGGGAGGGAGGGAGGGAGGGAGGGAGGGAAGGAAGGAAGGAAGGAAGGAGGGAGGGAAGGAGGGAATGTCTGAATGAGTGAGGTTTGGGGGAGAGGGGTTTAGGTTAGGGCTAGGGTTTTTGGGGTGAGGGTCAAAAAACCCTCAAAAGGGGGGGGCCCCCCAACAAAGCGGAACAAGCGATCCCTACCAAAAAAACGGGGTGAAAAGGGGGTGTGGGCGGAGCCCTGTCGGCCGGTGGCGTTTTCCCGCCCTTTTAGATATAAAAAAAAAAAAAAAAAAAAAAAAAAAAAAAGTGAGTGACTGAGTGACTGAGTGAGTGACTGAGTGAGTGAGTGACAGAGAGAGAGAGAGAGAGAGAGAGAGAGAGAGAGAGAGAGAGAGAGAGAGAGAGAGAGAGAGCTGGCTGACATTCAGCGGGGCCGAGGTGAAAAACTGGAAGGCAATCGGAATGAGTTTTTTATCGCCGTGTCAGTCGACACCAACACGGAGTGGACTGGCTGGAAGGCGCATACGATAAACACGTACGGATCTTAATGGAGAAAAAGCCATCAATGAAATGGAGAAAGTGCGGTAAGGAAAGAAAAGCCAAGCGGGCGGGCCGAGCCCCTCTGCGGCCCGTGGCGTTTCCGCGCCTTTTTTTTCCCGAGAAGGATGCGGTTCGCCCCGGTTCTCCCCGGTTCGCCCCCGCGGACGGGTGAGTCAGGGCCAACGGAGGGGTTGGGGGTAGGCCGTTTGGGTCGTTTCAAATCGACGCTCTGGTTCCCCTTCAGCACGCACAAGCCTTTCGCCTTTTACTAAAGACTTCCGTGGAGGGGAGCGCCGACGAGTGGAACGTGGTATTTTTGGGAGGCTTTGCCCGAGGGAGGGCAGAGCCTGATGGACGTGTGACAAAAGCAGGGTGAGGTTGGCTTTGGGGTTAGGTGCGTGCCTGCGGGTAAGGCAGGTTTTGTCTTTGCTTCTTCTGTAGCTGTTTCAATTCTGTTGCCTTTTGGCCTGGGCTTTCCGCTTCCGTCCCTGCTTGTCCTGCGGCTTTTGGCCTGGGCTTTCCGCTTCCGTCCCTGCTTGTCCTGCGGCTTTTGGCCTGGGCTTTCCGCTTCCGTCCCTGCTTGTCCTGCGGCTTTTGGCCTGGGCTTTCCGCTTCCGTCCCTGCTTGTCCTGCGGCTTTTGGCCTGGGCTTTCCGCTTCCGTCCCTGCTTGTCCTGCGGCTTTTGGCCTGGGCTTTCCGCTTCCGTCCCTGCTTGTCCTGCGGCTTTTGGCCTGGGCTTTCCGCTTCCGTCCCTGCTTGTCCTGCGGCTTTTGGCCTGGGCTTTCCGCTTCCGTCCCTGCTTGTCCTGCGGCTTTTGGCCTGGGCTTTCCGCTTCCGTCCCTGCTTGTCCTGCGGCTTTTGGCCTCGGCTTTGGTTTTGGCTTTTGGTGGTTTCGGCCGTTCTCGGTGTGGTGACCGAGCGGCCCAGGTGGTGCACGGAGGGTCCGCGCGCCGGGGGCGTCCGATAATGCGGTCATCGCTTCTCGGCCTTTTGGCTAAGATCAAGTGTAGTATCTGTTCTTATCAGTTTAATATCTGATATGTCCTCCATGCGAGGACAACATATTAAACGGATTTTTGCAACAGGGAGTCGGAACAGGGGCTCGCTCCGTCCGCTCCGCGCATCGCCCCGGTATTGCAGCGTCTCCGGGAAGGGTGCAATCTTTCTAAGCGTGTCAAAGAGAAAAGCTAGTGAGGGAGGGAGGGAGGGAGGGAGGGAGGGAGGGAGGGAGGGAGGGAGGGAAGGAAGGAAGGAAGGAGGGAGGGAAGGAGGGAATGTCTGAATGAGTGAGGTTTGGGGGAGAGGGGTTTAGGTTAGGGCTAGGGTTTTTGGGGTGAGGGTCAAAAAACCCTCAAAAGGGGGGGGCCCCCCAACAAAGCGGAACAAGCGATCCCTACCAAAAAAACGGGGTGAAAAGGGGGTGTGGGCGGAGCCCTGTCGGCCGGTGGCGTTTTCCCGCCCTTTTAGATATAAAAAAAAAAAAAAAAAAAAAAAAAAAAAAAAAAGTGAGTGACTGAGTGAGTGAGTGACTGAGTGAGTGACTGAGTGAGTGAGTGACAGAGAGAGAGAGAGAGAGAGAGAGAGAGAGAGAGAGAGAGAGAGAGAGAGAGAGAGAGCTGGCTGACATTCAGCGGGGCCGAGGTGAAAAACTGGAAGGCAATCGGAATGAGTTTTTTATCGCCGTGTCAGTCGACACCAACACGGAGTGGACTGGCTGGAAGGCGCATACGATAAACACGTACGGATCTTAATGGAGAAAAAGCCATCAATGAAATGGAGAAAGTGCGGTAAGGAAAGAAAAGCCAAGCGGGCGGGCCGAGCCCCTCTGCGGCCCGTGGCGTTTCCGCGCCTTTTTTTTCCCGAGAAGGATGCGGTTCGCCCCGGTTCTCCCCGGTTCGCCCCCGCGGACGGGTGAGTCAGGGCCAACGGAGGGGTTGGGGGTAGGCCGTTTGGGTCGTTTCAAATCGACGCTCTGGTTCCCCTTCAGCACGCACAAGCCTTTCGCCTTTTACTAAAGACTTCCGTGGAGGGGAGCGCCGACGAGTGGAACGTGGTATTTTTGGGAGGCTTTGCCCGAGGGAGGGCAGAGCCTGATGGACGTGTGACAAAAGCAGGGTGAGGTTGGCTTTGGGGTTAGGTGCGTGCCTGCGGGTAAGGCAGGTTTTGTCTTTGCTTCTTCTGTAGCTGTTTCAATTCTGTTGCCTTTTGGCCTGGGCTTTCCGCTTCCGTCCCTGCTTGTCCTGCGGCTTTTGGCCTGGGCTTTCCGCTTCCGTCCCTGCTTGTCCTGCGGCTTTTGGCCTGGGCTTTCCGCTTCCGTCCCTGCTTGTCCTGCGGCTTTTGGCCTGGGCTTTCCGCTTCCGTCCCTGCTTGTCCTGCGGCTTTTGGCCTGGGCTTTCCGCTTCCGTCCCTGCTTGTCCTGCGGCTTTTGGCCTGGGCTTTCCGCTTCCGTCCCTGCTTGTCCTGCGGCTTTTGGCCTGGGCTTTCCGCTTCCGTCCCTGCTTGTCCTGCGGCTTTTGGCCTGGGCTTTCCGCTTCCGTCCCTGCTTGTCCTGCGGCTTTTGGCCTCGGCTTTGGTTTTGGCTTTTGGTGGTTTCGGCCGTTCTCGGTGTGGTGACCGAGCGGCCCAGGTGGTGCACGGAGGGTCCGCGCGCCGGGGGCGTCCGATAATGCGGTCATCGCTTCTCGGCCTTTTGGCTAAGATCAAGTGTAGTATCTGTTCTTATCAGTTTAATATCTGATATGTCCTCCATGCGAGGACAACATATTAAACGGATTTTTGCAACAGGGAGTCGGAACAGGGGCTCGCTCCGTCCGCTCCGCGCATCGCCCCGGTATTGCAGCGTCTCCGGGAAGGGTGCAATCTTTCTAAGCGTGTCAAAGAGAAAAGCTAGTGAGGGAGGGAGGGAGGGAGGGAGGGAGGGAGGGAGGGAGGGAAGGAAGGAAGGAAGGAAGGAGGGAGGGAAGGAGGGAATGTCTGAATGAGTGAGGTTTGGGGGAGAGGGGTTTAGGTTAGGGCTAGGGTTTTTGGGGTGAGGGTCAAAAAACCCTCAAAAGGGGGGGGCCCCCCAACAAAGCGGAACAAGCGATCCCTACCAAAAAAACGGGGTGAAAAGGGGGTGTGGGCGGAGCCCTGTCGGCCGGTGGCGTTTTCCCGCCCTTTTAGATATAAAAAAAAAAAAAAAAAAAAAAAAAAAAAAAAAAGTGAGTGACTGAGTGAGTGAGTGACTGAGTGAGTGACTGAGTGAGTGAGTGACAGAGAGAGAGAGAGAGAGAGAGAGAGAGAGAGAGAGAGAGAGAGAGAGAGAGAGAGCTGGCTGACATTCAGCGGGGCCGAGGTGAAAAACTGGAAGGCAATCGGAATGAGTTTTTTATCGCCGTGTCAGTCGACACCAACACGGAGTGGACTGGCTGGAAGGCGCATACGATAAACACGTACGGATCTTAATGGAGAAAAAGCCATCAATGAAATGGAGAAAGTGCGGTAAGGAAAGAAAAGCCAAGCGGGCGGGCCGAGCCCCTCTGCGGCCCGTGGCGTTTCCGCGCCTTTTTTTTCCCGAGAAGGATGCGGTTCGCCCCGGTTCTCCCCGGTTCGCCCCCGCGGACGGGTGAGTCAGGGCCAACGGAGGGGTTGGGGGTAGGCCGTTTGGGTCGTTTCAAATCGACGCTCTGGTTCCCCTTCAGCACGCACAAGCCTTTCGCCTTTTACTAAAGACTTCCGTGGAGGGGAGCGCCGACGAGTGGAACGTGGTATTTTTGGGAGGCTTTGCCCGAGGGAGGGCAGAGCCTGATGGACGTGTGACAAAAGCAGGGTGAGGTTGGCTTTGGGGTTAGGTGCGTGCCTGCGGGTAAGGCAGGTTTTGTCTTTGCTTCTTCTGTAGCTGTTTCAATTCTGTTGCCTTTTGGCCTGGGCTTTCCGCTTCCGTCCCTGCTTGTCCTGCGGCTTTTGGCCTGGGCTTTCCGCTTCCGTCCCTGCTTGTCCTGCGGCTTTTGGCCTGGGCTTTCCGCTTCCGTCCCTGCTTGTCCTGCGGCTTTTGGCCTGGGCTTTCCGCTTCCGTCCCTGCTTGTCCTGCGGCTTTTGGCCTGGGCTTTCCGCTTCCGTCCCTGCTTGTCCTGCGGCTTTTGGCCTGGGCTTTCCGCTTCCGTCCCTGCTTGTCCTGCGGCTTTTGGCCTGGGCTTTCCGCTTCCGTCCCTGCTTGTCCTGCGGCTTTTGGCCTGGGCTTTCCGCTTCCGTCCCTGCTTGTCCTGCGGCTTTTGGCCTGGGCTTTCCGCTTCCGTCCCTGCTTGTCCTGCGGCTTTTGGCCTCGGCTTTGGTTTTGGCTTTTGGTGGTTTCGGCCGTTCTCGGTGTGGTGACCGAGCGGCCCAGGTGGTGCACGGAGGGTCCGCGCGCCGGGGGCGTCCGATAATGCGGTCATCGCTTCTCGGCCTTTTGGCTAAGATCAAGTGTAGTATCTGTTCTTATCAGTTTAATATCTGATATGTCCTCCATGCGAGGACAACATATTAAACGGATTTTTGCAACAGGGAGTCGGAACAGGGGCTCGCTCCGTCCGCTCCGCGCATCGCCCCGGTATTGCAGCGTCTCCGGGAAGGGTGCAATCTTTCTAAGCGTGTCAAAGAGAAAAGCTAGTGAGGGAGGGAGGGAGGGAGGGAGGGAGGGAGGGAGGGAGGGAGGGAAGGAAGGAAGGAAGGAAGGAGGGAGGGAAGGAGGGAATGTCTGAATGAGTGAGGTTTGGGGGAGAGGGGTTTAGGTTAGGGCTAGGGTTTTTGGGGTGAGGGTCAAAAAACCCTCAAAAGGGGGGGGCCCCCCAACAAAGCGGAACAAGCGATCCCTACCAAAAAAACGGGGTGAAAAGGGGGTGTGGGCGGAGCCCTGTCGGCCGGTGGCGTTTTCCCGCCCTTTTAGATATAAAAAAAAAAAAAAAAAAAAAAAAAAAAAAAAAAGTGAGTGACTGAGTGAGTGAGTGACTGAGTGAGTGACTGAGTGAGTGAGTGACAGAGAGAGAGAGAGAGAGAGAGAGAGAGAGAGAGAGAGAGAGAGAGAGAGAGAGAGAGAGCTGGCTGACATTCAGCGGGGCCGAGGTGAAAAACTGGAAGGCAATCGGAATGAGTTTTTTATCGCCGTGTCAGTCGACACCAACACGGAGTGGACTGGCTGGAAGGCGCATACGATAAACACGTACGGATCTTAATGGAGAAAAAGCCATCAATGAAATGGAGAAAGTGCGGTAAGGAAAGAAAAGCCAAGCGGGCGGGCCGAGCCCCTCTGCGGCCCGTGGCGTTTCCGCGCCTTTTTTTTCCCGAGAAGGATGCGGTTCGCCCCGGTTCTCCCCGGTTCGCCCCCGCGGACGGGTGAGTCAGGGCCAACGGAGGGGTTGGGGGTAGGCCGTTTGGGTCGTTTCAAATCGACGCTCTGGTTCCCCTTCAGCACGCACAAGCCTTTCGCCTTTTACTAAAGACTTCCGTGGAGGGGAGCGCCGACGAGTGGAACGTGGTATTTTTGGGAGGCTTTGCCCGAGGGAGGGCAGAGCCTGATGGACGTGTGACAAAAGCAGGGTGAGGTTGGCTTTGGGGTTAGGTGCGTGCCTGCGGGTAAGGCAGGTTTTGTCTTTGCTTCTTCTGTAGCTGTTTCAATTCTGTTGCCTTTTGGCCTGGGCTTTCCGCTTCCGTCCCTGCTTGTCCTGCGGCTTTTGGCCTGGGCTTTCCGCTTCCGTCCCTGCTTGTCCTGCGGCTTTTGGCCTGGGCTTTCCGCTTCCGTCCCTGCTTGTCCTGCGGCTTTTGGCCTGGGCTTTCCGCTTCCGTCCCTGCTTGTCCTGCGGCTTTTGGCCTGGGCTTTCCGCTTCCGTCCCTGCTTGTCCTGCGGCTTTTGGCCTGGGCTTTCCGCTTCCGTCCCTGCTTGTCCTGCGGCTTTTGGCCTGGGCTTTCCGCTTCCGTCCCTGCTTGTCCTGCGGCTTTTGGCCTGGGCTTTCCGCTTCCGTCCCTGCTTGTCCTGCGGCTTTTGGCCTGGGCTTTCCGCTTCCGTCCCTGCTTGTCCTGCGGCTTTTGGCCTCGGCTTTGGTTTTGGCTTTTGGTGGTTTCGGCCGTTCTCGGTGTGGTGACCGAGCGGCCCAGGTGGTGCACGGAGGGTCCGCGCGCCGGGGGCGTCCGATAATGCGGTCATCGCTTCTCGGCCTTTTGGCTAAGATCAAGTGTAGTATCTGTTCTTATCAAAAGCGACGGTGAGAAGACGGTGGCCGAGGACGGTGGTGCGGCGGTGGCGGCGAGCGGCGGAGTGGCGGTGGCGGAGAGCGGTGTGGCGGTGATGGCCGGTGGCGGGTCGGAGGGCGGAGTCGGTGGTGCCAGTGATCGGGGCCGAGCGGTGTATGGGGCACGGTCACTGGCGGAGGAGAGAGGAGAGGCGAGCGGGGCCCAGGGCGGAAGGGTCGACGGAGCTGCAGGGGTCAGCGGGACGCCCGCGCCTGCAGCTGGCGTTACGTCCGTGGCGGACTGCGTCGGGGTACCCGGCGTCAGCACCGGCGGCAGGGGAGCGACGGGAGCGGTTGGTGGAGCGGCGGTCGGAGACGGAGGCGCACCGGGGAGCGGAGCGGCGGTCGGCGGCGGAGCAACAGGCGGCGGTGTGCCCGGTGGCAGCGGGGCGCCAGGCGGCGGCGGCGGCGGTGTGCCCGGTGGCAGCGGGGCGCCAGGCGGCGGAGGTGTGCCCGGTGGCAGCGGGGCGCCAGGTGGCGGCGGCGGTGTGCCCGGTGGCAGCGGGGCGCCAGGCGGAGGCGGCGGTGTGCCCGGTGGCAGCGGGGCGCCAGGCGGAGGCGGCGGTGTGCCCGGTGGCAGCGGGGCGCCAGGCGGAGGGGACGGAGCCAGGAGGCTGCGTCGCCCAGAGCAGGGTTAGGGTTAGGGTTAGGTTTGGGTTAGGGTAGGGTTAAAAGAAAAACTGGATGGTCTTAAAAAGCACGGGCCTATTATTACTGTGTTGTTAAGCTAATTAAAATTGAAATGAAAAGGGGCAGGAATGCAAGTGGATGTGTTGTAAAATTGTGTTTGTTTTTTTACAGGTGCTGTGTAGCGATGGATGAGTGGATGGTGTTATGGATTTGAGGATCAAGGTAAGTGTTGTTGAAATTACTTTTTAGTGTGTAAATCTATGTGTGTGCATGTAAGTATGTATGAGTGTATTTTACAGGTGCTGTGAGGCGATGAATAAGTGGATGATGCTAAAGATGAAGATCAAGGTAAGTGTTTGCAATGTTTTTTAGTGCATGGGTCTATGTGTCTGTGTGGAGCTGTATGTGAATAAATAAAAGGGTCGACTATGTGTGTGTGTTTATATTTGAGCCTCTGTGTGAGGGTGTAGATGTATGTGTTGTGTATGGATCTGACATGTGTATGTGTGTGGGCGTGTTATGTAGTCAGTACCATAAGGAAGTATATATTAACAGAATTGCCATGAAAAACCATGTATACACTTTATTTATTAAAAGAAGCTGGTCCTGTGTGGAAATAAGAATGTTATGTTTTCTCATTCAGTCCCAGGGGTGTAATTGTGTTCAACTGTGTGATCCATTTTCTTTCGGCATGCTTCCGCTGTCCACTGGACCACCCGGACCCCGACTCCACACCAGATATGATGAGGTGAGTGACGGGGTGCTCCTGGAAGTGTGTGACCAGTGTTGTTTGTAGGTGTGCCCGTGAGATGTTGTTCAGATGTTGTTTCAACCTAGTGTCTATTGAAGCTCCGGTTTCTCCTACGTAGTGTTTATGGCAGAGGGTGCAGGTGATGATGTAAACCACATTGGAGGTTTGTAGGGTGAAGCTGTCCGGGATTGGAGCCGACGTGTGGTTATGGGGGTTTGTAATGAATTTCCTGTTCTTGTAGTGCAGTGTGTGAGGTTTGGTTATTGGAGGGGGCATATTGCTGAATTTGGTATGTATAAGAATATCCTTAAGGCTTTTATTTTTTCTATATGCTGAGATGATCCTATATGGTTTAAGCGGAGGATATGTGTGTTGAGCTGTGGTGAAGTTGTGTTTGAATGCATGTTGCAGTGGGCGTGTTCTATGTGAGAATGTCGTAACTAATGGGATTATGATTTTAGGTGGACCTAGGTCTGTGCCGGTTGTGTGTGGGGTGGCCGGGGAGGTGGGAGGAAAGGTAGGGTTAAAGGGGGGGTGTGATTCCGGGATGGGGTTAAAGGGCGGGTCCGCGTAGATGTTAAAGGGGGAGTTAGGGTTAGGCGTGGGGTCGGGAAGGTTGGGATTAGGGTTAAAAGTCAGGTTGGGTCTACCCATAGAATTAAAAGGAGAGGGGGTGGGGTTGCGGGGAGGGTTGGGGTTAGGCGCAGGATCCGAGGGGTTGGGTTTAGGGTGAGGGACCAGGCTAGGTGTGGTTTTGGAAGGAGGGGAAGTGGGGTTAAGGGGAAGATTGGGTTGGGGGCTGTGAGTACGGGTGAAATTAAAGATGGGGTAATAACGGGGTGTTGGATGGGGCTCCGCAGCAGAGTCCAGGGAAGGTTCAGGATCAGGAGGGAGATTGGGGGAGGATACAGGATACGAACCCGGTGTAGGGTAAGGGAAAGGATTCGGGGGGGAGGGGGACAGGAGGGGGAGGGACTCTGCTGCAGGTTGTGTATGTACTGTTGCTTGTATTTGGAGTGTCTGAGGTGTGTGTGATGTGTGTGTGTTGGTTGTGTGTGTATCGTTGTTTGTAGTGTTGGATGTGTGTGTGGGCTGAGTGGGAGAGAGAGCTGCCAAAGTGTCATTCTTGATGGTGCGCAGAAACCTTTTGGAATATCCCCTTTGTCTGAGTGAGTGAAATAGTGTTTGAATGGCTATGTGTAAATCATCTTTGTGAGATGATATTCTATAGAATCGGATGATCTGTGATTTGACGATACCTTTAAATGTGTGTTTGGGGTGATAGCTTTGTTTGTGTAATAGAGCGTGTGTGTCTGTGGGTTTGAAATATACTCGTGTCTGAAGCGTCTTATGTGTTGCATTTATTGTGTTAAAGTAAACCGTGGTGTCTAAAAAGTGAACCTGTTGTGGATCAATGATGTGTTTCACCGTGATGGATGGATGGTGTGAGTTAAGTATGTGTATGAACTCCGTAAAGTGTTTGATGTCATGTGGCCATGCTCCTATGATATCGTCCAAAAACCTGAAGTAGAATGATGGTTGCAGTGGACACTTTGACAGTGCTTCCCTCTCCCACTCAGCCATGTAAATGTTTGCATATGCGGGGGCGAATTTCTTGCCCATAGCCGTTCCCATTGTTTGTAGATAATGTTTATTGTTAAATAAAAAATCATTATTGTCTAAACTAATTTGTAGTAACTGTAAAATATCCTGATCCGGTCTATTGTTGTCTGGGTATTTTTGAAACAAGGATTTGACAGCCTGTACACCCATTGTGGTGTTGATGTTGGTGTACAGGCTGTCGACATCGATGGTGAAAATGTGTGTATGGGAGGGAACGGCTATGGGCTTGAGCATCTCTAAAAAATGATATGTGTCCTTGAGATAACTGGGGTGAAGGGTGGATAAAGGGTTGATGTAGTGATCAATGTATTCCGATATGTTGTAGGACTCGCTGTTACAATCCGATACTATGGGTCTACCAGGAGGAACTTCAAAGGGAATGGTCCAGGTGTCCGGTTCTTTATGGATCTTGGGAAGTAAGTAAAAGAGTCTTTGTCGTGGGGTGTCCGGTCCGTATAGGTAGTCCCGTTGCTTAGCTGTAATGTAGCGTCTGTCGTAGAGTGATTTGATGATGGTCCTAAGTCTCACCTGTGTCTGTGGTTGTATGCTATCCGGTATGATTTTATAATGTCTGATGTTGTTTAACTGTCTATTTGCTTCAAAAATGTATTGGTGGTTGTCTAAGATAACTATTTTGGATCCTTTGTCCGCTGGTTTGATGACTATGTGTGGGTTGTTTTTAAGTGTTTGTAGTGATTCTCGGAGTGTGGTAGTGAGGTTGTCCTGTCTGTCCGTCTGTGTGTTGTGGTCTCTTAAAGTCCTTCTGTCCGTCTTGATGAGGGTCCTGATGTGGTGGTCCACCTGGGAGAGTTTAGGCTCCCAGGTGGAAGGATTGATGAAGGGCAGATGGTTATCGCTCTCTGTATAGTCAAAGTAGTCCAGTATTTTAAGTCGTCTGTGATATTTGTGGATGTCCCTTTGAAGCTCCTCCTGGTCAAAAGTGGTGGGGCGGGGCACAAAAGTGAGGCCTCTCTCCAGAAGTGCTACTTGTGTTGGTGATGGGTGAAATGTTTTGGACAGATTCAAAATGTTGGAACTGGATGGTAGTGGTGAGTGAGGGAGCTGGGGGGCGGGGGGAGGAGAGGGGGCCGTAGATGTGTGTGTCCTTGGTGAATGTGTGATAATGTTAACGGTGTCTGGGTTGTGAGTATGAGTAATTATAAATTTAATTGTGAGCACCAGTGTGAAAATATTGCTGCTGCTGTTTCTGGTGTCCAGTGAATGTTGTCCCTATTAGTGCGGAATGAATCATGCGGTATTTCATACAGTGTGGGTAAGTGTGTGCTGATGTAACTATTTATGGTCCTGATGTTTTGTTTTTGTTGTGGAGTGAGAAATGGTGAGTGACTTATGATGGGGACGTAGATGGTGGCGTTGGGAAAGGTGCTCTTCGCTTCTCTGTGCATACTGGCTAGTTGTTTAAGTGATGTCTGGTATGGGTCGAGATCCTTATTGTTGAGACCCACCGAGAGGACCACCACCTCTGTATGTGGGTGTACCTGGGTTTTTTCCAAGACCCTTTGGAAGTGGTTGAAGGTGGCCCCGGGGTAGCTATCCACCTGTGCCCTAGGGTTCTGGAAGGGGGGGATCCTATTTAAATTGGAATCCCCAATGAATAGGTGGGACTTGAGGCCTTTGATGTTCCAGTCCGCCACCTTGCGTGCGGGCCGGGCCATGTGGTAAGATGGTGTAACTAGTGTGTGGGTGTATTGGGGGGTGGTTTGGTCTTGTGACGGGAAAAGAGAAGTACGTGTTGGCTGTAGGGATGTGCGTGTTGCGGCGCCGAGTTTCGGAGAGTCCCCTACAGGCCCCTTGGTGGGGTGGAAAGGGGAGGGCTCAGAGCAGGCTTTAGCCAAAGGTGATTTGCCTTTTGGGTGCCCTTTCATCATGGTAGCCTGCAATGAGGGCCTGTTTTTTGGGGGACTCTCCTGTTCGGCGCCTGGGGAAGGGAGGAAGAAAGAAGGAGTTAAGGGGTGTTTGGTGATGTTTGGGACTGGATGCTGACGGGTGGGGGAGGCTGATGCGGGGGAGTATCGGTGACCTACAGGGGAGGGGAAGCTTATCTCTGCGGAGAAAGCTCCCCGTGCATGTGTCTGTACGTTAGAAGGGGAGAAGGTGTGTTTCTTGAAGTGGGACTGAGTGAGGGACTTAGTGGCTAATGTAGGGGGAGTCCTGCGTGCGGTGGCCAGGAGGGGGATCTGCGATGTACGTGCTCCTAAGTTAAGTGTGTATTTGTATGCATGAGGGGGTCTAGGAAGAAGTGGGATTTCTGGGGATGTCCGTGTGTTGTGAGATAAAATGTCAGCGTTGTGTTGTTCTGTAAGTGTTTCTATGTGTGTGTTAATTATCTCTTTTGTAGGTGTGTTCGTGACTGCCTGATGTGACCGTGGGGCTGGCAAGGTGGCGGACTGGACGATCGGCGGAGGTAAGTGCTGTGTCGTGGTCTGATGTGCTGGTGAAGCCGATGCTGTGCATTCTATGGGTGAAAGTTGTGTGTGTGAGTGTGCTGTAGTGTTGTTGGTTGTGCGTGTGGTAGGTAGCTGTGGAGATTGTAAGTGTTGTGTAGTGTTGTCGGGTGTGTGTTGTGTAGTGCTGGTGTCTGTGTGTGGTGTGTGTGTTGTGGTGTTGTTAGCTATGTGTGTTGTAATTTGTTGTGGAGAGACTAATTGTAGTGCATGTGGTGTGTGTTGTGTAGTGTTGTTGGTTGTGGGTGATGTATGAGGTCTAGTGTTGTTAGTTGTGTGTGGTGTGTCTTGTGTAGTGTTGTTGAATGCATGTGGTGTACTTGTGTGTTGTGCAGTGTTGTTGACTGTACGTGGTGTGTGTTGTGTAATGCTGTTGGCTGTATGTGATGTTGGAGGTGTAGTGTTGTCTGCTATGTGTGTTGTCATTTGCTGTTGAGCGAATGACTGTAGTGTATGTGGTGTGTGTTGTGTAGTGTTGTTGGCCCTAGGTGATGTGTGTGGTGGTGAGGTGTTATTGGCTATGTGTATTGTAGCTTGCTGTGCAATAGGTGATGGAGGTGCAGGTGCCTGTGATGTAATCGTGTGTATGGAAGTGTTGGATGGCTGTTGACTAAGTGTCTGTGGTTTAAGCATGTCTGCATATGTCCTGCGTGGCTGTTGAGTGGGTGTGTGTGATGTAGGGATGGCTGTGTGTGTAGTAGTGGTAGTAGTGGTAGTAGTGTGTGGCTGCTGTGTGGGTGGACCTGTTGTGAGAGTAACCCTATGTGTAGTGACTGGCTGCAGGATGGGTGATTGTGGTGTTTGAATGGTCCTTTGAGCCTGTTCGTGTTGTGTGGCTGAGGGGAGCTGTAAAAGTGTCTCTACTGTTGTGATGGTTGTGTCTGTAAGTCTGTGTGTGTATCTTTTCTGTGCCCAGCCCATGGCTATGTGTAGTGCAGTGGTGTTTAAGGTGGGTGCTGTCGGGATGAGTGTTTGGATGGTCTTATTGTAATGTGTCTGTAGAATGTCCAGGTTATTGTTCATCCATGATGTGGTGTTTTGTGCTACTAACTGTGTGGTGTGTTCTGTAGGTGAAGAGGGTCTGATAAAAGAAGTGAGTTTCCCCACCTGCCTCATCATGCCTCTTGGGTGAGTCTTACTTAAAATGGCTGTGTTCATGATTTCGCCATGGTGGACCGCCTGTATGATCTTAAAATACAGTTTTGCCGCCTGTCTGGTGGCCTCATCTGGTGCCTGACCAGTGGCTCCAGCGTGGTATGTGCTATGTGTCTGCGTGTTGTGTGTGTTTGCATGAGTGTTGTGTGTCTGAGTGTTATGCCTCTGAATGTTGTGTGTGTCTGTATGAGAGTTGTGTGCTTGAGTGTTATGTCTCTGAGTGTGATGTGTGTCTACATGAGTGTTGTGTGCCTGAGTGTTATGCCTCTGAGTGTTGTGTTGGTCTACATAAGTGTTATGTGTTTGAGTGTTGTGTGGCTGCACCCTAGGTGGAGGAATGTATCGTGGGTGAGTGTTGTGGGCCTGTGTGTTGTAGGGCTGAGTGTTGTGTGTGTGAGTGTTGTGGCCTTGTGTGTTGTATGTCTGAGCTTGGCGAGCTTGAGTGTACTGCAATTGAGTGTTGCGTGGGTGTATGTTATGTGTCTGGGCGTTGTATGGATGAATGTGGTAATCATGTGTTTGGGTGTGGTGTGGTTGAATGGGAGGATATGGTGTTCTGTTGTACATGTGTGATGCTCTAGATGGTGGATGAATCTGTGGGTGCATGTTGTGTGGGTGGAAGTCATGTGTGAAGCTATTATGTGTCTGGCCATTATGTGGGTGAAAGTTATGTGTAAAGTTATTGTGTGTCTGGGTGTTATATGATTGAGTATAGGTGTGTGGTGCTCTGAGTGGTGGATGGGTCTGTAGATGTAAAAGGGGTGGCCGGCCCAGTAAAGAAGGCCTGGCTACACTGCCAAAAATGCTATCTGATCTATTGGTGTGCTCTCCTGACTTGAGGCGCACAAATGGTTTACCCCTACCGTGGTGCATGTTTTAAAATCAGAATGGGTGATCTGGACAGCTGTGTGTGTTAAGAAGCTGCCCAGATCGGGCCCTTACCGCCTTTTTGTAGTTGTTGAGTTTCAGGAGGCGTAGATGGTGGATTAGGCCAGTGTTGTAGTCCTCTTCTCTCTCTCTCTCCAGGTCCAGGTCTCGTGCTTAGTTTCCAAATGGAAATTTAAAAAAAAGGGGTCAGTGTTCCTGGTGTAGGTAAAAAAGGCCCGGGCCTGTAGGCAGAGATTAAAAAGAGTAAAACAATCCTGGGGAATTCTTCTGGTGGCAGGGAGTCTAAAAGGGAGCCCTCCCCAAACTGATTTTAAAACTGTATTTTATTAGCTTTAAAAACAAAGTATCAAGTCCAAACTGCTTAGGGATAAAACCAAAGTGTGCATCGACAAGTTTTGTCCCGACGTTTCGCAGACTTACTGCTTCCTCAGGGGAGATAGGCTCCCAGGAGAACACACCAATATTTATGAACTAGCACCCTTGGGAGAGGGGAGTGCCCCTCCCCCAAGGGTGCCCTAATTGGCCCTACCTGATTGGATAAAATGTTATCCCCACTCTGTCCCTAACGCTATACCTTATTCTAATTGGTTCTCTAGGTTACCTCTTTATTGTGATTGGTCCATTTAAATTATAGGGGTGAGTGCTGGTACATTTCCATTCCCTTCCTAAGAGGTTTCCAGAGGTTTATACAGAGTGGAAATTTTTAAAGGTGTGTATGTGTGTGTGTGTCTGTGTGTGTGTGTGTGTGTGTGTGTGTGTGTGTGGAATATGTGTCAGTGTTTGTGTGTGTGTGTGTGTGTCATCTGCAATGCATTGTGGGAGGTGTAGTCTGTAAAACGGTGGGAATATGAACCCAAACCAAAAAGATACAACTGTAACTCAAAAAACATATGTGGGTGTGTGTTGTGGATCTAGGGTGCATCCTAAAATATGTATTCCGTAAGCAAATGGTGGGGTTTTATGCCCAGACCACTCCACTACCATTTGTACTCATAAAATCACAATTATCATAAATATGTGAGTGAGACGTAAGTGTGAATGTAGTATATATGGAATTAAAACACCTGTGTTGTATTGTATAAAAGGCCAGTGATATCATGTAAGGTGGATGGTGGAGATTATCTTATGTATAGAGATAGGGATATGTTGAATGTACTATATGTTAATGTAGATCAATGAGGGTAAAAAAATGTTGCTGCAAATCTTAAAAGGGTTGTGTATTGTATATGTTTTCTGATCATGGGCATGATGAGGCAGGTACTAAAAGATTAAAAACATGGATAAATAGTTATGAAATGGTAAAAAATGGGGAAACTGCACAACTAGACTGTAGAAAATTGCACAGTAATCTGGTTTCTCTTGTTCTAGCAGGTGCAGTTAAAAACTTTGTCCACTAGATGCCGCCATTTTTGTCCCATATTTTGCTGGTAAGTGTATTATGTATATTTTACTGCTAAATGTGTAGGTGTAGTGTAGTGTTCTTATCCATCAAGAGTGTAGTTTGTATTATGTACGACGATGTGTGTGTATGTGTGCTAGTGTGTTGGTGTTTAGTGTCATAATGCTATGAGGGATGTGTGGAGTATTCTAGTGTGTCCCTTGTGTGGTGTTGTAGGTCTGTAGTGTGTCCGTGTGCTGCTGGATGGAAGAAGCTGACACTGTGGGGTTGGAAATTCACATGCATACACACAACAGCTTCAACAGCACAAAGACCAACAAAACATCAGAACCCTCATAATGTTCATCCCATGGCTATACAGGATCCCAGGAGTTTGTTGTTGTAAGCATGTTATCTAAGGCATAGGTGGGCACCCCGGGGGCCTTCGCTGCAGTTGTTGTGGATGTTGTTTTGTTCTCGGTGGGTCCCAACATGGTGACCAGTGGACAGCGGGTCCTTCTTATGTGTTGTGGTGAGAGGTGAATGTAAATACTAAACTAAGGCTAAACAACAGAAATAATGGCTCTGGCAGGGTTAGGTTTGGGTTAGGGTAGGGTTAAAAGAAAAACTGGATGGTCTTAAAAAGCACGGGCCTATTATTACTGTGTTGTTAAGCTAATTAAAATTGAAATGAAAAGGGGCAGGAATGCAAGTGGATGTGTTGTAAAATTGTGTTTGTTTTTTTACAGGTGCTGTGTAGCGATGGATGAGTGGATGGTGTTATGGATTTGAGGATCAAGGTAAGTGTTGTTGAAATTACTTTTTAGTGTGTAAATCTATGTGTGTGCATGTAAGTATGTATGAGTGTATTTTACAGGTGCTGTGAGGCGATGAATAAGTGGATGATGCTAAAGATGAAGATCAAGGTAAGTGTTTGCAATGTTTTTTAGTGCATGGGTCTATGTGTCTGTGTGGAGCTGTATGTGAATAAATAAAAGGGTCGACTATGTGTGTGTGTTTATATTTGAGCCTCTGTGTGAGGGTGTAGATGTATGTGTTGTGTATGGATCTGACATGTGTATGTGTGTGGGCGTGTTATGTAGTCAGTACCATAAGGAAGTATATATTAACAGAATTGCCATGAAAAACCATGTATACACTTTATTTATTAAAAGAAGCTGGTCCTGTGTGGAAATAAGAATGTTATGTTTTCTCATTCAGTCCCAGGGGTGTAATTGTGTTCAACTGTGTGATCCATTTTCTTTCGGCATGCTTCCGCTGTCCACTGGACCACCCGGACCCCGACTCCACACCAGATATGATGAGGTGAGTGACGGGGTGCTCCTGGAAGTGTGTGACCAGTGTTGTTTGTAGGTGTGCCCGTGAGATGTTGTTCAGATGTTGTTTCAACCTAGTGTCTATTGAAGCTCCGGTTTCTCCTACGTAGTGTTTATGGCAGAGGGTGCAGGTGATGATGTAAACCACATTGGAGGTTTGTAGGGTGAAGCTGTCCGGGATTGGAGCCGACGTGTGGTTATGGGGGTTTGTAATGAATTTCCTGTTCTTGTAGTGCAGTGTGTGAGGTTTGGTTATTGGAGGGGGCATATTGCTGAATTTGGTATGTATAAGAATATCCTTAAGGCTTTTATTTTTTCTATATGCTGAGATGATCCTATATGGTTTAAGCGGAGGATATGTGTGTTGAGCTGTGGTGAAGTTGTGTTTGAATGCATGTTGCAGTGGGCGTGTTCTATGTGAGAATGTCGTAACTAATGGGATTATGATTTTAGGTGGACCTAGGTCTGTGCCGGTTGTGTGTGGGGTGGCCGGGGAGGTGGGAGGAAAGGTAGGGTTAAAGGGGGGGTGTGATTCCGGGATGGGGTTAAAGGGCGGGTCCGCGTAGATGTTAAAGGGGGAGTTAGGGTTAGGCGTGGGGTCGGGAAGGTTGGGATTAGGGTTAAAAGTCAGGTTGGGTCTACCCATAGAATTAAAAGGAGAGGGGGTGGGGTTGCGGGGAGGGTTGGGGTTAGGCGCAGGATCCGAGGGGTTGGGTTTAGGGTGAGGGACCAGGCTAGGTGTGGTTTTGGAAGGAGGGGAAGTGGGGTTAAGGGGAAGATTGGGTTGGGGGCTGTGAGTACGGGTGAAATTAAAGATGGGGTAATAACGGGGTGTTGGATGGGGCTCCGCAGCAGAGTCCAGGGAAGGTTCAGGATCAGGAGGGAGATTGGGGGAGGATACAGGATACGAACCCGGTGTAGGGTAAGAGTTAGGGTTAGGGTTAGGGTTAGGGTTAGGGTTAGGGTTAGGGTTAGGGTTAGGGTTAGGTTTGGGTTAGGGTAGGGTTAAAAGAAAAACTGGGTGGTCCTAAGGAGCACGGGCCTATTATTCCTGTGTTTAAAAAAAATGTATATAACAAAAGAAAGGAAAACAGAAATAAAAAAAACCTGTTGAGAAATAATGTGTGTTTTTTTAGGGTTAGGGTTAGGGTTAGGTTTGACGTCTGAAAATCCCCCGAGCCCAGTAGTTCGGTACTTCGACCCACTTAGGCTCAGGACTGAGGCACACGCTATGCCAATGCTGAGTCATCCACCACATCCGAACAGGGGCTAGGCCCCTCTAGGAACCCCGAGGGGAACCCAGGCCGGGTAACCCCTGAAGTGCTCGCCACCCGACACAAGGTGAGTGAGGAGCACCCAGAGGGACAGTAATATATAAACATACAGTAAGAAACAATGCATAATATATAAGTATAGGTCGAGCACATGGATAGCCGTCTCCGTATCCACTTGACATGTTCAGGTAGCAGGGTCAATGCGGAAGCATGCTCAGGGTCAGAAAGGCCCCTTGTAGTTAGTAGAAGTTATTATCTGGAGGGTCTCTGTCCACCTGGGGACAAAGTAAACACCATCAGAGTATATAAAAGTCATAAATTGTTTGAAACCGAGTTATTATTCCAACTATGGTATTGATCCTTGGAGTCCCGATCCCAAAGGGGTCAAGGTACACATCCTCAGATTATAAATCAGGTTTGATGTCTGATGATCCCTCGAGCCCAGCAGTTTCGTGCTTCGACCCGCTTAGGCGTGAACTCTCACTGGTTGGGGTTAGAAAAAATGACTCAGTGAGGTGGCCCAGTGATCAGAGATAAACCCACTGGGGGGAAGCAACGGTCAAGTTTTAAGCGTAGACCCCCCCCAGGTTGGGGTTAGGATAAGTGACAGGGGGGCTATCCCACCCCATTAAGTCACGGTAGGTTAGTCGTCCGGTTAAGTTCTAGGCGTAGGCCCTCCCAGGTTGGGGTTAGGATAAGTGACAGGGGGGTTATCTTACCCCCTTAAAGTCACAGTAGGTAAGCCTTCCGGTTAAGTTTTAGGCGTAGACCCTCCCAGGTTGGGGTTAGGGTAAGTGACAGGGGGGCTATCTCACCCCATTAAGTCACAGCAGGTCAGTCGTCTGGTTAAGTTTTAGGCGTAGACCCTCCCAGGTTGGGGTTAGGATAAGTGACAGGAGGGCTATCCTAGCCCATTAAGTCACAGTAGGTCAGCTTTACGGTTAAGTTTAGGCGTAGACCCTCCCAGGTTGGGGTTAGGATAGGTGACAGGGGGGCTATTCCACCCCATTAAATCACAGTAGGTCAGCCTATGGGATGGTGACGGTTGGGTTGAGGTACGCGGAGGAGGGCAAGAAAGGGAGAAATATGCAGGCGTCTAGGGGGAGTACCCGAGGAACGCAGGAGGGATAGATAGAAATTAAATAAAGGGCCTGTGTGGACATATGAGGTGCAACTGAGTGTGTGAGTGCGTGTCCTACCTTGACCGGGCAGCTAACTTAATCTGAAAAGCTAAAAAAGGTTCTACCTGGAAAGTTAAGAATCTATACCAATCCCGGGTGCAGATGTGGGGAGGACCCCAAGGAAATGCAGGGCTGTGGAAGGAAGGGGTTAATAAACAAGATACATGAGTGTCATAGCCCTGTCCTCACTGCACATGAGTGCGATGAAGATAAAGCCATGCAGACAATAGTGGTGGGAGTGGGGTGAGAGAGATATAGAGAGAGGCGCTCCTGTTAGAGCAAATAAAAGTTGTAGTCAAAAACGCAGGACTCCATTCCCTGGGCGGTGCCTCCTGCCGGGCCCATGCCAGAAATTAAGCAGGGATATACGGGGTCCTAACTGGCCACGACCGGTTTCGTCCTCTCCCAGGACTCGTCAGGTGACGGAAATAAAACATGAGCAGGAACCAGGGCCATCCTAGGCTACGGACTGACAGGGGACCTCGAGGCTACACCAAAGAAGGAGGATGGTGGTCACCCCGGTGCCCTCCTGGCAGCCCACCAGAAGCGGTATTCAGAATTATTGTCTAGGGAAAAGAGTAGAGAGGGAGAGAGAGAGAGAGGGGGAGGGCGCGCGTGTGTGCGAGGCATGTGTGTACACTCAGGGTGGTGAACAAGCTAAGTGAGAGGAGAAGATCTGTAAAAGAAGAAGCATGGGTTAGGATTAGTGAAAGGGGGTCCAGAAAAACCTGTGGAAGGAGGGGGGGGGGGGGGGGGGATTGTCTTTATGTGTGAGTGCTTAATGCACAGAGAAGCCTAAAATGTGTGTGTGCCTAGAGAAAGAGAGAGAGCGGAACAGACCAGTAGAGAATAGTAGAGAGAGAGAGACAGAATGTGTGTGTGAGTGTGTGAGAGAGTATGTGTGTGAGCAAAGCCTAAGATTATGTGTGTGTGCTTATGCACAGAAATGAATGTGTGAGCATGGAATGGGAGGGGGAGGAGGGAGAGGGAAGAAAAGAGAAAGTACATTATATCCATGCATACATATACACAGACATGTAGTACAAGCATGCACACACACTATCAGCAGTTCATGCAAACGCGTGGGGTATGAGTATGAGGTGGTAGGCCCAAGTTATTAATAAATGCACCCTATTAAATCAATCAAGCAACCAAACTAGACTAGAAAGAAAAACTTACATATGGCCCCAGAAGATGGAGAAGTGAAGATGAGATGGGAGATCCTAAGATGGATGCTTGCAGCGCGTGGTAGCAGCAGGTGCGTTTATGGGCAAAAAACAAGTGGGCTAATTAGCAACAGGTCCGCTAGCACGCATGCGTTCAGAGCATGGTACTGAATATGACACAAAACAAGCTAATCATTCGATAAAAAAACTAGATAAACAATTTATGGATAGCAAAAGCAAGTTAGAAAACTTATTATTGAGGGGTGGGAAATGGTCTTACGGTCACGCAGCTCCGGTCGGCAGTCACAGTCTCAAACGAACACACAGGCTTATTAATACCGGAGTATTAGTGACGGTGAAGAAAAAAGTTTTTGGAGAGAGGACGTCAAGGGGCGGGATCTCCAAATCACGTCACTAGCCATTGGAGTGTAAGGTCTGTGATTGACGTGGCAAACCGGGACGTGCAGCCAAGTCCGATGTAAACAAACACTGCAAAACTAGCAACGCCGTTCGGTAGCAGAAAACGGAGACTTGGAGATGAGAAAAAATTCCAAACCAAGAGGCAGTAGAGTGGTACAATCCTCAGAGTGTAGGGGAAAACGAATCACGTTTTACACAGGTGTAGAACCGGTCTGCACTGCTACGTTATGTGAAAAATAGCTGCCGCAGAAGAACGACCTGCTGCGGTGACGTCACTGAGAGGAAATCCCAGGGAAGCCCCTGCGCGTCCGTGGTCTCTACAACAGGGTGTAGGTACAGGCGAAAAAAATATTATGTTGAGCAGCAATAAGGGACTGGACTACACATTAGCAGTAAACAGTAAACTAATATTATCCCTATTAATATAATATAATATATTATATAATAAACCCTTAGAATAAAAGGCAAAACCAGAACGTTCCAAGGTAAAATTAGGACTCCAAGATAATCTAAGGATGGCCAAAGTATCTAAAAAACAGTGGCAGAAACGTGATAAAAGCAGCTCTCAGACTAAGAATCACCATAGAGGTCACGACCAACATAATCCAGAGGCCTAGAGCCAGCCGTCTCACAGAGAAACCACGTCACACAAGCACATCCCTACTCTGGACAGCAACACAACTCAGACCACCAGGGTCCGCAAAGTGGTCGAGGTCACATCCGATATTCCCCAATCATCAATGCAGACCATGGTGCCTAATCCATGCCCTGACAGATGACAGCCGGTAGGCAAGACACCAGGGTCACATCCGATATACCTGATGTCAACAGCCACCCCAGGCAGTCACCCAAGGCCAAAACCCCATGACAAGGCCCAAGACCAAGATCACCGCTGAGGGTGAAACGCCCCGCAGTGAGTCCAAGTGGTCCAGAGATTATGGTATTAGCCAGTGAACAAGATACTCATCAAGACACCGGCCTAGGCCTCAATGGACAGAACAGTCTAGATTCCTAGAGTAGAGAGTAGGCCTAAATCCATATGTGTGTGAAAAAATGTGGTCCAGTCTATATGGTGATCTCCAGCGTAATCCCTCCAGGAAGATGACCACAAAAGGTGGTGTGTATACACAAAGTAGGCGTCAAGGCGCCACTCCACAGGTAACCTAATGGCATAGCCACAGGTAAAAACAGCTCTGTGGGTAGATGTCACCTGGTCACCACTTCTGTAGCTGTACAGGGATGTGTATTTGGAGAGTACAGGCCGTGGCATCCACTTTTTCTTGGTCTCCAGTGTAATCCCTCCAGGAAGATGACCACATAGAGTGGTGTGTAAACACAAAATAGGCGTGAGGGCGCCACTCCACAGGAAACCTAATGGCACAGCCACAGGTAAAATCACCTCTGTGGGTAGATGTCACCTGGTCACAACCTCTGCAGTTGTACAGGGATGTGTATTGTGAGAATACAGGCCGTAGCGTCCACTTCATTCTTCTCCACATGTGGTGAGGGGGGTGACGCGGTGGGGGCTCCATCGTCACGTGTGGGAGTGAGGGAATGTATAAAAGGAACATCCCCAGGTGGCCAACACACGGTGATAGCCCTTAGTACCGGTCCAGGCCTCAGTGTCCGTGGATGTGAATCCAAATAAGGAGAGCAAAAACTAGAAATACGTAGGCTATTAGATGTGAATAAACTCTGAGTAGTGGCTTCCGCATGCTAGGTTGACTTGCTGCTGTTGAGCCATGTCCTCTGATTATGCCATTGGGCGTCAGGAGGCTCCCGGTGGGTGATTGGCCGAGGAGGCCAGCTGAACCAGGAGCCGAGCGTCATGCAACACAACCTAGGTCCATTCATGGTAGTAAGATAAGGATAGGAGGCTGCTTAAGGGGAATCGGGCTAAAGGCTAGAGGGAAAATATCAAGCTAATCAAACTCCACCGGCTGTGGCAGGCTGAGTAGGAAGGTCTACCATTCCACGGACAGTCTGATGGGGGCCATTCTGGCTCCATACTAAATCCACACCCCCTAAGCGGTCCCCCCACTGTGCGAGCTGGTAAGGTCAATTAGTCGAAGCCCCAGCCAACACATCCACGGTCTTCTAGGTGAGAATGTTGTGAATGCAGGGGACATTAGGGACAGTTTGTATTGTGGACCCAGGTCTGGAGGAGAAGTCCAGACGCGCGTACGCGATCAATGGAGGTCTTTAAATCCAAAACAAGTGTATTGTATCTTCTCCCAGAAGGCTCCACATCAGATTTATTTGTGTCTAACAGGCGATACCATCCAGATCAGGTAGAGAATGGGGGGTCCCAGTCAGAGCACCTAAGTGTATCCAGGGGAGGCGAACCCTGATAGAGGTGACGGTGTCCGGGTACTCAAAAAACCAAACTAAACACAGGGAGGGGGATCACACTCCATGATGTGAGAGAGCCCCAAGTCCCAACTAGCGTGTGGGTGTCCCCACTAAACCTGGTTGCAGGGAGGGACACCAGAGAGACGGAGATGATAGGCCTCGGGTTGAAGGTAACTGACTAGAGTGCCCACCAGGAGTAGAGCGCCCCAGTGAAGGGGGGCTCGGCTAACCTAGGGGCTTATATAAGTAGGAACCAGGTACGGGAGCCTCAAAAGCGTGAGCAAAGTGCTGAACTAACCCGAACCACTGGATTTCTAATATGAGGTCAGGTTAGGCTAACAATGCTAAGTAGGGTTAAGCTAACAAAACCAATCTAAACGACGTGAACCGTGTGGACAAACGCTAAGCGGCAGAAATTGAGGGGCTAGGCTAACAAAGCTAGGTTAGGCTAACAATGCTAAGCTAGGCTAAGCTAACAAAAACCATCCAATTTGGTCAAAAACCGATATAGACCATGTCTAACATGCAAATTAGTGAGTTGGGTAAAGGCTAACAATGCTAAGCTAGGCTAAGTTAACAAAAACCGTCTAGATTGGTCAAAAAACGATATAGATCATAACTAACATGCAAAGTAGCGAATTGGGTAAAGGCTAATAATGCTAAGCTAGGCTAAGCTAGGTTATGCTAAGCTAACAAAAACGTCTAAGTAAGCAAAAAACGTGTGGGTCATGTTAAACCTACCGAATAACGCGTCAGGCTAACAATGCTAAGCTAAGCATGCTAAACGGCGTGAGATGGACCCAAAATGCGACGTTCTGATACATAACCTGGGTTCCTCGTGAAAAAGAGTGAAGGCCCGCCCGGTAGGTCTCTAGTCACACCGCGAGAATCAGGAGAAGCAATGTACATGGCTGCGAGTTTTAATCACATGCGGGTACATCATATAAAACCAGTACCCTCGCCACATCAACCCAGTGTGCGGCCGGTCTCATCTCCAAAAATGTGTCCCAACGGAAGTCTCAGCACATCTAGTTCCATGTCTCTGACTGGAGATCTGCCATGCACAAATTAGAGGGGCATATCCCCGTGCCCAGCTAGGAGGTGTTGCATGAAAGGGTTGGATCGCTAGTGGAGGGAGACGGTGCGAACAAGTTAGTGGTCCCAATATAACAGGCAGGTAAATTGGTGGCATCCTGATGTGGATTCAGATCACAGCCTTGTATGCTCCGGCGGGTTAGGTTTGACGTCTGAAAATCCCCCGAGCCCAGTAGTTCGGTACTTCGACCCACTTAGGCTCAGGACTGAGGCACACGCTATGCCAATGCTGAGTCATCCACCACATCCGAACAGGGGCTAGGCCCCTCTAGGAACCCCGAGGGGAACCCAGGCCGGGTAACCCCTGAAGTGCTCGCCACCCGACACAAGGTGAGTGAGGAGCACCCAGAGGGACAGTAATATATAAACATACAGTAAGAAACAATGCATAATATATAAGTATAGGTCGAGCACATGGATAGCCGTCTCCGTATCCACTTGACATGTTCAGGTAGCAGGGTCAATGCGGAAGCATGCTCAGGGTCAGAAAGGCCCCTTGTAGTTAGTAGAAGTTATTATCTGGAGGGTCTCTGTCCACCTGGGGACAAAGTAAACACCATCAGAGTATATAAAAGTCATAAATTGTTTGAAACCGAGTTATTATTCCAACTATGGTATTGATCCTTGGAGTCCCGATCCCAAAGGGGTCAAGGTACACATCCTCAGATTATAAATCAGGTTTGATGTCTGATGATCCCTCGAGCCCAGCAGTTTCGTGCTTCGACCCGCTTAGGCGTGAACTCTCACTGGTTGGGGTTAGAAAAAATGACTCAGTGAGGTGGCCCAGTGATCAGAGATAAACCCACTGGGGGGAAGCAACGGTCAAGTTTTAAGCGTAGACCCCCCCCAGGTTGGGGTTAGGATAAGTGACAGGGGGGCTATCCCACCCCATTAAGTCACGGTAGGTTAGTCGTCCGGTTAAGTTCTAGGCGTAGGCCCTCCCAGGTTGGGGTTAGGATAAGTGACAGGGGGGTTATCTTACCCCCTTAAAGTCACAGTAGGTAAGCCTTCCGGTTAAGTTTTAGGCGTAGACCCTCCCAGGTTGGGGTTAGGGTAAGTGACAGGGGGGCTATCTCACCCCATTAAGTCACAGCAGGTCAGTCGTCTGGTTAAGTTTTAGGCGTAGACCCTCCCAGGTTGGGGTTAGGATAAGTGACAGGAGGGCTATCCTAGCCCATTAAGTCACAGTAGGTCAGCTTTACGGTTAAGTTTAGGCGTAGACCCTCCCAGGTTGGGGTTAGGATAGGTGACAGGGGGGCTATTCCACCCCATTAAATCACAGTAGGTCAGCCTATGGGATGGTGACGGTTGGGTTGAGGTACGCGGAGGAGGGCAAGAAAGGGAGAAATATGCAGGCGTCTAGGGGGAGTACCCGAGGAACGCAGGAGGGATAGATAGAAATTAAATAAAGGGCCTGTGTGGACATATGAGGTGCAACTGAGTGTGTGAGTGCGTGTCCTACCTTGACCGGGCAGCTAACTTAATCTGAAAAGCTAAAAAAGGTTCTACCTGGAAAGTTAAGAATCTATACCAATCCCGGGTGCAGATGTGGGGAGGACCCCAAGGAAATGCAGGGCTGTGGAAGGAAGGGGTTAATAAACAAGATACATGAGTGTCATAGCCCTGTCCTCACTGCACATGAGTGCGATGAAGATAAAGCCATGCAGACAATAGTGGTGGGAGTGGGGTGAGAGAGATATAGAGAGAGGCGCTCCTGTTAGAGCAAATAAAAGTTGTAGTCAAAAACGCAGGACTCCATTCCCTGGGCGGTGCCTCCTGCCGGGCCCATGCCAGAAATTAAGCAGGGATATACGGGGTCCTAACTGGCCACGACCGGTTTCGTCCTCTCCCAGGACTCGTCAGGTGACGGAAATAAAACATGAGCAGGAACCAGGGCCATCCTAGGCTACGGACTGACAGGGGACCTCGAGGCTACACCAAAGAAGGAGGATGGTGGTCACCCCGGTGCCCTCCTGGCAGCCCACCAGAAGCGGTATTCAGAATTATTGTCTAGGGAAAAGAGTAGAGAGGGAGAGAGAGAGAGAGGGGGAGGGCGCGCGTGTGTGCGAGGCATGTGTGTACACTCAGGGTGGTGAACAAGCTAAGTGAGAGGAGAAGATCTGTAAAAGAAGAAGCATGGGTTAGGATTAGTGAAAGGGGGTCCAGAAAAACCTGTGGAAGGAGGGGGGGGGGGGGGGGGGATTGTCTTTATGTGTGAGTGCTTAATGCACAGAGAAGCCTAAAATGTGTGTGTGCCTAGAGAAAGAGAGAGAGCGGAACAGACCAGTAGAGAATAGTAGAGAGAGAGAGACAGAATGTGTGTGTGAGTGTGTGAGAGAGTATGTGTGTGAGCAAAGCCTAAGATTATGTGTGTGTGCTTATGCACAGAAATGAATGTGTGAGCATGGAATGGGAGGGGGAGGAGGGAGAGGGAAGAAAAGAGAAAGTACATTATATCCATGCATACATATACACAGACATGTAGTACAAGCATGCACACACACTATCAGCAGTTCATGCAAACGCGTGGGGTATGAGTATGAGGTGGTAGGCCCAAGTTATTAATAAATGCACCCTATTAAATCAATCAAGCAACCAAACTAGACTAGAAAGAAAAACTTACATATGGCCCCAGAAGATGGAGAAGTGAAGATGAGATGGGAGATCCTAAGATGGATGCTTGCAGCGCGTGGTAGCAGCAGGTGCGTTTATGGGCAAAAAACAAGTGGGCTAATTAGCAACAGGTCCGCTAGCACGCATGCGTTCAGAGCATGGTACTGAATATGACACAAAACAAGCTAATCATTCGATAAAAAAACTAGATAAACAATTTATGGATAGCAAAAGCAAGTTAGAAAACTTATTATTGAGGGGTGGGAAATGGTCTTACGGTCACGCAGCTCCGGTCGGCAGTCACAGTCTCAAACGAACACACAGGCTTATTAATACCGGAGTATTAGTGACGGTGAAGAAAAAAGTTTTTGGAGAGAGGACGTCAAGGGGCGGGATCTCCAAATCACGTCACTAGCCATTGGAGTGTAAGGTCTGTGATTGACGTGGCAAACCGGGACGTGCAGCCAAGTCCGATGTAAACAAACACTGCAAAACTAGCAACGCCGTTCGGTAGCAGAAAACGGAGACTTGGAGATGAGAAAAAATTCCAAACCAAGAGGCAGTAGAGTGGTACAATCCTCAGAGTGTAGGGGAAAACGAATCACGTTTTACACAGGTGTAGAACCGGTCTGCACTGCTACGTTATGTGAAAAATAGCTGCCGCAGAAGAACGACCTGCTGCGGTGACGTCACTGAGAGGAAATCCCAGGGAAGCCCCTGCGCGTCCGTGGTCTCTACAACAGGGTGTAGGTACAGGCGAAAAAAATATTATGTTGAGCAGCAATAAGGGACTGGACTACACATTAGCAGTAAACAGTAAACTAATATTATCCCTATTAATATAATATAATATATTATATAATAAACCCTTAGAATAAAAGGCAAAACCAGAACGTTCCAAGGTAAAATTAGGACTCCAAGATAATCTAAGGATGGCCAAAGTATCTAAAAAACAGTGGCAGAAACGTGATAAAAGCAGCTCTCAGACTAAGAATCACCATAGAGGTCACGACCAACATAATCCAGAGGCCTAGAGCCAGCCGTCTCACAGAGAAACCACGTCACACAAGCACATCCCTACTCTGGACAGCAACACAACTCAGACCACCAGGGTCCGCAAAGTGGTCGAGGTCACATCCGATATTCCCCAATCATCAATGCAGACCATGGTGCCTAATCCATGCCCTGACAGATGACAGCCGGTAGGCAAGACACCAGGGTCACATCCGATATACCTGATGTCAACAGCCACCCCAGGCAGTCACCCAAGGCCAAAACCCCATGACAAGGCCCAAGACCAAGATCACCGCTGAGGGTGAAACGCCCCGCAGTGAGTCCAAGTGGTCCAGAGATTATGGTATTAGCCAGTGAACAAGATACTCATCAAGACACCGGCCTAGGCCTCAATGGACAGAACAGTCTAGATTCCTAGAGTAGAGAGTAGGCCTAAATCCATATGTGTGTGAAAAAATGTGGTCCAGTCTATATGGTGATCTCCAGCGTAATCCCTCCAGGAAGATGACCACAAAAGGTGGTGTGTATACACAAAGTAGGCGTCAAGGCGCCACTCCACAGGTAACCTAATGGCATAGCCACAGGTAAAAACAGCTCTGTGGGTAGATGTCACCTGGTCACCACTTCTGTAGCTGTACAGGGATGTGTATTTGGAGAGTACAGGCCGTGGCATCCACTTTTTCTTGGTCTCCAGTGTAATCCCTCCAGGAAGATGACCACATAGAGTGGTGTGTAAACACAAAATAGGCGTGAGGGCGCCACTCCACAGGAAACCTAATGGCACAGCCACAGGTAAAATCACCTCTGTGGGTAGATGTCACCTGGTCACAACCTCTGCAGTTGTACAGGGATGTGTATTGTGAGAATACAGGCCGTAGCGTCCACTTCATTCTTCTCCACATGTGGTGAGGGGGGTGACGCGGTGGGGGCTCCATCGTCACGTGTGGGAGTGAGGGAATGTATAAAAGGAACATCCCCAGGTGGCCAACACACGGTGATAGCCCTTAGTACCGGTCCAGGCCTCAGTGTCCGTGGATGTGAATCCAAATAAGGAGAGCAAAAACTAGAAATACGTAGGCTATTAGATGTGAATAAACTCTGAGTAGTGGCTTCCGCATGCTAGGTTGACTTGCTGCTGTTGAGCCATGTCCTCTGATTATGCCATTGGGCGTCAGGAGGCTCCCGGTGGGTGATTGGCCGAGGAGGCCAGCTGAACCAGGAGCCGAGCGTCATGCAACACAACCTAGGTCCATTCATGGTAGTAAGATAAGGATAGGAGGCTGCTTAAGGGGAATCGGGCTAAAGGCTAGAGGGAAAATATCAAGCTAATCAAACTCCACCGGCTGTGGCAGGCTGAGTAGGAAGGTCTACCATTCCACGGACAGTCTGATGGGGGCCATTCTGGCTCCATACTAAATCCACACCCCCTAAGCGGTCCCCCCACTGTGCGAGCTGGTAAGGTCAATTAGTCGAAGCCCCAGCCAACACATCCACGGTCTTCTAGGTGAGAATGTTGTGAATGCAGGGGACATTAGGGACAGTTTGTATTGTGGACCCAGGTCTGGAGGAGAAGTCCAGACGCGCGTACGCGATCAATGGAGGTCTTTAAATCCAAAACAAGTGTATTGTATCTTCTCCCAGAAGGCTCCACATCAGATTTATTTGTGTCTAACAGGCGATACCATCCAGATCAGGTAGAGAATGGGGGGTCCCAGTCAGAGCACCTAAGTGTATCCAGGGGAGGCGAACCCTGATAGAGGTGACGGTGTCCGGGTACTCAAAAAACCAAACTAAACACAGGGAGGGGGATCACACTCCATGATGTGAGAGAGCCCCAAGTCCCAACTAGCGTGTGGGTGTCCCCACTAAACCTGGTTGCAGGGAGGGACACCAGAGAGACGGAGATGATAGGCCTCGGGTTGAAGGTAACTGACTAGAGTGCCCACCAGGAGTAGAGCGCCCCAGTGAAGGGGGGCTCGGCTAACCTAGGGGCTTATATAAGTAGGAACCAGGTACGGGAGCCTCAAAAGCGTGAGCAAAGTGCTGAACTAACCCGAACCACTGGATTTCTAATATGAGGTCAGGTTAGGCTAACAATGCTAAGTAGGGTTAAGCTAACAAAACCAATCTAAACGACGTGAACCGTGTGGACAAACGCTAAGCGGCAGAAATTGAGGGGCTAGGCTAACAAAGCTAGGTTAGGCTAACAATGCTAAGCTAGGCTAAGCTAACAAAAACCATCCAATTTGGTCAAAAACCGATATAGACCATGTCTAACATGCAAATTAGTGAGTTGGGTAAAGGCTAACAATGCTAAGCTAGGCTAAGTTAACAAAAACCGTCTAGATTGGTCAAAAAACGATATAGATCATAACTAACATGCAAAGTAGCGAATTGGGTAAAGGCTAATAATGCTAAGCTAGGCTAAGCTAGGTTATGCTAAGCTAACAAAAACGTCTAAGTAAGCAAAAAACGTGTGGGTCATGTTAAACCTACCGAATAACGCGTCAGGCTAACAATGCTAAGCTAAGCATGCTAAACGGCGTGAGATGGACCCAAAATGCGACGTTCTGATACATAACCTGGGTTCCTCGTGAAAAAGAGTGAAGGCCCGCCCGGTAGGTCTCTAGTCACACCGCGAGAATCAGGAGAAGCAATGTACATGGCTGCGAGTTTTAATCACATGCGGGTACATCATATAAAACCAGTACCCTCGCCACATCAACCCAGTGTGCGGCCGGTCTCATCTCCAAAAATGTGTCCCAACGGAAGTCTCAGCACATCTAGTTCCATGTCTCTGACTGGAGATCTGCCATGCACAAATTAGAGGGGCATATCCCCGTGCCCAGCTAGGAGGTGTTGCATGAAAGGGTTGGATCGCTAGTGGAGGGAGACGGTGCGAACAAGTTAGTGGTCCCAATATAACAGGCAGGTAAATTGGTGGCATCCTGATGTGGATTCAGATCACAGCCTTGTATGCTCCGGCGGGTTAGGTTTGACGTCTGAAAATCCCCCGAGCCCAGTAGTTCGGTACTTCGACCCACTTAGGCTCAGGACTGAGGCACACGCTATGCCAATGCTGAGTCATCCACCACATCCGAACAGGGGCTAGGCCCCTCTAGGAACCCCGAGGGGAACCCAGGCCGGGTAACCCCTGAAGTGCTCGCCACCCGACACAAGGTGAGTGAGGAGCACCCAGAGGGACAGTAATATATAAACATACAGTAAGAAACAATGCATAATATATAAGTATAGGTCGAGCACATGGATAGCCGTCTCCGTATCCACTTGACATGTTCAGGTAGCAGGGTCAATGCGGAAGCATGCTCAGGGTCAGAAAGGCCCCTTGTAGTTAGTAGAAGTTATTATCTGGAGGGTCTCTGTCCACCTGGGGACAAAGTAAACACCATCAGAGTATATAAAAGTCATAAATTGTTTGAAACCGAGTTATTATTCCAACTATGGTATTGATCCTTGGAGTCCCGATCCCAAAGGGGTCAAGGTACACATCCTCAGATTATAAATCAGGTTTGATGTCTGATGATCCCTCGAGCCCAGCAGTTTCGTGCTTCGACCCGCTTAGGCGTGAACTCTCACTGGTTGGGGTTAGAAAAAATGACTCAGTGAGGTGGCCCAGTGATCAGAGATAAACCCACTGGGGGGAAGCAACGGTCAAGTTTTAAGCGTAGACCCCCCCCAGGTTGGGGTTAGGATAAGTGACAGGGGGGCTATCCCACCCCATTAAGTCACGGTAGGTTAGTCGTCCGGTTAAGTTCTAGGCGTAGGCCCTCCCAGGTTGGGGTTAGGATAAGTGACAGGGGGGTTATCTTACCCCCTTAAAGTCACAGTAGGTAAGCCTTCCGGTTAAGTTTTAGGCGTAGACCCTCCCAGGTTGGGGTTAGGGTAAGTGACAGGGGGGCTATCTCACCCCATTAAGTCACAGCAGGTCAGTCGTCTGGTTAAGTTTTAGGCGTAGACCCTCCCAGGTTGGGGTTAGGATAAGTGACAGGAGGGCTATCCTAGCCCATTAAGTCACAGTAGGTCAGCTTTACGGTTAAGTTTAGGCGTAGACCCTCCCAGGTTGGGGTTAGGATAGGTGACAGGGGGGCTATTCCACCCCATTAAATCACAGTAGGTCAGCCTATGGGATGGTGACGGTTGGGTTGAGGTACGCGGAGGAGGGCAAGAAAGGGAGAAATATGCAGGCGTCTAGGGGGAGTACCCGAGGAACGCAGGAGGGATAGATAGAAATTAAATAAAGGGCCTGTGTGGACATATGAGGTGCAACTGAGTGTGTGAGTGCGTGTCCTACCTTGACCGGGCAGCTAACTTAATCTGAAAAGCTAAAAAAGGTTCTACCTGGAAAGTTAAGAATCTATACCAATCCCGGGTGCAGATGTGGGGAGGACCCCAAGGAAATGCAGGGCTGTGGAAGGAAGGGGTTAATAAACAAGATACATGAGTGTCATAGCCCTGTCCTCACTGCACATGAGTGCGATGAAGATAAAGCCATGCAGACAATAGTGGTGGGAGTGGGGTGAGAGAGATATAGAGAGAGGCGCTCCTGTTAGAGCAAATAAAAGTTGTAGTCAA
Organism: Osmerus mordax; assembly: GCF_038355195.1. NCBI lineage: Eukaryota > Metazoa > Chordata > Actinopteri > Osmeriformes > Osmeridae > Osmerus > Osmerus mordax. The sequence goes on along the minus strand of NC_090059.1, from coordinate 38,713 downwards.
AAACGCAGGACTCCATTCCCTGGGCGGTGCCTCCTGCCGGGCCCATGCCAGAAATTAAGCAGGGATATACGGGGTCCTAACTGGCCACGACCGGTTTCGTCCTCTCCCAGGACTCGTCAGGTGACGGAAATAAAACATGAGCAGGAACCAGGGCCATCCTAGGCTACGGACTGACAGGGGACCTCGAGGCTACACCAAAGAAGGAGGATGGTGGTCACCCCGGTGCCCTCCTGGCAGCCCACCAGAAGCGGTATTCAGAATTATTGTCTAGGGAAAAGAGTAGAGAGGGAGAGAGAGAGAGAGGGGGAGGGCGCGCGTGTGTGCGAGGCATGTGTGTACACTCAGGGTGGTGAACAAGCTAAGTGAGAGGAGAAGATCTGTAAAAGAAGAAGCATGGGTTAGGATTAGTGAAAGGGGGTCCAGAAAAACCTGTGGAAGGAGGGGGGGGGGGGGGGGGGATTGTCTTTATGTGTGAGTGCTTAATGCACAGAGAAGCCTAAAATGTGTGTGTGCCTAGAGAAAGAGAGAGAGCGGAACAGACCAGTAGAGAATAGTAGAGAGAGAGAGACAGAATGTGTGTGTGAGTGTGTGAGAGAGTATGTGTGTGAGCAAAGCCTAAGATTATGTGTGTGTGCTTATGCACAGAAATGAATGTGTGAGCATGGAATGGGAGGGGGAGGAGGGAGAGGGAAGAAAAGAGAAAGTACATTATATCCATGCATACATATACACAGACATGTAGTACAAGCATGCACACACACTATCAGCAGTTCATGCAAACGCGTGGGGTATGAGTATGAGGTGGTAGGCCCAAGTTATTAATAAATGCACCCTATTAAATCAATCAAGCAACCAAACTAGACTAGAAAGAAAAACTTACATATGGCCCCAGAAGATGGAGAAGTGAAGATGAGATGGGAGATCCTAAGATGGATGCTTGCAGCGCGTGGTAGCAGCAGGTGCGTTTATGGGCAAAAAACAAGTGGGCTAATTAGCAACAGGTCCGCTAGCACGCATGCGTTCAGAGCATGGTACTGAATATGACACAAAACAAGCTAATCATTCGATAAAAAAACTAGATAAACAATTTATGGATAGCAAAAGCAAGTTAGAAAACTTATTATTGAGGGGTGGGAAATGGTCTTACGGTCACGCAGCTCCGGTCGGCAGTCACAGTCTCAAACGAACACACAGGCTTATTAATACCGGAGTATTAGTGACGGTGAAGAAAAAAGTTTTTGGAGAGAGGACGTCAAGGGGCGGGATCTCCAAATCACGTCACTAGCCATTGGAGTGTAAGGTCTGTGATTGACGTGGCAAACCGGGACGTGCAGCCAAGTCCGATGTAAACAAACACTGCAAAACTAGCAACGCCGTTCGGTAGCAGAAAACGGAGACTTGGAGATGAGAAAAAATTCCAAACCAAGAGGCAGTAGAGTGGTACAATCCTCAGAGTGTAGGGGAAAACGAATCACGTTTTACACAGGTGTAGAACCGGTCTGCACTGCTACGTTATGTGAAAAATAGCTGCCGCAGAAGAACGACCTGCTGCGGTGACGTCACTGAGAGGAAATCCCAGGGAAGCCCCTGCGCGTCCGTGGTCTCTACAACAGGGTGTAGGTACAGGCGAAAAAAATATTATGTTGAGCAGCAATAAGGGACTGGACTACACATTAGCAGTAAACAGTAAACTAATATTATCCCTATTAATATAATATAATATATTATATAATAAACCCTTAGAATAAAAGGCAAAACCAGAACGTTCCAAGGTAAAATTAGGACTCCAAGATAATCTAAGGATGGCCAAAGTATCTAAAAAACAGTGGCAGAAACGTGATAAAAGCAGCTCTCAGACTAAGAATCACCATAGAGGTCACGACCAACATAATCCAGAGGCCTAGAGCCAGCCGTCTCACAGAGAAACCACGTCACACAAGCACATCCCTACTCTGGACAGCAACACAACTCAGACCACCAGGGTCCGCAAAGTGGTCGAGGTCACATCCGATATTCCCCAATCATCAATGCAGACCATGGTGCCTAATCCATGCCCTGACAGATGACAGCCGGTAGGCAAGACACCAGGGTCACATCCGATATACCTGATGTCAACAGCCACCCCAGGCAGTCACCCAAGGCCAAAACCCCATGACAAGGCCCAAGACCAAGATCACCGCTGAGGGTGAAACGCCCCGCAGTGAGTCCAAGTGGTCCAGAGATTATGGTATTAGCCAGTGAACAAGATACTCATCAAGACACCGGCCTAGGCCTCAATGGACAGAACAGTCTAGATTCCTAGAGTAGAGAGTAGGCCTAAATCCATATGTGTGTGAAAAAATGTGGTCCAGTCTATATGGTGATCTCCAGCGTAATCCCTCCAGGAAGATGACCACAAAAGGTGGTGTGTATACACAAAGTAGGCGTCAAGGCGCCACTCCACAGGTAACCTAATGGCATAGCCACAGGTAAAAACAGCTCTGTGGGTAGATGTCACCTGGTCACCACTTCTGTAGCTGTACAGGGATGTGTATTTGGAGAGTACAGGCCGTGGCATCCACTTTTTCTTGGTCTCCAGTGTAATCCCTCCAGGAAGATGACCACATAGAGTGGTGTGTAAACACAAAATAGGCGTGAGGGCGCCACTCCACAGGAAACCTAATGGCACAGCCACAGGTAAAATCACCTCTGTGGGTAGATGTCACCTGGTCACAACCTCTGCAGTTGTACAGGGATGTGTATTGTGAGAATACAGGCCGTAGCGTCCACTTCATTCTTCTCCACATGTGGTGAGGGGGGTGACGCGGTGGGGGCTCCATCGTCACGTGTGGGAGTGAGGGAATGTATAAAAGGAACATCCCCAGGTGGCCAACACACGGTGATAGCCCTTAGTACCGGTCCAGGCCTCAGTGTCCGTGGATGTGAATCCAAATAAGGAGAGCAAAAACTAGAAATACGTAGGCTATTAGATGTGAATAAACTCTGAGTAGTGGCTTCCGCATGCTAGGTTGACTTGCTGCTGTTGAGCCATGTCCTCTGATTATGCCATTGGGCGTCAGGAGGCTCCCGGTGGGTGATTGGCCGAGGAGGCCAGCTGAACCAGGAGCCGAGCGTCATGCAACACAACCTAGGTCCATTCATGGTAGTAAGATAAGGATAGGAGGCTGCTTAAGGGGAATCGGGCTAAAGGCTAGAGGGAAAATATCAAGCTAATCAAACTCCACCGGCTGTGGCAGGCTGAGTAGGAAGGTCTACCATTCCACGGACAGTCTGATGGGGGCCATTCTGGCTCCATACTAAATCCACACCCCCTAAGCGGTCCCCCCACTGTGCGAGCTGGTAAGGTCAATTAGTCGAAGCCCCAGCCAACACATCCACGGTCTTCTAGGTGAGAATGTTGTGAATGCAGGGGACATTAGGGACAGTTTGTATTGTGGACCCAGGTCTGGAGGAGAAGTCCAGACGCGCGTACGCGATCAATGGAGGTCTTTAAATCCAAAACAAGTGTATTGTATCTTCTCCCAGAAGGCTCCACATCAGATTTATTTGTGTCTAACAGGCGATACCATCCAGATCAGGTAGAGAATGGGGGGTCCCAGTCAGAGCACCTAAGTGTATCCAGGGGAGGCGAACCCTGATAGAGGTGACGGTGTCCGGGTACTCAAAAAACCAAACTAAACACAGGGAGGGGGATCACACTCCATGATGTGAGAGAGCCCCAAGTCCCAACTAGCGTGTGGGTGTCCCCACTAAACCTGGTTGCAGGGAGGGACACCAGAGAGACGGAGATGATAGGCCTCGGGTTGAAGGTAACTGACTAGAGTGCCCACCAGGAGTAGAGCGCCCCAGTGAAGGGGGGCTCGGCTAACCTAGGGGCTTATATAAGTAGGAACCAGGTACGGGAGCCTCAAAAGCGTGAGCAAAGTGCTGAACTAACCCGAACCACTGGATTTCTAATATGAGGTCAGGTTAGGCTAACAATGCTAAGTAGGGTTAAGCTAACAAAACCAATCTAAACGACGTGAACCGTGTGGACAAACGCTAAGCGGCAGAAATTGAGGGGCTAGGCTAACAAAGCTAGGTTAGGCTAACAATGCTAAGCTAGGCTAAGCTAACAAAAACCATCCAATTTGGTCAAAAACCGATATAGACCATGTCTAACATGCAAATTAGTGAGTTGGGTAAAGGCTAACAATGCTAAGCTAGGCTAAGTTAACAAAAACCGTCTAGATTGGTCAAAAAACGATATAGATCATAACTAACATGCAAAGTAGCGAATTGGGTAAAGGCTAATAATGCTAAGCTAGGCTAAGCTAGGTTATGCTAAGCTAACAAAAACGTCTAAGTAAGCAAAAAACGTGTGGGTCATGTTAAACCTACCGAATAACGCGTCAGGCTAACAATGCTAAGCTAAGCATGCTAAACGGCGTGAGATGGACCCAAAATGCGACGTTCTGATACATAACCTGGGTTCCTCGTGAAAAAGAGTGAAGGCCCGCCCGGTAGGTCTCTAGTCACACCGCGAGAATCAGGAGAAGCAATGTACATGGCTGCGAGTTTTAATCACATGCGGGTACATCATATAAAACCAGTACCCTCGCCACATCAACCCAGTGTGCGGCCGGTCTCATCTCCAAAAATGTGTCCCAACGGAAGTCTCAGCACATCTAGTTCCATGTCTCTGACTGGAGATCTGCCATGCACAAATTAGAGGGGCATATCCCCGTGCCCAGCTAGGAGGTGTTGCATGAAAGGGTTGGATCGCTAGTGGAGGGAGACGGTGCGAACAAGTTAGTGGTCCCAATATAACAGGCAGGTAAATTGGTGGCATCCTGATGTGGATTCAGATCACAGCCTTGTATGCTCCGGCGGGTTAGGTTTGACGTCTGAAAATCCCCCGAGCCCAGTAGTTCGGTACTTCGACCCACTTAGGCTCAGGACTGAGGCACACGCTATGCCAATGCTGAGTCATCCACCACATCCGAACAGGGGCTAGGCCCCTCTAGGAACCCCGAGGGGAACCCAGGCCGGGTAACCCCTGAAGTGCTCGCCACCCGACACAAGGTGAGTGAGGAGCACCCAGAGGGACAGTAATATATAAACATACAGTAAGAAACAATGCATAATATATAAGTATAGGTCGAGCACATGGATAGCCGTCTCCGTATCCACTTGACATGTTCAGGTAGCAGGGTCAATGCGGAAGCATGCTCAGGGTCAGAAAGGCCCCTTGTAGTTAGTAGAAGTTATTATCTGGAGGGTCTCTGTCCACCTGGGGACAAAGTAAACACCATCAGAGTATATAAAAGTCATAAATTGTTTGAAACCGAGTTATTATTCCAACTATGGTATTGATCCTTGGAGTCCCGATCCCAAAGGGGTCAAGGTACACATCCTCAGATTATAAATCAGGTTTGATGTCTGATGATCCCTCGAGCCCAGCAGTTTCGTGCTTCGACCCGCTTAGGCGTGAACTCTCACTGGTTGGGGTTAGAAAAAATGACTCAGTGAGGTGGCCCAGTGATCAGAGATAAACCCACTGGGGGGAAGCAACGGTCAAGTTTTAAGCGTAGACCCCCCCCAGGTTGGGGTTAGGATAAGTGACAGGGGGGCTATCCCACCCCATTAAGTCACGGTAGGTTAGTCGTCCGGTTAAGTTCTAGGCGTAGGCCCTCCCAGGTTGGGGTTAGGATAAGTGACAGGGGGGTTATCTTACCCCCTTAAAGTCACAGTAGGTAAGCCTTCCGGTTAAGTTTTAGGCGTAGACCCTCCCAGGTTGGGGTTAGGGTAAGTGACAGGGGGGCTATCTCACCCCATTAAGTCACAGCAGGTCAGTCGTCTGGTTAAGTTTTAGGCGTAGACCCTCCCAGGTTGGGGTTAGGATAAGTGACAGGAGGGCTATCCTAGCCCATTAAGTCACAGTAGGTCAGCTTTACGGTTAAGTTTAGGCGTAGACCCTCCCAGGTTGGGGTTAGGATAGGTGACAGGGGGGCTATTCCACCCCATTAAATCACAGTAGGTCAGCCTATGGGATGGTGACGGTTGGGTTGAGGTACGCGGAGGAGGGCAAGAAAGGGAGAAATATGCAGGCGTCTAGGGGGAGTACCCGAGGAACGCAGGAGGGATAGATAGAAATTAAATAAAGGGCCTGTGTGGACATATGAGGTGCAACTGAGTGTGTGAGTGCGTGTCCTACCTTGACCGGGCAGCTAACTTAATCTGAAAAGCTAAAAAAGGTTCTACCTGGAAAGTTAAGAATCTATACCAATCCCGGGTGCAGATGTGGGGAGGACCCCAAGGAAATGCAGGGCTGTGGAAGGAAGGGGTTAATAAACAAGATACATGAGTGTCATAGCCCTGTCCTCACTGCACATGAGTGCGATGAAGATAAAGCCATGCAGACAATAGTGGTGGGAGTGGGGTGAGAGAGATATAGAGAGAGGCGCTCCTGTTAGAGCAAATAAAAGTTGTAGTCAAAAACGCAGGACTCCATTCCCTGGGCGGTGCCTCCTGCCGGGCCCATGCCAGAAATTAAGCAGGGATATACGGGGTCCTAACTGGCCACGACCGGTTTCGTCCTCTCCCAGGACTCGTCAGGTGACGGAAACAAAACATGAGCAGGAACCAGGGCCATCCTAGGCTACGGACTGACAGGGGACCTCGAGGCTACACCAAAGAAGGAGGATGGTGGTCACCCCGGTGCCCTCCTGGCAGCCCACCAGAAGCGGTATTCAGAATTATTGTCTAGGGAAAAGAGTAGAGAGGGAGAGAGAGAGAGAGGGGGAGGGCGCGCGTGTGTGCGAGGCATGTGTGTACACTCAGGGTGGTGAACAAGCTAAGTGAGAGGAGAAGATCTGTAAAAGAAGAAGCATGGGTTAGGATTAGTGAAAGGGGGTCCAGAAAAACCTGTGGAAGGAGGGGGGGGGGGGGGGGGGATTGTCTTTATGTGTGAGTGCTTAATGCACAGAGAAGCCTAAAATGTGTGTGTGCCTAGAGAAAGAGAGAGAGCGGAACAGACCAGTAGAGAATAGTAGAGAGAGAGAGACAGAATGTGTGTGTGAGTGTGTGAGAGAGTATGTGTGTGAGCAAAGCCTAAGATTATGTGTGTGTGCTTATGCACAGAAATGAATGTGTGAGCATGGAATGGGAGGGGGAGGAGGGAGAGGGAAGAAAAGAGAAAGTACATTATATCCATGCATACATATACACAGACATGTAGTACAAGCATGCACACACACTATCAGCAGTTCATGCAAACGCGTGGGGTATGAGTATGAGGTGGTAGGCCCAAGTTATTAATAAATGCACCCTATTAAATCAATCAAGCAACCAAACTAGACTAGAAAGAAAAACTTACATATGGCCCCAGAAGATGGAGAAGTGAAGATGAGATGGGAGATCCTAAGATGGATGCTTGCAGCGCGTGGTAGCAGCAGGTGCGTTTATGGGCAAAAAACAAGTGGGCTAATTAGCAACAGGTCCGCTAGCACGCATGCGTTCAGAGCATGGTACTGAATATGACACAAAACAAGCTAATCATTCGATAAAAAAACTAGATAAACAATTTATGGATAGCAAAAGCAAGTTAGAAAACTTATTATTGAGGGGTGGGAAATGGTCTTACGGTCACGCAGCTCCGGTCGGCAGTCACAGTCTCAAACGAACACACAGGCTTATTAATACCGGAGTATTAGTGACGGTGAAGAAAAAAGTTTTTGGAGAGAGGACGTCAAGGGGCGGGATCTCCAAATCACGTCACTAGCCATTGGAGTGTAAGGTCTGTGATTGACGTGGCAAACCGGGACGTGCAGCCAAGTCCGATGTAAACAAACACTGCAAAACTAGCAACGCCGTTCGGTAGCAGAAAACGGAGACTTGGAGATGAGAAAAAATTCCAAACCAAGAGGCAGTAGAGTGGTACAATCCTCAGAGTGTAGGGGAAAACGAATCACGTTTTACACAGGTGTAGAACCGGTCTGCACTGCTACGTTATGTGAAAAATAGCTGCCGCAGAAGAACGACCTGCTGCGGTGACGTCACTGAGAGGAAATCCCAGGGAAGCCCCTGCGCGTCCGTGGTCTCTACAACAGGGTGTAGGTACAGGCGAAAAAAATATTATGTTGAGCAGCAATAAGGGACTGGACTACACATTAGCAGTAAACAGTAAACTAATATTATCCCTATTAATATAATATAATATATTATATAATAAACCCTTAGAATAAAAGGCAAAACCAGAACGTTCCAAGGTAAAATTAGGACTCCAAGATAATCTAAGGATGGCCAAAGTATCTAAAAAACAGTGGCAGAAACGTGATAAAAGCAGCTCTCAGACTAAGAATCACCATAGAGGTCACGACCAACATAATCCAGAGGCCTAGAGCCAGCCGTCTCACAGAGAAACCACGTCACACAAGCACATCCCTACTCTGGACAGCAACACAACTCAGACCACCAGGGTCCGCAAAGTGGTCGAGGTCACATCCGATATTCCCCAATCATCAATGCAGACCATGGTGCCTAATCCATGCCCTGACAGATGACAGCCGGTAGGCAAGACACCAGGGTCACATCCGATATACCTGATGTCAACAGCCACCCCAGGCAGTCACCCAAGGCCAAAACCCCATGACAAGGCCCAAGACCAAGATCACCGCTGAGGGTGAAACGCCCCGCAGTGAGTCCAAGTGGTCCAGAGATTATGGTATTAGCCAGTGAACAAGATACTCATCAAGACACCGGCCTAGGCCTCAATGGACAGAACAGTCTAGATTCCTAGAGTAGAGAGTAGGCCTAAATCCATATGTGTGTGAAAAAATGTGGTCCAGTCTATATGGTGATCTCCAGCGTAATCCCTCCAGGAAGATGACCACAAAAGGTGGTGTGTATACACAAAGTAGGCGTCAAGGCGCCACTCCACAGGTAACCTAATGGCATAGCCACAGGTAAAAACAGCTCTGTGGGTAGATGTCACCTGGTCACCACTTCTGTAGCTGTACAGGGATGTGTATTTGGAGAGTACAGGCCGTGGCATCCACTTTTTCTTGGTCTCCAGTGTAATCCCTCCAGGAAGATGACCACATAGAGTGGTGTGTAAACACAAAATAGGCGTGAGGGCGCCACTCCACAGGAAACCTAATGGCACAGCCACAGGTAAAATCACCTCTGTGGGTAGATGTCACCTGGTCACAACCTCTGCAGTTGTACAGGGATGTGTATTGTGAGAATACAGGCCGTAGCGTCCACTTCATTCTTCTCCACATGTGGTGAGGGGGGTGACGCGGTGGGGGCTCCATCGTCACGTGTGGGAGTGAGGGAATGTATAAAAGGAACATCCCCAGGTGGCCAACACACGGTGATAGCCCTTAGTACCGGTCCAGGCCTCAGTGTCCGTGGATGTGAATCCAAATAAGGAGAGCAAAAACTAGAAATACGTAGGCTATTAGATGTGAATAAACTCTGAGTAGTGGCTTCCGCATGCTAGGTTGACTTGCTGCTGTTGAGCCATGTCCTCTGATTATGCCATTGGGCGTCAGGAGGCTCCCGGTGGGTGATTGGCCGAGGAGGCCAGCTGAACCAGGAGCCGAGCGTCATGCAACACAACCTAGGTCCATTCATGGTAGTAAGATAAGGATAGGAGGCTGCTTAAGGGGAATCGGGCTAAAGGCTAGAGGGAAAATATCAAGCTAATCAAACTCCACCGGCTGTGGCAGGCTGAGTAGGAAGGTCTACCATTCCACGGACAGTCTGATGGGGGCCATTCTGGCTCCATACTAAATCCACACCCCCTAAGCGGTCCCCCCACTGTGCGAGCTGGTAAGGTCAATTAGTCGAAGCCCCAGCCAACACATCCACGGTCTTCTAGGTGAGAATGTTGTGAATGCAGGGGACATTAGGGACAGTTTGTATTGTGGACCCAGGTCTGGAGGAGAAGTCCAGACGCGCGTACGCGATCAATGGAGGTCTTTAAATCCAAAACAAGTGTATTGTATCTTCTCCCAGAAGGCTCCACATCAGATTTATTTGTGTCTAACAGGCGATACCATCCAGATCAGGTAGAGAATGGGGGGTCCCAGTCAGAGCACCTAAGTGTATCCAGGGGAGGCGAACCCTGATAGAGGTGACGGTGTCCGGGTACTCAAAAAACCAAACTAAACACAGGGAGGGGGATCACACTCCATGATGTGAGAGAGCCCCAAGTCCCAACTAGCGTGTGGGTGTCCCCACTAAACCTGGTTGCAGGGAGGGACACCAGAGAGACGGAGATGATAGGCCTCGGGTTGAAGGTAACTGACTAGAGTGCCCACCAGGAGTAGAGCGCCCCAGTGAAGGGGGGCTCGGCTAACCTAGGGGCTTATATAAGTAGGAACCAGGTACGGGAGCCTCAAAAGCGTGAGCAAAGTGCTGAACTAACCCGAACCACTGGATTTCTAATATGAGGTCAGGTTAGGCTAACAATGCTAAGTAGGGTTAAGCTAACAAAACCAATCTAAACGACGTGAACCGTGTGGACAAACGCTAAGCGGCAGAAATTGAGGGGCTAGGCTAACAAAGCTAGGTTAGGCTAACAATGCTAAGCTAGGCTAAGCTAACAAAAACCATCCAATTTGGTCAAAAACCGATATAGACCATGTCTAACATGCAAATTAGTGAGTTGGGTAAAGGCTAACAATGCTAAGCTAGGCTAAGTTAACAAAAACCGTCTAGATTGGTCAAAAAACGATATAGATCATAACTAACATGCAAAGTAGCGAATTGGGTAAAGGCTAATAATGCTAAGCTAGGCTAAGCTAGGTTATGCTAAGCTAACAAAAACGTCTAAGTAAGCAAAAAACGTGTGGGTCATGTTAAACCTACCGAATAACGCGTCAGGCTAACAATGCTAAGCTAAGCATGCTAAACGGCGTGAGATGGACCCAAAATGCGACGTTCTGATACATAACCTGGGTTCCTCGTGAAAAAGAGTGAAGGCCCGCCCGGTAGGTCTCTAGTCACACCGCGAGAATCAGGAGAAGCAATGTACATGGCTGCGAGTTTTAATCACATGCGGGTACATCATATAAAACCAGTACCCTCGCCACATCAACCCAGTGTGCGGCCGGTCTCATCTCCAAAAATGTGTCCCAACGGAAGTCTCAGCACATCTAGTTCCATGTCTCTGACTGGAGATCTGCCATGCACAAATTAGAGGGGCATATCCCCGTGCCCAGCTAGGAGGTGTTGCATGAAAGGGTTGGATCGCTAGTGGAGGGAGACGGTGCGAACAAGTTAGTGGTCCCAATATAACAGGCAGGTAAATTGGTGGCATCCTGATGTGGATTCAGATCACAGCCTTGTATGCTCCGGCGGGTTAGGTTTGACGTCTGAAAATCCCCCGAGCCCAGTAGTTCGGTACTTCGACCCACTTAGGCTCAGGACTGAGGCACACGCTATGCCAATGCTGAGTCATCCACCACATCCGAACAGGGGCTAGGCCCCTCTAGGAACCCCGAGGGGAACCCAGGCCGGGTAACCCCTGAAGTGCTCGCCACCCGACACAAGGTGAGTGAGGAGCACCCAGAGGGACAGTAATATATAAACATACAGTAAGAAACAATGCATAATATATAAGTATAGGTCGAGCACATGGATAGCCGTCTCCGTATCCACTTGACATGTTCAGGTAGCAGGGTCAATGCGGAAGCATGCTCAGGGTCAGAAAGGCCCCTTGTAGTTAGTAGAAGTTATTATCTGGAGGGTCTCTGTCCACCTGGGGACAAAGTAAACACCATCAGAGTATATAAAAGTCATAAATTGTTTGAAACCGAGTTATTATTCCAACTATGGTATTGATCCTTGGAGTCCCGATCCCAAAGGGGTCAAGGTACACATCCTCAGATTATAAATCAGGTTTGATGTCTGATGATCCCTCGAGCCCAGCAGTTTCGTGCTTCGACCCGCTTAGGCGTGAACTCTCACTGGTTGGGGTTAGAAAAAATGACTCAGTGAGGTGGCCCAGTGATCAGAGATAAACCCACTGGGGGGAAGCAACGGTCAAGTTTTAAGCGTAGACCCCCCCCAGGTTGGGGTTAGGATAAGTGACAGGGGGGCTATCCCACCCCATTAAGTCACGGTAGGTTAGTCGTCCGGTTAAGTTCTAGGCGTAGGCCCTCCCAGGTTGGGGTTAGGATAAGTGACAGGGGGGTTATCTTACCCCCTTAAAGTCACAGTAGGTAAGCCTTCCGGTTAAGTTTTAGGCGTAGACCCTCCCAGGTTGGGGTTAGGGTAAGTGACAGGAGGGCTATCTCACCCCATTAAGTCACAGCAGGTCAGTCGTCTGGTTAAGTTTTAGGCGTAGACCCTCCCAGGTTGGGGTTAGGATAAGTGACAGGAGGGCTATCCTAGCCCATTAAGTCACAGTAGGTCAGCTTTACGGTTAAGTTTAGGCGTAGACCCTCCCAGGTTGGGGTTAGGATAGGTGACAGGGGGGCTATTCCACCCCATTAAATCACAGTAGGTCAGCCTATGGGATGGTGACGGTTGGGTTGAGGTACGCGGAGGAGGGCAAGAAAGGGAGAAATATGCAGGCGTCTAGGGGGAGTACCCGAGGAACGCAGGAGGGATAGATAGAAATTAAATAAAGGGCCTGTGTGGACATATGAGGTGCAACTGAGTGTGTGAGTGCGTGTCCTACCTTGACCGGGCAGCTAACTTAATCTGAAAAGCTAAAAAAGGTTCTACCTGGAAAGTTAAGAATCTATACCAATCCCGGGTGCAGATGTGGGGAGGACCCCAAGGAAATGCAGGGCTGTGGAAGGAAGGGGTTAATAAACAAGATACATGAGTGTCATAGCCCTGTCCTCACTGCACATGAGTGCGATGAAGATAAAGCCATGCAGACAATAGTGGTGGGAGTGGGGTGAGAGAGATATAGAGAGAGGCGCTCCTGTTAGAGCAAATAAAAGTTGTAGTCAAAAACGCAGGACTCCATTCCCTGGGCGGTGCCTCCTGCCGGGCCCATGCCAGAAATTAAGCAGGGATATACGGGGTCCTAACTGGCCACGACCGGTTTCGTCCTCTCCCAGGACTCGTCAGGTGACGGAAACAAAACATGAGCAGGAACCAGGGCCATCCTAGGCTACGGACTGACAGGGGACCTCGAGGCTACACCAAAGAAGGAGGATGGTGGTCACCCCGGTGCCCTCCTGGCAGCCCACCAGAAGCGGTATTCAGAATTATTGTCTAGGGAAAAGAGTAGAGAGGGAGAGAGAGAGAGAGGGGGAGGGCGCGCGTGTGTGCGAGGCATGTGTGTACACTCAGGGTGGTGAACAAGCTAAGTGAGAGGAGAAGATCTGTAAAAGAAGAAGCATGGGTTAGGATTAGTGAAAGGGGGTCCAGAAAAACCTGTGGAAGGAGGGGGGGGGGGGGGGGGATTGTCTTTATGTGTGAGTGCTTAATGCACAGAGAAGCCTAAAATGTGTGTGTGCCTAGAGAAAGAGAGAGAGCGGAACAGACCAGTAGAGAATAGTAGAGAGAGAGAGACAGAATGTGTGTGTGAGTGTGTGAGAGAGTATGTGTGTGAGCAAAGCCTAAGATTATGTGTGTGTGCTTATGCACAGAAATGAATGTGTGAGCATGGAATGGGAGGGGGAGGAGGGAGAGGGAAGAAAAGAGAAAGTACATTATATCCATGCATACATATACACAGACATGTAGTACAAGCATGCACACACACTATCAGCAGTTCATGCAAACGCGTGGGGTATGAGTATGAGGTGGTAGGCCCAAGTTATTAATAAATGCACCCTATTAAATCAATCAAGCAACCAAACTAGACTAGAAAGAAAAACTTACATATGGCCCCAGAAGATGGAGAAGTGAAGATGAGATGGGAGATCCTAAGATGGATGCTTGCAGCGCGTGGTAGCAGCAGGTGCGTTTATGGGCAAAAAACAAGTGGGCTAATTAGCAACAGGTCCGCTAGCACGCATGCGTTCAGAGCATGGTACTGAATATGACACAAAACAAGCTAATCATTCGATAAAAAAACTAGATAAACAATTTATGGATAGCAAAAGCAAGTTAGAAAACTTATTATTGAGGGGTGGGAAATGGTCTTACGGTCACGCAGCTCCGGTCGGCAGTCACAGTCTCAAACGAACACACAGGCTTATTAATACCGGAGTATTAGTGACGGTGAAGAAAAAAGTTTTTGGAGAGAGGACGTCAAGGGGCGGGATCTCCAAATCACGTCACTAGCCATTGGAGTGTAAGGTCTGTGATTGACGTGGCAAACCGGGACGTGCAGCCAAGTCCGATGTAAACAAACACTGCAAAACTAGCAACGCCGTTCGGTAGCAGAAAACGGAGACTTGGAGATGAGAAAAAATTCCAAACCAAGAGGCAGTAGAGTGGTACAATCCTCAGAGTGTAGGGGAAAACGAATCACGTTTTACACAGGTGTAGAACCGGTCTGCACTGCTACGTTATGTGAAAAATAGCTGCCGCAGAAGAACGACCTGCTGCGGTGACGTCACTGAGAGGAAATCCCAGGGAAGCCCCTGCGCGTCCGTGGTCTCTACAACAGGGTGTAGGTACAGGCGAAAAAAATATTATGTTGAGCAGCAATAAGGGACTGGACTACACATTAGCAGTAAACAGTAAACTAATATTATCCCTATTAATATAATATAATATATTATATAATAAACCCTTAGAATAAAAGGCAAAACCAGAACGTTCCAAGGTAAAATTAGGACTCCAAGATAATCTAAGGATGGCCAAAGTATCTAAAAAACAGTGGCAGAAACGTGATAAAAGCAGCTCTCAGACTAAGAATCACCATAGAGGTCACGACCAACATAATCCAGAGGCCTAGAGCCAGCCGTCTCACAGAGAAACCACGTCACACAAGCACATCCCTACTCTGGACAGCAACACAACTCAGACCACCAGGGTCCGCAAAGTGGTCGAGGTCACATCCGATATTCCCCAATCATCAATGCAGACCATGGTGCCTAATCCATGCCCTGACAGATGACAGCCGGTAGGCAAGACACCAGGGTCACATCCGATATACCTGATGTCAACAGCCACCCCAGGCAGTCACCCAAGGCCAAAACCCCATGACAAGGCCCAAGACCAAGATCACCGCTGAGGGTGAAACGCCCCGCAGTGAGTCCAAGTGGTCCAGAGATTATGGTATTAGCCAGTGAACAAGATACTCATCAAGACACCGGCCTAGGCCTCAATGGACAGAACAGTCTAGATTCCTAGAGTAGAGAGTAGGCCTAAATCCATATGTGTGTGAAAAAATGTGGTCCAGTCTATATGGTGATCTCCAGCGTAATCCCTCCAGGAAGATGACCACAAAAGGTGGTGTGTATACACAAAGTAGGCGTCAAGGCGCCACTCCACAGGTAACCTAATGGCATAGCCACAGGTAAAAACAGCTCTGTGGGTAGATGTCACCTGGTCACCACTTCTGTAGCTGTACAGGGATGTGTATTTGGAGAGTACAGGCCGTGGCATCCACTTTTTCTTGGTCTCCAGTGTAATCCCTCCAGGAAGATGACCACATAGAGTGGTGTGTAAACACAAAATAGGCGTGAGGGCGCCACTCCACAGGAAACCTAATGGCACAGCCACAGGTAAAATCACCTCTGTGGGTAGATGTCACCTGGTCACAACCTCTGCAGTTGTACAGGGATGTGTATTGTGAGAATACAGGCCGTAGCGTCCACTTCATTCTTCTCCACATGTGGTGAGGGGGGTGACGCGGTGGGGGCTCCATCGTCACGTGTGGGAGTGAGGGAATGTATAAAAGGAACATCCCCAGGTGGCCAACACACGGTGATAGCCCTTAGTACCGGTCCAGGCCTCAGTGTCCGTGGATGTGAATCCAAATAAGGAGAGCAAAAACTAGAAATACGTAGGCTATTAGATGTGAATAAACTCTGAGTAGTGGCTTCCGCATGCTAGGTTGACTTGCTGCTGTTGAGCCATGTCCTCTGATTATGCCATTGGGCGTCAGGAGGCTCCCGGTGGGTGATTGGCCGAGGAGGCCAGCTGAACCAGGAGCCGAGCGTCATGCAACACAACCTAGGTCCATTCATGGTAGTAAGATAAGGATAGGAGGCTGCTTAAGGGGAATCGGGCTAAAGGCTAGAGGGAAAATATCAAGCTAATCAAACTCCACCGGCTGTGGCAGGCTGAGTAGGAAGGTCTACCATTCCACGGACAGTCTGATGGGGGCCATTCTGGCTCCATACTAAATCCACACCCCCTAAGCGGTCCCCCCACTGTGCGAGCTGGTAAGGTCAATTAGTCGAAGCCCCAGCCAACACATCCACGGTCTTCTAGGTGAGAATGTTGTGAATGCAGGGGACATTAGGGACAGTTTGTATTGTGGACCCAGGTCTGGAGGAGAAGTCCAGACGCGCGTACGCGATCAATGGAGGTCTTTAAATCCAAAACAAGTGTATTGTATCTTCTCCCAGAAGGCTCCACATCAGATTTATTTGTGTCTAACAGGCGATACCATCCAGATCAGGTAGAGAATGGGGGGTCCCAGTCAGAGCACCTAAGTGTATCCAGGGGAGGCGAACCCTGATAGAGGTGACGGTGTCCGGGTACTCAAAAAACCAAACTAAACACAGGGAGGGGGATCACACTCCATGATGTGAGAGAGCCCCAAGTCCCAACTAGCGTGTGGGTGTCCCCACTAAACCTGGTTGCAGGGAGGGACACCAGAGAGACGGAGATGATAGGCCTCGGGTTGAAGGTAACTGACTAGAGTGCCCACCAGGAGTAGAGCGCCCCAGTGAAGGGGGGCTCGGCTAACCTAGGGGCTTATATAAGTAGGAACCAGGTACGGGAGCCTCAAAAGCGTGAGCAAAGTGCTGAACTAACCCGAACCACTGGATTTCTAATATGAGGTCAGGTTAGGCTAACAATGCTAAGTAGGGTTAAGCTAACAAAACCAATCTAAACGACGTGAACCGTGTGGACAAACGCTAAGCGGCAGAAATTGAGGGGCTAGGCTAACAAAGCTAGGTTAGGCTAACAATGCTAAGCTAGGCTAAGCTAACAAAAACCATCCAATTTGGTCAAAAACCGATATAGACCATGTCTAACATGCAAATTAGTGAGTTGGGTAAAGGCTAACAATGCTAAGCTAGGCTAAGTTAACAAAAACCGTCTAGATTGGTCAAAAAACGATATAGATCATAACTAACATGCAAAGTAGCGAATTGGGTAAAGGCTAATAATGCTAAGCTAGGCTAAGCTAGGTTATGCTAAGCTAACAAAAACGTCTAAGTAAGCAAAAAACGTGTGGGTCATGTTAAACCTACCGAATAACGCGTCAGGCTAACAATGCTAAGCTAAGCATGCTAAACGGCGTGAGATGGACCCAAAATGCGACGTTCTGATACATAACCTGGGTTCCTCGTGAAAAAGAGTGAAGGCCCGCCCGGTAGGTCTCTAGTCACACCGCGAGAATCAGGAGAAGCAATGTACATGGCTGCGAGTTTTAATCACATGCGGGTACATCATATAAAACCAGTACCCTCGCCACATCAACCCAGTGTGCGGCCGGTCTCATCTCCAAAAATGTGTCCCAACGGAAGTCTCAGCACATCTAGTTCCATGTCTCTGACTGGAGATCTGCCATGCACAAATTAGAGGGGCATATCCCCGTGCCCAGCTAGGAGGTGTTGCATGAAAGGGTTGGATCGCTAGTGGAGGGAGACGGTGCGAACAAGTTAGTGGTCCCAATATAACAGGCAGGTAAATTGGTGGCATCCTGATGTGGATTCAGATCACAGCCTTGTATGCTCCGGCGGGTTAGGTTTGACGTCTGAAAATCCCCCGAGCCCAGTAGTTCGGTACTTCGACCCACTTAGGCTCAGGACTGAGGCACACGCTATGCCAATGCTGAGTCATCCACCACATCCGAACAGGGGCTAGGCCCCTCTAGGAACCCCGAGGGGAACCCAGGCCGGGTAACCCCTGAAGTGCTCGCCACCCGACACAAGGTGAGTGAGGAGCACCCAGAGGGACAGTAATATATAAACATACAGTAAGAAACAATGCATAATATATAAGTATAGGTCGAGCACATGGATAGCCGTCTCCGTATCCACTTGACATGTTCAGGTAGCAGGGTCAATGCGGAAGCATGCTCAGGGTCAGAAAGGCCCCTTGTAGTTAGTAGAAGTTATTATCTGGAGGGTCTCTGTCCACCTGGGGACAAAGTAAACACCATCAGAGTATATAAAAGTCATAAATTGTTTGAAACCGAGTTATTATTCCAACTATGGTATTGATCCTTGGAGTCCCGATCCCAAAGGGGTCAAGGTACACATCCTCAGATTATAAATCAGGTTTGATGTCTGATGATCCCTCGAGCCCAGCAGTTTCGTGCTTCGACCCGCTTAGGCGTGAACTCTCACTGGTTGGGGTTAGAAAAAATGACTCAGTGAGGTGGCCCAGTGATCAGAGATAAACCCACTGGGGGGAAGCAACGGTCAAGTTTTAAGCGTAGACCCCCCCCAGGTTGGGGTTAGGATAAGTGACAGGGGGGCTATCCCACCCCATTAAGTCACGGTAGGTTAGTCGTCCGGTTAAGTTCTAGGCGTAGGCCCTCCCAGGTTGGGGTTAGGATAAGTGACAGGGGGGTTATCTTACCCCCTTAAAGTCACAGTAGGTAAGCCTTCCGGTTAAGTTTTAGGCGTAGACCCTCCCAGGTTGGGGTTAGGGTAAGTGACAGGAGGGCTATCTCACCCCATTAAGTCACAGCAGGTCAGTCGTCTGGTTAAGTTTTAGGCGTAGACCCTCCCAGGTTGGGGTTAGGATAAGTGACAGGAGGGCTATCCTAGCCCATTAAGTCACAGTAGGTCAGCTTTACGGTTAAGTTTAGGCGTAGACCCTCCCAGGTTGGGGTTAGGATAGGTGACAGGGGGGCTATTCCACCCCATTAAATCACAGTAGGTCAGCCTATGGGATGGTGACGGTTGGGTTGAGGTACGCGGAGGAGGGCAAGAAAGGGAGAAATATGCAGGCGTCTAGGGGGAGTACCCGAGGAACGCAGGAGGGATAGATAGAAATTAAATAAAGGGCCTGTGTGGACATATGAGGTGCAACTGAGTGTGTGAGTGCGTGTCCTACCTTGACCGGGCAGCTAACTTAATCTGAAAAGCTAAAAAAGGTTCTACCTGGAAAGTTAAGAATCTATACCAATCCCGGGTGCAGATGTGGGGAGGACCCCAAGGAAATGCAGGGCTGTGGAAGGAAGGGGTTAATAAACAAGATACATGAGTGTCATAGCCCTGTCCTCACTGCACATGAGTGCGATGAAGATAAAGCCATGCAGACAATAGTGGTGGGAGTGGGGTGAGAGAGATATAGAGAGAGGCGCTCCTGTTAGAGCAAATAAAAGTTGTAGTCAAAAACGCAGGACTCCATTCCCTGGGCGGTGCCTCCTGCCGGGCCCATGCCAGAAATTAAGCAGGGATATACGGGGTCCTAACTGGCCACGACCGGTTTCGTCCTCTCCCAGGACTCGTCAGGTGACGGAAATAAAACATGAGCAGGAACCAGGGCCATCCTAGGCTACGGACTGACAGGGGACCTCGAGGCTACACCAAAGAAGGAGGATGGTGGTCACCCCGGTGCCCTCCTGGCAGCCCACCAGAAGCGGTATTCAGAATTATTGTCTAGGGAAAAGAGTAGAGAGGGAGAGAGAGAGAGAGGGGGAGGGCGCGCGTGTGTGCGAGGCATGTGTGTACACTCAGGGTGGTGAACAAGCTAAGTGAGAGGAGAAGATCTGTAAAAGAAGAAGCATGGGTTAGGATTAGTGAAAGGGGGTCCAGAAAAACCTGTGGAAGGAGGGGGGGGGGGGGGGGGGATTGTCTTTATGTGTGAGTGCTTAATGCACAGAGAAGCCTAAAATGTGTGTGTGCCTAGAGAAAGAGAGAGAGCGGAACAGACCAGTAGAGAATAGTAGAGAGAGAGAGACAGAATGTGTGTGTGAGTGTGTGAGAGAGTATGTGTGTGAGCAAAGCCTAAGATTATGTGTGTGTGCTTATGCACAGAAATGAATGTGTGAGCATGGAATGGGAGGGGGAGGAGGGAGAGGGAAGAAAAGAGAAAGTACATTATATCCATGCATACATATACACAGACATGTAGTACAAGCATGCACACACACTATCAGCAGTTCATGCAAACGCGTGGGGTATGAGTATGAGGTGGTAGGCCCAAGTTATTAATAAATGCACCCTATTAAATCAATCAAGCAACCAAACTAGACTAGAAAGAAAAACTTACATATGGCCCCAGAAGATGGAGAAGTGAAGATGAGATGGGAGATCCTAAGATGGATGCTTGCAGCGCGTGGTAGCAGCAGGTGCGTTTATGGGCAAAAAACAAGTGGGCTAATTAGCAACAGGTCCGCTAGCACGCATGCGTTCAGAGCATGGTACTGAATATGACACAAAACAAGCTAATCATTCGATAAAAAAACTAGATAAACAATTTATGGATAGCAAAAGCAAGTTAGAAAACTTATTATTGAGGGGTGGGAAATGGTCTTACGGTCACGCAGCTCCGGTCGGCAGTCACAGTCTCAAACGAACACACAGGCTTATTAATACCGGAGTATTAGTGACGGTGAAGAAAAAAGTTTTTGGAGAGAGGACGTCAAGGGGCGGGATCTCCAAATCACGTCACTAGCCATTGGAGTGTAAGGTCTGTGATTGACGTGGCAAACCGGGACGTGCAGCCAAGTCCGATGTAAACAAACACTGCAAAACTAGCAACGCCGTTCGGTAGCAGAAAACGGAGACTTGGAGATGAGAAAAAATTCCAAACCAAGAGGCAGTAGAGTGGTACAATCCTCAGAGTGTAGGGGAAAACGAATCACGTTTTACACAGGTGTAGAACCGGTCTGCACTGCTACGTTATGTGAAAAATAGCTGCCGCAGAAGAACGACCTGCTGCGGTGACGTCACTGAGAGGAAATCCCAGGGAAGCCCCTGCGCGTCCGTGGTCTCTACAACAGGGTGTAGGTACAGGCGAAAAAAATATTATGTTGAGCAGCAATAAGGGACTGGACTACACATTAGCAGTAAACAGTAAACTAATATTATCCCTATTAATATAATATAATATATTATATAATAAACCCTTAGAATAAAAGGCAAAACCAGAACGTTCCAAGGTAAAATTAGGACTCCAAGATAATCTAAGGATGGCCAAAGTATCTAAAAAACAGTGGCAGAAACGTGATAAAAGCAGCTCTCAGACTAAGAATCACCATAGAGGTCACGACCAACATAATCCAGAGGCCTAGAGCCAGCCGTCTCACAGAGAAACCACGTCACACAAGCACATCCCTACTCTGGACAGCAACACAACTCAGACCACCAGGGTCCGCAAAGTGGTCGAGGTCACATCCGATATTCCCCAATCATCAATGCAGACCATGGTGCCTAATCCATGCCCTGACAGATGACAGCCGGTAGGCAAGACACCAGGGTCACATCCGATATACCTGATGTCAACAGCCACCCCAGGCAGTCACCCAAGGCCAAAACCCCATGACAAGGCCCAAGACCAAGATCACCGCTGAGGGTGAAACGCCCCGCAGTGAGTCCAAGTGGTCCAGAGATTATGGTATTAGCCAGTGAACAAGATACTCATCAAGACACCGGCCTAGGCCTCAATGGACAGAACAGTCTAGATTCCTAGAGTAGAGAGTAGGCCTAAATCCATATGTGTGTGAAAAAATGTGGTCCAGTCTATATGGTGATCTCCAGCGTAATCCCTCCAGGAAGATGACCACAAAAGGTGGTGTGTATACACAAAGTAGGCGTCAAGGCGCCACTCCACAGGTAACCTAATGGCATAGCCACAGGTAAAAACAGCTCTGTGGGTAGATGTCACCTGGTCACCACTTCTGTAGCTGTACAGGGATGTGTATTTGGAGAGTACAGGCCGTGGCATCCACTTTTTCTTGGTCTCCAGTGTAATCCCTCCAGGAAGATGACCACATAGAGTGGTGTGTAAACACAAAATAGGCGTGAGGGCGCCACTCCACAGGAAACCTAATGGCACAGCCACAGGTAAAATCACCTCTGTGGGTAGATGTCACCTGGTCACAACCTCTGCAGTTGTACAGGGATGTGTATTGTGAGAATACAGGCCGTAGCGTCCACTTCATTCTTCTCCACATGTGGTGAGGGGGGTGACGCGGTGGGGGCTCCATCGTCACGTGTGGGAGTGAGGGAATGTATAAAAGGAACATCCCCAGGTGGCCAACACACGGTGATAGCCCTTAGTACCGGTCCAGGCCTCAGTGTCCGTGGATGTGAATCCAAATAAGGAGAGCAAAAACTAGAAATACGTAGGCTATTAGATGTGAATAAACTCTGAGTAGTGGCTTCCGCATGCTAGGTTGACTTGCTGCTGTTGAGCCATGTCCTCTGATTATGCCATTGGGCGTCAGGAGGCTCCCGGTGGGTGATTGGCCGAGGAGGCCAGCTGAACCAGGAGCCGAGCGTCATGCAACACAACCTAGGTCCATTCATGGTAGTAAGATAAGGATAGGAGGCTGCTTAAGGGGAATCGGGCTAAAGGCTAGAGGGAAAATATCAAGCTAATCAAACTCCACCGGCTGTGGCAGGCTGAGTAGGAAGGTCTACCATTCCACGGACAGTCTGATGGGGGCCATTCTGGCTCCATACTAAATCCACACCCCCTAAGCGGTCCCCCCACTGTGCGAGCTGGTAAGGTCAATTAGTCGAAGCCCCAGCCAACACATCCACGGTCTTCTAGGTGAGAATGTTGTGAATGCAGGGGACATTAGGGACAGTTTGTATTGTGGACCCAGGTCTGGAGGAGAAGTCCAGACGCGCGTACGCGATCAATGGAGGTCTTTAAATCCAAAACAAGTGTATTGTATCTTCTCCCAGAAGGCTCCACATCAGATTTATTTGTGTCTAACAGGCGATACCATCCAGATCAGGTAGAGAATGGGGGGTCCCAGTCAGAGCACCTAAGTGTATCCAGGGGAGGCGAACCCTGATAGAGGTGACGGTGTCCGGGTACTCAAAAAACCAAACTAAACACAGGGAGGGGGATCACACTCCATGATGTGAGAGAGCCCCAAGTCCCAACTAGCGTGTGGGTGTCCCCACTAAACCTGGTTGCAGGGAGGGACACCAGAGAGACGGAGATGATAGGCCTCGGGTTGAAGGTAACTGACTAGAGTGCCCACCAGGAGTAGAGCGCCCCAGTGAAGGGGGGCTCGGCTAACCTAGGGGCTTATATAAGTAGGAACCAGGTACGGGAGCCTCAAAAGCGTGAGCAAAGTGCTGAACTAACCCGAACCACTGGATTTCTAATATGAGGTCAGGTTAGGCTAACAATGCTAAGTAGGGTTAAGCTAACAAAACCAATCTAAACGACGTGAACCGTGTGGACAAACGCTAAGCGGCAGAAATTGAGGGGCTAGGCTAACAAAGCTAGGTTAGGCTAACAATGCTAAGCTAGGCTAAGCTAACAAAAACCATCCAATTTGGTCAAAAACCGATATAGACCATGTCTAACATGCAAATTAGTGAGTTGGGTAAAGGCTAACAATGCTAAGCTAGGCTAAGTTAACAAAAACCGTCTAGATTGGTCAAAAAACGATATAGATCATAACTAACATGCAAAGTAGCGAATTGGGTAAAGGCTAATAATGCTAAGCTAGGCTAAGCTAGGTTATGCTAAGCTAACAAAAACGTCTAAGTAAGCAAAAAACGTGTGGGTCATGTTAAACCTACCGAATAACGCGTCAGGCTAACAATGCTAAGCTAAGCATGCTAAACGGCGTGAGATGGACCCAAAATGCGACGTTCTGATACATAACCTGGGTTCCTCGTGAAAAAGAGTGAAGGCCCGCCCGGTAGGTCTCTAGTCACACCGCGAGAATCAGGAGAAGCAATGTACATGGCTGCGAGTTTTAATCACATGCGGGTACATCATATAAAACCAGTACCCTCGCCACATCAACCCAGTGTGCGGCCGGTCTCATCTCCAAAAATGTGTCCCAACGGAAGTCTCAGCACATCTAGTTCCATGTCTCTGACTGGAGATCTGCCATGCACAAATTAGAGGGGCATATCCCCGTGCCCAGCTAGGAGGTGTTGCATGAAAGGGTTGGATCGCTAGTGGAGGGAGACGGTGCGAACAAGTTAGTGGTCCCAATATAACAGGCAGGTAAATTGGTGGCATCCTGATGTGGATTCAGATCACAGCCTTGTATGCTCCGGCGGGTTAGGTTTGACGTCTGAAAATCCCCCGAGCCCAGTAGTTCGGTACTTCGACCCACTTAGGCTCAGGACTGAGGCACACGCTATGCCAATGCTGAGTCATCCACCACATCCGAACAGGGGCTAGGCCCCTCTAGGAACCCCGAGGGGAACCCAGGCCGGGTAACCCCTGAAGTGCTCGCCACCCGACACAAGGTGAGTGAGGAGCACCCAGAGGGACAGTAATATATAAACATACAGTAAGAAACAATGCATAATATATAAGTATAGGTCGAGCACATGGATAGCCGTCTCCGTATCCACTTGACATGTTCAGGTAGCAGGGTCAATGCGGAAGCATGCTCAGGGTCAGAAAGGCCCCTTGTAGTTAGTAGAAGTTATTATCTGGAGGGTCTCTGTCCACCTGGGGACAAAGTAAACACCATCAGAGTATATAAAAGTCATAAATTGTTTGAAACCGAGTTATTATTCCAACTATGGTATTGATCCTTGGAGTCCCGATCCCAAAGGGGTCAAGGTACACATCCTCAGATTATAAATCAGGTTTGATGTCTGATGATCCCTCGAGCCCAGCAGTTTCGTGCTTCGACCCGCTTAGGCGTGAACTCTCACTGGTTGGGGTTAGAAAAAATGACTCAGTGAGGTGGCCCAGTGATCAGAGATAAACCCACTGGGGGGAAGCAACGGTCAAGTTTTAAGCGTAGACCCCCCCCAGGTTGGGGTTAGGATAAGTGACAGGGGGGCTATCCCACCCCATTAAGTCACGGTAGGTTAGTCGTCCGGTTAAGTTCTAGGCGTAGGCCCTCCCAGGTTGGGGTTAGGATAAGTGACAGGGGGGTTATCTTACCCCCTTAAAGTCACAGTAGGTAAGCCTTCCGGTTAAGTTTTAGGCGTAGACCCTCCCAGGTTGGGGTTAGGGTAAGTGACAGGGGGGCTATCTCACCCCATTAAGTCACAGCAGGTCAGTCGTCTGGTTAAGTTTTAGGCGTAGACCCTCCCAGGTTGGGGTTAGGATAAGTGACAGGAGGGCTATCCTAGCCCATTAAGTCACAGTAGGTCAGCTTTACGGTTAAGTTTAGGCGTAGACCCTCCCAGGTTGGGGTTAGGATAGGTGACAGGGGGGCTATTCCACCCCATTAAATCACAGTAGGTCAGCCTATGGGATGGTGACGGTTGGGTTGAGGTACGCGGAGGAGGGCAAGAAAGGGAGAAATATGCAGGCGTCTAGGGGGAGTACCCGAGGAACGCAGGAGGGATAGATAGAAATTAAATAAAGGGCCTGTGTGGACATATGAGGTGCAACTGAGTGTGTGAGTGCGTGTCCTACCTTGACCGGGCAGCTAACTTAATCTGAAAAGCTAAAAAAGGTTCTACCTGGAAAGTTAAGAATCTATACCAATCCCGGGTGCAGATGTGGGGAGGACCCCAAGGAAATGCAGGGCTGTGGAAGGAAGGGGTTAATAAACAAGATACATGAGTGTCATAGCCCTGTCCTCACTGCACATGAGTGCGATGAAGATAAAGCCATGCAGACAATAGTGGTGGGAGTGGGGTGAGAGAGATATAGAGAGAGGCGCTCCTGTTAGAGCAAATAAAAGTTGTAGTCAAAAACGCAGGACTCCATTCCCTGGGCGGTGCCTCCTGCCGGGCCCATGCCAGAAATTAAGCAGGGATATACGGGGTCCTAACTGGCCACGACCGGTTTCGTCCTCTCCCAGGACTCGTCAGGTGACGGAAATAAAACATGAGCAGGAACCAGGGCCATCCTAGGCTACGGACTGACAGGGGACCTCGAGGCTACACCAAAGAAGGAGGATGGTGGTCACCCCGGTGCCCTCCTGGCAGCCCACCAGAAGCGGTATTCAGAATTATTGTCTAGGGAAAAGAGTAGAGAGGGAGAGAGAGAGAGAGGGGGAGGGCGCGCGTGTGTGCGAGGCATGTGTGTACACTCAGGGTGGTGAACAAGCTAAGTGAGAGGAGAAGATCTGTAAAAGAAGAAGCATGGGTTAGGATTAGTGAAAGGGGGTCCAGAAAAACCTGTGGAAGGAGGGGGGGGGGGGGGGGGGATTGTCTTTATGTGTGAGTGCTTAATGCACAGAGAAGCCTAAAATGTGTGTGTGCCTAGAGAAAGAGAGAGAGCGGAACAGACCAGTAGAGAATAGTAGAGAGAGAGAGACAGAATGTGTGTGTGAGTGTGTGAGAGAGTATGTGTGTGAGCAAAGCCTAAGATTATGTGTGTGTGCTTATGCACAGAAATGAATGTGTGAGCATGGAATGGGAGGGGGAGGAGGGAGAGGGAAGAAAAGAGAAAGTACATTATATCCATGCATACATATACACAGACATGTAGTACAAGCATGCACACACACTATCAGCAGTTCATGCAAACGCGTGGGGTATGAGTATGAGGTGGTAGGCCCAAGTTATTAATAAATGCACCCTATTAAATCAATCAAGCAACCAAACTAGACTAGAAAGAAAAACTTACATATGGCCCCAGAAGATGGAGAAGTGAAGATGAGATGGGAGATCCTAAGATGGATGCTTGCAGCGCGTGGTAGCAGCAGGTGCGTTTATGGGCAAAAAACAAGTGGGCTAATTAGCAACAGGTCCGCTAGCACGCATGCGTTCAGAGCATGGTACTGAATATGACACAAAACAAGCTAATCATTCGATAAAAAAACTAGATAAACAATTTATGGATAGCAAAAGCAAGTTAGAAAACTTATTATTGAGGGGTGGGAAATGGTCTTACGGTCACGCAGCTCCGGTCGGCAGTCACAGTCTCAAACGAACACACAGGCTTATTAATACCGGAGTATTAGTGACGGTGAAGAAAAAAGTTTTTGGAGAGAGGACGTCAAGGGGCGGGATCTCCAAATCACGTCACTAGCCATTGGAGTGTAAGGTCTGTGATTGACGTGGCAAACCGGGACGTGCAGCCAAGTCCGATGTAAACAAACACTGCAAAACTAGCAACGCCGTTCGGTAGCAGAAAACGGAGACTTGGAGATGAGAAAAAATTCCAAACCAAGAGGCAGTAGAGTGGTACAATCCTCAGAGTGTAGGGGAAAACGAATCACGTTTTACACAGGTGTAGAACCGGTCTGCACTGCTACGTTATGTGAAAAATAGCTGCCGCAGAAGAACGACCTGCTGCGGTGACGTCACTGAGAGGAAATCCCAGGGAAGCCCCTGCGCGTCCGTGGTCTCTACAACAGGGTGTAGGTACAGGCGAAAAAAATATTATGTTGAGCAGCAATAAGGGACTGGACTACACATTAGCAGTAAACAGTAAACTAATATTATCCCTATTAATATAATATAATATATTATATAATAAACCCTTAGAATAAAAGGCAAAACCAGAACGTTCCAAGGTAAAATTAGGACTCCAAGATAATCTAAGGATGGCCAAAGTATCTAAAAAACAGTGGCAGAAACGTGATAAAAGCAGCTCTCAGACTAAGAATCACCATAGAGGTCACGACCAACATAATCCAGAGGCCTAGAGCCAGCCGTCTCACAGAGAAACCACGTCACACAAGCACATCCCTACTCTGGACAGCAACACAACTCAGACCACCAGGGTCCGCAAAGTGGTCGAGGTCACATCCGATATTCCCCAATCATCAATGCAGACCATGGTGCCTAATCCATGCCCTGACAGATGACAGCCGGTAGGCAAGACACCAGGGTCACATCCGATATACCTGATGTCAACAGCCACCCCAGGCAGTCACCCAAGGCCAAAACCCCATGACAAGGCCCAAGACCAAGATCACCGCTGAGGGTGAAACGCCCCGCAGTGAGTCCAAGTGGTCCAGAGATTATGGTATTAGCCAGTGAACAAGATACTCATCAAGACACCGGCCTAGGCCTCAATGGACAGAACAGTCTAGATTCCTAGAGTAGAGAGTAGGCCTAAATCCATATGTGTGTGAAAAAATGTGGTCCAGTCTATATGGTGATCTCCAGCGTAATCCCTCCAGGAAGATGACCACAAAAGGTGGTGTGTATACACAAAGTAGGCGTCAAGGCGCCACTCCACAGGTAACCTAATGGCATAGCCACAGGTAAAAACAGCTCTGTGGGTAGATGTCACCTGGTCACCACTTCTGTAGCTGTACAGGGATGTGTATTTGGAGAGTACAGGCCGTGGCATCCACTTTTTCTTGGTCTCCAGTGTAATCCCTCCAGGAAGATGACCACATAGAGTGGTGTGTAAACACAAAATAGGCGTGAGGGCGCCACTCCACAGGAAACCTAATGGCACAGCCACAGGTAAAATCACCTCTGTGGGTAGATGTCACCTGGTCACAACCTCTGCAGTTGTACAGGGATGTGTATTGTGAGAATACAGGCCGTAGCGTCCACTTCATTCTTCTCCACATGTGGTGAGGGGGGTGACGCGGTGGGGGCTCCATCGTCACGTGTGGGAGTGAGGGAATGTATAAAAGGAACATCCCCAGGTGGCCAACACACGGTGATAGCCCTTAGTACCGGTCCAGGCCTCAGTGTCCGTGGATGTGAATCCAAATAAGGAGAGCAAAAACTAGAAATACGTAGGCTATTAGATGTGAATAAACTCTGAGTAGTGGCTTCCGCATGCTAGGTTGACTTGCTGCTGTTGAGCCATGTCCTCTGATTATGCCATTGGGCGTCAGGAGGCTCCCGGTGGGTGATTGGCCGAGGAGGCCAGCTGAACCAGGAGCCGAGCGTCATGCAACACAACCTAGGTCCATTCATGGTAGTAAGATAAGGATAGGAGGCTGCTTAAGGGGAATCGGGCTAAAGGCTAGAGGGAAAATATCAAGCTAATCAAACTCCACCGGCTGTGGCAGGCTGAGTAGGAAGGTCTACCATTCCACGGACAGTCTGATGGGGGCCATTCTGGCTCCATACTAAATCCACACCCCCTAAGCGGTCCCCCCACTGTGCGAGCTGGTAAGGTCAATTAGTCGAAGCCCCAGCCAACACATCCACGGTCTTCTAGGTGAGAATGTTGTGAATGCAGGGGACATTAGGGACAGTTTGTATTGTGGACCCAGGTCTGGAGGAGAAGTCCAGACGCGCGTACGCGATCAATGGAGGTCTTTAAATCCAAAACAAGTGTATTGTATCTTCTCCCAGAAGGCTCCACATCAGATTTATTTGTGTCTAACAGGCGATACCATCCAGATCAGGTAGAGAATGGGGGGTCCCAGTCAGAGCACCTAAGTGTATCCAGGGGAGGCGAACCCTGATAGAGGTGACGGTGTCCGGGTACTCAAAAAACCAAACTAAACACAGGGAGGGGGATCACACTCCATGATGTGAGAGAGCCCCAAGTCCCAACTAGCGTGTGGGTGTCCCCACTAAACCTGGTTGCAGGGAGGGACACCAGAGAGACGGAGATGATAGGCCTCGGGTTGAAGGTAACTGACTAGAGTGCCCACCAGGAGTAGAGCGCCCCAGTGAAGGGGGGCTCGGCTAACCTAGGGGCTTATATAAGTAGGAACCAGGTACGGGAGCCTCAAAAGCGTGAGCAAAGTGCTGAACTAACCCGAACCACTGGATTTCTAATATGAGGTCAGGTTAGGCTAACAATGCTAAGTAGGGTTAAGCTAACAAAACCAATCTAAACGACGTGAACCGTGTGGACAAACGCTAAGCGGCAGAAATTGAGGGGCTAGGCTAACAAAGCTAGGTTAGGCTAACAATGCTAAGCTAGGCTAAGCTAACAAAAACCATCCAATTTGGTCAAAAACCGATATAGACCATGTCTAACATGCAAATTAGTGAGTTGGGTAAAGGCTAACAATGCTAAGCTAGGCTAAGTTAACAAAAACCGTCTAGATTGGTCAAAAAACGATATAGATCATAACTAACATGCAAAGTAGCGAATTGGGTAAAGGCTAATAATGCTAAGCTAGGCTAAGCTAGGTTATGCTAAGCTAACAAAAACGTCTAAGTAAGCAAAAAACGTGTGGGTCATGTTAAACCTACCGAATAACGCGTCAGGCTAACAATGCTAAGCTAAGCATGCTAAACGGCGTGAGATGGACCCAAAATGCGACGTTCTGATACATAACCTGGGTTCCTCGTGAAAAAGAGTGAAGGCCCGCCCGGTAGGTCTCTAGTCACACCGCGAGAATCAGGAGAAGCAATGTACATGGCTGCGAGTTTTAATCACATGCGGGTACATCATATAAAACCAGTACCCTCGCCACATCAACCCAGTGTGCGGCCGGTCTCATCTCCAAAAATGTGTCCCAACGGAAGTCTCAGCACATCTAGTTCCATGTCTCTGACTGGAGATCTGCCATGCACAAATTAGAGGGGCATATCCCCGTGCCCAGCTAGGAGGTGTTGCATGAAAGGGTTGGATCGCTAGTGGAGGGAGACGGTGCGAACAAGTTAGTGGTCCCAATATAACAGGCAGGTAAATTGGTGGCATCCTGATGTGGATTCAGATCACAGCCTTGTATGCTCCGGCGGGTTAGGTTTGACGTCTGAAAATCCCCCGAGCCCAGTAGTTCGGTACTTCGACCCACTTAGGCTCAGGACTGAGGCACACGCTATGCCAATGCTGAGTCATCCACCACATCCGAACAGGGGCTAGGCCCCTCTAGGAACCCCGAGGGGAACCCAGGCCGGGTAACCCCTGAAGTGCTCGCCACCCGACACAAGGTGAGTGAGGAGCACCCAGAGGGACAGTAATATATAAACATACAGTAAGAAACAATGCATAATATATAAGTATAGGTCGAGCACATGGATAGCCGTCTCCGTATCCACTTGACATGTTCAGGTAGCAGGGTCAATGCGGAAGCATGCTCAGGGTCAGAAAGGCCCCTTGTAGTTAGTAGAAGTTATTATCTGGAGGGTCTCTGTCCACCTGGGGACAAAGTAAACACCATCAGAGTATATAAAAGTCATAAATTGTTTGAAACCGAGTTATTATTCCAACTATGGTATTGATCCTTGGAGTCCCGATCCCAAAGGGGTCAAGGTACACATCCTCAGATTATAAATCAGGTTTGATGTCTGATGATCCCTCGAGCCCAGCAGTTTCGTGCTTCGACCCGCTTAGGCGTGAACTCTCACTGGTTGGGGTTAGAAAAAATGACTCAGTGAGGTGGCCCAGTGATCAGAGATAAACCCACTGGGGGGAAGCAACGGTCAAGTTTTAAGCGTAGACCCCCCCCAGGTTGGGGTTAGGATAAGTGACAGGGGGGCTATCCCACCCCATTAAGTCACGGTAGGTTAGTCGTCCGGTTAAGTTCTAGGCGTAGGCCCTCCCAGGTTGGGGTTAGGATAAGTGACAGGGGGGTTATCTTACCCCCTTAAAGTCACAGTAGGTAAGCCTTCCGGTTAAGTTTTAGGCGTAGACCCTCCCAGGTTGGGGTTAGGGTAAGTGACAGGGGGGCTATCTCACCCCATTAAGTCACAGCAGGTCAGTCGTCTGGTTAAGTTTTAGGCGTAGACCCTCCCAGGTTGGGGTTAGGATAAGTGACAGGAGGGCTATCCTAGCCCATTAAGTCACAGTAGGTCAGCTTTACGGTTAAGTTTAGGCGTAGACCCTCCCAGGTTGGGGTTAGGATAGGTGACAGGGGGGCTATTCCACCCCATTAAATCACAGTAGGTCAGCCTATGGGATGGTGACGGTTGGGTTGAGGTACGCGGAGGAGGGCAAGAAAGGGAGAAATATGCAGGCGTCTAGGGGGAGTACCCGAGGAACGCAGGAGGGATAGATAGAAATTAAATAAAGGGCCTGTGTGGACATATGAGGTGCAACTGAGTGTGTGAGTGCGTGTCCTACCTTGACCGGGCAGCTAACTTAATCTGAAAAGCTAAAAAAGGTTCTACCTGGAAAGTTAAGAATCTATACCAATCCCGGGTGCAGATGTGGGGAGGACCCCAAGGAAATGCAGGGCTGTGGAAGGAAGGGGTTAATAAACAAGATACATGAGTGTCATAGCCCTGTCCTCACTGCACATGAGTGCGATGAAGATAAAGCCATGCAGACAATAGTGGTGGGAGTGGGGTGAGAGAGATATAGAGAGAGGCGCTCCTGTTAGAGCAAATAAAAGTTGTAGTCAAAAACGCAGGACTCCATTCCCTGGGCGGTGCCTCCTGCCGGGCCCATGCCAGAAATTAAGCAGGGATATACGGGGTCCTAACTGGCCACGACCGGTTTCGTCCTCTCCCAGGACTCGTCAGGTGACGGAAATAAAACATGAGCAGGAACCAGGGCCATCCTAGGCTACGGACTGACAGGGGACCTCGAGGCTACACCAAAGAAGGAGGATGGTGGTCACCCCGGTGCCCTCCTGGCAGCCCACCAGAAGCGGTATTCAGAATTATTGTCTAGGGAAAAGAGTAGAGAGGGAGAGAGAGAGAGAGGGGGAGGGCGCGCGTGTGTGCGAGGCATGTGTGTACACTCAGGGTGGTGAACAAGCTAAGTGAGAGGAGAAGATCTGTAAAAGAAGAAGCATGGGTTAGGATTAGTGAAAGGGGGTCCAGAAAAACCTGTGGAAGGAGGGGGGGGGGGGGGGGGGATTGTCTTTATGTGTGAGTGCTTAATGCACAGAGAAGCCTAAAATGTGTGTGTGCCTAGAGAAAGAGAGAGAGCGGAACAGACCAGTAGAGAATAGTAGAGAGAGAGAGACAGAATGTGTGTGTGAGTGTGTGAGAGAGTATGTGTGTGAGCAAAGCCTAAGATTATGTGTGTGTGCTTATGCACAGAAATGAATGTGTGAGCATGGAATGGGAGGGGGAGGAGGGAGAGGGAAGAAAAGAGAAAGTACATTATATCCATGCATACATATACACAGACATGTAGTACAAGCATGCACACACACTATCAGCAGTTCATGCAAACGCGTGGGGTATGAGTATGAGGTGGTAGGCCCAAGTTATTAATAAATGCACCCTATTAAATCAATCAAGCAACCAAACTAGACTAGAAAGAAAAACTTACATATGGCCCCAGAAGATGGAGAAGTGAAGATGAGATGGGAGATCCTAAGATGGATGCTTGCAGCGCGTGGTAGCAGCAGGTGCGTTTATGGGCAAAAAACAAGTGGGCTAATTAGCAACAGGTCCGCTAGCACGCATGCGTTCAGAGCATGGTACTGAATATGACACAAAACAAGCTAATCATTCGATAAAAAAACTAGATAAACAATTTATGGATAGCAAAAGCAAGTTAGAAAACTTATTATTGAGGGGTGGGAAATGGTCTTACGGTCACGCAGCTCCGGTCGGCAGTCACAGTCTCAAACGAACACACAGGCTTATTAATACCGGAGTATTAGTGACGGTGAAGAAAAAAGTTTTTGGAGAGAGGACGTCAAGGGGCGGGATCTCCAAATCACGTCACTAGCCATTGGAGTGTAAGGTCTGTGATTGACGTGGCAAACCGGGACGTGCAGCCAAGTCCGATGTAAACAAACACTGCAAAACTAGCAACGCCGTTCGGTAGCAGAAAACGGAGACTTGGAGATGAGAAAAAATTCCAAACCAAGAGGCAGTAGAGTGGTACAATCCTCAGAGTGTAGGGGAAAACGAATCACGTTTTACACAGGTGTAGAACCGGTCTGCACTGCTACGTTATGTGAAAAATAGCTGCCGCAGAAGAACGACCTGCTGCGGTGACGTCACTGAGAGGAAATCCCAGGGAAGCCCCTGCGCGTCCGTGGTCTCTACAACAGGGTGTAGGTACAGGCGAAAAAAATATTATGTTGAGCAGCAATAAGGGACTGGACTACACATTAGCAGTAAACAGTAAACTAATATTATCCCTATTAATATAATATAATATATTATATAATAAACCCTTAGAATAAAAGGCAAAACCAGAACGTTCCAAGGTAAAATTAGGACTCCAAGATAATCTAAGGATGGCCAAAGTATCTAAAAAACAGTGGCAGAAACGTGATAAAAGCAGCTCTCAGACTAAGAATCACCATAGAGGTCACGACCAACATAATCCAGAGGCCTAGAGCCAGCCGTCTCACAGAGAAACCACGTCACACAAGCACATCCCTACTCTGGACAGCAACACAACTCAGACCACCAGGGTCCGCAAAGTGGTCGAGGTCACATCCGATATTCCCCAATCATCAATGCAGACCATGGTGCCTAATCCATGCCCTGACAGATGACAGCCGGTAGGCAAGACACCAGGGTCACATCCGATATACCTGATGTCAACAGCCACCCCAGGCAGTCACCCAAGGCCAAAACCCCATGACAAGGCCCAAGACCAAGATCACCGCTGAGGGTGAAACGCCCCGCAGTGAGTCCAAGTGGTCCAGAGATTATGGTATTAGCCAGTGAACAAGATACTCATCAAGACACCGGCCTAGGCCTCAATGGACAGAACAGTCTAGATTCCTAGAGTAGAGAGTAGGCCTAAATCCATATGTGTGTGAAAAAATGTGGTCCAGTCTATATGGTGATCTCCAGCGTAATCCCTCCAGGAAGATGACCACAAAAGGTGGTGTGTATACACAAAGTAGGCGTCAAGGCGCCACTCCACAGGTAACCTAATGGCATAGCCACAGGTAAAAACAGCTCTGTGGGTAGATGTCACCTGGTCACCACTTCTGTAGCTGTACAGGGATGTGTATTTGGAGAGTACAGGCCGTGGCATCCACTTTTTCTTGGTCTCCAGTGTAATCCCTCCAGGAAGATGACCACATAGAGTGGTGTGTAAACACAAAATAGGCGTGAGGGCGCCACTCCACAGGAAACCTAATGGCACAGCCACAGGTAAAATCACCTCTGTGGGTAGATGTCACCTGGTCACAACCTCTGCAGTTGTACAGGGATGTGTATTGTGAGAATACAGGCCGTAGCGTCCACTTCATTCTTCTCCACATGTGGTGAGGGGGGTGACGCGGTGGGGGCTCCATCGTCACGTGTGGGAGTGAGGGAATGTATAAAAGGAACATCCCCAGGTGGCCAACACACGGTGATAGCCCTTAGTACCGGTCCAGGCCTCAGTGTCCGTGGATGTGAATCCAAATAAGGAGAGCAAAAACTAGAAATACGTAGGCTATTAGATGTGAATAAACTCTGAGTAGTGGCTTCCGCATGCTAGGTTGACTTGCTGCTGTTGAGCCATGTCCTCTGATTATGCCATTGGGCGTCAGGAGGCTCCCGGTGGGTGATTGGCCGAGGAGGCCAGCTGAACCAGGAGCCGAGCGTCATGCAACACAACCTAGGTCCATTCATGGTAGTAAGATAAGGATAGGAGGCTGCTTAAGGGGAATCGGGCTAAAGGCTAGAGGGAAAATATCAAGCTAATCAAACTCCACCGGCTGTGGCAGGCTGAGTAGGAAGGTCTACCATTCCACGGACAGTCTGATGGGGGCCATTCTGGCTCCATACTAAATCCACACCCCCTAAGCGGTCCCCCCACTGTGCGAGCTGGTAAGGTCAATTAGTCGAAGCCCCAGCCAACACATCCACGGTCTTCTAGGTGAGAATGTTGTGAATGCAGGGGACATTAGGGACAGTTTGTATTGTGGACCCAGGTCTGGAGGAGAAGTCCAGACGCGCGTACGCGATCAATGGAGGTCTTTAAATCCAAAACAAGTGTATTGTATCTTCTCCCAGAAGGCTCCACATCAGATTTATTTGTGTCTAACAGGCGATACCATCCAGATCAGGTAGAGAATGGGGGGTCCCAGTCAGAGCACCTAAGTGTATCCAGGGGAGGCGAACCCTGATAGAGGTGACGGTGTCCGGGTACTCAAAAAACCAAACTAAACACAGGGAGGGGGATCACACTCCATGATGTGAGAGAGCCCCAAGTCCCAACTAGCGTGTGGGTGTCCCCACTAAACCTGGTTGCAGGGAGGGACACCAGAGAGACGGAGATGATAGGCCTCGGGTTGAAGGTAACTGACTAGAGTGCCCACCAGGAGTAGAGCGCCCCAGTGAAGGGGGGCTCGGCTAACCTAGGGGCTTATATAAGTAGGAACCAGGTACGGGAGCCTCAAAAGCGTGAGCAAAGTGCTGAACTAACCCGAACCACTGGATTTCTAATATGAGGTCAGGTTAGGCTAACAATGCTAAGTAGGGTTAAGCTAACAAAACCAATCTAAACGACGTGAACCGTGTGGACAAACGCTAAGCGGCAGAAATTGAGGGGCTAGGCTAACAAAGCTAGGTTAGGCTAACAATGCTAAGCTAGGCTAAGCTAACAAAAACCATCCAATTTGGTCAAAAACCGATATAGACCATGTCTAACATGCAAATTAGTGAGTTGGGTAAAGGCTAACAATGCTAAGCTAGGCTAAGTTAACAAAAACCGTCTAGATTGGTCAAAAAACGATATAGATCATAACTAACATGCAAAGTAGCGAATTGGGTAAAGGCTAATAATGCTAAGCTAGGCTAAGCTAGGTTATGCTAAGCTAACAAAAACGTCTAAGTAAGCAAAAAACGTGTGGGTCATGTTAAACCTACCGAATAACGCGTCAGGCTAACAATGCTAAGCTAAGCATGCTAAACGGCGTGAGATGGACCCAAAATGCGACGTTCTGATACATAACCTGGGTTCCTCGTGAAAAAGAGTGAAGGCCCGCCCGGTAGGTCTCTAGTCACACCGCGAGAATCAGGAGAAGCAATGTACATGGCTGCGAGTTTTAATCACATGCGGGTACATCATATAAAACCAGTACCCTCGCCACATCAACCCAGTGTGCGGCCGGTCTCATCTCCAAAAATGTGTCCCAACGGAAGTCTCAGCACATCTAGTTCCATGTCTCTGACTGGAGATCTGCCATGCACAAATTAGAGGGGCATATCCCCGTGCCCAGCTAGGAGGTGTTGCATGAAAGGGTTGGATCGCTAGTGGAGGGAGACGGTGCGAACAAGTTAGTGGTCCCAATATAACAGGCAGGTAAATTGGTGGCATCCTGATGTGGATTCAGATCACAGCCTTGTATGCTCCGGCGGGTTAGGTTTGACGTCTGAAAATCCCCCGAGCCCAGTAGTTCGGTACTTCGACCCACTTAGGCTCAGGACTGAGGCACACGCTATGCCAATGCTGAGTCATCCACCACATCCGAACAGGGGCTAGGCCCCTCTAGGAACCCCGAGGGGAACCCAGGCCGGGTAACCCCTGAAGTGCTCGCCACCCGACACAAGGTGAGTGAGGAGCACCCAGAGGGACAGTAATATATAAACATACAGTAAGAAACAATGCATAATATATAAGTATAGGTCGAGCACATGGATAGCCGTCTCCGTATCCACTTGACATGTTCAGGTAGCAGGGTCAATGCGGAAGCATGCTCAGGGTCAGAAAGGCCCCTTGTAGTTAGTAGAAGTTATTATCTGGAGGGTCTCTGTCCACCTGGGGACAAAGTAAACACCATCAGAGTATATAAAAGTCATAAATTGTTTGAAACCGAGTTATTATTCCAACTATGGTATTGATCCTTGGAGTCCCGATCCCAAAGGGGTCAAGGTACACATCCTCAGATTATAAATCAGGTTTGATGTCTGATGATCCCTCGAGCCCAGCAGTTTCGTGCTTCGACCCGCTTAGGCGTGAACTCTCACTGGTTGGGGTTAGAAAAAATGACTCAGTGAGGTGGCCCAGTGATCAGAGATAAACCCACTGGGGGGAAGCAACGGTCAAGTTTTAAGCGTAGACCCCCCCCAGGTTGGGGTTAGGATAAGTGACAGGGGGGCTATCCCACCCCATTAAGTCACGGTAGGTTAGTCGTCCGGTTAAGTTCTAGGCGTAGGCCCTCCCAGGTTGGGGTTAGGATAAGTGACAGGGGGGTTATCTTACCCCCTTAAAGTCACAGTAGGTAAGCCTTCCGGTTAAGTTTTAGGCGTAGACCCTCCCAGGTTGGGGTTAGGGTAAGTGACAGGGGGGCTATCTCACCCCATTAAGTCACAGCAGGTCAGTCGTCTGGTTAAGTTTTAGGCGTAGACCCTCCCAGGTTGGGGTTAGGATAAGTGACAGGAGGGCTATCCTAGCCCATTAAGTCACAGTAGGTCAGCTTTACGGTTAAGTTTAGGCGTAGACCCTCCCAGGTTGGGGTTAGGATAGGTGACAGGGGGGCTATTCCACCCCATTAAATCACAGTAGGTCAGCCTATGGGATGGTGACGGTTGGGTTGAGGTACGCGGAGGAGGGCAAGAAAGGGAGAAATATGCAGGCGTCTAGGGGGAGTACCCGAGGAACGCAGGAGGGATAGATAGAAATTAAATAAAGGGCCTGTGTGGACATATGAGGTGCAACTGAGTGTGTGAGTGCGTGTCCTACCTTGACCGGGCAGCTAACTTAATCTGAAAAGCTAAAAAAGGTTCTACCTGGAAAGTTAAGAATCTATACCAATCCCGGGTGCAGATGTGGGGAGGACCCCAAGGAAATGCAGGGCTGTGGAAGGAAGGGGTTA